>NC_080426.1:9664559-10333309 GCF_029873635.1 Malania oleifera
CCACGACGCTCCTGGCGGAGTTCTCTACAAGTTTGCCGAAGCGGATCGTTGAGAAAACGAAGTTGGATTTCATCTCAAATTCAGGGTACGGTCTTTTATTGAGTTTTTGACTTTCTGGCAGTTATAGGAAATGATGTAGACTAAGAAATACTGATGTTTTGTTCTGGGACATTGTGTTTTCAGGATGTTGGATTAGGAATCCTGCGGTTATAGAGCCAGATTTTTATAAGGGCTTTTCAAAGTTGAGGTAAGGGAAATATGCTATGCTAGAAATTTTTATAAGGTATTCAGAGATTTTATAGACATAGATTCATATCAGTTTATTATTTAGTTTATACAGAATATGAATTAAATGCTTGTGTGTCCTGAGAAGATTTTCATGAGATAAAGAATTTATATAGTTTTGTGATGTATCATACTATACTAAGTACATAGTTAATAACAGTATATACAGTTTATATAGCTTTTCCAGTATGTGGGCTTACACAGAATATACAGATATAGATTTATATTCACAGAGAAATATATATACATATACATGTATACAATAGTACTCAAAACAGTATTTATATCACAGCTTATACAGAACAGTAAATACAAAGTTTAATATGTCGTGTTTCCTATTACCATAACATACAGAGTATACAGACAGAATATATAGACAGAGATACAGACAGATATATATAGAGGTAGCATCAAGATGCTACGGATACAGTATACAGAAATTACAGAATATACAAAACAGAAAGATAGAGTTAGGGTAATTTTGGTAACATAACGGAAAAAATTAAAAGAGTATATATGTATATATGTATATAGTATCAGATCCCTAAGGAAAGTTACACGGACAGATACAGATTACAGAGCACGGTACCGTTGCTAGATACAGATAGTATGTGGGTACCGTCAGCCTTGCTCGGAGAGTATGCAGCTCCCTAGTACACTAGCTTGAGGGGGCCGGTTTGACGAGGTAGTAGCTAGTCCCGAGTTTAGGAGAGAATGTAATTTGGCCAGACTGAGGTAGTGTAGAGTATGATGACTTATCTGGAGGGCCGACCAGATAGAGTCCCGCCTACGGGCCACACAACCTTGTCATGAGGGGTCAAATCATGACGTACAGAGTCCCAGGGAGTAAGTACAGATATATGTATGTATACAGTTTTACAATATATGATGAGTATAGTATGATATAATATTAGTATGAAAAGTAGAAAATAGATGATACAGTATGTTTTAAATAGAGAAAGAAAAATATGCTTGAAAGATATGATTTATAGATGATTTATTGCATTACAATTCAGTCATTATTTTAAAAGTATTCTTAACTTAGTTGCCACACACTAGTAATAGCATATTTCCACTTACTAAGCGTCGACTCACCCCATTACTCTAATATTTTTCAGGTGAGCCAGTGAGGCGAGCAGATCAGGCTCACGAGTAGAGTGTAGCTCAGATCACCCTGGTTATAAGGGTGAGTTTTCGTCAGAGTAGTGTATGTTTTTGGATGAATGACACTGGAGGGATATTTTTTGTATGGTCTGTATATTCTAGAATCTGGTATTGTACAGTTTATGTATAAATGGTTTTATAATTTGTATTTCTGCTGCGTAGGAATGTTTATTGTATATATATATAAAATGATGAAAAATGATAAGAATTTTGAGGTCGTTACAATGAAACTGTATGAATTGTTTCAAACAGTATCGTATGTATAGTGTTATGACGTATGAAAAATAACACTAGTATGCCACACACTAATATAAACTACTTTCTTCCTTACTGAGAGGTGTCTCACCCCGAACATACGTACAATATTTTTCAGGGCCTTCAGGTAGCGGTAAGTAACATCCTAGCGTTGGGAAGCAAGGGGTGTCGTAGCTACTGATAATACCTTTTAGGTACGAGTTTTGGTATCTAGGTTGTCGAGATGTTTTCGTAGACACCTGGGGTACGTTTGTATTATGGGAATGTGTACCCTAGCATGTATAAAAGAGACTCTGGTATGATATTGTTATTGTATAAAAGACCATAGTCCGTTGCGTATTCTGGATAGTATGGATGATTGTATGTATGTATATAGGGCATCCGTATACCCCACGGGGTCGGATCCTCTTTGTATGATGTATCATATATGTTTTTAATTGATACAGAGACATGTTAGGTTCTTAAATTCACCCCCGGGTCCCATTTCCGGGATCAGGGCGTGACAACTTGGTATCAGAGCTATCCAGGTTGTTAGGTCTTGTAGACTTGGTTAGGAGTATTTATGACTACATACCAGAGTATAGGATGTAGGGAATGGGTAGTGTTGATCGAGGGTTATTCTGTTGCTAGATTCGGATTTGTCGGCGGTATTCCGTGTTTTTCCTGGGATGACGATTCCAGTAAAGGCAGGGCAGACCATTGATAACTTTTGTGTCGGTGTGACGGGACAGGCTTAGATCTGTGGGAGTAGTAGTTGACATGATTAGGGCTATGATTGTGTTAATTGTGTACGATATAGGAATTGCTAACTATTCCTATTTGCATCATTAAGAACCATGAGACCCTATTTTCAAGCCCATAGGTTGTTGTTTAACAAACCTGCCCCTAGCGAACAAATGTCCTACACGACCGGAGAGTTCGGAAATGATTACGCGGTGGTCGATAGAATTAAGTGGGTATCGAGCATACAGTATCAACCGAGGCCCGCAGTCAAGGCTCAGGTACTCGCGGATTTTACAGCAGAAAGGCTCCCCGAGTCATCCACCAAGTCGGAGGAGTGGACATTGCACGTTGATGGGTCCTCTAATGCTGCTGGAGGGGGAGCCAGATTCATCCTTTCTGACCTATAGGGCAATGAAACTCTCTTCGCCCTAAAACTAGAGTTCATAGCAACCAACAACGAGGCGGAGTACGAAGCCCTGTTAGCCGGCCTGCGCCTGGCGGAAGCATTAGGGGTGGCACAGATCAAAGTACTGAGTGATTCCCAGCTGGTGGTAGAGCAACCTAAAGGAGAATTCGAGGTTAGGGATCCAAGAATGAAGAAATATCTCTCCAAGGCAAGAGAGTACATAGAGGCATTCGCCCAGTTCGACATAGAACACGTACCGAGAGCAGAGAATAAAAAGGCGGACGCACTCGCGAAGTTAGCCTCGGCAACCGGTTCGGAATGGAAAGACACTATCTATCTTGAACGCATAGGGAAACCCTGGTACGAGGAGGACAGAATTAACTCAGTGGCGTCCAAATTCAGCAAGGACGATTGGAGAGCGTCCTTATTCCTATACCTCCAGGACGGATCCTTACCAGAAGATAATAAGGAGGCTCAAAAGGTGAGGAGGAAAGCGGCAAGATATACGTTGATGGGCCGAGAGCTCTACAGGCGATCCCTGACATTGCCCTACCTTCGATGTTTAAGCAAAGACGAAGGGGAATACATACTATGGGAAATCCATGAAGGAGTATGCGGAAACCACCTTGCCAGTAGGGCTCTAGCTCACAAAGCTATGCGACAGGGATTTTACTGGCCCACAATGAAGAAGGACGTGGTCGAGCTCGTCAAAAAATGTGACAGATGTCAAAGGTGCGCAGTGGTACCACACGCACCCTCTAGTCTACTCTCCCCTCTAACCAGTCCCTGCCCTTTTGCTCAGTGGGGGATAGATATCCTCGGACCTCTTCCACAGACGACTGGCCAGAAAAAATTCTTGTTGGTAGCAATAGATTATTTCACTAAGTGGGTAGAGGCTGAACCTCTAGCCCCCATAACAGAGCGGAATATTACACGCTTCGTGTGGACCTCATTGGTTTGCCGCTGTGGCATTCCCTCAGCGATAGTTACAGACCACGCGAAGCAGTTCGATAATGACCGCTTCAAAAAGTTCTGTTCGGACCTATCTATTAAGCTTCTCTTCGCGTCAGTGGTGCACCCCAAGAGCAATGGACAAGTAGAGAACATGAATCGGACGATTCTGCACGGACTAAGGACGCGACTCGAATCCATGCAAGGTAGATGGACAGAGGAACTCCCTTCCCTTATGTGGGCGTACCACACCACCAAGAGAGCAGCAACAGGGGAAACCCCGTTCATGCTTGTCTTCGGCGCAGAAGCAGTCATCCCAGCAAAGGTGGGGATACCCTCTTGGCGAAGGCAATACTTTAACGAGCAGACCAATAGCGAGGAGCTCAGATCAAAAATAGACCTACTGGAAGAGAGACAGGATCAGGCGAGTGTAAAAGTTGCCGCGTACCAGCAGAGGGTAGCAAAGTACTACAACCACCGCGTGAAAGTACGGAATTTTCAGCCAGGAGACTTAGTCCTGAGGAAGAGGCGAAACAACCCGTCCGAGCCAGGGTCACACAAGCTAAAGCCTAACTGGGAGGGCCTATACAAGGTCACCACAGAGATAAAACCCGGGACCTACAAGTTGGAAAAGGTAGGGGGGAAAGAAATCAAGAACACGTGGAATTCCGAAATGTTAAAGATATATTATTCTTAAGAACTGCTTTTTGTAGCGCTGTAATAAAAGTGTCTTTTACAAAAAGTTGCATTACAACAATAAAGGTTGAAAAATTCAAAATACATGTTCGGTTCCTACATACTAGTTTGCTTTACTCCCCTCTCCAACTTCCACCTCCTCCCCTTCTTCATCCTCCTCTAGGTCCTCCGCAGACTCGGGACTCTCGTCGCCATAACCATAAGAGCTTACACCGTCAAGAGGAATCTCAGGATGTTTAGTCCTTACTTGATCCCGGCACCTTCTGAAACCAATTCGATAAGTTTTAGAGGTGTCGATAACGAATTGGTTGGACTCTTTGTACTTCTTCACCGCAGTTCGAGAAGCAGAAGCAGCAGCAGCAGCCTCTCTGGAAGGAAGTTCCTCCCTACGAAGGTGATCGATCTCTGCCTGCAGAGCCCGCTCGCGGGCCTCGGCCTCGTGCAGTTCGTTCTGAGCAAGGACATATTTTTCCCGGGCATCGAGGGTCTGGCGGTACATCTCCGCGACCTTCTCCTCCTGGGCTAGAGCCATCGTCGCCAGCTGCAGAAAATACCAAGTAAGGAACAGTTAGCAAGGCTATGCATAAGTCCACAAGTATAAAGCCCACTTTAAATAGACACCTGGTACGAAGTATGGCGGATTTTCGCCGAGAGGGCGTCAGGAAGGGTACACTGGGCCTGCACAAAATCCTCAGCATGCACAGCCCGACGGAGAGCAGAGGTAGAACGGGTCGGCTCGTGAAAGATGGCTTCAACTTGAGCCTGCGAGTTCGTAGGAGGAGTAGTATGGACCTCATCAGTAAGGGCGCCGGAATCCCCTACTGCGAGTGCATCCCTGTGAGAGGATTCTCCTTCGACCTCCCTTCTCTTCTTCCTGCTCCTGCTAACCCTTTGCTTTCTAGCCTC
Source organism: Malania oleifera (assembly GCF_029873635.1). Lineage (NCBI taxonomy): Eukaryota > Viridiplantae > Streptophyta > Magnoliopsida > Santalales > Ximeniaceae > Malania > Malania oleifera. The sequence goes on from NC_080426.1 coordinate 9,669,946, forward strand.
TCCCATGAGAGATTCATACCTGGTGAAGTCCATATCTGCAAAGATAAAAGAGACAAGGAGTAAGAACACCAACAGTAAAGACGACAACCAAACAAACACATATACATAATCAGGGGGGGAGAATGACTTGAGGAAACGGGGCTAATCCCCCACTACACGAGGACACGCTCCTAGAGCAGCTCCTCGTGAGGGATAATCCCCTGTTCACCGAGGGCACGAAGTTCTTTAAGGATGGCCTGCTCTTCGGGGGGAAGTATGGGGAGGAGATGGCACACCCGAACTACAAAGGAAAAATGGGTGAAAGGAGAAAAGATGAGTTAGACGGATCACCTACGTGTAAGCCCTGCAAAAGAGGGTGGAAAAAGATAACCACGTTACCATCAAGAGGAGAAGACCAGACAAAGGAGCCTGTGTAATCCAGCTCTCCCGATGCAAAGAAGTAACGGGTCTTCCAGTTATGGATGGAAGAACTGCATGGTAAGAAGAGTTTATAACCTGGTAGAGAGTTGAAATAATATAGCTCCTTCTCCGCAGAGTGAGATTGCATCTGGAAACAACTTCTGAAGAGGGGGACGGTAGGCTGATGGCCCAAGCGGAGCAGAAGCACGGCAAAACAGGTGAGCGAAAGATAAAAGTTCGGAACAAGTTGAGATGGTGCTATGCGATAAAAATGTAATACGTTAGAAACAAAGGAGGGAAAAGGGAGCCTAAGACCCAAATCTAGATAATCGGTATAGAGGCAGAGCTCCTCGGATTTTTGGTCAAGGGCTGATTCGGAAGCAGTTGGTAACCTAACAATGACATTGGATGGTATGGCAAAAAAATTACGAACATTTTGCAGGTCGGAAGAGGTGAGCTCACAATGAGCGCTCCGAACTGTTGTAGGAACCCTTAATGGCTGTGAGGAGGTCTCCATAGGAAAAAACAAGCCTGAAGGAAACACTACTTAAACCTAAGGGTCAAGCGAGCAAGCAACAGCAAAGATCAAGAAGAAAGGATGCCAAGACAGATCAAGATAGTAAAATTTCACACAAACAACTAGGCAATCTTACAAGACAAGATCAAACATACAAAACTAGCGCAAGAACAATGAAGAACATGAAGAACAACAAGACAAAAATGCTATAGAGAGGGAAAGCATACCTAGCACCAAATAAGGGACTTGTGGAATGGAGAAGAGTAGAGAAGGAAGCAGTTCTCTTGGAATGAAGACGAGTGTGGAATGAAGGAGTCCACTGGCCTTTATATAGAGAGGAGGGCACGAATCCCTATGGCGGGAATCTCAAGAATTTTTATTTACGAGAAGGATTGCGTCTCGAGGGAGGCAAAGGACACAGAAAATCTCTGACAAGTGCACAGACGAGGCTTCCCCAGGACAAACGCCACCTCGGAAACACCAAGTTGCCTTGGACACAACCATGGACGAATGGCCATCAATAATGCTTTCCTCCAACCCACTTTCCGAGGTAGAACACATTTAAAACCTGCTTTTTTGTATCTCTCGCAGGACAGAAGCGTGCAACGATGCCTCGGGAAAGTGAGATAGATGCGAAGGACGACCCAACAGATGAGCACGACTCATCGGGTGGACGGCCCAAAATGACGAGCACGACTCGTGAGGCCAGAGCAACCCAACAGATGAGCACGACTCATCACGCGGACGGCCCAAAATGACGAGCACGACTCGTGAGGTCAGACCAAACCAACAGATGAGCACGACTCATCAGGAGGATGGCCCAAACTGACGAGCACGACTCGTAAGGCCAGAACAACCCAACAGATGAGCACGACTCATCACGCGGAAAGCCCAAGCAACGAGCATTAATTGTAATGCCACACAGCCGAGTAGGTTGGTTAGCTCGGCCTGATTATTCAAAAAGCTCAGAAGAAACACCTCGGCCCGAGTCTCTCTTCAAAGAGCTCGGCATTCTCAGACAACTCGGCACGAGTCACTCTTCGAAGAGCTCGGCATGAAGAGCTCGGCACGAGTCTCTCTTCCAAGAGCTCGGCATGAAGAGCTCGGCCCGAGTCTCTCTTCAAAGAGCTCGGCACGAAGAGCTCGGCACGAGTAATTCTTAGACAGCTCGGCACGAGTCATTCTTTAGACAGCTCGGCCCGAGTCTCTCTTCAAAGAGCTCGGCATGAAGAGCTCGGCACGAGTCACTCTTCAAAGAGCTCGACATGAAGAGCTTGGCACGAGTCTCTCTTCAAAAAGCTCGGCATGAAGAGCTTGGCACGAAGAGCTCGGCATAAACAGCTCGGCACGAGTCTCTCTTCAAAAAGCTCGGCACGAAGAGCTCGACACGAGTCATTCTTTAGACAGCTCGGCCTGAGTCTCTCTTCAAAGAGCTCGGCACGAAGAGCTCGGCACGAGTCATTCTTTAAACAGCTCGGCTCGAGTCTCTCTTCAAAAAGCTAGGCACGAAGAGCTCGGCACGAGTCATTCTTTAAACAGCTCCGCACGAGTCACTCTTCAAAGAGCTCGGCTTGAAGAGCTCGGCCCGAGTCTCTCTTCAAAGAGCTCGGCACGAAGAGCTCGGCACGAGTCTTTCACCAAGGAGCTCGGACAAAACTGCTTGGCACAAAAATAGCTTTGCAAAAGAATAGCTCGGACAAACAGCTCCGCACAAACAGCTCGGACAAAAATAGCTCAAACAAACAGCTCGGCACAAACAGCTCGGACAAAAACAGCTCGGGCAAAACAGCTCGGCACAAACGGTTCGACACGAGCTGCTCAACTATTCTGCCAAAAAAAAATAATAATAATAATGAATAAAAAAATAAAAAATAAAAATTAATTGGAGAAAAGAGAAACGAACACGATGGAGTGTTAAAGGGAAAGACGCAAACACAAGCAATTATTCAAAATTCTATCTAGAAATTTGAAACTGAGGGGGGGACAACTGATATGCCCATAATAAATCATGCTAATAAGGGCAGGTCAACGCCTGCCCTTATACTGTCTCCAGGTCTGACTTTTTGACGAGTGATTAGCTTCAACCTAAAGGAGGAGAGATCCACGCCAACGCCCTTAATAACCGAGTAATAGGCGCACGCACTTATGGCTGGAGAGCAATTCACGCCCTCACGCCATAAGTGCAAGCCAACCAGTGGTCAACTCAAGCCCCTATAAGAAGGGATTTGGAGTACAGGCAAAGGTAAGTCATAAGACACTACTCTACTGTTGCATTAAGCCTCCTTAAAAGCTTTCCTCTTACTTAGGCATCGAAAAGATCCCACGAAGTACACCCTGGGTCCTCCAAGCCTCTCTTCTCTTCCTATTTCAGGTCAACGAGAGTCAAGGAGCATTCCAACCATTTTTTACCCCGCAACAGAACTAACAAACCTAACAAGCCGAGTATGAACAAGCTCGAACTCAACTCATTAAGTTGATAAGTTCGAAATTTGAGTTCGAGCTCAACTTTGTTTACCTTAATAAGTGAGTTTGAGTGAGTCATTATCAAACTGAGCATCGAGTAGCCTACGAGTAGCTTGACTCATTTATAGCCCTACTTATAAGATACACACATACATAGGCGTGTATATATCTATATATGACGACGACTCACACGATTACATGCCCTATAACCATCACAATTCAATATCAAATAAGGCCTACTAAAGGAGGTCATCTAAATAGTGAGCTATACTTTTTTTTTTTTTTTTAATTTCACCGGGTGTCCACAACCGTCAACGACGTCCGTTTTAAGGTCCGCCGCACCGGTCATGAATAATCCCACGCCCTGTAGCGGTGGCCCCACACACACCACAGAGGGGTAAATTCAAGAGCCCGCCGCAAGGATCGAACTCGGGAGGCTTTTCTGCTAATCGTCAAGCGGCACTTTCGGAATTCGCCCCTGCCAACTGAGCTACGCCCTGGGGGGGTGAGCTATACTTTCATTGATTGCATCAAGCTCACCATAATAGCAGCCAGTTAGATTCACAAAACTTGCTTTCAATTAAGATGTAAGCGTTATTAATTAGAGATTCGAGGATTGATTTAATTATGTAAAATAATTCTTATTTTTTAAAATAATTGTAAAAAGAACTTAATTAATTTTCAAATGAACAAAAATAAATGACTTTGATACTATTTACTTGTGAAGAATATTTTATTTTTTAGGACAAAAGGCACTCACCTCCCTTGAGGTTTAACAAAAAGACAGAGATTTCTCTATGAGATTTCAAAAATGTTACAAACATCCATTGATGTTTCAAAAAATGTCACAAACCTCACTTGAGATTTATCAAAAAGACATAGATCTCTCCTAAAAAAATTTGTCTTTATTACAAAATATAAGAAAAGGTCTACGTCATTTTAATAAACCTCATAAGAGGTCACTGAAATTCTCAAAATCTCATGAAAGATTTTTAAAATATTTGAAATCACAGCAGAGGTCATTATCTTTTTGTTAAACCTCAGGGGAGATCAATATATTTTATTTTTTTTATTTAAAAATAATAATAAAAAAACACCTTATTTTTAATATTTCTAAATGTAGAAAAAAAATTAAAATATCATTTTAATATTTTTTAAATTATTGATTTCTTATTTTAAATGCAAGGGTATGGAATTTGGATATTGAATTTACTTTATGTGAATTATACATTGAATCTCTTCTAAACTACACAAATTCAAATTCAAATTCAAATCTCAAAATCTATTATGTCAAATACTACCTTATATATGATGGGGATCAACATGCCTTATGTATCCCTTTTACTGATATGATGACACATGGACGACCTCCCGATCTCCACTCCTTTGCTGATATGGTGACACGTGGATGACCTCCAGATGTCCACTATTGTTTATATCTATTTTGCAGGAACACATGGGATTAATTGAAGATCATCTACTTTTTTGATGGAAGATTTTTTTTATGTGAAGACTTTGCTATTGTGTTAATTTATATTTTTCGTGTATATGTTATTTCAAGATTACTAGGTGCTTGAAGACCATGCTTGAAGACCCAAGTGAAGTATTGAAGCAAAGTCCAACTCAAAACCCATGTGGCCCCCACATGGCTCCAATGGATCCCACACGGTTTTGGCCTTCCTTTTGGAATGTGTTTAAATTTCAAATTTGAATTGTAATAATGCAAGACAACTAAGCTTGACTTGTGTGCTTATGAGTTGGAGTTCCTTGTTTTTTAGTAAGTATTAACTATGTTAGGTTAATAGTTGTTGAAAGTTGTTGAGAGTTGTTGAGTGTTTAAAGCTTTGTCTCCTAGGCTATGCCGATAAATAGCTTTCTTATTGTAAGAACAAAAGGAAGTTGAAGTTGAATATTGAAGAAGCATCTCTTTGCTTGAGCTTGTAAAGCTTGTTCCTCTCCTTGTGAGTGAGTAGTGTGTGGCTACGGCGTTCTCTCCGGAGATCAAGTGGTGAGAGATCACTAAACTATCAAACGACTCCATCAACCCCTCCTCCATCTAATATTCTCACGGCCCCCATCAACACCACACGGCCAGCATCTTTATACACCCACACGACGATCATCATCTACACTTCATTGTTGCGTTCATCTTGTGATTCAAAGCTTGTACGAAGGAACTACAGTGTGATCTAGCTGCGTGTGGAACAACGTCAGGTCATCCAAACCAATCTCTTGGTAACTTCAATACTTGTGTTTGAATCTTTTTTATATTTTGTGAACCCTTGCTAGTAGATTAAAATCACATCTTTGAATAGCCCATTTGATCCATAGATTGCAATATTGGTACTTGCTAGTTAAAATCAATTGTATGAATATTAGTTTACTAACATAGAACTTTTATTCTTGAATCTTTGAAATAACAACTTTTCAGTATATAACTTGATTCCTTTGTGAAAGAACCAATCGGGACTTAATTGCTGGACAAGTCATACACCTTTTCAAAATCCTTGAACATGTGAAATAAAACATAATTTATTGTGTTTATGTTCGGATAATTAAATTCTTAAATTAAAGTGTTTAAGTGTATGTGCTTGTGTGAGAGTTGAATCGTAGGACATAGGTCGACCATTCCCGTCCTACATTAATATATTTTTTTAGAAAATAAAAAATAGATATTACTTTAGTCCTAAGTTTAAATAAATTACTTTGCAATTATTTTAAAACTGTAAATAAAAAATAAAATATTACTTTAGTCCTAAGTTTTTATAATGCAACAAGTATAATCAATTTTTAATTAGATATAACAATTAATTCAAAAATACATTGTACAACTTCAAACCTTCAAAAGTAGGGTTCTCAAAAAAAAAGTCTCATCTAATAGTCCAACATCAATTTTGAAAGATTTTGATAAGGAGCTAGTTGAAAATTTAGACTTTTACATTATATTTAACGAATTGTTTTGCAAATTTAGATGTCAAACACCAATTTTTTTTTTTTATTATGCACTGGGTATCCACGTGTCCGTTTTTACGGTCCATGTGACTAATCATGCGTCCTTTGAAAGTGATCTCACAATTCTAAAATTGAGGATAAATTCAGGAGTTTAGGGACGAAAATGAACCCGGGAGGATTTGAACACTTGACCTCGTAAAAGATACTCCCGTAGCCTGTACTATCATCTGAACTACACCTGAGGGTTATCAAACACCTTTTAATTATAGAGATGTGGTGTGATTGATTATGAAGATGCATAATTATGGACTCGTCGTACATATTTGTCTAATGATTGAGACACTATTTTGCCTGTACAATATTTTTATTGTACTTGGTAATTTTTTTTATAACTTCGTTATTACACCTTTAGGATATGACTAAGTAATTCACTATCATCCCAGAAAGTCAATGCTCCTGCGAGGGGTTGGCTTTTCTTGGGTGGGTCCAATGAGCCCCATTCTTTTTGAATTAATGGAAATTTACTATTTTACCGGTCGTTATTTTAGCTAGTCTTTCATCTACAAATTAAGATTTTTTGTATTTAGTTTTAATTCAGGTTTGTTTAGTATTGTTTATACTTTTTATTTTAAGACGGTGACAAAGTAAATTATAAAACATACTTATTTAAATTATCAACTATTTTTTGTGTATGTTGTCATTTTTCAACTTCTTAAAACTGTTTGTGAAAAAGTTAAAAATTAAATTTTATAATTTTTAATTATTTTGGACAACTTGTTGTCATAATATTCTAATATTTAGATATAGTTTTTAAAAATTAAATCATTCATTTTATACATATCACAACTAACATAAAAATAAGATGAAATTATAGATTTAAAATATAATTAAAATGAGGATGTCTATATATTTTATTAAAAAAAACAACAAAAAATTTACTTTTACTATTTTTCAATTATCATGTAAAATAAAATTGTTCTTTTAGAGTAAATTTTGAAATATAATAATAAAGTACAATATTTATAATACTTTTTATTTTTATAGCATTTTAAGGTTGTTTGTGTGTGCGTTTGTGTGTGTATATATATATATGTATATATATTCTTTTAATCATATTTCTTAAATATTATTTGATTTAGGGATAACGATGGACATTTGTTTAATCAAGTTTATAATTTTATAAATATTGACAAAAGTGGTCAATAGTTTTTCAATTTTTAATTTATGTTTTTGATATTTGTGTTCATAATTTTTAAGAGTGATATTAATTAACCCCTTAATTTTTACAAATTTATATTAGTATTTTGGTGGTTTATGCACATAATAATATCATTTTCTTTCCATTGATTTATTTGTCTTATAAAGCATGCAAGTTCAACTCTAAATAATGTTCCTAAAAAATTAGCATTTTTTTTGTGGTGATGTAAGTTCAATATTTGCGAGTTACAATTTTTACTAGATGTAATTGTTGGACGAGTAAAAGAATAATAATATAACTATTTATTGCTCGTATTTATATTTTAGAGGACATAAATTTTGTTTGGAAAACTAAATCATTGAAATCTTAAGGAGTTTTTTTTAAGTTCGAAACAAACTTTTTCAAATTTTTTTTGGTATTATCAACGAAAAATAATAACAAACGTATCAATTACAATGTCATCCTTGTTGAATTTTCCTCAAAAAAATAATTTATAAATGCTTAAAATCTTTTTAAATTGGTAATTATGCTCTCAAATATAATTTTTGTGTTTTGAATATACAAAGCTATGATTTTAAACTTTTAAAATATTTAAAATGAACAATTTTCTTCTTTATGAAATGTAATATTTTTCTTAATTAATATATTTATTTAAGTTAAAGTAAAAGTCACATTCGAAAGAGATAGGAAGTCACTAAAAGAATTTAATAAGGTTATTTAATAGTTAAAGATGAAATTTAGTCGACAAACTATAATGATGGAGGTATATTTAATAATTAAGATAGTAAAATTGTCAACAAATTATAATAATATTAGTGAGTTAATCAAAGAACTTAGAAACATCCAACTGTAAAGCGTTCATAAAGTAATAATTTTTATGATATTTATTACAATTTGAATTAATGTATGTTAAGTTGACTTTTTGAGTTCTATCCCGTTTTGATAATGACAAATCACAGCATCTCAATTTGTGCGTTAAATTTATGAACAGATTTATCTTTCAGAAAGCAAAAATGACAGATGCGGCATGAAAGCCATGAAGCAATTAATCGAGCACATACCTTGGCATATTCCATAAGAACCGAAGAGCAAAAGTTTGAAGACTTATGTTATTTTTCAGTTGTAATGTTACTAAGATTAATATGTGCATGCATATCTCATGATTTAAATTGAAACTCAACATACGACCTTAGATTGACCTTAGGAACTCCAAGATTTTCTTGAAAACCTTTTATTTAAAAGTGTTTAACAATTACAAAAGGTTTGAAATAGTTTTAAAGTTAAAAACCGAACAAAACTCATTTTACAAATGTGCAAAAATTATTTTAGGTGAAAAACTCCAAAACAAGTTTTTCAAAATCCCTTTCATGTTTCTATCGTCTCATTGATGAGTAATTTTCGTAATCAATCAGTTCTCATCTTCAAATACGTTCAACATAAAAATTGTGAAAATTTCTCTTGACTTTCTTTTGATACCAAGAACGTCACATATGGAGTTTTTTAGAAAAACTAATGCCCAAAATATTGAAAGGTGTTCGCAGTAGAAAATTCCCTTCATGTCTCTTCTAGCTTATTGATGAGCAATTTTCTCAATCAATAACTTCTTATCTTAAAATGTATTCAACATGAAAGTTGTGATATTTTCTATTAACTTTTTATTGATACTAAAAATGTTCAATTTGGAGTAGTATATAAAAAGTTATGTTCAAAAACTTGAAGGGTATCCGTGTAGAAAAACCCGGATCTGGTTGACTGAATCATTGGTTAGTCGACCGAAACTCGCAAATTTGAAGATCTAGTCGACCGGATCTTCATCTCAGTTGACTGGACCTCTCTGGAAAACGCCCCAACAGCTAAAAACGGTTAGTTTTCAAAATAAAATAATATTAAACTTCCCCAATGGCCATATAATGACTATATTGGGCTTTTGGTTATAAATACAAACTCAGACAACTTGGAAAATGTTAGAAAAACATATTGGGAGCATACTTGCAAAATCTTTGATTCTTGTTCATATTTCAAACCTATTTTAAAATCAAACTCCTACTTCTCCTACATTCATTTTGAAAATCTCTTTGGAGAAAATCTTTTGGGTTAAACAAGTAAGGCTTGAGCATTTATTCATACTCATATATATTGTTTGAAAGTCTTCTTGCATTTTGAAGATCAAATTCATGCTTCTCCTACTATTCTTTTGACAACATTCTTGGAGAAAATATTTTTGAGTTATCTTTGAAATCCTTTAGCATATTTACACTCATATATATTGCTTGAAAGGTTTTCTACATTTGTTATCTCAAAGGTTAATCTTGAAATCATTTTCCATACTCTCATTTTATTTGAAAAATAATTTTGAGAGGAAAACCCTAACTCTACTAAGCTCTAAGTCTAAAATCATTTGAGAGTGCATCTAGTTTTTAAATTGTACAAATTAGCTTTTGAAGAAGCATTTTTGTATGAAAATTTATTTTGAAATTCATTACCTTTGCGATTCGGGTTGTGAACTGTGCCAAGTGAAGGTACATCACTTTGAGAGGTGGCTCTGCCTAGAAGAAGTGGACCAAGCGTGGGCTATCCTTTGGAGATGGGGGCTCCACCCTATTCAAGGAGTGTATCGAGTGTGGGGTATCACTTAGAGAGGCATTGCACTCCTTGAAATTTAATCCAATAGGGAATGATGGTTCCACGACTGTCAATCTCTGAGGGTAAGGTACCACAGGTTGGTACTCTTTACTGGTCTCAGTCTCCACATTAACCGACTTCTTCAATTCTGGACTTACTTCCTCTGATTTTTCTTTGACCTCATCTATCTTAGCTATAACTTCAGGTGTCGAGACAACTGTTGGTCTGTCGATGAATATCTCAAGTTGGGAAACTTATTTTCCACTTCTCGAAGTAATAATGGTCTCTGCTATATCAAGAGAAATATTATGTATTTGTTGCTGTTGGTGCTGGTATTCTTGAGGATTAGGTTGAGATTATACCAGAAATTTTCCTTTTTCTAAGGTATTCAACTACGTGCTCATCTCATTAATGGTATCCCGCAATTCATTTATGACTTGAGTGAACTAATTGTTAGTTGTGACTTGAATCTGCATGAACTGAAGAGCATCCTCATGAGACTTCTCCGATGGAGTAGGTGTTACATTAGATTGAAATCTTGAAGGTGCATAGCTCTGGGAGATCTATTGTGGCTGATACTGATGCTGAAAAATAGTTTGATGATATGATGGCTGATAAGGAGGTGCATAGGACTAGGAAGGTTGATTCCAAAGTTGCTCCATACTATTCTCCTTTTCCATCTCCATAACCTCCACTCTTTTGGTAAGTTCAGCCAGACGTGCCTCAACATAAAAATCATCTTTTAGTTGACACCACTCTCCACCATGTATTGCTCTCAATGGTTGAGCTGCAATTGATCTTCTGTTAATCCTAATGTTTTACTACTGAGCATAGTCAGCTAAATGATCCAGAAAATCTCATGCCTCATCAGGCTCATTGTCGAAGAAATATCCTGAACATATAGTATGAACGAACTGTTTTGATTCAGAAGTCAACGCAGTGTAGAAATAGTTGACTAGGCGCCATGATTTAAATCCATAGTAGGGACACATGTTAACTAGATCTCTAAATCTCTCTTAGCTTTCATGAAATATCTCATCAACTCCTTGCATAAATCGACTGATCCGTTCCTGCAAAAAATTGAGTTATGGTTTGTTTGAGATTCTTTTGATAAATTAAATGAACATGCAACTTAAATTCTAAATCCTAACACGCACTGAATTTAACAACGAGAAACATTGAGAAACGAAAATCCTACGTCTAACAACTAAATAAAAATTGAAACACACGTTTGAACGTCGAAATAAAAATTAAAGCCGATAACTTTTCTATGTAATTAAAATACGCAATTCTAAAAACTCAACCAATCACAAACTCAAACAAGAAGGAATAAAAAAACAATGTTTTGCAATCAAGAACTTAACCAAAATTAGAACTTTAACAACTAGACAATAAAATAACTACAATGAAAATTCATATTTTAATTAAACTAAACTTAATTTAAAAAGAATCCAATAAAATTTAAATTTTAAAGAAAACAACCAACCTGAACTCTAATCAATAGAAAAATTAACTCAAGAAAGATTAAATCTAATACTAGTATTAATCAAGAAGAAAAAGAAAATCAACTAACTTAATTAATAATAACGAACAATTATTCAAAATTTCAAAACCTTAACTCAAATCCAACTAAAAAAAAAACAATATTCCACATATCATTTAAATGCAAACATAAAAAGAGAAAGGAAGAGAGAAAAAACTAGAGGGGGAAGCATGTGGCTAGTCCGTGGAGCAGCAGCAAAGGAAGGGGAGGAGCAGCAAAGCAGCGGCAATGGTGGCTTGGATGGCAGTTGCAATAGAGAGCTCGGCTGGAGGAAGAGGAGCAGCAACAGGTCGTGGGGTGGCTCGGCTGTGATGGCAGCAGGTGGGTGGCTTGGGTCCTCGACAGCAAGTACAATAGCAGTTGGAGTTGAAGGAGGAGCAGCAGAGCAGCGGCAGTAGGTGGGTGGTTTGGGTCCTTGACAGCAGGTACAACAGCAACTAGAGTTGAAGAAGGAGTAGTAGAGCAACAGAGAGCTTCCTCGGGTTTGCGGGCTTGCAGACAGCAAAGAGGGACTCGGGTGAGTAGCAAGACAAGAAAAGAAGAGAAGTAAGGGAGAGAGAAAGGAAAGCAAAGGAAAGGAAGAGAGGGAGAGTGAAGAGAAGAGAGGAGAGCGAGAAAGAAGAGGGGAGAGGTTGTGCATGAGAGAGAGTTCAGAGAGCTGGGACCAAGAGGGAGAAAGAAGAGAGGAGAGGGATGAGGGAGAGAAAGGAAAGGAGAGGGAGAGAAGGGAAATGAGAGGGGGTTGCTGGGTTTGGAAGAGGAAAAAACAAAATAAATAGAGAACCCCCCCCCCCAATTGGCCAAATCAAAATTTTCTTTCTTCTCTATTTCTTATTTCTTCTTCTTCTTTTTCTTATTTTTGTTTTTCAGTGAACAAGAGCGATTTTGACCATCCTGGAGCTTGTATCTCTCAAAACTTAAAACACAAAAGTTGTAGATAATTTTTTCAATTTTTCACAAAATTTTGAATCGTCTCGACCGGAGCTCGGACGAGAAAATTATGCATAAATTACGAAGTAACATCGGTTTTAGCTTCCAATAATCATCTTGTGATAAAAAATACCAAAAATTCATAATTTACTCAATAAAATCCAAATATTATGAATAAGACACGATGTTGAAATATTGAGAGTAATTACATATTTAATTAAAAATGTAAGCCTCGACATTGTCCTCAATGTGAAAGCATAGAGGAAATAGAAAATCTGTGCACGAGTGAACAACTAATAGAAGAAAAAATACAGAAAATCACTACCAACTAATATGATAGAAAGAGAAAAGAAAGAAGCAAATAAGAACAAATAAAACAAAAGGAAAAAATAAAAAATAAAGACAGTAAAATAAAAAGGTCAGAGGTGTGACAACGCGAATAATAATGGGATTTAAATAATAAAGAGGAAGGAAAATGGAAACAGTAACAAAAGGAGGAAGTCGACTTCGCGTTCATCGACGACATTGCTCTTTGGAAGGAATAACCGAAGGAAATTATTAGGGTCTCGTCGACGAACACAGGAGATTCATCGACGAGGGTATAAGAAGACCTTGTCGACGAAGACAAGATTCGTCGACGAGAAGATACCGAGAGAGGGTTTTGGGGAAGTCTGAAATTCATTGACGAAGGTGCAGGTTCGTCGACGAACTTTCTACAGGACTCGTCGACGAGGTGACGTGGCTCGTCGATGAATCCCGCAATATAAATAGGGTTAAATGTGATTTTCACTTCATTTTCCTGCACCGAATCTCTCTCTCTCTCCTCACACGGTTTCTTTTCCTTCTCTCTTCGATTTCGGGCCAGATTTTCGCCGGTTCGACGATCTGAAGCCACCACGACGCTCTTGGAAAAATTCTCTACAAGTTTGCTTGAGCGGATCGTCGGTGGGGCTGAGTTGGAAACCATCCCAAATCTAGAGTAAGGCTTTCTACTCAATATTTGGTTATTTGAGGACTGTAGGAAGTGTTATACGCGTAGAAATACTGAACTTTAGTTATGGGAAATGTTGTTTCCATGGTGTTGAGTTGGGAACCCTACGAGTGCAGGACAGATTTTCTTAGGGGCTTTTCAAGAATCAGGTAAGGAGATAAACTAAGCTTGTATTTTATGAAAATATGTATATTGTTATAGCATTTGATTTCAGGAAATAAATATATTTATATATGATATATATTTGGGAAAATACTATTGAAAATGATGGTATGTTGAATATGCAAAAAACCTGTTAGTGTGGCATGAGTAGAAATTGTTATGAAATACTGTTTTCTGGGAATGTGTTAGTGATACAGATTTTTATAATGGAAAACCGGCGTATGGGCCGAAATTTTTATATGTTTTTCTAGCGTACGGGTCGTGCTATCTGTATGATTTTCCAGCGTACGGGTTGAGCTATGGATATATTTTGTCGGCGTACGGACCATGCTATGGATGTGATTTGCCAGTGTACGGGCTATACTATGATATGTTTTCCAGCGTACAGGTCATGCTATGGATGTGATTTTCCAGCATACGGGTCGTGCTATGATATGATTTGTCGGCGTACAGGCTGAGCTATGGTAAAATGTGTAATACCGGCGTACGGGCCGATGATTTTCATGATATACGCATATATGCAAAATGATATGATTAATTTTGTAACGACCCAGAAAAATATTGATATTCAAAGATTAAGTGAGAGAGAAATGAAAGCAAAAATAGAAGGGAAGCTGCCAAGTTTCGTCGACGAACACAGGACTTCGTCGACGAGAAAATACCGAGAGGGTTCTGAGGCAGTCTGAATTTCGTCGACGAATACAAGGTCTCGTTGACAAAATTTGTGAAGGACTCGTCGACAAACACAGGGTCTCGTCGACGAAATCCCCTGGTTTATATATATGCGGAATCCGGGAAATATCTCATTTTAAGAAGTCTCTCTCTTTCTCCTTTCTCTCTCTCTCCGTACGACTTTCTCTCCCTTCTCTCTTCATTTCCGGCCCCACCGGTCACTGGATCGACGATCTGAAGCTACCACGACACTCCTGGTAGAATTCCCTACAAGTTTGCCGGAGCGGATCGTCGAGAAAACAAAGTTGGATTTCATCCCAAATTCTAGGTAAGGTCTTTTATTGAGTTTTTGACTTTATGGTAGTTATAAGAAATGACGTAGGCGGAAAAATAATAATATTTTGTTCTAAGATATTGTGTTTTCAGGAGGTTGATCTAGGAATCCTGTGGGTATAGAGCCAGATTTTTATAAGGGCTTTTCAAAGTTGAGGTAAGGGAAATATGCTATGCTAGGAGTTTTTATAATGATAATAGAGATTTTATAGATGCATAACTACACCATTTTACTATACAGAATTTTCAGAATATGAGTTTGAAACAGTATTTGTTTTAGAATATGAGTTTAAATGCTTGTGTGGCCTAAGTAGATTTTTATAAGATGAAGAAATTTATACAGTTATTATAATATATCATACTATACTGAATTGAGGGACAGCGACACGTAACACCTCAATCTCAGTGAGAGATTATATAGATTATACAGATAAGGATATACATATACAAAGAAATTTACATACATATACTGTTTTTATACGAGTAGTTTCATGAACATATATTTATATATATGTACATATACATGTATGCATATTTATTCAAATCAGTATGTGTACCACAACTTTATACAAAATTTAGTATGTCATGTTTCCTATTACCGTAATATATAGACAAAGATATAAAGGTAGCATCAAGATGCTACAGAGGCAGTATACAATTTTACAGTATATATATACATAGTACACAAAGATAGTTTTACGGTAATTTTGGAAACATGATGAAAACAGTAAAAGAGTACATATGTATATATGTATATAGTATCAGATCCCTGAGGAAAGATATACAGACAGATACAGATTACATAGCATGGTACCGTTGCTAGATACAGATAGAGTGCAACCACATATCTCAGATAGTATGTGGGTACCGTCAGCTGTGCTCGAAGAGTTTGCAGCTTCCCAGTACACTGGGTTGAGGGGGCCGATTTGATAAGGTAGTAGCCAATCTCGAGCTTAGGAAAGGATGCAGTTTGGTCGAGATGAGGTAGTGTAGAGTATGATGACTTATCTGTAGGGCCGACCAGATAGAGTCCCGCCTACGGGCCGCACAACCCTGTCATGAGGGGTCAAATCATGACGTACAGAGTCCCAGGGATAAAAGCACAGTTATATATATATATATATATATTTACAGTTTTACAGTATATGATGAGATTATTATGATATATTATCAGTATGAAAAGTAGAAAAATACAGATGATACAGTGTACTTTAAATTGAGAAGGAAAGATATGTTTGAAAGATATGATTTACAGATTGTTTATTGCATTACAGATCAGTTATTATTTTAAAAGCATACTTAACTTAGTTGCCACACACTAGTGATAGCATATTTTCACTTACTGAGCATCGACTCACCCCATTACTCTAACATTTTTCAGGTGAGCCAGTGAGGCGAGCAGACTAGGCTCGCGAATAGAGTGTAGCTCAGATCACCCTAGTTGTAGGGTGAGTTTTTGGCAGAGTTGTGCATGTTTTTGGGATAGATGATACTGGAGTGGCATTTTTGTATGGTCTGTATATTCTAGAATCTGGTATTGTACAGTTTATGTATAAATGGTTTTATGATTTGTGTTTCCGCTGCGTAGGAATGTTTATTATATATATAAAAAAAAATGATAAGAATTTTGAGGTCGTTACAGATTTGATAATTAATGATATGAAATATCCATGTATCACAGTTTCAGTATATGTTATATGATATCAGAACCTAGTTAGCTTGGTCTAGGCTAGCACTTGCACGGTACCGTTGCTATGTGTCCATGGTCATCATGATCATGATATTTGTGTTAACACCGCTGTACGGAGTGGTGTGAGATTGGATGGTCGATGTGGTTTTAAGAAGTGTGTGAGCACCCCTGGTGTACGGATCGGGTCAGGCAGACCCATCAGACTTATAGACTGTACTTTTGACTTAGTAGTGATCGGCTAACCATTGTCAGGTCCCGCCTTCAGGCCACATAACCTAGTCATGTGGGGGTAATATATGACAACATGCAGCTATCCTACCAAGAATATTTTTGTATTAATATTTTATGAGATGAAATATGTTTATGAAAATGCAGTATGTTCTGCCACGTTTTGATGATATATATATGTTTTCCTAGATTTGAAAAAATAGTTACTGAATATGTTCTGTCTGGTATATGTATTACACGGATTACTTATATTGCCACACACTGGTATTAGTTTATTTCCCTTACTGAGAGGTGTCTCACCCCAAAATTTTACAAACTTTTTAGGAGCCCCAGATAGGCGAGCGGGAAAAGCCCCGTTGATCTAGTGCTGTTTGTCTGCCCTCTTTGAAGGGTAAGTTTTAGTAGAAAAAATTTGGATTTTGTGGGAAATGTCCCTAGATCTTGTTTTTGGGATGTATGTACTAAAATACAATGGATATAGTGACTCTGGTATTTATGGTAATGTGATGGATGTTTTCGTATTTATAATATTGTGATTGTATGTTTCCTACTGCTTAGGTTTTCGTTATGTGTTCTGATGTATCCCTAGTAGCCATAGGTCCAGGTGGATTATGATCTGCTGAGTTGAGTTTTTTTATTTTTAAAAATGGAAAAAAAATAAATATATATGTATATATATATATGGAAATTAAGCAGGTCGTCATAAGAGGACTCCTCTAGGGTATTGCAGAAGTAAGACCTCTTTATTTGGATCGAAGGGGGTCATAAGAGGCTTGAGTTGCTGTTCATTGACCATGAAGCTGTTATCAATCGTTGAACACGTTCATTCCCACAGTTGGGTTCGGGTCCTAGAATATACCAAAATATCGTCAATGAATACTAGGAGCAACTCACTCCTTTATATCTGCAAACTTTGTGAAACTGTGTGGGCTTGAAACCCAAGTGATGGATGAAGGGTTGTTTGTGGCTACACTGTCTGGGAGAGCAGTGATCTACAGGAAGATGTTAGGAAACTGTCCAGTGATAATTCAGGTAAGGCCACTAGCGGTGAACCTGGTAGTGTACGATATGTTCGGTTTTGATGTTATACTAGGGATGGATTGGTTATCCTCCAGTTTTTCTGTGATTGATTGTCGTAGGAAAGTGGTGGTGTTCAGACCTTCTGGGGAACAGGAGTATGAGTTCATAGGATTGTGTGTGCGCTCGATGCCACAAATTCTATCAGCAATGTAGGCAAGAAGGTTACTCTTGGGTGTCAGGGGTACCTAACTTGTGTGAAGGAACCATCTCGGGGTTATCTAAAACTCGAAGATATCCGAGTGGTTAACGAATTTCCATATGTATTCCCAGAAGACTTACCTAGTTTACCTCCCGATTGTGAGGCGGAGTTCACTATTGAATTGCTGTCAGGCAAGGAATCAATTTCTAAAGCTCCATACCAGATGGGTCCAGCTGAACTTAAAGAGTTGAAGGAGCAGTTGCAAGAACTACTGGATAAGGGCTTTGTTAGATCTAGTGTTTCGCTCTAGGGAGCACCAATATTGCTCATGAAAAAGAAAGACGGGTCAATGAGAATGTGCATTGATTACCGTGAGATCAATAAGGTAACAATGAAGAACCGATACCCGTTGCCTCGTATAGATGATCTGTTTGACTAGTTGTAGGGAATACGAGTCCTTTTGAAGATCGATCTACGGGCAGGGTATCATCAGGTGAAAGCTAGTATTAAGGATGTTGCGAAGACTATTTTTCGAACTAGATATGGTCACTACGAGTTTCTAGTCATGCCATTTGGGTTGACTAACACTTTGGCGGTATTTATAGACCTGATGAATAGGGTTTTCCATGAATACCTGGACCAGTTCATAGTGGTATTCATTGGCAATATTCTGGTATATTCTAGGAGTTCGGAAGAGCATGAAAACCATCTGAGGTTAGTACTTCAGGTACTGCGTGTAGTGACCCGAAGAATGATATTATTTAAATAATAAGAGGGAGAGAAATAGATACAAAAATAGAAGGAGGCCGTAGACTTCGTTGATGACATCGCATTTTTGGGATAATTATAATTTTAGGAAACTGCCGAAACTCATCGACGAATACAAGAGTTCGTCAATGAGTGCAGAAGAAAATTCGTCGATAAACACAGAGCTTCTTCGACGAGAAAATACTGAGGGATGGTTCGGGCTGCTCTAAATTTCGTCGATGAATACAGGGCTTCGTCGATGAATTTAATGAAAGATTCATCGATGAAGTGACGTGTCTCTTCGACGAATCTGGCCCTATAAATAGACAAAAACTGGATTTTTATTCATTTCTCATGCCACTCTCTCTCTTCTCTCTCTCTCCTATGAATCCTCTCACTTCTCTCTTTGTTTCCGGCCTTTCCAGACGCCAGATTGACGATCCAAAGCCACCACGACATTCTTGGCGAAGTTCTCTTCAAGTTTGCTAGGACGGATCGTCGGTGGGATCGAGTTCGATTTCATCCCAAATTCAGGGTAAGGCCTTTTAACCTATTTTTGGCCTTATGGTAGTTATAAGAAATGTTGTAGGCGATGACATATTGATATTTAGTTCTGAAAAATATTATTTTCAGGGTGTTTTTTAGGAGGCCCTGCGAGTGTTAGGCTAGTATTCTATAGGAGTTTTCCAGTAATTAGGTAAGGGAAATATGCTATGTTAGGTATTTTTAAAATGTTATACAGTTTATTTAATTACAAAAATTATGAATTAAAGTATCGTGTGGCTTGTGAATAAGAATATTGTACGAAGATATGTTTTATGATATTTCAGTGTCTTGATTTTACGATATTTCAATACCATGAATATACAAATATCAGTTTTATGATTATGCAGTTACAGTGTTATGATTATACAGTTCTCAGATTTACAGTACAGTTTATGCAGCATCATGGTTATTACGATTACTTCAGAATCATGGTAAATTAGATAGATATGTATAGAAATATATTATATGATATCAGACCCTGCTGGACTTGCAGCTACAGAGCACGGTACCGTTGCCATAGATACTATGTTACTTTATGAGTGCAACCACCTATTTAGATAATATGTGGTAAGGTCTAGGACCTTGAAAAGGTTAGGCTCCCCATCCAGATATGGGTTGAGGTGGGCAGATCGACGTATGGAGTATAGTGATTTATTTCTGGTTGGCCAGTTAGGGTAAATCCAGCATACGGGTCGCACAACCTTGTCATGAGGGGGTAAGTTATGACGCATAGATAGCCACAGGGAACATTTTCAGTTATTATTACGTATGTATAGTTTTGCAAAAACAGGGATCATACTTATGTACACTAGAAGTATTTGAATTATAACCTATAATACTGCTATGTTAAGCAACATGGAAAGGGGTGGTGTATTTTATTATTTGTACTGTAGTTTTGTATTCAGTTATTCATGTTTATATGAAACAGATTTCATGATATATAGTAGCTCATTTGCCACACACTAGTAATAGCATATTTCTTCTCATTGAGCGTTGGCTCATCCCAGTGTTGAAACATTTTCAGGTGATCCAGGCAGGCAAGTAGACCAGACTCACAGATAGAGGGGCTTCTATACTGCCCTGCCAGTGGAGAGTGAGTTCATTTTGGAAGTATTTTTATATACCCTAGCTAGTTAAGGGTATTTTGGGGAACAGACGTATGTATATATTTTGGAAAACATGCAGTACTCTGGTATTGTGTGGTATGGTATTGTATATATTTACATGTGGATATGTTTATTCAGTTCTGCTTCTTGCTGCTTAGGTTTATGGTTGGGTTTATCCCAGTATGGTATCAGAGTATGTTGAATGTTATGGTATAAAAAGAAAAAAGAAATCAGTTACTTAAGCAGGTCATTACATTGCAGAAAAGGAAGTTATATGCTAACCTGAAGAAATGAGAGTTCTGGTTGAACCAGGTTGCATTCCTAGGCCATATCGTGTCGAAAGGTGGTATCTCAATTGATCCGGGTAAGATCGAAGCAGTGATTGACTGGGTGAAATCGAAAAGCATGCAGGAAGTTCGGAGTTTCCTAGGACTAGTTGGGTACTACCGGCAGTTCTCAAGCTTGTCTGGCTCATTGACACGGTTAATGAGGAAGGATGTGAGATTTGATTGGACCGACGAGTGCTAGTAGAGTTTCCATGAGTTGTAAAATCGACCGGTCACTACTCCGGTTTTAACCATCCCATCTAGGGATGATGGTTTTGTGATTTATAGCGACGCCTCTCTGAAGGGTTTGGGATGTGTACTGATGCAACAGGGGAAAGTGATTACTTATGCTTCTCGACAACTCAAGGAGTACGAGAAGAATTACCCCACGCACGATCTGGAGTTGGCGGCAGTGGTGTATGTGCTGAAGATCTGGAGACACTACTTGTACGATGAATAGTGTGAGATCTTCATGGACCATAAGAGTTTCAAATACTTTTTCACACAGAAGGAGTTGAACATGAGGCAGAGAAGGTGGCTAGAACTTATCAAGGACTACGATTGCACCATTAGCTATCATCCGGGAAAAGCTAATGTGGTAGCTGATGCATTGAGTCGGAAGTCAGAGCACGCATCAGTATCTGTAGTGGTAGGTCAACATCATATCAGATGAGATCTAGAGGGGTTTGGCGTGGAATTCATGAACGGAAATAATCAGACTTCCATTGCTAGCTTAGTGATCTAGCTGACATTATTAGAAAGGATTAAAACTGCGCAAGCTAATGATGAAGAGTTAGTCAATGTTGTAGAGAAGGTGTAGCAGGGGTTGGCTGCAGATTTTAAGATCTCTGAGGGAGGTGTATTGAGGTTTGGAACCAGATTGTGTGTTCCAAATGACGAGGGGATAAGGAGGACGATCCTGGAGGAGGTGCATCATTCCTTGTAACGGTACATCTGGGTAGCACGAAGATGCATCGAGATTTACGCGAATCATTCTAGTGGAGTGGCATAAAAAGGGAGATTACTCAATTTGTGGAGTAATGTTTGACGTGTCAACAGGTAAAGGCTGAACATCAGAGGCCGACAGGGCCATTACATCCATTGAGTATTCCGGAGTGGAAATGGGAGCATATCTCCATAGACTTTGTCACCGTACCACCAGCACTTCACGGGTAGAACGCAATCTGGGTGATCGTGGAGAGGTTAGCTAAATCTGCTCACTTTGTACCAATGAAGGTTAGCTACTCCTTGAGTAGGCTAGCAGACCTATACTTGTAGGAGATAGTTAGAATGCACGGGGTACCAATGTCCATTATTTCAGATTGAGACCCAAGATTTACTTCTCGATTCTGGAAGAGCTTACAAGAGACATTGGGGACGAAGCTTACTTTTAGTACAATGTTCCACCCCCAGTGTAACGACGTGCTTATTTTCCCATAATTTTTTTTTTATAATAATAGTATCCATATAAAAGTCTTGTCAAATCATAATCCACCTGGACACAAGGGTACCAGGGGTAAACCTGAAATTTAATACCAATACCTAAGCAGCAGTGTAACGCTCTAACCCCCTAAGTGGGTCCGAAGTGCTACTAATCCATTCATTTACCTGATAATCTATATTCTAATATCATTTATGTAACGGAAAACATAACTATAATCTTCCAACAAATGTAATACCAGAGTTTTCTACATCCATCTACATTCTAACATAAATCATACATCCACCTGTATTCACATATAAACATATCTCCAAAACATAACCTACACTTCCAATATTCACAAACACCAGTATGTTTCGCAACCATCCATTTCGTAGAATACCTAAAACATAAAACCTAAAATATTTACATCCCAAAATATTATCAAAATTATACCCTTTTCCACAAAAGTGTTATAATAGCTTGAGCTCTCTGAGCTCAATCTCGTGGAGGTCCTGAAAAAGATAAGTTCATGTTCGGGTGAGACACATCTCAGTAAGGGAAGAAACAATATAATAAAACAGTGTGTGGCCAACATGAGGTCTATAAGCAACATATTATTTATCATTTGCAAATTATTAACATAATTTCTGAAATCATTTTCTAATCCTATTAAAACACATACAAGATATTTTACCCACGAGATCACCTAAGGATAGGGGTGAATACCCGCCCATACAAGTAGCACCCCTCTACTCTGATACATTAGGCAACCCAAAGGTGACAACTAAAGCATACCAGGGCACTCATCTTACTCAGTAAGCTCTCGAGTGAAAAATTAATCTCGTATTCACACAGTTCATACAAAAGTTTACCGGTGAAGGCTCCCAAGAATAGGGAAATCTACCCGCCCATACAAGTAGTTTCCCTCTACCCTAGCACGTTATGCAGTCTACTGCTACACTTGATACAACCAGGGCACTTGCCTTTCTCAACAAGCCCTCGGGTGAAGAGTTTGCCTCGCCCAAACGTAACATGTTCTACTAGCATAAATACTAATAATACCATAATACATTATTTTGTTTGCCATTATTTTGCATTTCTCAACTATTCATGTTTCTATCTTTTACTTTTCATTTTATTTCACTTTACGGGACTCTTTCCAATTTTACACTGTTCACATTTCACATTTCATTTCCATTTCATTCATTTCCATTTTCATTTCATACCCAACATCTTTCAGCTGTTTTACCCAACATTTTTTAGTTGTTTTACCCAGCATTTTTCGGCTGTTTTATTTAGCATCTTCTAGCTGTTTTACCCAGCATCTTTCAGCTGTTTTACCTAACATCTTTCAGCTATTTTACCTAACATCTTTCAGCTGTTTTACATGGTTGCATTAACACTCACATGCAACATATTTCACATAACATTTCTATACTCAGTTCATTTCCTGTATATCCTGCATCTCATACATATAATATATTTCCACACAACATTCTTATTTACTCATGTCACACTATTTAGCAGTAAAATTTATATATATTTCCTATAAAATTAGTCAACCCACATTTAACATTCACATAGTGGAACAAAATACCTTTAATTTCTTACATAATTATTCTGAAAAATATTTCACTTTTATCAGTTCAATTTCACATATACGTATCTAAAAAAAATAGTCTTAGGCTCGAAAAACATAATTTAAATGGTTGGCATTTTAAACTCATACCGAACTATATACACGAATTTATAACACAATTCATTTTTTGATAAATTCACAAAAATGATGGTTTAATATATATTTTCTCCCTTACCTGGTTTCTTGAACTATGCAAAAAATGACCCCAAAAAATACATGCGGCGCTTACCCGGACCCTGAATCAAAAATCCTAATTTCATTAAATCAACCCCAAATAAAATAATATTTTAATATTTCATAGGGTCATAAATTCCAAATAAATAATTATACCCTCAAATATAGTCAATTTGCCTAATTTCCCAAATCCCGCTCTCACTTTGGAGTGAGGCCAAGAAAACTGTAATTGGAAATTTACCCACGTCAAAATGACGATAATCGCGACTAGGACCACATGGTGGTGCTCGATCGTTGATTTAGCTGTAGATTTAAAACGAAATTAAGAAATTAGAAAAAAATTATCTTACCCCAGGAATAGTGCCTAAGCTGCTCCCATGATAAATCCGCTCTAATAGAAATGTCGGCGAAGGAACTAAGAATCAAGCGGCACCCTCCGTTTCTTGATCCACCGCAAATCCGTCGAGAAATTGAGAGAGAGAAAGAGAGGGATGGAGACAGAGGGAGGCTGGGGCGCAAGAAATTTTCAATTTCAGGGGGGGCCTCTAGACGAATACCTTTTGAAGATTTATCCTTCAGAAGGTTTACTTATATTATTGATTTAATAATAATAAATATTTAATAAATTGAATTAATTAATTAATTATTTTAAAATTTAAATTATTATTATTATTATTATTTTATTTTTTTTTTGGATCACTACAAGTAGGAAACGTGAAATCATATATATATAATATTACCATTCAACACAATACCAGAGTCTACTACATCTGTTATATAAACATATACATCCCAAAAATATCCAAAATAAGCCCTAGGGTCGCTAACCAGAAAAGTCCATCTGACCCTAGCAAAATGACTTACCCTTTAGATAGGGTAGAATTATCGAACTGTAGCGCTGCGGAGCCTTATCCGTACTCCTATCTAGGGCTCCTAAAATGTTTATATAATTTGGGGTGAGACACCTCTCAGTAAGGGAGATAAACTAATACCAGTGTGTGACAACATGAGTAATTTCGTGTTATACATATAACAGTACATAAACATACTTGATTAAACTATCTGTATCATATCTGGGAAAACATATATAATTATAACATACTGAATTTCCATATGTATAAATCATCTCATATAACAATACATAGAAAACATCTTGGATGGTTAGCTAGCTGGTAGGGGTGTACAAAATTTACCAAAAAAAATCGGATTGAAACCGAACCGAAACACACCGAAAAACTAGACTGAAACCGAATCGAAACACATTTCGGTTCGATTTTTCAGTTTGCGGTATTGATTTCAGTTTTGAAATATAAAAAAATCCGGTTTCAGTTTTGGACCAAAACCGAACCGAAAAAATAGAAAACTGAATTAATAAAAAATAATCATGATTAAACCGAAAACAAGAGGGCCGGACATCTTGGCCCAATTGAGAGAGCTTGTAACATATGCAGAATTTGGACAAGTGGAGCTTGGACGGAAGCGTGGAACTGTGGAAGGGCTGAGGTCGAAGCTGGAGCCTGGAGAGATGGTGGACGGAGCTGCCTTCGGTGTACAACAAGGGGGAATTCGAGAGCTATCCGTCAAGTGGCAAGGGCGGCGGCGGAGGTGGAAGCAGCCAGCGTGCGAGGCGGCATAACAACAGCGGCAGTAGATTTCTTCACTGTCTTGGTGTGCAGACTGTGCAGTGCATACGCTCCATCTCTGTGTGTGTGTGTGTGTTTGCGAGAAAGAGATGGCGGACGGAGCTGCCTCTAGTGTATGACAAAGGGGAATTCAAGAGCTATTCGTCAAGTGGCAAGGGCGGCGGCGGAGGTGGAGTCGGAGGTGGAAGCAGCCGGCGTGCGAGGCAGTACAGCGATGGCGGCGGGAGATTTCTTCACCGTCTTCTTGGTGTGCAGTGCACATGCCCCATCTCTGTCTCTGTGTGTGTGTGTGTGTGTGTTTGCGAGAGAGAGAGAGAGAGAGAGAGGCCACTGGCGAACTGCAAAGAGGGCAAGTCACATGCAGGAACCACATGCTGGCCAAGTAGCCATCTCATATCGGTTGGAAATGGGAAGAGAAATATATCCCCACCTTATATATTTTATCTCATGTTTTGGACTTTGCAACTAAAGCCTTGGCCTAAGAGTTATAATGACATAATGGGCTGTGGTTGTTGGGCTGTGGCTGTTGATGCAGCCTAGGCTCTGTATTAGTGTTGTTTTGATTATTCAAAATTCGGTAAAATTGAAAATAACCGAACCGAACCGCAAAGTTCACGGTTTGGTTTGTTCATAAACCGATGGTATATGGTTTGGTTTTGGTTCAGTCATTTTGAAAATCGAGGAGTTCGGTTCGGTTGGCGGTTTTGGCAAAAATCGAACCAAACCGAACTGTGTACACCCCTACTGGCTGGTGTCATGTCTTACCCCCACATGACTGGGTTGTGCAGACCGAAGGTGGGACTCGACAATGGCTGGCCGATCACTGCCGAGTCAAAAGCAAAAGTATGTAAGTACGATGGGTCTACCTCTCCTGGTCCATACACCAGAGGGTGCCAATACTACCATAAACCACATCGACTCCCAATCTCCCACTGCCTCGTACGGCAAGCGATAGTACTAACATAATTATGATCATAATCATATAGCTACGATACCGTGCTTCATGAAATCCTAAACCAAGACAACCAAGTTCTAATAACATAAAACATATTTCCAAATAATGATACATGGTTATACATAATTATATCCATCATGTTAATATTTTCATATAATTTTGCATTACATATCATAAAAATCTTCGGTCCTTAAGCCGGCATTTTGTATTTTATGAATGACGGCCCGTACGTCGGTATTGCATATCATATAAATCTTTGGCTCGTACGCGAACATATCATATAAAAACCCTCGGTCAGTACGCCGACATATCATATAAAAACTCTGTATCATTTTAACATTTTTCTGAAAGCAGTAAACCATACTTATTTTGTAAACATAATATTCCATGGTAAATTTTACCCATGCCACACAAAATAAGTATTATTCATATTTAAATTATATCCTTGTTCACAACAGTATTTCCCAAACATAATACTACAATATACTTATTTTCCTGAAATTAAATGCTCTAAAATAATAAATATATTTCCATGAAAAAATTGACTTAGTTTATCCCTTTATCTTATTTTTGAAAAGTCCCTAAAATAATAAGTCCTGCACCCGCAAGGTTTCTCGTTCAACACCCTGAAAATAATATATTTTTGAACAGAACTTCAATATTTCTTCAACTACTACATTTCTTATAGCTGTAGAAAAGCCAAATATTGAATAAAAAGTCTTACCTTGAATTTGGGATGAAATCCAAGTTAATCCCACCAACGATCCACTCCAACAAACTTGAAGAGAACTTCTCCAAGAGTGTTGTGGTGGCCTTGGATCATTGAACCGACAAGAATTTGACCTCGAATCTTAGAGAGAAAAGGGAAGGGGCGAACATGAGAGAGAGAAAGGAGGGTTTTTGCGTGAAAATTCTGTAGAAAATTCGAGTTTAGGCTATTTATACACTTGCACTCGACGACGAGTCACGTCACTTCGTCGATGAGGCCAAGAAGAGAGTTCTTTGACGAACGCTCATTCCTCGTCGACGAAATTCAGAGCTGAAAAAATAGCCTCTCGGTATCTTCTCGTTGACAAGACACATGTCCCTGTCAACGATCCCCTCAAGTGTGTTTGTTGACGAACGTGCTGCGTTCGTCGACGAGACCCCTATTTAAAATTCCAAATTCAATTTCCTTTTTCCTCCTTCTTTTGTTATTTAAATACCATAATTCTTCGAGTCACTACATTCTCTCCTCCTTATGAAATTTCGTCCTCAAAATTTGCTACCCATACGATTCATCATCCCTTAAAAGCAAACAATTTACTTATTTTATTACTTACCCTCATTTATGGCGGAGGAATACTGTGGTTACATTCAGAGTTCTGGGAGATTACATATACAAGATAAAAATTCTCCCAAAAGCAAAATATTACTCACTAACCAAATTACTACATATATTGACTAACTTGCAAAAGAAGCATTACACAATTACTTTACCTGATTATATCTGAACCCCATGGAACAATTGCGAGTATTTCTGTCTTATCTATTCCCCAAGTTCTAAGAAACTTCTTCTATTGCATGATTTCTCTACAAAACTTTCACTAGAGGAATCTTCTTATTACGTAATTCTTATTCTTTCATGTCCAAAATCTGTATTGGTACCTCCTCATAAACTAGTGATCACCGAACTCTAATTCAGCATAACTGATTAAGTGAGAAGGGTTTGTGACGTATTTCCTCAACATAGAAACGTGGAATACGCCATGTATCTTGAACAACACAGGTGGTAAAGCTAGCCTGTATGCAATCGGTCTCACTTCTTCTAGAATCTCAAACGGGTCAATGACCTAAGGCTAAATTTACCTTTCCTTCCAAATCTCATAACCTCTTTTAACGGAGCTATTTTCGAAAACACATGAGCGCCAATATCAAACTCCAATTTCCTGCGGCGGTTATCGGCATAACTCTTTTGTAATGATTATAAAAAAAAATTAAAAAATAAAAATAAAAGAAAAATAAAAAAATAAATAATAATAAAAAAATAAAGAATCAATAAATAATTAAATTAAATTTAAAAGATATTAAATTAATTAAAATAATTAAATATTTTATTATTAATTAAATAATATAATATAATATATTAAGTTATATATATATAAGTTAACAAACCTTCCTGACTCTTCAGGAAGGATTGAAATTATAGAGGCTCACACAAACAACCCCCCTTGAGATTCTGCTGCAGCCACGCACGCCTCCGTCTCCGTCTCTCTCCTTCTCTCAATTTCTCGACGAGTTTGCAGCAGATCGGGAAACGGAAGGTATCATTGGATTCCTGATTCCGCTGCCGACATCTCTACTGGAGTAGATTTGTCGTGGAAACGACTTAGGCACTGCTCCTAAGAAAATGTAACTTTTCCCTATTTTCTCAATTTCTCTTTAAATATGCGGCTAAATCGATAATTGGGTACAACCACGTGGGCCTAGTCGCGATTGTTGTCATTTTGACGTAGGTAAACTTTCAATTGGGGTTTTCTAGGCCCCACTCCAAAGCGAGAGTGAGATTTGGAAAATTTGGCAAATTGGGTATATTTGCGGGTATTACTATTTATTTAGGAATTATGGCCCTAGGAAATATTTAAATAGTATTTTATTTAGGAATAATTTATTGAAATTAGGAATTTAATTTCAGGGTCTAGGTCAGCGCCGCAGGCATATTTTCGAGGTCCCTGTTGGCGTAGTGCAAGAAATTAGGTAAGGGAAAAAATATATATTAAATCAAAATTTTTATGAATTAAATGAAAAATAAATTGTGTTATTTGTACATGTAAATTTTTCAGTATGGGTTTAAAATGTCAACCATTTAAATTATATTTTTCTGAATTTAGGACTGTTTATTAGATACGTATATGTGAAATTGAACTGATGAAAGTGAAATATTTTTTAAAATAATTATGCAAGAAATTAAAAGTATTTTTCTAACATGTGAATGTTAAATATGAGTTGGCTTATTTTTAGGCAATGTATGAATTTTACTGCTAAATTGTGTGGCATGAGTAAATAGGAATGCTGTGTGGAAATATGTTATATGTATGAGATGCATGATATATAGGGAACGAACTGAGTACGAAAATATTAAATGAAATATACTGTTTGTGTGTGTTAATGTAACCATGTAAACATCTGAAATATGTTGGGTAAAATAACTGAAATATACTAGGTAAAACAGCTGAAAGATGCTGGGTAAATGTACGACAGCTGAAAAATTGTTAGGTAAAACAGCTGAAATATGTTGGGTAAAACAGCTGAAAGATGTTGGGTAAATGTATGACAGCTGAAAAATGCTAGGTTAATGTAACGACCCGAACCCTTAAACCCAGGTCCGGCGCGTTATACCTGCTAAAATCCTTAATAATCCATAATCCACATCATATGCAGTAGAAAACATAAACAAAATCTCCATAATATAATATAATACCAGAGTTTACTAATTTTTATCAATAATCCAAAGTATCCATCCAACACCTGCATTTCCATATATACATACATCTCCAAAAGTATTTCAGTATTTTCACAGCCATTCCGTTCTCAACAGACTTAAAACATAAAAACTTAAAACATAAATATTTACATTCCCCCAAAGTATATAAAAATATACCCTTTCTCTTTATACAATCCTCAGAAGGCTAACAACCCTTGAGCTCTCTAAGTCCGACCTCGAGGATGTCCTGAAAAGAAATAATCATATTCGAGTAAGACACATCTTAGTAAGGGAAAAAACATACATATTAAAACAGCGTGTGACCAACATGAGATGAATAGATATCATTTTTATTTCATTTGCAAATGATCACATAACATTGAAATCGTTTTCTGAACCTAAACAATCACATGCAAATATTTAACCCACGAGATTACCCAATGATAGGGGTGATTACCCGTCCATACAAGTAGCATCCCTCTGCTCTGATACTTAGGCAACCTTAAGGTCACAATTAAAACATATCAGAGCACTCACCTTACTCAATAAGCCCTCAAGTGGTAAATTAATCTCGTACTCACACAGTTCAATAATAATTTACTGGCAAAGGCCCTAAGGATAGAGAATCCTACCCACCCATACAAGTAGGTCCCCTCTGCCCTAGTGCGTTACGCAGCTACTGCCACATTTGAAACTACTAATGCACTCGCCTTACTCAACAAGCCCTAAGGCGAAGAGTGCGCCCCGCCCAAACGTAACATGTTCTATACACATAAATACTTCTAATATTATAATATATCATTCTTTCCATCATTATTCAATCATTCACATTCTTTCATGTTCATAACTTAATATTTTCTTGTATTTCACTTTAAGTGACTCTTTCCCATTTGTATCATTCACATTTCACATTTCATTTCATTGCATTGTCATTCCTTGTCATTTCCTTTCATAACATTTTCATTTCATATCTTTGTACAACAGCCGCTTTTTAGCCGTCATTTGTTAGTCCACATAGAAATGCGCTAGAATCTAACACAGCTCCTTTTAGCCGTCATCAGTTACTCCACATAGAAATGAGCTAGATCAGCTAACCCGGCTTTCAGCTGTCGTACCTTTACATGGTTGCATTTACATACACAGGCAACATTGTCCATATCATATTTTATTCTCATTGCTTTACTTACTTAGCCTGCATCTCATACATTTAACATATAATTTGCACAGATTCTCATGTCATACAATTTAGCAGTAAAATTCATACATATTTCTCATAAAATAAGCCAACCCACATTTAACATTTACATGCTCAAAATACACTTCATTTCTTACATAATTCCTTAGAAAATTCCTTTCACTTTCGTTCATTTACTTTCACGCATACATAACTATATCAACAATCCTAAGCTCAAAAAACATAAATTTCATGGCTGACATTTTAAACCCACATAAAAAATATATATACATAAATAACATATGTTTATTTTTAATTCATGAAAAACCTGATTTAATATATAAATTTCCCCCTTACCTTAATTCTCGAACTACACCGACAGGGACTCTGAAAAAATACCTGTGACGCTCACCCAGACCCTGAAATTAAATTCCTAGTTCCAATAAATTATTTCTGAATAAAATATTATTTAAATATATCTTATGGTCATAATTCCTAAATAAATAAATATACCCTTAAATATAACTAAATTATAAAATTTCTCAAATTAATTAATTCATTTCCCCAAAATACTACCCATCTAGCCTTCCCTAGGCTCCACACATCTCAAATTAACATTTAAACTAATATTTAATACTCTCACTTAATTTTTTAAATTATGCCTGCGGGGCCCAAAATTACACCCGCGGCGCTTACCGGAGTCCTGAATCAAAAACCCTAATTTCATTTAAATTATTCTTAAATAACATGCCATTTAAATATTTTTTAGAGTCATAATTTTTAATTTACAGTTATACCTGCAAATTTAACTAATTTGCCAAATTTTCCAAATCCCACTCTCGCTTTAGAGTAGGGACTAGAAAATCTCAATTGAAAAATTACCTATGTCGACGACTAGGACCACATGGTGGTACCCATTCGCCGATTTAACAGTAGATTTAAAGCAAAATTGAGAAAATGACGAAAAATTACCTTTCCCTAGGAGCAGTGCCTAAGTCGTTCCCATGACCAATCTGCTCTTGTAGAAATGTCGGCAGCGGAGCCAAGAATCCAATGACACCTTCGATTTCCCGATCCGCTACAAATTCGCCGAGAAATTGAGAGAATGAGAGAGACAGAGACGGAGTGGCTGGTGCAGAAATTTTAAAAAAATTCAGTGGAGAGGGTGGGGTCGCAGGTCTGTTTCTTCTTTATTCTTCATCATCTTCCTTCTTCTTATCTTCTTTACTATATATATATCTTATTTTAATTATTATTATTTTTAAATCCAATGCAATAATATTTAATTTAACAACTAGTAATTTAGTTATTTAATTTATATTAATTTAATTTAATTTCTTTAAATTTTTTTTAATTTAATTTTTTTTCTTTTTCCCATGTCATTCCTTTTATTTATTTATTTGTTATTTTATTTATTATTTTTTTTTCTAAATTATTTTAATCCTTTTAAATTTTCGGGTCTTTATAGAAAAATAGCTGAAAGATGCTGGGTATGAAACGAAATGAAATGAAAGAGGAAAAGAATGAAATGGAAATGATATGTGAAATGTGAAATGTGAATAATGTAAAATGGGAAAGAGTCACGTAAAGTGAAATAAAATGAAATGAAAAGCAAAAGATGAGAACATGAACAGTTTAGAGATGCGGAATAATGGCAAACAAAATAATGTACTATGGTATTAGTAGTATTTATCCTAATAGAACATGTTACATTTGGGCGAGGCTAACTCTTCGCCTGATGGCTTGCTGAGAAAGGCGAGTGCCCTGGTTGTATCAGGTGTAGCAGTAGGCTGCATAACGTATTAGGGTAAAAGGAAACTACTTGTATGGGCGGATAGATTTCCCTATTCTTGGGAGCCTTCGCCGGTAAACTTTTGTATGAACTGTGTGAGTACGAGATCAATTTATCACTTGAGGGCTTATTGAGTAAGGTGAGTGCCCTGGTATGCTTTAACTGTGACCTTTGGGTTGCCAAATGTATCAAAGCATAGGGGTGCTACTTGTATGGGCAGGTAATCACCCCTATCCTTGGGTAATCTCGTGGGTAAAATATCTTGCATGTGTTTGAATTGGATCAGAAAATGATTTCATAAATTATGTTAAATATTTGCAAATGTTAAATATTATGTTGATTATAAACTCATGTTGGCCACACACTGTTTTAATATATTGTTTATTCCCTTACTGAGATGTGTCTCACCCGAATATGAACTAATCTTTTTTAGGACCTCCACGAGATCGAGCTTAGAGAGCTCGAGCTGTTATAGCACCTTTGAGGAAAATGGTATAATTTGATGTTTTGGGAATGTAAATATTTTATATATTATGTTTAAGTCTTCTGAGTGATGGATGGTTGTGAAACATACTGATATTTGGGGATTATGTTTTGGAGAAATGTATTTGTGTGAATATAGGTGGATGTATGATGTATGTTAGAATATAGATGGATGTAGAAAACTATGGTGTTGTATTTGTTGAAAGATTTTAGTTATGTTTTCCGCTATATAAATGATATTAGAATGTGGATTATTAGGTAAATGAATTGATTAGTTGCACTTCGGGCCCACTTAGGGGGTCGGGGCGTTACATCATATGTCGGCTCTGAGTTGCACTAATTTTATCTCTGATGAGTCGAACCTTATCATACGTTTGCTGTACCAACTCTGACCCCAAAACTCGCCGCTCACCCATCTCATCCCAATATAAAAGAGAACAACATCTCCTACCATAGAGCACCTCAATCAGTGTCATGCCAATACTAGTATGATAGTTGTTGTTGTATGCGAATTCCACCAGTGGCATAAACTGGGTCCAACTACTCCCAAAGTCCAACACGCATGCTCAAAACATATCTTCTAATATCTGAATCGTCCTCTTAGTTTGCCCGTATGACTGAGGATGGAATGTTGTACTAAAAGATAACTGAGACCCCAGAGCTTCCTACAAGCTCCTCCAAAAACGTGACATGAAATGCGGGTCTGGATCTGACACCACAAACATTGGAACTCCATGGGAACGAACTATCTCCTGAATATAAATCTCTTCCAGTCAGTTAAGGGAGTAACTGATCTTGATGGAAAGAAAATGGACGATCTTAGTCAAACGATCTACTATCACCCAAATTGCATTCTGACCATGCAATGCTGACGGTAGCCCTAAAAAAAATGCATAGATATGTGATCCCATTTCCACTACGGGATAAAAAGTGGCTGTAACTGGCCTGCCGGCCTCTGGTGCTCAGCTTTTACCTGCTGGCACGTCAAACACTGTGCTACATATTCAACAATTTCTTTCTTCATTCCATCCCACCAATAAGACTCTCACAAATCCTTATACATCTTCGTGTTGCCGGGATGAACTGTGTATAAAGATCTGTGAGCCTCTTCTAAGATAGTCTTTCTAATATTAGCATCATCAGGAACGCATAATCTAGAACGGAACCGCAAAGCCCCGTCATCTGTGATGCAGAAATCCTCTCCCTGACCATTCTGTACTCTGACCATTACCTCTACTAACTCTGGATCATTTTTCTGAGTAGCTTTAATCCTCTCTTGTAAAGTAGGTTGCACCACTAAACTGGCAATACATACTTGAGGACTACTCTCGACCAACTCTATGTCGAGTCTCTCCAGATCCATCATGATCAGATAATAAATCTCCATAGCTTCAAGTGTTAGTCCCACAGACTTCCTACTCAACGCATCAACTACCACATTTGTTTTTCATGGGTGATAACTTATAGTACAATCATAATCTTTAATAAGCTCCAACCACCTTCTCTGCCTCATGTTCAATTCCTTCTAAGTGAAAAAGTACTTTAAACTCTTATGGTGGAAGAAGATTTCACATCGTTCGTCATACAGATAATGCCTCCAAATCTTCAATGCATGTACTACTGCAGCCAATTCAAGATCATGGGTAGGGTAGTTCTTTTCATATTCTTTCAACTGCCTAGAAGCATACGCTACCACCCTACCATGCTGCATCAATACACAACCTAGCCCCTTCAAGGACGCATCACTGTAAATAACATAACCCTCACCCCCTGATGGGATTATCAACATTGGTGTCGTGACAAGCCTTTAC
The DNA here is from genome assembly GCF_029873635.1 of Malania oleifera. Classification (NCBI taxonomy): domain Eukaryota; kingdom Viridiplantae; phylum Streptophyta; class Magnoliopsida; order Santalales; family Ximeniaceae; genus Malania; species Malania oleifera. The sequence continues at coordinate 9,705,147 of NC_080426.1, forward strand.
TTCAATTCCTGAAAGCTCAGCTCACAGCTGTTGTCCCATTCAAACCTGATGTTCTTTTTAGTCAGCCGTGTCAGAGGCCCTAACAAAGCTGAGAATCTCTCAAAAAAACGACGGTAATTGTGACAACTCGAATAAAAATGGAATTTAAATAATAAAGAGGAAGGGAAATGGAAAACATTAACAGAAGGAGGAGGTCGACTTTGTTGACGACATTGCACTTTGAAAGAAATAACCGAGGGAAATCATCAGAGCTTCGTCGACGAATACAGGGGATTCGTCCACGAGGGTATTCGTCGACGAAGGTATAAGAGAATTCGTCGACGAAGACAGGATTCGTCGACGAGGAGATACTAAGAGAGGTTTTTAAGCAGACTAAATTTTGTCGACGAGGAGTGGATTTCGTCGACGAAATTATTAAAGGACTCGTTGATGAATGACATGGCTCGTCGTCAAATCCAGTTCTATAAATATCAAAAATCTGAATTTTTAACTTCACCATTAAGCAATCTCTCTCCTCTCTCTCCTCCCTTCGGTTCTCTCTTTCTCTCTCTCTTCGATGTTGGGCCGGATTTACACTGGTTCAACAATTTGAAGTCACCACGATGCTCATAAGGAAGTTCTCTCCAAATCTGCCGGAGCGGATCGTTGGTGAAAACAAGTTGAAAAATCATCCCTGAGTTGAGGTAAGACTTTTTAAGTCAAATTTGGTCTTATTATAGTTATAGAAAATGATGTACGCATAAAAATACTAAAGTTTAATACTGAGAGTTTTCATTTTCAGGGTATTGATTAGGAAATCCTATGGGTGTGAGACCAAAGTTTATAAGAGCTTTTTTCAGTAGCCAAGTAAGGGAATAAACTAAAGCAGTTACTTTTCACGCAAATTACCATTATTTATGAGCAAGTTGATTTCTTGAAAATATTTACGATATTTGAATATTATGGAATAAATGCACGTTTGGGAAAAATATTGTTATTATGTTGAAACGTGCATATATGTATGAGATGCTAGAAATCATGATTTTTAGAATACAATGTATGGTTTTATACAACAAATGTGTGGCATGAATATTATTTTACGTGGAGGGATATTATGATATGATAATGATATGAATGCAGTATAGTTTGAGAAATTATGAAAGTATACAGTACATTATGATTCTGACAAATACATGATAAAATGATTATTTTCAAAATGACGTATTTATGTATAATTTCGGTGCGAGGTCGTATTTATGTACAATTTCGGCACGAGGCCGTATTTATGAAATGTTCGGCGCGAGGCCATATTTATGAAATAATGAAAGATCTTATATTATCATGTATTGTATGTTATCAGAATCCGGATGTTAGTTTAGTTCAGTTCAAGAGCTTGGTACCGTAGCTTATAGATCAGATGTTTATGATCAGATTAGTGCTAACCACCCTACAAGGGGGTGAGAGATGGATAATCAATGTGGCTTTCAGTAGAGTGTGGATGTCCACCTGGCAGCCAGGACCAAGGTGTGGCAGGCCCATCGTACTTACATAAATTTTTGAATCGACAGTGGTCGGCCAACCATTATCGGGTCCCACCTTCGGGCTGCACAACCCGTCATGGTGGGTAATACATGACATTAGCTAGCTATTCATCCTGGGTATATTTTCAGTATTATCAGTTATAACAGATGTTTTATGTATGTTATGATATATATTAATAAACATGAAAGTATATGAGGATTCAGTATAATATGATGCATGTTTACATATATATGAAATGTACTGTGTATGTATAATTGCCTTAAATGTTCATGTTGCCACACAGCTATATTTAGTTTATTTTCCCTTACTGAGAAGTGTCTCACCCCCGAACTAAATTAATTTTTCAGGAGACCCTGAGGGACCGGCGGGTCATGACCGCCGTTGAGTGAGTGATATATTACCTCGTTAGGAGGGTAAGCAATGTACTAGGATCAGAACTGTTTTGGTTATGGGATCCTACATGTATTTTGAAATATTTTGGAAGAATGTAAATAAATACAGTATTTTGGGAATGTAGATAACTCTGGTATTATGCTTTATGGATGGATGATTGAGATTTTATACTTGTTGCTGCTTAGGTTTCTTTTGTGATTGACAGATTTTGTAGTGACCCAAATAATAATATTATTTTAATAATAAAGAGGAAGGAAAAATGGAAATAGGAATAGAAGAAGGCAGTAGACTTCGTCGACAACATCGCATTTTGGAGATAATAATAATAATAATAATTTCAAGGAATTGTCAGGACTCGTCGACGAATACAGGGGTTCGTCGATGAGTGCATAAGGAAATTCGTCGATGAATACAGGGTTTCGTCGACGAGAAAATACTAAGAGACGGTTTTGGGCTGCTCTAAATTTCATCGATGAAGGGTAAGGTTCGTCGACGAATTTATTGAAGGACTCGTCAACGAGGTGACGTGGCTCGTCGATAAATTTCGTAGTATAAATAGCCCTAAACTGATTTTTATCGCATAATTTAAGCCGAAACCCCCCCTCTCTCTCTCCTCTACGATTCCTCCACCTTCTTCCTTCGATTTCGGCCCCTTCAGTCGCCGGATCGATGATCCGAAGCCACCACGACGCTCCTGGCAAAGTTCTCTACAAGTTTGCTAGGGCGGATTGTCGGTGGGATCGAGTTGGAATTCATCCCAAATCCAGGGTAAGGTCTTTCATTCAGTTTTTGACTTTCTGACAGTTGTAAATGATGTAGGCTAAAAACTATTAATGTTTTGTTATAAGATTTATGGTTTTCAGAGTGTTGAGTGGAGAACCCTGTGGGTGTTGTACCCGTTATAATAGGGAATTTTTTTAAGGAAACAGGTAAGGGAAATATGCTATGCTAGGCTATATGAATATGTTTTTAGTATAAAATTATAAATGTTTCACCAAAGTATTGTTTACAGCAGAGATTTATACAGTTTATCGAATATGATTAATATGTTCTAAAATTACTTTGTGGCTTGAGAATATGTACATAGTATAGAAACATGCTTTACAATATTTTTTAGAGATGTGTTTTACAGAGTATACGGAGAATGTATTTTACAGCAATTACAAAAAAATACCATGATTATATAGTTGATACAGATACAATTTACAGTTCACAACAATTACAAAAAAATACCATGATTATGCAGTTGATACAGATACAGTTTACAGTACCATGACATATAGTTTTACAGTTTATTACAAAAACACAATTGATATAGAAACAGTTTTCTACAGGTCATGGTTTATACATTAATTACAAAATCATGGTAAAACAGATAGTTATATTATAGAGATGTATTATATAGTATTAGACCCTGTTGGACCGTACAGTTTACAGAGCACGGTATCGTAGCTACATACAGCTTATAGAATGCAACCACCTATTCAGATAATACGTGGTATAAAGGTCGATCGTATAGAGCCCACGAGTGGACAGGCTCCCAATCAGATATGGGTTGAGGAGGGCTGATCAGACTATGGAGTATAGTGATTTATTACTAGTTGGCCAGTTAGGGTAAATCCCGCCTATGGGCCGCATAACCCTGTCATGAGGGGTTAAATCATGACACACAGTTATCCACAGGGAAGTTTACAGTTATTATTATGTTTATACAACTTTATAGAAACATAAAAGATATACATATACTAGCAGTATTTTGAATAGAAATCTAAAGTACAGAAATGTTAAGCAACAAGTAAAAGATGAAGATTATATCTCTAATATTATGCTTTACAGATTCAGTGATACATGACTATATAGTAATAGATTTTCTCAGTATTGTAGCTCAATTGCCACACACTAGTAATAGTATATTTCGTCTTATTGAGCGTTGGCTTATCCCAGTGTTGAATCATTTTTCAGGTGATTCGGGTAGGCGAGCAGACCGGACTCACAGATAGAGGGGCTTCAGTACTGCCCTGTCAGAGAGAGAGTGAGTATATTTTGGGAATATTTTTTTATACCCCTCATCGGTTGAGGATATTGGGGGAACAGTGATATATGTATATTTTGGGAACCATATTAGCAATCTAGTATTGTATTGTATATAATTATGTATGGATATGTTTATTTGATTTCCACTTCTTGCTGCTTAGGTTAATCATTGGGTTCAATCCAGTATAGTATCAAAGCATGTTAAATATCATAGTATACATACAAAAAAAAAAACCCATTTAAATAGCAAGTTGTTACAGGTTTCCTTGTTACCCACGGGTTCAGGTCGACTTTTTTATTTATTATGTTTCATTTTCTATTAAGATTTGGAGGACGTTACAGTAATACCCAACTAGCCCCAAGAAACTTCTAATCTCCTGGACGTTCCTCGGTCTAGCCCAAATCACTATTGCATCAATTTCACTAGGATTCACAGCAATTCCATCCCCTGAGATTATATGCCCCAAAAACACAACCTTCTCAAGTTAGAATTCACATTTACTGAACTTGACGTATAACTTTTTTTCCTTGAGTGTCTGTAAAACCTTCCTTAAATGCGTCTCATGTTCCTCATAACTCCTCGAGTAGACCAATACATCATCAATAAAAATAACAACAAACTGTTATAAGTATTGGTGGAAGATTCTATTAATCAAATCCATAAATATTACAGGAGCATTCGTCAGACCAAACGACATAACAAGGAATTCATAATTTCCATATCTAGTCCTGAAAGCTGTTTTCAAGACGTCTTTTGCTTTCACTTTCACCTGATGATAGCTCAATTTGAGATTAATCTTAGAATACACCCTTGTACCCTAGAGCTGGTCAAATAAATCATCTATACGGGGTAAAGGATACTTGTTCTTGATTGTTACTTTATTAATTTCCCTATAATCTATACATATCCTCATGGAATCGTCTTTCTTCTTCACGAATAAAACTGGAGCTCTCCATAGAGATACGCTGGGCCGTATAAAACCCTTATTAAGCAAATCTTGCAACTGATTCTTTAATTCTACCAATTCGGCTGGCGCGATTCGGTAAGGTGCTTTAGAGATCAATGTTGTTCCTAGGAGTAGATCAATAGGAAAATCTACTTCATGATCAGGTGGAAAGCCTGGTAGCTCATATGGAAAAATATTTGTAAAATTCTTTACTGCTGGCATATTAGTGAGTTTCAATTCATTTCCTGTCATTTCCTTCACAAATGCCACGAATTCCTGACAACCACTCAGGAGTAGTCTCCTTACCTGAAAAGCTAAAACTAACTAAGGCGGAGATTACACTCGCGGGCCTATAAACCTGAATTCTGGTCTTCTTAGGGGTTTGAATATTACTTCTTTCAATTGACAATCCATGCTGACTTAATTGGTTGCTAACCTATCCATGCCGAATATTACATCGAACCAGTGCATGTCTAGCACTATCAGATCAGCAAACAAAATTTTCTCATGAATATCAACTAGACAACCCCGGAGCACTTTACTACACCTTAGTACAAACTTCGTTAGTGTAGTGACTAACAATTCGGTGTCTAACAACTATATTTCTGCTCCACACATTTTAATACATCCCATAGACACGAACGAGTGTGTGGCCCTTGAATCAAACAATACAATAACTTTAAAGGAAAGCATGCTAACCATACCTATCATCATGTCGTCGATTGTCTCAACATCACCCGACATCAAAGCAAAAACTCTAATTGGAGCCATATTCCTCTGCTGGTGTAACGACCTCAAATTCCTTAACATAAAATGTAACATAATAAAGGGAAAAGTCAACCCGAACCCATGGGTAACGGGGATACCTATCAATTACAGCGGAAACCTAAGCAGCAGTAAGCATAAAATCTCAACCATCCAACCATAAAACATAATACCAGAGTTTACTACAACATCATAATATTGTATTTATATACATCCTCCAAAACATCAAAATAACTTTAGGATCAAACACAAAATAATTCTGACCCTAATACAAAGTCTTACCCTCCTAACGGGGTAATATCACTGACTCAACGGCGACCACGACCCGCCGGTCACACAGGGTCTCCTGAAAAATATATTTAGTTCAGGGGTGATACACTTCTCAGTAAAGGAAAATAAACTAAATACAGTTGTGTGACAACATGAACATTTATGGCAATTATACATATACAGTACATTTCATATATCTGTAGACATTTATCATAACATATTGAGTAATCATATACTTTATTACTTGCTAATAAATCATATCGTACATAAAACATCTGTTATAATTGATAATACTGAAAACATACCCAAGATGAATAGCTAACTAATGTCATGTATTAACCCCCCATGATGGGTTGTGCAGCCCGAAGGCGGGACCCGACAATGGCTGGCCGACCACTGCCAAGTCAAAATGTCTGTAAGTATGATGGGCCCACCGCACCCTGGTCCGGACTGCCAGGTGGACGTCCACACTCTATTGAAAGCCACATCGACTATCCATCTCCCACCCCCTCGTGGGGTAGTTAGCACTAATCTGAACATAGATATCTGATCTATATATAGCTACGATACCGTGCTCCTGAACTGAACTAAACTAACATCCGGGTTCTAATAACATATAGTACCTAATAATATATATCATCTTTCATAATTTCATAAATACGGCCTCGCGCCGAACATTTCTTAAATACGGCCTCGTGCCAATCATTTCATAAATACGACCTTACGCCGAAATCATACATAAATACGACCTTGCGCTGAAATCACACATAAATATGGCCTCCTGTCGAAATCATACATAAATACGACATTCTGAAAATAATCATTTTATCATGTATTTGTCAGAATCATAGTGTACTGTATACTTCCATAATTTCTCAAACCATACTGCATTCATACCATTATCATATCATAATATTTCTCCACGTAAAATAATATTCACGCCACACATTTGTTGTATAAAATTATACATTGTATTATAAAAATCATAATTTCTCGCATCTCATACATATATAAACGTTTCAACATAATAGCAGTATTTTTCCCAAATGTGCATTAATTTCATAATATTCAAATATCGTACATATTTTGGGGAAATCAATTTGCTCGTAAATAATAGTAATTTGCGTGAAAATAATTGCTTTAGTTTATTCCCTTACCTGACTACTGAGAAAGCCCCTAAAATATCTTGGTCTAACACCCGTAGAATTTCCTGATCAATACCTTGAAATTGAAAATTTCCAGTATTAAACTTTAGTATTTTCATATGTATATCATTTCCTATAATTACCACAAAACTAAATTTGGCTTAAAAAGCCTTACCTCAACTCAGGGATGATTTCCAACTTACTTTCACCAACGATCCGCTCTGGTAGATTTGGATAGAACTTCCCCAGGAGCGTCGTGGTGGCTTCAGATTGTCGAACCGGCGTAAATCCAGACCAAAATCTATGAGAGAGAGAGAACCGAAGGGAGAAGAGAGAGGATGAAAGATTGCTTAACTATGAAGTAAAAATCCGGATTTTTAGTATTTATAGAACTGGATTCATCAACGTCATTCGTCGACGAATCCTTTAATAATTTCGTCAACGAAATTCAATCCTCGTCGACGAAATTCATTCAGCTCAAAACCTCTTTCGGTATTTCCTCATCAATGAATCCTATCTTCGTCAACGAATTCTCTTATACCCTCGTCGAAAAATCCCCCGTGTTTGTTGACGAGTCCTCTGGTAGTTTCCTTTTCTCTTTATTATTTAAATTCTATTTTTATTCGAGTTGTCACAGCTGGCCTCCACGTGGCGCCTGATAGCCTCCCGGTATGGTCTGCGAGCAAGAGCAATATTTGGTGGTGTAGGGCAATCTCGTACCAGATATCCCTGTCTACCAGAATGATAACAGGCAACTCTCCTTGCTCGACACTCTCCCAATGTCTCTTCCCACAATTCTGACAGACAAGAAAATTCTGCCCCGCTTGAACCTCACAACCTCCAGTCTCATGCCTTTGTCCTCTGCCATAATTTCCTCTTCTCCACTGACCCTGCCTAGATCCTTGCTAGAAACCTCAAGGCGCAGATCTCTTCTTCTATCCCTACTCCTCTACATTCATACGCTCACTAAGCTCAGCTAGGGCTGCTCTGTTGACTAACTCAACAAAGTCTTGTATCTTTAGCACTACCACTAGTTTGTATATGCCTCGCCACAAACCTATTTCAAACTGTCTCGCCTTCTTTACCTCATCAAGAGTAATATATGGAGCGAAGTGAGAAAGCTATATAAATCGTGCCGCCTACTACTAGACTGACTGCTGTCCCTGCTTCAGATTCAGGAACTCTTCCACTTTAGCTTCCCTGATAATAGCTAGGAAATATTTGTCCAAGAATAATTCTTTAAATCAGTCTCATGTCATAGCTATCGGCATCGTCCTTTATTGCTCCAGAAGTCTCACAGCAGTTCACCACCTTTCGGCCTCCCCTATCAGTTTATAGGTAGCGAAGAGGACCCTCTGTTCCTCCGTACACTATAATACAACCAAAACTTTCTTGATTTTCTGCATCCAATTCTCAGCGGCTACAGGATCAACTCCTTTTGAAAATGTCAGGGGATTTATCTTAGTAAACTTCTCTTTTGTGCACCCATGGCCTGCAGACGGGCCTCCCTGCTCTCTGGAGCTCCTAGCGATTTTAGCCATAACCTACTGAGCCACGCTGCGTAGTACTGCATCAGAATCAGTCCTGCTTGCACTCGAGGGCTCTGCTCCATCACTATCACTCGCATGGGCATTACCTCCTCCAGGGTACATCCTGAAAACAATAAATGTGATTTAGAGACCCTATTCTTATAATTACTCGCCTAACATAATCCCCTATTTTAGCATCCTCATCCTATTTCTAGATCCAATCCTACATTCTAGGAACACGGCCTGACAATAGTTTACTATGGTTTTCCTGAAATCGTCACCCCAGGAAAAAAAATAGAAACCACCACGGAAGTCCTGCCTCTAGACTATAGAATAAAACCTTAAATCCTTTTCTTATACTCTGGTATCATTTTCACTGCACTCTAAAGTCTACAGAACCTAGCAACCTAGACTCTGATACCAAACTGTAACGACTTGCTTATTTTCCCATAATTTTTTTTATAATAATAGTATCCCTATAAAAGTCCTGTCAAATCATAATCCACCTAGACCCAAGGGCACCAAGGGTAAACCTGAAATTTAATACGAATACCTAAGTAGCAAGAAACGTGATATCATATGTATATCATATATATATATATCATATTACCATTCAACACAATACCAGAGTTTACTACATCCGTCATATAAACATATACGTCCCAAAAATATCCAAAATGAGCCCTAGGGTCGCTACCCAAAAAAATCCGTCTGAACCTAGCAAAATGACTTACCCTTCAGGTAGGGTAGAACTATCGAACTCTAGCGCTGCGAAGCTTTATCTGCTCTCCTATCTGGGGCTCCTGAAATGTTTATATAATTTGGGGTAAGACACCTCTCAGTAAGGGAGATAAACTAATACCAGTGTGTGGCAACATGAGTAATTTCGTGTTATACATATAATAGTACATAAACATACTTGATTAAACTATCTATGTAGTGACCCAGAGAATTTATAATATTTAAATAATAAAAAGAAGGGAGAAAAGGAAATTAAAAGGGGGTAAACAGGAAGTGTTCGTCGACGACACAACGTATTAGGCTCATCGACGAGGGTACTCTTCGTCGATGAGAAAATACCGAGAGGGGGTTTTGGGCATCTCTAAATTTCATCGATGAGTGAAGGGTTCATCGATGAATTGCCTATTAACCTCGTCGACGAGGTGACGTGGCTCGTCAACGAAGGCCAGTTTATAAATAGGAAAAATCTTCATTTTTAGCCGAAAACTCAAGCACAACTCTCATTTTCTCTCTCCTCTTCGGTTCTCCTTCCTTCTCTCTCAATTTCTGGGCTAGATTTCCATCGGTTTGACAATATGAAACCACCACGACACTCCTGAGAGAGTTCTCTTCAAATCTGCTAGAGTGGATTGTCGGTGGGGCTGAGTTGGAAACCATCCCAAATTCAGGGTAAGACTTTCTACTTAATATTTGACTTCTTGACAGTTGTAGAAAGCGTAGTACACGTAGAAATACTGAAGTTTAGTTCTAGGGAATGTCGTTTTCAGAGTGCTGATCGGGGAACCTTGCAGGTGTAGGATTGTTTTCTTAGGAGGTTTTTTCAGGAATCAGTTAAGGGGATAAACTAAACTAGTAATTTTATGAAAGTGTATGTATATTATTATAACATCTGATTTTAGGAAAATAAATATATTTATATATGCTTTATGTTTGAGAAATATTGCTGTAAAAGATGGTATGTTTAAATATGTATAAAACTTATTTCGTGTGGCATGAGTAGAATTTATAATGAAATACTGTTTTATAAGAATATGATAAAGATATGGATTCTTATAATGAAAAACCGGCATACGGGCTGAGATTTTTATATGATTTGCTGGTGTATGGGCCGAGCTATGGACATGTTTGCCGGCATACAGGCCTAGTTATGTGTATAATTTGCCGGCATATGGGCCGAGCTATAGATATGATTTGCTGGCGTACGGGCCGAACTATGGATATGTTTGTCAGCATACAGGCCGAGCTACGTGTATGATTTTCTAGTGTACGGGCTGAGTTATGGATATGATTTGCCGGCATATGGGCTGAGCTTTGGTAAAATATGAAATACTGACGTACGAGTTATCGTGATATTTGTGTTAACGTTGCTGTACGGAGTGGCGTGAGGTTGGATGGTCGATGTGGTTTTAAGAAGTGTGAGCGCCCCTGGTGTACGGACTAGGTCTGGCAGACACATCGGACTTACAGACTATACTTTTGACTTGGCAGTGGTCGGTCAACCATTGTGAGGTCCCGCCTTCGGGCCACACAACCCCATCATATGGGGGTAATACATGACAACAGCCAGCTAACCTACCAGGGTTGTTTTGTATTATATTTTTTGAGATGAGTTATGCTTATGAAAATCCCGTATGTTCTGCCATGATATGAGAATATATGTTTCCCAGATATGATACAAATAGTTATACTGATATGTTTATGTATAATTATATATAGAACATGGAAATACTCATGTTGCCACACACTATTGTTAGTTTATTTCCCTTATTGAGAGGTGTCTCACCCCAAAATTTTATAAACATTTCAGGAGCCCCTAATAGGAGAGAGGGTAAAGCTCCGCTGATTTAGTACTGTTGATCTGCCATCTCTGAAGGGTAAGTTTTGGTAGGAACGGTTGGATTTTTGTGGGAAATGTCCCTAAGTCTTTCTTTTGGGATGTATATACCTAAATATAATGGATGTGGTAACTTTGGTATTGAGATGGATGATTTTGTGTTTATGATATTATGATTTTACGTTTCCTGCTACTTAGGCTTCTGTTATGTGTTCTGTTTTATCCCTGGTACCCATGGGTTTAGGTTGATCATGATCTGCTGGATTTATTATACTGATTTGTATTATTTAAGGAAAAAAAATGTGTGAAAATTTAGCAAGTCGTCACAATCTATATCATATTTGGGAAAACATATATAATAATAACATACTGAATTTCCATACGTATAAATCATCTCATATAACAATACATATAAAACATCATGGATGGTTAGCTGGCTGGTGTCATGTCTTACCCCCACATGACTGGGTTGTGCAACCTGAAGGTGGGACCCGACAATGGCTGACCCACCACTGCCGAGTCAAAACCAAAAATCTGTAAGTACGATGGGTCTGCCTCTCCTGGTTCATACACCAGAGGGCGCCAACACTATCATAAACCACATTGATTGCCAATCTCCCACTACCCTGTACGACAAGCGGTAGCACTAACATAATCATGACCGTAATCATATAGCTACAATATCGTGCTTCGTGAAAGCGTAAACCAAGCCAACTAGGTTTTGATAACATATAACATATTTCAATAATGATACATGGCTATACATAATCATATCCGTCATGTTAATATTTTCATATAATTTTACATAACATATCATAAAAATCTTTGGCCCTTACGCCGGCATTTTGTATTTTATGAATCATGGCCCGTATGCCGGTATTGCATATCATAAAAATCCTCAGCCAGTATGCCAACATACCATATAAAACCCTCGACCCGTACACCGACATATCATATAAAACCCTCGGCCCGTACGCCGATATATCATATAAAAACCCTCGACCTGTATGCCGACATATCATATAAAAACTCTGCATCATTTTAACATTTTCCTGAAAGTAGTAAACCATACTTATTTTGTAAACATAATATTCCATGGTAAATTTTACTTATGCCACACAAAATAGGTATTATTCATATTTAAATCATATTCTTATTCACAACAGTATTTCCCAAACATAATACTACAATATACTTATTTTCCTAAAATTAAATGCTGTAAAATAATAAATATATTTCCATGAAAAAGCTAACTTAATTTATTCCCTTACCTGACTTTTGAAAAGCCCCTAAAATAACCAGTCCTGCACCCGTAGGGTTGTCATGCCTCGAACCCGCAAATGGGTCCCAGGTGTGAATATAGTAACCCAACCAGTCTCTGTATCAATTCAAACATATATGATACAATACATTAAGAGGGTCCGACCCCGTGGGGTACACGGATGCCCTATACACATACAAATATACATCCATACTCATCAGTTACGCAGCGGAAAATGCTTCATCTATCTATATAACATACCATACCAGATTCTGTACAAAGTTAGGATACACGAACTCATACAATACTAAGGTATACAATCCCATAAATATCGTACATACTCTGGGTGTCTACAAAAACCATCACGACAATCTAGTTACAAAATCTCGTACCTAATCAGGTACTAACAACGGCTAATGACACCCCTGCTTCCGATTGCTAGGATGCTAATTACGGCTACCTGATGGACCTAAAAACATTGTACGTACATTCAGGGTGAGACACCTCTCGGTAAAGAAGAAAGCAGGTTATATCTATGTGTGGCATACTAATGTTATTTTACGCAAAACATAACACTATACAATACGATATAGTTCGAAAACATTTCCATATAGTTGCATATAGTTCTAGTATTTTCACAAATTCATTCCAGTACATACGATACCCAAAACATATTGTTAGTGTCCTCACACTAATGCGCAACTACGCTATGAAACCCAAAGCTTCACAACGATTACATTGCCAATACGATGTAGCTCACACTAGTACGCAACTACTCCATGAACCCAAAGCTTCACAACGATTACATTGCCAATACGCAACTACTCCATGAAACCCAAAACTTCACAGTGATTACATTGCCAATACAGTATAGCTCACACCCCTCGGTGACCAGCCGGGATACGTAGTGATATTTCACACCCTCGGATATAGAGCTGGATACTCTTGCCCACAGTTTTCACACCGGTACATGGTGCAATGTACGGTAATTAGCCGCCACTAGACGATTTCACAAAACTTAGAATCATTTTGGAGCTCACACTCCTATACATATCAGCGTATGGTAATTAGCCGCCACTAACTGTTTTACAAATACCTGGAACAATTACATGCAACCATACATTCCACACTTATTTGGTTTACGACAAATCATATCGTTTTCCAACTCAAGTATACAGTTTATACAAATATGGATAACAGTCATCTCAATAATACAGTTTAAACAAAATAATTGGTTTTCCAAACAAAGTAGATATGATACCCGAAATCCCCAATTTTCTCGAAAATTGTAACCCAAAAATCTCGTATCTCACCCGATAGATTTCCTCAAATAAGATACCAAAACATACATACGATTGTAGCCTACAAGCTTACCTATCCTGATTTCGAAAAGTAACTGATATAAATTGAATCCCTTTACCTTAACCCGAATTCCAACTACGAACTCTATGGTCCCCAAAACTACGAACTGAGACTCCAAAACCTATAAACCACAGTACAATACATGCTTACAATTCGTACTACTACACATACTTGGAATCTGAAAGGCAAACCGAGCCTTACCTCAATTTTGTTCCGAAACACGAAACCACTTGAAACGAGATTCTGATCCGCTAGAAAAGCAGAGAATCCTTCCCTAATCCTCACAGTAACATTTGATTTACGAATCAGGCAATGAACAACGAAGAAATCAAGAGAGAGAGAGAGAGAGCTTCGAGTTCTAGAGAGAGAGGGAGAGGATATTTAAGATTACTTAGCTCCAGAGCAACCCATTTGGATATTTATAGCACTTTGACTTGGGTGGATTTGTTGACGAATTGGTGTCCTCGTCGACGAGTCGACCATTACCTTCATCGATGAGGCGGTGGCCTCATCGACAAGCCGAGGTTCTAAATTTTTCCAAAATCCCTCGTGATCTCCTCGTCGACGTGACACTGAATTTCGTCACCGAGAACAGAAGGGGCTTCGTCGACGAAGCTTGCCTAAATTACCACTTTACCCCTTTTTCGAATATTAAATCATATATCCTGGTCGGGTTCTTACAAGGGTTCCCCGTTCAATACCCTGAAAACAATATCTCCCTGAATAGAACTTCAGTATTTCTTCGACTACTACATTTCTTACAACTGTAGAAAAGCCAAATATTGAATAAAAAGTCTTACCTTGAATTTGGAATAAAATCAAAGTTAACCCCACCAACGATCCACTCCAGCAGACTTGAAGAGAACTTCCCCAAGAGTGTTGTGGTGGCCTCAGATCATCAAACCGGCAAGAATTCGGCCCTGAATCTTAGAGAGAAGGGGGAAGGGGCGAACATGAGAGAGAGAGAGAGGAGGGTTTTTGTGTGAAAATTCGGCAGAAAATTCGAGTTTAGGCTATTATACCCCTGCACTCGTCGACGAGGCCAAGAAGTGAGTTCGTCGATGAACGCTTATTCCTCGTTGATGAAATTCAGAGTTGAAAAAATAACCTCTCGGTATCTTCTCGTCGACGAGACATATGTCCCCGTCGACGATCCCCTCAAGTGTGTTTGTCGATGAACGTGCTGCGTTTGTTGATGAGACCCCCGTTTAAAATTCCAAATTCAATTTCCTTTTTCCTTCTTCTTTTATTATTTAAATACCATCATTCTTCGGGTCACTACACCTAGACTGACACACAATCAAAGAGGGCGATTTAGATCTTGGAGGATATGTTATAGGCTTGTGTTTTTTACTTCGGTGGTAGTTGGTTTCAGTTTTTATCGTTGGTGGAGTTTGCCTATAAAAATGGCTTCCAAGCTTGTATCGGGATGACACCGGTTGAGACATTGTATGGTCAGAGGTGTTGGTCTCCTTTGTACTGAGATGAGGTCGGCAAACGGCAGATATTGGGTCCTGAGCTCGCACAGCAGGCTTTTGAGAAGGTGAGGTTGATCAGGGATAGAATTAAATTAGCTTAGAGTCGGTAAAAGAGTTAAGCGAATGTTCGCCGTCGTGAGTTGGAATTTGAGGTGGGGGGGTAAGATATTCCTGAGGATCGATCCAATGAAGGCAGTGATGAGATTCAAGAAGAAGGGCAAGTTGAGCCCGTGATATATCAGACCATTTGAGGTACTGGAGTGAATGGGTTTGGTAGTCTACAAAATTGCACTACCCCCAGTACTCTCTTAGATCCACGATGTGTTTCACGTATCTATGTTGAGGAGGTACGTGCTGGATCTGCCACATGTGATTAGTTACGAATCTTTAGAGATTGGGGATGCTTTGGCATATGAGGAGGTACTAGTTCAGATTTTGGACCAGAAAATTCAAAAGCTGTGTACCAAGGAGATACCGTTAGTGAAAGTGCGGTGGTAGAATCACGCGGTTGAGGAAACTTCTTGGGAATTAGAGACGAAAATACGCCGGAAATGTTTGCATTTGTTATGAGGGGTGATTTTTACATGAATGGTTTGGGTAAGTATGTGATGTATCTATTTTTTAGAGTGATGTGTGGTTAGTCTCTAGGAGAGTTTTGTGATATTGTAAGCTCCCGAGACACTGTGTATGTAACCACGATATTCCTCTGCTATAAATGAGGGTATGTAATATATTTGGGACTGGGCTACTATGTGGGTGGCTGCCGGCTCTTCTTATAGTCGAGTATGTGTTTAGGTATTGGGCAGTTAATGAGTGAGAGATTGCAAATTTCAAGGATGAAATTTTTGTAAGGAGGGGAGATTGTAAGAACCCGACCTGAGAATTTTGGATTAAATAAATGAAAAAAAAGGGAAGGAATTTAAAAAAGGTGGAAATAGTAGGGCTCGTTGATGAGGCTCCTTCTCTCGTCGATGAAGTCCCTTCTATAGCTCGGCGACGAAATTTAGAGGTTCGTCGACGAGTGAATACCGAGAGATTTTGGGAATTCTGAAATCTCAGGCTCGTCGACGAGGCCATGCCATTGTCGACGAACGCCCTTCTTCTGCTCGTCGACAAGCACTTTACTTTGTCGACGAGATTGGCCGAGTCAAGGTCTATAAGTTGAACTTTCAATTGCTTAATGGTTAAGAAACATGAAATCCTCTCTCTCTCTCTAGAACTCGAACCACCCTCTCTCTCTAAAGTTTTAGGTCATTTGTTACCAAAATCAATGATCTAATGTTACCACGTGGATCAGGAGGAGAATCTCTACGTTTATAGCGGATCAGATCTTCGTTTCGAGGAATTTCGGGTTTTGTTCCAAAATTAAGGTAAGGGTTTGATTTCATTTTTGGTTCAATAGATCTGTAGTGGTTGGGATTATATTGAAGTATTGTTCTTCGGTTTTTAGGTTTTGGGGATCTCGTGTCGTTGTTTCAGATCGATTAAATTCGTGTTTTGGTTTTTGGGATAAGGTAAGGGGTTTCTATTTTTATCAGTTATTTACAAAATTTGAATCGGTAAAACTATGATTTACAATTATACAGATGTTTTAGTTACTTATTTGGAAAAATCTATCGAGTGAAATGACAAGATTTTAGGGTTACAGTTTTTGGAAAATTGAGGGTTTCAGGTATCATCTCTATTTTTGTTGGAAAATTATATATGTGACTAAATTGTAATATAGAGATGACCGTACCTTTGATTATGTTAAATTGGGGCTTATGCTATGCCAGGATACTAGGGGCGTCATGTCGTGTGGCTAGCTTAGGCTGAAAGTGTGATGACACTAGACCGAGGTGTTTTGTAAGATATACTGAAACTGTGTTGTGAAAATACTGGAATTGTGAAATGTTTATGTTTTACTGTTGAAATAACACTCATGTATCCACACACTGATATAACCCGTTTCTCCCTTACTGAGAGGTGTCTCACCCCTATCATATAAATATTTTTCAGGTCCTTCGAGTAGCCGACACTAGCGTCCTAGCGTTTTAGGAGTGTGGTTGTTGGTTAGCTTTGTAGAAGTACTTGTGTAAGTACTGATCTTTGACCGGGTTGTCATTTTAGGTTATATAGACACCCGAGGTATGTTATGTATTTTGGAAATTAGACTATGATTTTGTATAGACTCTGGTATGGGATAATGATATGGTATTATGATGCAATAGGTTGAATTATTCCGTTGCGTATATTGTGAATGTGATTGTGGATAGGGTATACGTGAATTCTACGGGGTCGGACGCTTATATTGTGTAGTATTATGAATGGTTGTATAATACATGGACATGTTAGGTTACTAAATCACACCCTAGGGCCCATTTCCGAGTTCGGGGCGTGACGCCCCTACTTACAGAACGCAACGTCCTCATTGCGAACCCACATTTCTAAACTCAGGCGATGTGAATCTCATCACACTTCCGGTTGGGTAATTTCTCTTATACTATTTTGTAACGCCTCAACTTAGGTCTGTCAGGGAGCACTGTCTCTCTTCTCCTCCACCTGGACCAAACAATAGGGGGCAGACCTTATTAAACTAATGACTGGCCCCACAGACCAACACGTATCATTTTCAGTGTGTTTTGTCTTCACTCATACACTCCCTCAGAAAACTTTCCAAAAGGTCACCCATCCCAATATTACTCCAAGTCAAGCACGCCTAATCATGGAGTTTTTACGGGAAGACTCTCGAAAATAAATGTGCACCTTATTGATATGAGTAGTAATATCTAATTTTTTTTAAGCATTTCTTCCACGGAATATCACAGTGCTAGTAACTTTTCCTCACATAACTGAATTTTCAATCCCAACTCTAATAAAAGTAGATCGAGACTACTGGTTCCTTGACATAAAATTAGTTTAGAGACCAATGAACAAGTAATAATTCGATGAACAAACCACATATATAAATAACAGGTTAGTAACGACTCCATCGACTTATAATATTATTATTACTTGCCATTCCAAATTTTTTTTTCTAGGACGTTGCGATAATTATATCACTGAGCATAAGATGTTTAAGAAAATTATTTCATACGGGCTGTTGGGATAATTCAACCCAAATGTTCCATGATAAAATTATTTTACCCTAACCAAATTAACAATGTTGGCATTCACTCATTCAATGTTCGGGATTAGAACAAAAGTTCCAATCTTAGCCCCTTGCACATTAAAAGGAAAAAATAATAATAAAAGAAAAAAATTGTAAATGGTAGATAAAATGACGTTTCTTCTTCTTTTACAAAATTATTAGCTATTATTTATCAAAAGATGGATACAACTTAGATGATTGATATAAAATAGTCTTGACCAACAACGTCCCTTTATATGTTTTTATATTTTCAAAGCAATTGTACTTAAGTTTAAGATTCATTGATTGACATTGTATCCCTAAAAATTACTTAACATAAAGGGTTAGAAGTTTCTAAATTTTAAAAATCTAAAGACACATAATCCGGACGATTAGATAACCAATTTTAAATAATAATAAATAAATAAATAAATAAATAAATAAAATTAAAAGTTAAAAAGTAAAAAATAAAATACAACCCAACGGTTATCGACTCTCTCTCTCTCTCTCTCTCTCTCTCTCTGTGACTTCACACAGCCTTTTCCACAGAGAGAGATTGCTTCGAGACAATGGAACAATGTCGGCTTATAATAGGGCGTTGGAGGATATAGATGATGGCTCTCACTCTCTCTCCTCTTCTCTTTCCCTCCCTCTACTTTCGGCGCCCTAATAAAACCTCCATCCCTCCCTCTTTCTTTCCTATCATCTCTCTCTCTCTCTCTCTCTCTCTCTTTCTCTCGCTCGCGCGCTCCTTCTCTCTATACAGTTCGTTTCTCCAACAGGTTTCCTTCCTATGGCTTCTTCATCCCAAGCCACCCTCCTCCTCCAAAAGCAGCTAAAGGGTATAAAGGATCGAGAACCATTTATTTTCTATTCCTCAAAATCTATCTCTTGCGCTCGGTTTTATTTCTAGGGTTTTGTTTTGGATTCCCGTCGTTTGTTGATGGATCGGTATTTCTCATTCAGATCTCTGTAAAAATCCCGTGGATGGCTTCTCGGCGGGTTTGCTTGACGAGAACAATCTGTTCGAATGGAGCGTCACGATTATTGGTCCTCCTGATACTCTATAGTGAGTCTTCTTTTTCATTTTTATGTCCTAGGATTGAATCCCTAAGCGCCCGCAAGTTTGTTTTTTGCTTTTTTTTTTTTCGTCAGGATGCGTGGTTTGGTGCTATCTTGTGATAATGAATGAGAGATTTTGCGATTGTGGGTGATTGATTTGTTCATTATTGGTAGTTGGCGCTTCTTAATTTGGCGAGGCTTTTTTCCAAGGAGTTTTAGGGTTTATCCTTTTGGCTGTTGTTCTTGTTTGCATTGGGTTACCTTTTTATTAGATTAAGAAAGTCTGCCGATTTCAATTTGTTTTTCATCCTTCGTGTATTTTCATGTTCGTCATTTGGTACCCCCATTATATTATTTGCTTTAGATATTTGTATAGTTCATTGCATTTTATGTGTACTTGATGTATTTTTGATAGTTAACACACAATCTCGTTTAATCTAGGTAATTGTTTTGGCTTATTCCGGGGCCATACTCAACCTACCTTGATCACCTGTTTTGCTTGTTTCATGATGGACATGTACTATTCTAATAAATTGAACCTTTTTTGGAGATTTATTTAGACACGGTTAAGGATTTCTTTGTGTCTAAAATAGCAACATGGGGGAGTTTTTTTTTTTTTTTTTTTTACAGAGGAGTTTTAGGGTTTATCCATTTGGCTGTTGTTGTTTGCATTGGGTTACCATTTTATTAGATTAAGAAAGTCTGTTAATTTCAATTTTTTTTAATCCTCTGTTGGTATTAACCCTATTATATTGTGTGCTTTAGATATTTGTATGGTTCATTGCATTTGATGTGAACATCATGTTTTTTTTATAGTTAGCACACAATCTCGTTTAATCTAGGCAACTTCTTGTTTATTCCGAGGACATACCTACCCTGATCACCTGGTTTGCTTGTTGCATGTCAGGCATGTACAATTCTAATAAATTGAACTTCTTTTGGAGATTTATGTAGACGCTGTTAAGGATTTCTGTGTATCTAAATTAGCAATTTGGTGAGGCTTTTTGTGTTATTGGAGTTTTAGGGTTTATCCTTTTGGCTGTTGTTGATTTGCATTGGGTTACTGTTTTTTAAGACTAAGAAAATCTGTTGATTTCAATTTTTTTTTTATTTTTTTAATCATGTGTTGGTATTTACCCTTTTATACTGTGTGCTTTAGATATTTGTGTGGTTCATTGCATTTTATGTGAACTTCATACTTTTTTGATAGTTAACACACAATCTCGTTTAATTGAGGCAACTTTTTGTTTATTCTGAGAACATACCTATCTTGATCACCTGTTTTGCTTGTTCCATGAATTTGGATTCTCACCATGCTTTTTAAAATTGAACATCTTACTGCAGTGATGGGGGTTTCTTCAATGCCATCATGACCTTTCCGCCCAATTATCCAAACAGCCCACCAACAGTGAAGTTTACCTCGGAGATGTGGCATCCTAATGGTTAGTATTTATCACATGTAATGAATTTGGTATTATATCTACTATTATTTTTTTATGTTGGGAAAATGCTTGAAGGTTGGTGTATGAACTACAGTTTACCCTGATGGGAAGGTTTGCATATCAATTCTTCACCCCCCTGGCGAGGATCCCAATGGCTATGAGCTTGCTAGCGAACGCTGGAACCCTGTACACACGGTATGATTTAGACCTGCGAACTTATGCATTTTCAATGCATCAGCAGTCCAATGTTTTTGCCCTTTATTTTGAGAATGTTTGCTGGTGCTTCTTCTCTATTTCATTTTTCATTTTTTTTTGTCTTTAGGTTTCTATCTACATCAAGCATATGTATAAGTGATGTAATCAATATGGAGTGGTGACTAACTAGTCATTTTTCTTCTTGTAATGTCACTCTTGCATTTGCATCATATAGATTTCTTCTCATTATGTGTTGCACACATGTAAACTCCTTTCACTGCTGGTATGGCTATCATAATTCTATTTTGCTCTGTAAATATTATGTTCTCATGAGAAGGTTGCCAGGCAATGGTTCATCATTTTTATTGTTGATGACGATGATTCTCTGAGAAAGGAACTCTTAAGTATTATGCATATTGTAATTTTTCATGTTTGCAAATAATATTAAGCCATTATATGACTTGACCATCTGATGACTCCTCTGATTGGCAGTGCTACTTGGATGAGTTGGGTTGGTCCAATGACCAACTTTAAGGACAGGAATCTGAGATCATTGGAAGACTGAATTGTATATTAACTCTGTGGGTTCAACCTAGGCCCACATTGAGGTGCTTGTTCTTAAACCCTAGCACAACTCTTGTTTAAATGGGACTGCTTGAGTTGGGTTGGGGTTGAATTTTATCCTTGCACAGTACTCTTAATCCCAAACTAATTGAGCTGTATTTGGTTATTTTTAAGTAAAATTGAGAAAAAAACATGATCAATTTAACTAGATAGTTAATTTCCTTGTTTCTGTAGAATTTTGAATTCTAGTTTCCTTTAAACATATCCTTACCATGAAATAGATAACAAAGCAAACAATTGAAGGATGATGGAAATTCATTGTTCTGATATTCATTAAAATGTATATTGTGTCCTCTCTCTCTCTCTCTCTCTCTCTCTCTCTCTCTCTCTCTCTCTCTCTATGTGCTTCTATAGCACAGAAATTGCTAATTTTATATTTTTCCTCAAATTTTAAGTATCAGAAGCATTCTGTTAATATCATTCTGAAATCAAGAGTAATATTTAAAATTTTTGTAGTCTGGATCACACTCATTGTTTATTTGGCTATTTTTTGAAGTTTGAAGCTCAAGTCTTGCAGGATTTAGGACTAGGATTGCTTGAAGAAGTCTATGTTGTGCTTGTTTTAGTTGGGGGTTGGGGGGATATCAAACAACTTGATGCAAAATTGAAGCCAGTGCTTGGCAAGAAGAGAGAAAGTTAGTAGATGTTTGCTTTTCCCAGAGCTGCGCAATTTAGATGTAGAGTCATAATTTTTAACTTTGAGCAGATTTTATTGTTTGTAATTATAGTGGAAAGTACAACCTGGGTTTTGAAGTGACCTAGGATAGATTTAATTGGGGTTTAATCACGAGAAGGGCTGGAATGGGTTGATCAGGTTGCTGGAAAATGTGTGCTGCATGTAGACTAGGATCTTAGCTGGCTAAGGTTTAGGGTTTAAAGGAAAGTTCCTTTAAACATTCTAATGTTTTACAGCTCCTATTGTTTAGAAGATAGAGTAGTGATTAGGGTTGTGCGGAGAAGGAAGAGGGGGAAGTTCTGGTGATCTGAATTTTGAAGTTTGAACAGATGAGCAATGGGAAGAACAGAGGAATGGAAGAATGACTGAGCACAATAAATCCGCACAGGCTTTGTGAGAAATCCATCCATATACTATAACCATGAAATCTACATGGTTGAGACAAAGCACAATGTGGGGAAATTCTTTCATTCATTTATTGGGGGAAAAATATTTTCAATACAAAAGCAGAGAATTCAATGAAGAAGGGAACATACAAAAAGGAGACTAAGAAATCCTCCTACATGCCTGCCAACTTGCAGCAAGGAATTTCTAAAATCAATTGATTGCTTAACTACGAAGTTATAATTTGATAACTAGATTGCTATAAAATAAATAAATAAATACATAAATAAATTGATGACTAGATTTACTAAAGAACTCTTAAAATGAGTCTATAAATAACCCATGAAAATAATTTAAAAATATGAAAATTATGTTCTGCCCATAAGATCTGTTGCTCCAGAATCAGCAAACAGCGACCAACTTCTATCTCTCTCTCTCTCTCTCTCTCTCTTTCATGTGGCATCAATTTTGTTTCAATTAAAAGCTCTAAAACAGTATTTTCTTGCTTTCACAACCATAAACCTTAATTAAAAGATCTAATTTTGATTAGTAGTGTTTTAAAAAGTGTTTTGGCACTCCTCAGGGCATTTTGGGGCCAAAATGCATCAAGGTGCTTTTCTAAATGTGCTAGTCCTGAGAGGCAATTGTTTTCTCTAATGGGCACATGCCCAAGAGCAAAAGGCACTCCTTGGATGCCTTGCCAAAGGACCAAAGGAGGCATATGCATAATGGGAGAACACATATTTTCTGATCAGAAGGTGTATGCAGTAGGGTTTGAAGGGACTTCATTCTTTCATTCTGCAGTCGAAAGTGAAGAGATGAGCTGCAGCTTTGCTGATCTCTCAGGCCTTTGACCCCAGTCTGTTTATACCCACCTTCTTCACTCTTTGATTGATGGTTGCATGCCGGAATCTTCATAGACGATCTCTCTCGAGTCTTGACCTGCCTCTTCCTCTGATGAGCTTCTCTGATCAATGACTGACCCTCTCCCAATTGTATTTGATCTTTAAAATTCCTATATTTGTTTCCCCTCCAGGATGATGTGCACGAGAAGTGGAAAAGAGAGTTTAGGGAAGGGCTGAAGTGCTGAACTACTGCAATTTGGGTCATGAGAAATTTCCTTATATCTCTTTGACTCTCAAAAGCGATGTGCTTTATTCTTTATAGCTGGAAAATATACCATTAGTAATTGTGTTTCATTGGAAAGTTATGTGGCTGTGGCTTCCCATATATAGGCAGAGACAGCTGGAGCTATATGAAATGAGTCTTAGAAATTTTATATAAATTATTTAATAATTTATGTAATAAATTTTATTATTTATAATATATTAAAATTATTTTAATATATTTTAAAATAAAAATTGAATTCCCAAAGGGCTTACGCCTCAACGTCTTGAGGCTTACACCTTGCCTCGTTCTAGGGTAAAACGCCTCACCTTAAGCCTTTTCCTTCTAAAACACAGACAACTACCTACTAATCATTTTTCTGTACAGAATTCCTAGCTCTGTTACATCCAATCCAGCCCTTCTCATGATTGCATATTTGAATTTCACTTAATTCTATCCCAAGTTGACTTCTAAATCCTAGTTGTACTTTCTACTGTAATCAGAAACCTTAAAATGTCTTATACTCTGCTTGGAATCATATTTGAGTAGAATTCAGTTCAAGTTTTTATATTTTGAAATCCAATAATGCTACTTGGAATGAATATAATTATAATTGAATTTTACAAAGTAATTTGCTTAGCATTACAAATGGAAAATTTCTTGACTTGTTTTTCCTATTTTATCCTTTATTCAAAAGAATGTTTAATGATTGAGTTATAAGTTGGGAAATGATGGTATTTCATTCTCATTTCTCCTAGATACTCACCAAACATGGCTATTTTTATCAGATTTTGTGAATCTCAGAAAATCTACCTTTTTAAGAATTGTGATACTAGTTAATTCTATTTCTTTACATTCCAAGAACCGGATCTAAAAAAAAAAAAGAATTACAGATAATGTGATTTTGTGATTTGCAAGTTATTCCAAGGAATGCCTTATTTTCGCTAACCCAAGCACTGAGCTGAGTTGCTAGTGCTAATCTGTCTGTTGGAACCATAACCCCAGAGGCGGATGAAGCCATTGGGACTTCATGTGTGACTCCTAAGATATCCATTTTTTTCAAAAAATCGTCTTTGAATTGTCACAAAAAATTCTGGAAAATCCTCTCTGAGAAAGTGCTCATATCAATTTACCATCAAGACTTAAATCTCAAAATAAGCTTCACTGATGTCGGCAGTGTCCACATGTGCGAGGCAGCAGGGCTGTTCACAGTTAGAGTATCCGAACCACACCTCTATTTACTGAAAATCCTCTCTCAGAAAGTGCTCGTATCAATTTACCATCAAGACTTAAATCTCAAAATAAGCTTTGCTGATGTTGGCAGTGTTCACACGTGCGAGGCAGCAGGGCTGTTCACAGTTCAAATATCCGAACCGTACCTCTATTCACTGGACCAAACCGATCCTATCGTTTCAGAGATCTTCTGAACCGAAACCGAACTGAATGTTTCGGTTAACCGACAGCATGGTTAACTGACGGATCGGATTGGATGTCTGATCTGAACCGAATATGACTACCCAAAATTGATTTCTCAAGATTCTTGTAGATTTTGTAGCAAATTTGACAACATTATGGGCAGCAAGCTGTGAATCTGCACCAAAAATCAAAAAATAGCTTCCACCAAGAATCTGCGATAGTCAGAGGACAGTGGTCGTGGGGGGCTGTGGTTGCTGCCTTGCTGTGCTGGGTGTGGCTGCATGGATGGAGCATGGAGACTGGAGTGGAGTTGAGAGAAAGTTAAGTAGAGAATGGGGTAGGGTTTGTTCAAATTTTATTTTTATTTTGAGTTTTGATTTGCTGTGGTTGGCCACACCTTCTAATTATTAGTCCTAAACTACCAATTAGACATATCCATGTGTCTTGTTTTTTTAATTTTAAAATAGTATATATTTATATTAATATAGTTAAATACTTATATAACATTATGAATATATATTACGGTTCGGTTTGGGTGATCGTCAGTTCAGGACCAGTACAAACCAAAACTGAATCAATATCCGAAAATTGGAAAAAAATTGATCTGAAATCGAACCGAACAAATCGGTTAACTGAAATTTTGGTTAATTTAGGTTCGGTTCGGTTTTCAAATATTTTTGAACAGCCCTATGAGGCAGCACTCGAACACCTCTCTCCAAAATTTTTGTTTCTCCACCTAATCTTAATCCTAGACCACTGCCCTTTTCTAAACCTAATTAGCTGCCTATTTCCTGCCCTGTTTTTCTCAATAGCTGTTATTAGCCTCCTTGCTATTGTTCATATGTTCAGCGTCTTAGGTAGATAGATTAATCTGTTCTTTTTGGGGTGGAGTGCGGGAGTTTGGCTGGCCTGAATTACACATTTGTTATATGAAATTTGATTAAGCTTGATAATTAATAATTTCGTTGACATTTAATTCAACTTCTTGATATCCTGGGTTGTTTTCTTATTTCTAAAATTTACTTTTAGTCTGGGCTTAGGATATATTTCACAAAGCCCTTGTGAAAGTATTGACTTGAGTTTTTATTGCTACTGCTATGGAGAGATCTGAATTAGAATGATATCATGTAGGTACAACAAAAAAAATGGCAACATGTGTTAAGCATATGGCCCTAAATGGCCTGCGATAAAACAATTAAGTTTTTTCAGCATTGAAGGGCAAGAATATATAAGTAAAAGAATTTTATAATAAATATATGAGTAAAATTTTAGGAAAAAGAATGTGTGTGTGGCCCATTAACACTCAAAAGTCAAAAATGCCCAATAGTTGCAATCTACTCAAGTGGTTGGCTTGTCAAACTAGTCAAACTTCCATATATTTAGTGATTAATTTTCCTATAGCAACCTGTTAACACTGATAAGCCTGAAATTGAGATGGGGTTTACTACATGACCCTGTTGACACACCAGAGTAGGCCCTTAACTGTCTGTCTAACTTTGTTCATTCGCTTAATCTCAATTCCTCTAGTTTCTTCTTTCCCACTTTAAAATTAAAGGTTTCATTGTTTCTGATCATATGATCGTATGATGTGTTGTATGTCTGTTTGGAAGAGCTAATTTGGGGATTCATACAAAAAGGAGTTTCTCTTATAGAGTACATTTCACCCTTGCATTTATAATCATTCCACTGATTATACTTGGCCTATGTACTAATATTTCAACATGTTGTGGTAGTTGGCAGAATAATGCTCACACCTTTATTGTAGGTTTTCCTTTATTCTATGTGACTAAGGTTTTGAGCTCAATTTGGTAGTGTAGTACTTGTAACACTGTTAGTAAATTTTTAAAATATATATTACAGCTCTATGATTTGTGCCTTGGCCCCAAATTTTCTCTTGCACACCATGAAGTGGGACTTTTCCTGGGTGCTGGTTTTGCTTTTCATTCCTCATCCTTATTGTCTGTAACCAACGAACAATGACACTGTTCATAAAAAACAAATAAGATGATTACCTAGAGAAAGAGTGGCTGTAATAGGAGTTCTAGGTGAACTAGAAGAACATCAAATTTCTCTATTCTCAATAAAATAGCCTGCAGAATTTCAGAACTTAATTTATATGCAAATATGCGGGCAACAAAATGTTAAATGATAATGCATTTTAGTCAAAGTGTAGGTTAACTTGAAATGAGGTAGGAATAAGTCCTCTTTACAAGTAAGGCATCAGAGCCCAAAGTTGGGGGCAAGTGAAAACCAATGTAAATTGTTTATGGGAGATTGAAATTTGCTGTGCTCATTTGAAAGTGTAGTTTGTGCATAGTATGTCCTGATATCTTTAGGAATATAGAAATCTTTCTGTCACTATTGTCTTTTGGAATGATGATAATTTAAGCAAGAACTTTTATCTACTGCCATGAAGTGGGACAGTGTGCTTATTTTTTTGTTCATCTTGATTTAAGCTTAAGGCATCCTTGACTTTTAGGTGTTTCAATCCTTGAGATTGGCCATTTTCCCATTTTTCGCAGGCATTGATCTATATATATATATATATATGCGCTTTGAAGGTGCTCCTACGATCTGTTTTGATCCCACCCAAATCTTGCACTTGCACAGTGAATCAGTTACCTTGGGTGAGACCTAGAATAACTTGGACTGGGGTTGAAAAAAATGATTTGACATTTTCAACTTTCAGCGGATAATGCTCTACATGCTGCAGAATGACAAATAGGGATTCACATTGTTGATCCCATCTAGCTGGACACTTGGATTTAGGCTTCTTGTGCTGCTTTTGTTTGGCTGCCCCCCGGGGGGGGGGGGGGGGGAGTGGGCATAAGGGGGAATGCAGAATTGATGTCTTTTAAAGCTAGATTGGCTAAATTAAAGTTGCTAATGATTCATATATGGAAAGGAGACCCCCACAAAAGAATTAGTAGCTGCAGCTTTATTAGTTTCTTGAATTTGTCCTTGTTATGGGGTATAAATACTGCCTTTTGCTTTATTATATGGTTTAAATGCAATATGTTGAACTGTGAAATCTTGTTTTTCAATTCATATAATTGATGAGGACTACCACTTAGGTAGCTTGTTTGGATTTTGGAACACTTTCATTTGGCATAGGCCCTTTGGAGACCCTATGTCATAAAGCTACATCTTTGTTTAAAACACCATTCTAGTTTATTAGCAAAAGCTGCTTAGGCTTTGCTAATGGAATGTAGAGAGAGCTTTTCTAGCTTGTTGCTCTCTTTGCATGCTTGAGTGCTTTCATAGAACAAGCGGCTTTCTTCCTTTTTTGTGATTGTATTTATATGTTACAACACCACAACTAATGTGATTCTAATTTTTCAGGTTGAAAGCATTGTTTTGAGCATCATATCTATGCTTTCAAGCCCTAATGATGAGTCCCCGGCAAATGTTGAAGCAGCGGTAAGCATTGTTGTTCCTTAATTTCAGTCCAAATATGCAACAACCAGTGCAATGCTCCCCTTCATATAGCCGCCCGGGGGGGGGGGGGGGGGGGGGGGCGCAATTTCCCTTTTACCACATGTACATCCTCTTTTTAAAATGTCGTGGTCATATAAACTTTTGATCAATAAAACTTGACTAAAAGAGAGACCTGAAGTTTTCACTAGCTCAGCTTGCCCAACTTGTCCTTTCTGAGTGAAAACTCCTGTTAGAAAGGTTGAAGAGACTAGTAGGCATTGTGCCCCCATGTTTAGCATGTTGGAAAACTTGGCATGGCTAGAACTCCCATGATCCTTCATAGTGCGTGTGAAGCATTTGAAGCCAAACAGCTGGTGCAGGCGAGTGCCTAAATTTGAATGGTATTTGCTTGGCTACCACTAACTGCCAAGGTACCTTATGTGAGTTGTTGGTGGCTTGGGTTGGATTAACATTTTTTATCATTGCTGTTGAAATATAGATAGTGTGCTATTTATAATTTTGGCGAGGATTTATCACAATGCCACTATAAGTTTTAGATTTAGTAAGGGAAAGGAATTTATTTATTTTTAACCCTTAAAACAATCCTTTTTAAAAATATTTATATTTTATTTTTCAACTGAGAAACAATAATTTCAACAAGAATACTTTTCTTAATATTAGTTGATATAATATAAATATAAATAGAAAGGACCTCATGGTTTTTATTTTAGTCAACGAGTCTACTTCCGTGGTTCTTGAAGACAACTTGTTGGGAATCTATTCAAGAGTGGCTTTGATCTTTGGGTTTTGAAGGATCACCAACAAAGAAATGATGTGTCTTGATTATGTTTGTTAATCACCTACTCCTAATTAAGCATTCCATGCTCAGTGAATTGTGTTTTGTGTCTCTCTGTGTGTTTTTTCTATTCAACTAAAGAATCCCAAAATTTCTCAAAATTTCTTGTGGCCCTGTGGGCATACTACCATCATCACCATTCCTGTCATACGCCCATGCAACACAGCTGCTGGGCTGTCTGCACTGCTGAGGCAGTTGACACACTTTTCAAATAAAAGTAGGTTGCTGCATCTCTTTGCAGAAATCTCACCCACTCTCTCATGAATCTGGATGAAGTGGGAATAGCGTGTGATGATGAAACCTCATTATTCCTTTAAACATATTGGTTTAAGAGTTGTGAAAACTAATTTTTTGATGGGGCTGCAATTACCTTAGGGTGCGTGTAAAACATGCTGACATATTGGTTAATTGGGATGATGGTACGCAGAAAGAATGGAGAGACAGTAGGGATGAGTTCAAGAAGAAAGTAAGCCGTTGTGTAAGAAAGTCCCAGGAAATGTTATGACCCATCCACCAATGCGTTGCCTTCGCCGATTGCAGCAGTTGCTCCAACACCAACACCTGCTCCATCCACCGATCCATCCATCTAGAGTGCAATACATTGCTTCATGTAGAATTTTATGCAAGTTCATACTCTCCTCAATCTGTCATTTAGCTCTTCCTTCTTGCACATCTTTTGAGCAATTTCAGAACTTCTTCAAAAGAGAATCAAATGATTTATAAGTATGGATAACTTGTTTGTGGATTATGTTGGGGCTTTTGCTCAAGCTTGGCACTCTGCTTGTTTCTCTGAAGGTCTCCTGGTTTTACCATTTTCCAACTCAACAAGCTTCATCTGATGTTCTGTTCTTTACTTTCCTTTTTTAAGTGCTTTCCTGTTTTGTGCTCTTTTCCTTGCTAGATCTGTTATGAACAGAAGTGAGGCAACGGATATGTGTTGTGCCGCTTTAGCAGTGAACTGCAGGGGTTTAAGGTTCCCCCCTCCCCCCTTTTGAAATGTTGAAAATATTAGTGCCAGGTTTGTTAAACAAGAATTGCCCACCCAAAAAAAAAAAAAAGGGCGAAAGCAAATAGTTAAAATGTGTCAAAAAAAAAAGAAATAAAACCAATTTTACATAATAACGGTTGCTTTTTTTAAATTTTTTATTATATTAGAATAATTCTTTAAACAATGAGTGATGTATAGAGAAATTGAAACATAAAAAATGAAGTTTCAAGTAATTTTAAAAATAAAGCTTAGCCCAATATGCTTATTCAAATTGTTGGCCAATGTTTAAAATCCTTGGGGCCATATTTGAGTTCTGCTTTTTGATTGATTCTCCAAAATTGACCCAAATGTTCCATTCGAAGCTTGGCGTTCTAATGCCAAGTCGCGTCTCCCAGGAACATTAATTGGCGTTTTGTTTTTGCTCTCTTTACTAATCAACTCGTCTCCGAAAAAAATAAAAAGTGAAGGAATAGGAAGACTGAGTGGAGTTGATTGATACCAGGTCTCCGGTAGAAAGACCGTCGTCAAACAAAAAAAAAAAAAAAACAAAACAAAACAGTGGGGCCATGAGCGTCCGTGGGCTCTGCCGCAGTGATCTTTTCCCCCAACTGCACTGCCGGGCTCGGGCTGGGGCCGGAGGGATATCATCTTTTTTATTTTATTTTCTCTCCAACTTTTTGAACTTTCAACGGGCGGCAGTTTCAATTAGACTTAGCGCCATGGGTCAATTCAATTTTTAAGAGTAGCCCTCATTTTCTCCTCTAATTCTTAAAGCCCACAATCACCCTCTCCACACTCCCCGCATGAACTAATTACTACGAATTTCCTTGTTTTCATTCTTTGAAGTTTAGATTATAGTTATATTAGATTTAGATGAGACATAATTTAAAATTATATTAAAATTTATTTAAACTCACTCAAATTTTGAAATTCATGCTTCCATATTTTTATCCTATATATAGAAAATAATTTTAATTTATTGGCATGAGAAGACATTAGTTCATCTAATCGATTTGGAGAATGAAATGAGGTAAATACAAAATAAAACAAAAATTTGATGTGGAGAGCATAATGAAATGGAAAGATAAAATTGATTTAATTTATTCCAACATACCAAACCAAGTGTAGCCAATAGTTTGAGTTACTAAAATGACTAAATGTTCTTTTATTTTTATTTTTATTTCCTTTCATTAAGCACGTTTCGGCATTTTAAAATGTTAATTTATTGTTTATAAATATTAGTTTAAATTACAGAATTAGTAAGTTTTAAGAAGAAGAAGAAGAAGAAGGAGGAGGAGGATGGGTAAAGCATCAAACTGGGGTCGCGCAATAAATGAATCGATGCCGATAGGATGTGATGTGAGAATCTTTAATTTTCATTTCTACTCTTAAATCTCGTTCACACGTCAATTAGCTTCGTTTCATATTATATTATTATTATTGTTGGTATCAAATTTGGAGGTCTCCCTGTCTCCATTATTGCTGGGTCCTGCCCAGTTGCATGTTATGAGTTATGACCAATAATATATATATATATATATATATATATATATACATATTAAATGCATGTATCCTTTTAAGTATTTATCATGCCTTCCTAAGAAAGGGTTTTTTTTTTTTTTTTATTCGAAGAAAGGGAAAAATTGAAGTGGCTGCCTTTTTATGTTAATCATTGTATTAACACTACCATCTTTCACAAAGGAAATGAAAAACAAAGGTGCAAGAAGAAACATAAATTGTATATATAAAAAAGATAAAAAATTAAAATCCCAAGTTAGCTTTGTGATAAAATTTTGCACCTAACTTTCAGGATTTTCTCAAGTTCTTAGATTTGAATCATCTTGTCTCCTTTCTTACGAGTCAAAAAATACAAATACAACCCACGGATATGATGCAGTGGAAAGACATCATCATGTAAGGAGGAGCATCAAGGGTTCAATTCCAGGTATATACACTCACGGAACCGACAGTACCTGTGGATGGTGAGAATTTACTCTATGAGCCAGCGAGGACAATAGATGGTGAGAGTTCGCTTTGTGAGTCAGCGGAGATCGTGGATGGTGAAAGTTTTCTGTGAGCTAGTAGGAACCGTAGATGGTAATGGAGATGTGTCTCGGGGGTCGAGTTGACCGAACGCTCGACTGATGCACGGAAGCCGTGTTCGCATTCTGAACTTTACCTGATCAGCGAAACTTAGGGGGAGGGCGCTGATCCATAGGATTGGTGTCGCACCAGGAGGTCCAAAGGGCTTGTTGGTAGTTGAAGTTTCTATGTAATAAAAAAAAATACAAATATAAATAAAAACTTCTAGGCTAAAAATTGTCACTTTATTTGCAATAATTGCTTATTAACATAAGGCTAAAACTTAAATGCCATTAATTTTCCCTAAGATCTAATAAAAAAGAAATTGAATTTTCCTAAGATATAATAAAAAAGACATTGTTGACATTTTTTTGAGAATGTAAAATTTTCACTAACTTTTCTTGAAATTTCAAAAATCCCACAAGTATTCCTTGATATTTAAATTTTTAGACACTTACCCCATATTTAGAGAGATCTTAGATTTCGACATGCAAAATTGCATTCAATTTTATCCAAATTCACCTAAATTTAAATTTAAGATCCGAAATCTATACTCTCAAATAAAATATTATAATTTTTAAAAGATTTATCATTTTTTTTTTGGTGTCAAATATGCAACGAGATTTGCGTATTTTCACAAATTCTAAGAGAGGTTTGTGAATATTTTGAAATCCCAGAAATGGTCCTTCACAATTTTAAAACTTCAAAATAGATCGGAACATTTTTACGTGTTTTCGTGAAACTTAAAAGGGCGGTAAAAAAAAAAAATAGAATAGGCCTAAACCCATGTGGGTGAAAATCAAATAATATCCGCATGTGAACATCTCTTATGGAATTAGATAAATAAAAAACATGATGCATCATCTTGGATTGCATTATTTTTATATATTTTTTAATAAAATAATATTATTTTTGCAAAAAAAAATAGTTTCTAGAAAAATACTCTTTCCAAAAAATCCAGCCCTCCCAAGGAAGTGGGGGGAATGACTGCGCCTCCAAGGGCACAGTATGCCCACACTGTCCCAACTGAGTGATTCTGCTAAACCTTTCACAACTCACATCATCATCTTCCGATTTTATTTTATTTTATTTTATTATTATTTTATAAAATAGTTTGAAGATTAATGCACGTTGTACATAAAATTCCAGTACCCAAAATATTTTTACAATTACCAAAATAACCATTTTTAATCAAATTAAAATGCTTTTACATAAAATTTTAGGAATCATGAAAATAATTTCCTTTATATATTTCTAATTATTTCATTCAATATATCATAAAAAAAACAAACATCTCAATAATAAAATTTGGGAATTGTTATTTCTTATCTATTCCTTATTATAAAGTCATAAAATATTAAACTAATAAAACCATCAATTCTACGACAAATCAATCGTAACCTTATCCGTTTGACTACGGCTTTTAAATTTTCCATATAATTTAAGGACTTAGGTGGGAATGGAGTGCAAGATTGAAGCATCTTCAATTAATTCAATTATCTACCTTCCTCTAATCCTCCATGACCCATTTATTAATTCGATGATTTCCAATTCATTCACGTTTTCTCGATATTCCCTCAATGCAATATAAATTTATATGTTCAACAATTAAATAATAATTAAAGTTAATGCTTCCCAAGCATTTTATTTTATTCCATGTGAGCTCTCAACATTCGCATATGTACATATAAAAGGTAATTACATATGTTTTTTATTTTTAAAAAAAATGAGAATGTGATTCAATCCCACTAGCACATTAAGTTCCAAAAAATGAACAAAAATGAGAGGACACATCAATTTCATCGATTCAATAGGGTGCTAATGTCTTCAAAATTCTTATGAAATATTTACTATGTTATAAATAAATTATTCTAGGTTCAATTTACAGCGATAAGACTATAATAAGCATCGATGTAAAATATACGTATAATCTCAAAAAAACCTTTTTACATTAATATACGAATACATTGTGCTAACAACGTATTATATATACTTTTTTTATAAATTTCAAGTGGATCTCATTAAAAATATATGCCAAAATTTGAGATGTAGACCATTAATTCAACAATTTGATAAGAATATGTAAAAATTTCAAGCGATGTAAGAATTTATCCTCATAATAATTCGTCAACACATTTGTCGTATTCTCTTTAGTACCAACTTTAACGAGCTGTAATCGTATTAATAACAATTATTCAACAATTTGATTAGAATATGCAAAAAGTTCAAGTGACGTAAGAACTTATTCTCATAATAATTCGTCAACATATTTGTCGTATTCTCTTTACTACTAACTTTAACAAGCTGAAATCTTATTAATAACGATTATTAAACAATTTGATTAGAATATGCAAAAAAGTTCAAGTATCTCAAGAATTTATTCTCATAATAATTCGTGAACATATTTGTCGTATTCTCTTTAGTACCAACTTTAACAAGCTGAAATCTTATTAATAACGGCTAACTCTTTTTTCTTATAATAATTGACTTTAATAACTTTTGTTTTAAGGATAACACGTTGATTGTCGCAATGCAAATAAATTTTTTGTAACGACCTGCTTAATTAACTGATTTTTTTTTCATAATAGTAAATAACATACTCTTATACCATAGTATTAACCTAAGTAGCAGGATGCAGAAATCATACAAACACAACCATAAACCATTATATACAATACCATATAATACCAGAGTACTATATATTTCCAAAATATGTACATGTATTTGTTTCCCAAAAATGCCCTCAGCTAGTTAGGGTTTACAAAAACGTTCCCAAAATGATACTCACTCTCTCACAGGGCACTACAGACGCCCCTCTATTTGTGACTCTGGTCTGCTCGCCTACCTGGATCACCTGAAAAATATTTCAACACTGGGATGAGCCAACGTTCAGTAAGAAGAAATATGCTATTACTAGTGTGTGGCAAATGAGCTACTATATATATATATATATATATATATATATATATATATATATCATGAAATCTGTTTCATATAAACATGAATAATTGAGCACAAAAGTACAGCACAAATAATAAAGTACACCACCTCTTTTCCCTATTGCTTGACATATCAGTATTATGGTTATAATTCAAAATATTTCTAATGTATATAAGTAGGATCCCCGTTTCTGTAAATCAATACGTAAGTAATAGTAACTGAAACTGTTCTCTGTGGCTATTTGTGTCATGACAAGCCCCTTATGATGAGGTTGTGCGGCCCGTAAGCTGGATTTACCCTAACTGGCCAACCAGGAATAAATCACTGATGTAGTGACCTGAAGAATAAATAATGTTTTAATAATTAAAGCGAGAGAAAATAGATACCGAAACAAAAGGAGATCGTAGACTTTGTCGACGACATTGCATTTTGGAGATAATGTGAAATAATCATAATTTTAGAAATTTGTCAGGCTTCGTCGACGAACATAGGGTTTCGTCGACGAAGGTCTTCATAATTGTGTCTATGAACACAGGGCTTCGTCGACGAAAAAATACCGAGAGAGGTTCTGGGGCGGTCTGAATTTCGTCGATGAAGGGTTACAGAATTTTGTCAACGAACACAGGGCTTCGTCGACGAATTTAATGAAGAACTCGTTGACGAGGTGACGTGTCTCGTTGACGAGTCAGGCTATATAAATAGTAGAAAAATCGGGCTATTTTCATTTCTCTCGCTGCTCTCTCTTTCCCACGACTCTCTCTCCCTTCTCTCTTCATTTTCGGCCCCACCGGTCACCGGATCGACGATCCGAAGCTACCACGACGCTCCTGGCGGAGTTCTTTACGCATCTACCGAAGCGGATCGTCGGGAAATCAGAGGTGAAAATCATCCCAAATTCAGGGTAAGGCCTTTTAGTCTCCTTTTGGCCTTGTGGTAGTTATAGGAAATGATACAGGCAGAAAAATACTGATGTTTACTTCTGGTAAATATCGATTTCAAGGTGTTTTGTAGGAGGCCCTGCGGGTATCAGGCTAGAATACAGTAGGGGCTTTCCAGTAGTCAGGTAAGGGAAGTGTGCTATGCTAGGAAATTTCTAAATGTTATACAGTGTATTTAATTACGAAAATTACGTATTTAAGTATGGTGTGACATGTGAATATGAATACGATATGAGTATATGTTTTACGAATGCTAGTTTCATGATTTTTATGAATTTTCAGTACCATGCTTTTACGGATTTACGTACCATGATTATGTGAACTTCAGTACCATGATTTTACAGATTTTAGTACCATGATTATAAGAATCTCAGTACCATGATTATACGAATTCCAGTATTACGAATATGCAGTTCTATGTTATGATTATTCATATTTCAGTACGTTATGCAGCATCATGGTTATTTCAGTACTTCAGAATCATGGTAAATCAGATAGACATGTATATAGAAATATATTATACGATATCAGACCCTGTTGGACTTGCAACTACAGAGCACGGTACCTTTGCTACAGATACTATGTTACTTTAATAGTGCAACCACCTATTTAGATAATACGTGGTACGATCGACCACCTAGGCCCTTGAAGAGGTTAGGCTCCCCATCCAGATAAGGGTTGAGGTGGGCAGGTCGACTGACGGAGTTCAGTGATTTATTCCTGGTTGGCCAGCCAGGGTAAATCCAGCCTACGGGCCGCACAACCTCGTCATGAGGGGCACGTCATGACACAGATAGTCACAGGAAACAGTTTCAATTACTATTATTTACGTATTGATTTACAGAAACAAGGATCCTACTTATGTACACTAGAAGTATTTTGAATTATAACCATAATACTGATATGTTAAGCAATAAGGAAAAAGGGGTGGTGTACTTTATTATTTGTGTTGTACTTTTGTACTCAGTTATTCATGTTTATATATGAAACAGATTTCATGATATATATATATAGCAGTTCATTTGCCACACACTAGTAATAGCATATTTTCTCTTACTGAGCGTTGGCTCATCCTAGTGTTGAAATATTTTTCAGGTGATCCGGGTAGGCGAGCAGATCAGGGTCGCAAATAGAGGGCGTCTGTAGTGCCCCATCAAAGAGTGAGTATTATTTTTGGGAATGATTTTGTGTAGCCCTAGCTAGTTGAGGGCATTTTTGGGGATACAGTTATGTTGTACATATTACAAAATATTTCAGAACTCTGGTATTGAATGTAATGGTTTAGGTTATGTTTATATGATTCTGCTTCTTACTGCTTAGGTTAACACGATGGTATCAGAGTATGTTAAATTCTAAAAAAAAAAAATTCAATTAATTAGGCAGGTCATTACAACTGAACTCCGTTAGTCAACTTAGTCAACTTGCCCACCTCAACCCATATCTGGATGGGGAGCCTAACCTCTTCAAGGGCCTAGGTGGTCGACCGTACCACGTATTATCTGAATAGGTGGTTGCACTCATAAAGTAACATAGTATCTGTAGCAATGGTATCGTGCTCTGTAGCGGCAAGTCCAACAGGGTCTGATATCATATAATATTTTTCTATACATATTTATCTGTTTTACCATGATTCTGAAGTAATCATAATAACCATGATGTTGCAAAACGTACTGAAATCTGAATAATCATAACATGGAACTGCTTATTCGTAATACTGGAATTCGTATAATCATGGTACTAAGATTCGTATAATCATGGTACTAAAATCCGTAAAATCATGGTATTAAAGTTCATAAAAATCATGAAACTACAATTCGTAAAACATATTCCCGTACTACATACATATTCACAAGCCACACCATACTTTAATACATAATTTTCGTAAATAAATACACTGTATAATATTTAGAATTTTCCTAGTATAGCATATTTCCCTTACCTTAACTCTGAAAAGCCCCTACTGTACTTTAGCCTGATACCTGCAGGGCCTCCTATACAACACCCTAAAAATGATATTTTTCAGAACTAAACATCAGTATTTTTCTGCCTACATCATTTCCTATAACTGCCAGGAAGTCAAAAACTGAATAAAAGTCCTTACCCTAAATTTGGGGGCGGCGAAATCCAACTACGTTTTCCTGACGATTTGCTCCAGTAGTCTTGCAGAGAACTCCGCCAGGAGGGTCGTGATAGCTTCGGATCGTCGATCCGGCGACTGGTGGGGCCAGAAACGAAGAGAGAAGGGAGAGAGAGTCGTAGAAGAGAGAGAGCGGCGAGAGAAATGAGAAATATCCCGGTTTTCCTCCTTATATACTGCTAGATTCGTCGACGAGACACATCACCTCGTCGACGAGTCTTTCATAAAATTCATCGACGAAATTCAGAGCAGTCGGAAACCTCTCTCCGAAGCCCTGTGTTCGTTAACGAAATTCTGAAGACCTTTGTCGACGAAACTGGGCAATTTCCTGAAATTTTGATTATTTAAAATGCTATTATTCTTTAGGTCACTACATTTTTTGTGTCCTATATTGAGTTCAACTACTAATTCTGCTACAAACTTTTCTATAGCCTCTATCTATCATTGTCATTTATTTTACCGGTTTAAGTACTTGAGAACCTACTTTATAGCTTGATAATGCTCCATGCCTAGATTACGTATGCACCTATACGTCATACTAAATATAGGTACAAATATGTTATATAGTTTACAACGGACTAAGCTGTCACGCCCCGAACCCCGAAATGGAACCCAGGGGTGAAAATGTAACCTAACCTATCCCTGTATCATACAAAATATCACAGATACAGTACAAAGGATGAGGGTCTGACCTTGTGGCGTTTGAAGGCACCCTAAACACATCCTAACATCATCATATACGCAGCGGAAAAAGTCATTCTATATCAGCATATGTAGTACCATGTCAAAGTCTATACACAAGCCAAACACAGCTCTATCCAAACGTACAAACTGAGTGCCCAAATACAACTCAAAATGGCAACCCAACAAAACTACAATCCTAGCACTTACCCAAGCGCTAACGCAGTACACCGGCCACTACGCTCCTTACACTAGGACGCTAGTTCCGGTTACTCAAAGGACCTGTAAAAATGTACGTATAGCAGGGGTGAGACACCTCTCAGTAAGGAAAAACACAGGTTATATTGGTGTGTGACATTTGAGTGTTATCATGATGCTACATACACGCAGTTAAATGCATTCTAGTACTAATTTACACAGAGCATACACGCACACATACGGCAACCATTTATACGTAGTCCCATCACAATGCATACACATGATCAGTAATCCTCAATGTCATCACACTCTTCGACTCAAAGCTGGCCCGTGACATACGGCATTAGCCCGTAGCCAACCCGCGAACACGACGCCACCGGCACATGGCTAGTCCCCGACTCCCATGGCATCGTACCAGCGCTAAACTAGTGGATCCACACTGTAAGAACCCAAAATATGAAAAATGGGTTTAAATATTAAGATATGGGAAAAATTGGAAATTCCCATTTCTTCCAAGCTAAGCAAACTTAGATTTTTATCTCTCTCTCTCTCTAAACGTCTCCCTACTCCTTTTCTCTAGAATTCTTTGCCAATCGTTGACGGAATCAGAAAATGGAAGCTACCACGAGGATCGTGGAAGGATTCTTTACAATTGCTATGGATCGGAATCTCGTTTCAGAGATTTTCGAGTTTCGGTGTAAAATCGAGGTAAGGCTCGATTTTCAATTCTGATCTGGTAGATTTGTAGGTAACTGTCTTGTGAACATATTTTGTACTGTGATTTGTAAGTTTTGGAACTCGGTTCATTGTTTAGGGACCTTGGAGTTCGGG
Source organism: Malania oleifera (assembly GCF_029873635.1). NCBI lineage: Eukaryota > Viridiplantae > Streptophyta > Magnoliopsida > Santalales > Ximeniaceae > Malania > Malania oleifera. The sequence goes on from NC_080426.1 coordinate 9,745,510, forward strand.
ATTTGCTTACGGGGTTAAGGTAAGGGAAACTATGTTTATATTGGTTATTTTTGAAATCGGACTCGGTAGAACTGTGGTCCACGGTCCTGTGTGTGTTTTAGCTACTCATTTGGGGGGATCTAACGGAAAAAACTATGGGTTTTTCATTATTACATTTTTGGGAAAAAGGGGGCGACGAGCTGAATCCTGGGTTTTGTTGAAAACCGAGTATATGTGTGATTTATACAATGATATTGGGATGACCGTGCCTTGACTTTGTTTAAACTGTATTTTTTTGGAAAACCATGATTTAGATTACCAAATGAGTGTGGTTTGTTTGATTAAATGAGCATGCATGTGTGTGTGATATGTTGAAATGCTAGTAGGAACGCGGTTCCGAAATTGTCCCAGGTACTGAGAGTGTCTAGCTCTATATCCGAGGGCGTGTTATCGCCTACCATGTAGGCAAGAGTGTTCAGCTTTATATCCGAGGGCGTGAGCCTATTCCGGCAGATCAGGCTGAAGGGTGTGGATCCACCAGTTTAGCATTGGTACGATGCCATGGGAGTCGGGGACTAGTTATGTGCCGGTGGAGTTGTGTTCGTGAGTTGGCTACGGGCCAACGCCGTATGTCGAGGGCCGGATTCAGGCCGAAGAGTGTGACGACACTGAGGATTACTGATCATGTGTATGTATTGTGACGGGGCTGTGTATCAATGGTTGTCGTATGTGTGCGTGTGTGCACTGTGTAAATTAGTACTGGAATGCATTTAACTGTGTGTATGTTGTGTCATGATAACACTCAAATGTCACACACCAATATAACCTGTATTCTTCCTTACTGAGAGGTGTCTCACCCCTACTGTACGTACATTTTTACAGGTCCTTCGAGTAACCGGAACTAGCGTCCTAGTGTAGGGAGCGTAGTGGCCGGTGTACTGCATTAGCGCTTGGGTAAGTGCTAGGATTGTAGTTTTGTTAGGTTGCCATTTTGAATTGTATTTGGGCACCCAGTTTGTACATTTTGATTATGTTTGGCTCGTGTATAAACTCTGATATGGTACTGCATATGTTGATATAGAATGACTTTTTCCGCTGCGTATATGATGATGTTAGGATGTTTAGGGTGCCTTGGAACCCCACGGGGTCGGACCCTCAACCTTTCTACTGTATCTGTGATGATTTGTATGATACAGGGACAGGTTAGGTTACATTAACACCTTCGGGTCCCGTTTCGGATTTTCGGGGCGTGCCCTTCGCCTTGATCTGCCGGAATAGGCTCACGCCTTTGGATATAGAGTTGGACACTCTTGCCTACATAGCAGACGATAACACGCCCTCAGATATAGAGCCAGACACTCTTAGTACCTGGAACAATTTCGGAACCGCGTTCCTACTAGCATTTCAACATATCACACACACATGCATGCTCATATAACCAAACAAACCACACTCATTTGGTAATCTAAATCGTGGTTTTCCAAAAAAATACAGTTTAAACAATGTTAAGGCACGACCATCCCAATATCACAGTATAAATCACACATATACTCGATTTTCAACAAAACCCGGGATTCAGCCCGTCGCTCCCTTTTTCCCAAAACTGTAATAATGAAAAACCCATAGTTTTCCCCGTTAGATGCCACCAAATGAGTAGTCAAAACACACACAGGACTATGGACCACAATTCCACTAGGTTCGATTTCAAAAATAACCAATACAAACATAGTTCCCCTTACCTTAACCCCGTAAGCAAATCCCGAACTCCAAGGTCCCTAAACAACGAACTGAGTTCCAAAACGTACAAATCACAGTACAAAATATGTTCACAAGACAGTTACCTACAAATCTACTGGATCAGAATTGAAAACCGAGTCTTACCTCGATTTTACGCCGAAACCCAAAAATCTACGAAACGAGATTCCGATCCGTAGAAGTTGTAGAGAATCCTTCCACGATCCTCGTGGTAGCTTCCGTTTTTTGATTCTGTAATGACCTGCTCCTTTTTCACATATTTTTTTTATATATAAATAAATTATCATCACATCATACATTCCAACTCAGCAGGTCACAATCCACCTGGGCCCGTGGGCACCAGGGATATAACAAAACATACAGCAAAAGCCTACGCAACAGAAAGTATAAAATCATATACATCTCATTATAATGTGCATAACACATACCAGAGTCACTACAATTACTATCTCACAGTGTATACATCTCAAAAATGAAATCTAGGGACAATCCCCACAAAACCTAACTGTCCCTACCAAAAACTTACCCTTCCAAAGAGGGCAAACAACTGATCTAGATCAGCGAGGCTTTTCCCGCTCTCCTATTAGGGGCTCTTGAAAAATATATAAGATTTAGGGGTGAGACACCTCTCAGTAAGGGAAATAAACTAATACCAGTGTGTGGTAACATGAGTATTCTGTGTTCTACATATACCATACATAACATATTCAATACTGTTTATCAAATATGGGAAAACATATGCATATCAAAACATGGCAGAACATACTGCATTTTCATAAACATTTCTCATCTCATATCATAATAATAATAACATAAAAACAATTCTGGTAGGTTAGCTGGCTGTTGTCATGTATTACCAACACATGACTGGGTTGTGTGGCCCGAAGGCGGGACCTGACAATGGTTGGCCGACCACTGCCAAGTCAAACAGTAGTCTGTAGGTCCGATGGGTCTACCCAGACTGGTCCGTACACCAGGGGCGATAACAGCACACTTCTTGAAAATAACCACATCGACCATCCAATCTCACACCACTCCGTACAGCGGCATTAACACAGATATCATGATCACGAGGACCATGGACACATAGCAACGATACCGTGCAAGTGCTAGCCTAGACCAAGCCAACCAGATTCTGATATCATATACATATACTAAAACCATGATACATAAATATCTCATATCATTTATTTTCACATCAATCATATCATTTCACATATATACGTGTATCATGAAAATCATCGGCCCGTACGCCGATATTACACATTTTATCATAGCTTGGCCCGTACGCCGGCAAATCACATAGCACAGCCCGTACGCTGGCAAACCACATAGCACGGCCCGTACGCCGGCAAATCACATAGCACAGCCCATATGCTGGCAAATCACATAGCATGGCCCGTACGTCGGCAAATCTCATCCACATAGCACGACCCATACGCCGGCAAATCACATATACATATAAAAATATCTCTGTCCGTACGCTGGTTTTCCATCATAGAAATCCATATCGTCCTCATTCCAAAAAAAAACAGTATTTCACAACATTTTTATACTTATGCCACACTAAACAAATTTTTTACGTATTCAACATATCATCATTTAAACCGTATTTTCCAAATATAAATCATATATATAAATATATTTATTTTTCCTGAAACTAGATGCTACATATATATACATACATTTTCTCAAAACAAAACTAACTTAGTTTATCCCCTTACCTGATTCCTGAAAAGCCCCTTGAAAATCTTTCTCGTACCCACAAGGTTCTCAACTCAACACCCTGAAAATGAAAATTCGCAGAATTAAAGTTTAGTATTTTCGTACGTACAACATTTTCTATAACTACCACTATGTCAAATTCGACTTAAAAAGTCTTACCTCAACTTAGGGATGATTCCCAATGTTCCCAATCAATACCCTGGAACTGAAAATTTTCAGTATTAAAGTTCAGTATTTTTACGTGTATATCACTTTCTTCAACTGTCAAAAATCCAAATATTGAATATAAAGCCTTACCTTGGATTTGGGATGAAATCCAACTTCGTTTCCCTGACGATCCGCTCCGGCAGACTTGTAGAAAACTTCGCCAGGAGCGTCGTGGTGGCTTCGGTTTGTCGATCCGGCATAAAACTAGCCCGGAATCGAAGAGAGAGAGAGTCGTAGGAGACAGAGAGAAGAGAGAGAGAGAGAGAGCACTTCCAAAAAAAAAATCCAAGTAAGCTTCTTGAAGAAGCTTTCCACTTTCTCTATATATATATACCTTTAACCTTTATATTAAATGCATATCATAATAACTTACTTATATATATATATATACACACACACACACACACACACATATATATATATATATATACATCCTTCAATATATATATATATATATATATATATTCCTTATCATACTATTCATTTTACTTGTTAATTTAATTATTTAATTTTATTTTATTATTTTATTATCATATATATTTTTTTAAAATTTTATTTTTTTCCCGGTTACTACAGATTCTGTCAACGATCGGCGAAGAATTCTAGAGAGAAGGAGTAAGGAGAGGTTTAGAGAGAGAGAGAGAGAGAGAGAGAGAGAGAGAGAGAGAGAGAGAGAGAGAGAGAGATAAAAATCTAAGTTTGCTTAGCTTGGAAGAAATGAGAATTTCCTTTATAGCCCTTTGACCCGGGCAATTTCCAATTTTACCCCTCTCTTAAAATTTAAATCCATTTTACATATTTCGGGTTCTTACATAAACAATGTAAATAGAGAAAATAAGAAAATATTACTAAGTGGAATTGAAGTGTGAAATAAGCACTATTCTTAAATTTAATTTCATGGACGGTCTTAGATTTGATAAAGCAGATTGGGTCAAATAATTCATGATGAATTAGGTGGATTATTGAGTGTGGATATTACAATTCATATATAACTCAATTAAGTTACGGACTTATGATAGTTTGAATCAGATAATCTGTGATGGGTGTTGGATGATCCATCATTCTTGTCCCTAATATAATTTATTTTTTTTACCATCCAATGAACAATTTATTTTGTAATAAAACAACTAAAATTATTTTAAAATTATAATTTGGTAATTCTTAAGCATTTCTTAACCAATAACAAAATTATAATTTTTTATTTTTTAGATTGTTGACACTCCAATTTTAATTAGGCCAACCCAAGGAAACCCAAGGAAACAGGAGTTGACTTTGAGCCCTGAATGACCTCGAGTTTTGGAATTAAGATCCCAATCCTTCAATCGAGTCCTTCTAATTTCAATCGAGTCTCTAAAAGGTCAAAATATGGTTCAAAGTTAAGTCTTGTAAAAATTCAGTCTAAATCTTAGGTTTTAGGCCAAGTGTTAGAATTTGTTTATGATAATTTTAATTAACTCTTTTAGTTGCAAAATTAATCTTTGTTGTTATATAGGACCCCACAGTTCCAAAATCAATTTTCCTTTAGGTAATAAGGTTTGAGTCTTAGGAGTTCGAAAGTTGAGTCCTTTTTAAGTTGATAATCTCTAATCTAGCCAATTTCAAAACCAATTTTCCTTCGTTAAGTCCTATATATATTCCCCGTTAGGCTAGACTTCCCAAAAGTGTTGTTAGTTCTCTTTCATCAGTATTGGTTCCCACTAGGAGTTGTTTTCTTTAATTTATGTCAAAATAAAAAGTATATATACAAAAACAGTAAGGTTCAATCGGGTTTTACAAAGTCATAAACTAAGTTTTTCCGATTTTAGTAAAACCTAATCCTTTTCCATAATTTGAGTCTAGGGATTCATTCTCATTTAAATTGGTTTCAAATTGGGTCTTAATTTTAAAACTAGTTTTTGTTTGAAGATTAAAGACCTGTTCTATTTTGTTTAGTCAAGACCGGTCAACTGCCGAAGTCAAAATTAAAAGTGCATAATCTGATTCAGGGGAGGCATGTGCGGAAGTGTCACTCATAATGTGATAAATTGTGCAGAAGTCATTACAGTACAAAGGGTTGGGGGGGGGGGGGGGGGGCACAATAGCACGTATGTAAAGTCCAGGAAAATGACATATACAAAGCTTACAATAGGGAGATAAATGTCATTCCTACAAATAACTGTTGTAGTGCATGGCAACTGTGGTTGTAAGAACTCGATCCGTGAGATATGGAATAAATAAATAAGAAAATGGTAAAACAGTAAATTGAGTAGGCTTCGTTGACAAAGCTAGAGTTTCGTCGACGAAGGCACTTCAATTGTTCGGCGACGAAATTCAGAGGTTCGTCGACGAGGAGAAGCCAAGAGGTTTTGGGAAATCCGGAAATCTCAGGCTCGTCGACGAGACCACCACTACGTCGACGAACTTCCTTCACTGGCTCGTCGACGAAGACGCCGCCTCGTCGACGAAGACGCCACCTCGTTGACGAAGTTGGTCGAGTCAAAGGTGCTATAAATATCCATTTCTTTGCTTAGAAGCTAAGTTATCAAGGTTTTCTCTCCCTCTCTCTCTAGATTTCTTCGCCATTCATTGTTAGAATCGACAAGCCAGCGTTACTACGAGGATCAGGGAAGAAATCTCTAAGTATTTTGTGGAACAGATCTTCGTTTTGAGGTCTTCGGGTTTGACACAAAAATCGAGGTAGGGTCGGTTTTCATTTCCGTTTTAGTAAAACTTTAGAGAGTAAGATTGTAAGTAATTATTGTATTGTGGTTTATAGGTTTTGGGAACTCAGTTCGCTGTTTAGGAGCCGCAGAGTTTGGGTTGGATTTTTAGGGAAAGGTAAGGGAATTCTGTTTATATCAGTTATTTTTTAAATCGGATTCGGTAGAATTGTGGTTCACAATCTTGTGTGTGTTTTGGCTACTTATTTGGGGAAATCTAACTGGTAAAATTATGGAATTTGCAGTTTTGGGAAAAAGGGAGCATCGGGTTGCATCTTTGGTTTCGTTGGAAAACCGTAGATATATTGTGTTATAGAAATGGTCATACCTTGACTTGTTTTAAACTGTATTTTCAAAATCATGATTTTGAGATTACCAAATGAGTGTGGAATGAACTGTTATATGAACATGCATTGAGTTGTGATTTGCTAAAATGAGATATAAGAACGTGAGTTCCGAATTGTTCCAGGTTGTGAAAGAGTGTCTGCCTCTATATTCGAGGGTATGAAATACCACCTGCTAGTGGCAAGAGTGGGGTTTTATTCCCAAGGAAGTTTAAGAAATCTCCTAGTTGAGGAGCTATTGTTAAAACTGCTACTACAATGCCATGGTCTTAGTTCTGAATTTCTAAAGTGGCATTTACAAGCCAGCGCATGAAATCCTTGAGTGTCTCCTTTTACCCCTGGACGAGACTCATCAAATGAGCTGAGGTTTTGCCATCTTACGGCTACTGACAAAGTGCCCAACAAACTGTTGCTCCATTTCAAGAAAGAAGCCAATGGATCTAAGCTTTAGGTTATGATACCATGCCCTGACGTTTCCTTTTAAAGTGGCTGCAAATGATCGACACATGATTGCATTAGGTATACCTTCTAGCTGCATCAACACCCTAAAGGTGTCCAAGTGATCCAAAGGATCAACCAACTCATCATATGCCCCTACACTAGGCATTTTGAAACCGTTTGGAAAAAGGACCTCCATCACCCCGTTGGTAAAATGAGGGTCCGAGGATTTAATTGAGGACTCTCCTATGGGGGGATGGTTACGTACCTCCTTTACCAACTTCTCCAACTAGTCGAGTTTTTAAAACTTTTTCTCCAACTCGCTTCTCACTTCGGCTTTTCTTACTGGGTCTTTAGTCTTTACAGCAATCTCCTATGGGCCAGTTGTCTTTCTGTCAAGCACTACTTCCGTTCGATCAACCTCCAGGCCATGCTCCTCATAATCCTTCTTTTGTTGCAAGATCATGGTGAACATGTCTTCTACTCTCCTTTGGAAGGCTAAAAAGTCCCTTAGTGGCACACTCAAAATATTAGTCAGAGTGGAGTGAACTAACTGGGGATATTGGTTTTCCCCAGCAGGTTCTAATATGGAATTATGTGATGTGGCCATGGTCAAGAACGGAAAACCTCCCAAGAAGTTCCCATAGACGGCGCCAACTGTTGTTGCCAAGAATTGAACTGAATTTGCTATTCCATCCTTTGATTGCGACCAACTAAGACCACCTGATAAGAATCAGACGAGAATGGCTTGAAGGGCTTGGGGTGTACTTCGGGGGGATCAATCCGATAACTAAGTCAGTGAATGGGAGGCTTAGATTGCAATAGCAAATGAAGAGTGAGTTAAAATGAGATGCTTACCTCCCCCTAGGATCCCCTTTTTATAGTAATGAGGGCAAGCCTTCCCCCAGTTTGGCATTCATGAGGTACTATTATGTCTAGAGGGGTTACAAGCAACTCATGGGCGATTATGTAGCCATCAATTGTAGCATCCGTAACTGTACTGGGGATTATTGATTAGTTTAGTGAGAGTTATGTGAGATACACAACATCACCCAAGGCCCACCTTACGGCAGCCGGCCTCCATGGACATATTTGTCAAACTTGAAAGTGCTAATTTTGGCTGTATCTGCAACCATGCAATCTTCTATGCATTATTTTAATTATTGCAATTTTATCTACAAAAAGGAATTTATTTTCATAATAATTCATCAACATATTTGTCGTATTCTCTCTAATACCAAATTTAACAAGTTGAAAATTTATTAATAATGATTATTCAATAATTTGATTAGAATATGTAAAAAGTTTAAGTGATGTAAGAATTTATTCTCATAATAATTTGTCAACATATTTGTCGTATTCTCTTTACTACCAACTTTAACAAGTTGAAATTTTATTAATAATGATTATTCAACAATTTGATTAGAATATGTAAAAAGTTCAAGTGATGTAAGAATTTATTCTCATAATAATTTGTCAACATATTTGTCGTATTCTGTAGTAATCGGGAAAAAAATAAAATTTTAAAAAATAATAATAATAAAATAATAAAATAAAATAAATTAATTAAATTAACAAGTAAAATGAATAGTATGATAAGGAACAAATATATATATATATATATATATATATATATAAACTAACACAAGCTTCTTTAAGAAGCTTTGAAAGTCCAATCCAAATTGAATTGGATTTTGGTAGGCGTGAGTGCACTCTCTCTCTTCTCTCTCTCTCTCTCTCCCCCTCTCTCTCTCTCCTATGACTCTCTCTCTCTCTCTCTTCGATTCCGGGCTAGTTTTACGCCGGATCGACAAACCGAAGCCACCACGACACTCCTGGCGAAATTCTCTACAAGTCTGCCGGAGCGGATCGTCAAGGAAACGAAGTTGGATTTCATCCCAAATCCAAGGTAAGACTTTATATTCAATATTTGGATTTTTGACAGTTGAAGAAAGTGATATACGTGTAAAAATACTAAACTTTAATACTGAAAATTTTCAGTTCCAGGGTGTTGATTGGGAACGTTGGGAATCATCCCTAAGTTGAGGTAAGACTTTTTAAGTCGAATTTGACTTAGTGGTAGTTATAGAAAATGTTGTACGTACGAAAATACTAAATTTTAATTCTGCGAGTTTTCATTTTCAGGGTGTTGAGTTGAGAACCTTGTGGGTACGGGGAAGATTTTCTTAGGGGCTTTTCAGGAATCAGGTAAGGGGATAAACTAAGTTAGTTTTATTTTGAGAAAATGTATGTATATATATGTAGCATCTGGTTTCAGGAAAAATAAATATATTTATATATATGATTTATATTTGGAAAATACTGTTTAAATGATGATATGTTGAATACGTAGAAAATTTGTTTAGTGTGGCATGAGTATAAAAATGTTGTGAAATACTGTTTGGGAATGGGGACGACATGGATTTCTATGATGGAAAACCGGCGTACGGGCCGAGATATTTTTATATGTATATGTGATTTGCCGGCGTACGGGCCGTGCTATGTGATTTGCCAGCGTACGGGCTGTGCTATGTGATTTGCCGGCGTACGGGCCGTGCTATGTGATTTGCTAGCGTACGGGCTGTGCTATATGATTTGCCGGCGTACGGACCGTGCTATGTGGTTTGCCAGCGTACGGGCTGTACTATGTGATTTGCCGGGGTACGGGCCGAACTATGATAAAATGTGTAATACCGGCGTACGGGCCGATGATTTTCATGATACACGTATATATGTGAAATGATATGATTGATGTGAAAAATAAATGATATGAGATATTTATGTATCACGGTTTTAATATATGTATATGATATCAGAACCTGGTTGGCTTGGTCTAGGCTAGCACTTGCACGGTACCGTTGCTATGTGTCCATGGTCCTCGTGATCATGATATCTGTGTTAACGCCGTTGTACGGAGTGGTGTGAGATTGGATGGTTGATGTGGTTATTTTCAAGAAGTGTGCTGTTATCGCCCCTGGTGTACGGACCAGTCTGGGTAGACCCATCGGACCTACAGACTACTGTTTGACTTGGTAGTGGTCAGCCAACCATTGTCAGGTCCCGCCTTCGGGCCACACAACCCAGTCATGTGGGGGTAATACATGACAACAGCCAGCTAAACTACCAGGATTGTTTTTATGTTATTATTATTATGATATGAGATGAGAAATGTTTATGAAAATGCAGTATGTTCTGCCATGTTTTGATATGCATATGTTTTCCCAGATTTGATAAACAGTATTGAATATGTTATGTATGGTATATGTAGAACACAGAATACTCATGTTGTCACACACTGGTATTAGTTTATTTCCCTTACTGAGAGGTGTCTCACCCCTAAATCTTATACATTTTTCATGAGCCCTTAATAGGAGAGCGGGAAAAGCCCCGCTAATCTAGATCAGTTGTTTGCCCTCTTTGGAAGGGTAAGTTTTTGGTAGGGACAGTTAGGTTTTGTGGGGATTGTCCCTAGATTTCATTTTTGAGATGTATATACTATGAGATAGTAATTGTAGTGGCTCTGGTATGTGTTATGCACATTATGATGAGATGTGTATGATTTTATACTTTCTGCTGCGTAGGCTTCTGTTATATGTTTTGTTATATCCATGGTACCCACGGGCCCAGGTGGATTGTGACCTGCTGAGTTGGAATGTATGATGTGATGATAATTTATTTATATAAAAAAAAATATATGTGAAAAAGGAGCAGGTCGTTACATATTCTCTTTACTACCAACTTTAACAAGCTGCAATTTTATTAATAACAATTATTCAACAATTTGATTAGAATATGTAAAAAGTTCAAGTGATGTAAGAATTTATCCTCATAATAATTCGTCAACACATTTGTCGTATTCTCTTTAGTACCAACTTTAACAAGTTGAAATCTTATTAATAACGATTATTCAACAATTTGACTATAATATGCAAAAAGTTCAAGTGGCGTAAGAATTTATTCTCATAATAATTCATCAACATATTTGTCGTATTCTCTTTAGTACTAACTTTAACAAGCTGAAATCTTATTAATAACGATTAACTCCTTTTTCTTATGATAATTGACTTCAATAACTTTTGTTCTAACATAACATAATTGATTCATTGGCATGTGAATAACACATTGATTGTCACAATGCAAACAAACTTCTTGCGTCCTATATTGAGTTCAATTACTAATTCCGCTACAAACTTTTTTATAGCCTCTATCTATCATTGTCATTTATTTTACGGGACTTGAGAACCTACTTTATAGTTTGCTAATGCTCCATGCCTAGATCCGTAAACTGATGTTGCCCCCACGTGTTTTTGAGATTATATTATATTTATTTTGATTTATAAATTTGGTAATTGTTAAACATTTCTTAACCAATCACAAAATTATAATTTTTTATTTTTTAGATCATGAATTTATAGGATTTTTTTTTTTAAAAATTTTTTTATCACGAGAAAATTGAGTATTTGAACTTGAGTTTGAATATGGACATACATAGATAGGGGTGAGCAAACGGTCGGTTTGGTGAAATTCGGTTAATTAACCGAATCAATCGAAAATTTTGGTTAATCATTTCTATTAACCGAACCGACCGAATAAGGGGTATTAACCGAACTTCGCCCGACCGAATTACTTGTTCAGGTAATTCGGTTAACCGAATTTATTCAAAATTAATTATTAAAAACAGAATTTTGGTGAAACTTAATTATTTAACATATATTAATTTATATTTTAAATATAATTAATTATTAAATCGGTTAATCGGTTAACCAATTTATATTTCTTATTCACCGAACTGAAAATCGATTCACCGAATTTTAGTAAAGTTTAACCGAACTGATCGAATCGATTTTTTTAACCGAAACCGAACCGATAAATTTCGATCGATTAAATCAATTAATTCGGCTTTTTTCAAATTATGCTTACCCTTATACAAGAGTTAGGAGTATGAGACTAAGTTTTGACCAATAGATCCTCATGCCTAAAAGGCATAGGCATATTAGATTCTCAATAAATTTAGAGAGCGAGAGAGATGAATATCCATTTAATAAAATCCTAAATCGGCTCATTTTGTGGCGAATAAACAAAATTTAAATCATATTCTAACTCATTTTAATTACTGCAATTTTATCCACGAAAAAGAGGGTGGACAGACTGAATCAATGGATGGGCACATGGAGAAGGGGGCTTTGTAGTTGATTGATGATGGGGGGATTTTAGTCAAATTGAAAAGTCACGGTGATGGAGGGGAAGGCACCATTCAAGTCAGTGTACGCGTTGGAGAAGAAACCCCTAAAGAAAGACATGGGCCTCCACCCCCTCCACGTGGCCCCTCAAACCCAATCAAAAGCCCCTAACCATCAACGTCATCAATTGATTATTATAAAAAAAGAAAATTTAAAAAATAGAGAGAGAGTGGTGACACCAGATGACAGCACTCCACCTGATATCAAACACCCGTCTCATTTCAGAGCGCGTGGATTTACAACCCACACTTCTTTCCATCTTTCTTCTTCTTCTCCTTTTTTTTTTTTAATAAATATTTTTAAAAATTTTATTAGAGACGATAAATTTGATAAATTCTATTAAAAATTGTTCATCATATAGACCTCTATATATATATATATATATATATATATATATGTATAGAGCTCAATATAAGTGTAAATGTTTTACACACAATATAAACAGATTAAATCTTGGACTATTTTATATAATTTGATTTTATTCAAAGTTTGAATAAGAGAGTGCCATTTAAATTAATTGACAACTTGATTTTGAGTCTTATAATAATATTTACAAGTTCAATGAAATTTAATAAGATTATATTGTTTTTATATCATATAATTTATATATATATATATATAATATTCTAATATATATTAATTACTATTACTTCGTCTTTAATAAAATTGATTAAGTTTAAGTTAAGTCTCATATATTTAATATTCCAACACATCAACTTAAATGCCATCAAATGCACTCTAGCTGTGATTGTCTTAAAAGTTCTTAATATTCATTTTCCTTTTTTTTTTTTTTATTAATTGCTAATAAATATTTCATGATGCTTATTAAGATACTATGCTAAAATAATATATATTTTTATAGTGTGTTTGTTCTAGAATATTAATTTTGCAAGATAGAATTAGATTGAATAAAATTTAATTTGAGCTTGATTATTATTTTATTTCATATTTATCTTCCTACTTACAAAATGACAATGTTAGAGAACTTATCTTCAAAACCTAGGTGTTAAAGAGAGAGAGTGAAGAGAATCTTATACTGATTTTGGAACTGTTCAGAGAGACGATGTGGAACTGGACGGACATTAATAGATAAGGATGATTTAAGTTGTTATCATTATTAGAGCATTAACCTAAAAAATGCCTATAGGAGCTGAGGATGACCAACTCATGCCAACATGGTCGTTGCCCTATCTCATTTTCTCACATTGACTGCACCAAATTTGAGTTATAAGAATTAACCAAGCTTATTATGCTTTATCCTATAAATACATAGATAAAAAAAATGTGTTCATTTTAAATATAATCATTTATTACATTAAATGAAGAATATTTTTAATATAATAATATAATGTGTACATTTTTTATGCTTATCTAATTTTTTTTTCTTATATAGTAGTGTCAATTGCTCGAACATTGTTTGGAGTGGGAAGGGGATGATAATTACGAGGTTTGAAGGGTTGTCTCATTTTTTGTTTACAAAAATATAAGAAATACTTTACCCCCATATGGCTATTAGACGGAAAAAAAGTATCTTACCCTTTGTAAAAACCATGCTAATGATGCGAAAAGAACAAATTTTATGAGGCTCGTGCGCTCAAAATCTTATTTACAAATGTGAAATAATATTTTTTTTTCCTCAACCATTTTAATAATGATGCAAACTAATAATTAGTATACATACATTAAATGCAATTTTTTTAGAATTCTAATTGACTATGTTTGGAAATTATGTTAATTTATTTATTTAATATTTCGACACCATGATTAAAAAAAAAAAAAGTAACATGCAAATAAGATAACAACTAAAATCCATCAATAAATCACCACTTTTGTGCTTAAAGAAAATTTACTTTTCTACAAATGGAAAAAAATGTTTATTGATTTCATTTAGATTTAAAAAAAAAATTGTCATTAATCTCAAATATGGTAGGGTGATGGTGAATAAGAAAATATTAGGCACATTATATATATCCAACTCTCCAATGGGCTTTGGACACTATTTTCTTAGAAAAAGAGAAAAAAAGAAAAGAAAAGAATTGTGCCTGAATTCATTAACCCTGCATTTATAAACTTGAATTCAAGTCTTGATTTTAAATTTATGTGAATTTGATGAAATCTAGTATAAATTTTATGTTATTAAATATGATAAATGGGACTCAAAAAGTAAATCACAATTCAAGAAAGCATCCAATTCAAGCCAATTTTTTAAACTATATTCTATTTTGTAAAGATATATTGTCATTTAATTTTCAAAAATATATACAACAAATATTTTGAAACAACATAATTATTTAAGTGTTTTTTTCTAAATTATCATTCATTTATTATATATATATATATATATATTTTTAAAATAATTTAATATGTTGTTATACTCATGTCAATTGATTGACCCGACTTTATCATTGGGTGTTGAATTCACTATTAAGTTTACTTTTTAAAATATACTCAAATTAAATGACTAATTTTGTTAAACTTAATTTATTAAATTAATGTTATTTTCTTAATTTATCTCATCAAAATTGAGTGGAAAGATAAATTTTTTTAATAAGAATAAAATTTAATTTTTTTATTAAACTCAACTATTCAACTAGCAGAAGATTTATTTTGTCCATAAAATTAAATTCTGTGATAATTTTTAAAAATAGAGGGAGTAAATGGGGTGCTGCGGTTTTCAACATACAACCCAAATGAAAAATCTATGAAAAGCCAGTGAAAATTCAACAAAAACTTGCCCAAAGTAAAAGTGATTAATGAGAAAGTGCAGCTCACGCTCCAAGGGGAGCGTGGAAAGGAAAAGGCATCCTCTGGCACCCCAAAAAGCAAGAACAATTTTGAAATGAAAAGGCATGGTCACGCAACAAGAAAGAAAGAAAGGAGAAAAAAGTAAAGAGGACAAAAAGCTTCCGTCCCTTCTTCTCCTTATTAAACACCCCCACCCCTCCTGCCCTTTTTCCAGCCTCCATTTCTCTACCCTTCCCTCTTCTTCCCACCAGCTCGCTCTCTCTCTCTCTCTCTCTCTCTCTCTCTCTCTCTCTCTCTCTCTCGTCGGAGACTCGCCGCTTCTCGTGACACAATCTGAAACCATATCCAGCTCCATGAGCTCACAATCCTTCAGAATAAAGTTTTGATTTGTTCTCTTCTTCTGCTGACCCCTTTTCTCTCATGACTTCTCTCTCTCATCGCCATCTCTCTCTGCGTTTCCCACGACGATGCGGTCTCCCCAGTCGCTCCGGAACGGCGAGTCTCCGTCCCCCCACCCCCGAATAGCCTCCACGCCTCCTCATTTCCAATCCACCGTGACCCTCCAGAAGCTCCGCCGATTCAACACCCTCATTCTCGTATTCCGCCTCGCCGCCTTCTGCTTCACCCTCACCTCCGCCGTCTTCATGCTCACCAACTCCCGCGACGCCGATTCCCCCCGCTGGTACGATTACGACGCCTTCAGGTCAGTCTTCTCTCCCTTCCCCCTCCAATTCCCCCGTTTGGTTCCCGAGAAAATCCATAGAAATAAAAAATTAAAATAAAATTCAAATTTTCCAGCCTATTCTTCTCCTCGTTAAGGATCTAATCACTAATCTCTCCATCAAACAATTTATTTATAAACCTAACACCACTACTTAATCTAGCTGATTTTTTCCCAAACACCACCATCAAAAGAAATTTTACTGAACCTAAAAAATCTTACTTTTTTTTTTTTTTTTCACAGGTTCGTACTGGCTGCGAATGCAATAGTGGCGGCGTACTCGATGTTCGAAATGGGGGCATCGGTGTGGGAGCTATCCCGGGGCGCGACGGTGTTCCCGGAGGCGCTGCAGGTGTGGTTCGACTTCGGTCACGACCAGGTGTTCGCATACCTGCTGCTGGCGGCTGGCGCGGCGGGGACGGCGCTGGCCAGGACGCTGAGGGACAACGACATCTGCTCAGAATCCGGCGCCTTCTGCGTGCAGTCGGAAATCTCGATCGCCATGGGATTCGCGGGATTCCTGTTCCTGGGGCTCTCCTCCCTCATCTCCGGTTTCAGGGTCGTCAGCTTCCTCATCAACGGCTCTCGTTTTCATCTGTAGACTAGGCAAATTTTAGGTGGAGGAATATTTGGGTAGAGCCGAGTGATGGTTTCCATTTTTTCTATCCAGCGCCGTACTCCTAACCCCTCTGTTTTGTCTTCAAGATTCAATGTTTTTAGGGATGCTGTTTTTGTTTTTGTTTTTGTTTTCGTTTTTGGTGCTGTATTTGATGTGGATGTGCATACGAGAGAGGGTGAAGTTTGTGTGTGTATTTATTCTTTCAATGACTTACTAATTTTTATTTTTTAAAAAGAAGGGTTATTGTTAGAATAATTGTTTTTAGTATTTGCACATTCGGCAAATTGATATTGAGTTACATAAAATCTAGTATGATTTATGTTATATACAATTTAACTTCGCATAAACATAATAGGAATGGTTCAGGCATGACGCAACTAACTATGAATGGTAGTTGGGATTGTGAATCTTCGATTAGAATTTGTTTGAATATTGATAAATTTAACATAATTTTTTTATTAAATTTTGTCTGGTTGGTAAATTTAAATATCAGAATTCCAAATCCAATTTCAGATTTTAAATTTAAATTTAAATAGATTTAAATAAATTTTAATATAAATTTAATTAAATATATATTTAAATCTAAAATCTCTTCAAACATAGATAATGAGAAATTATATAGACCCTCCATGCGTCCGTGTACCTACCTATTTCCTTAATGTCATACCTGTGGCAACTTGTTCCTACATTTATTAATATCAAAGAATGACTCATTATAATTATGGTAGAGGGGGAGGTACCTATATAATTTCTCTAAGATAAGTTTGCGAGTACGAATTTTTTATGCTTCTAGACACCACTGCAAGTTCTTATTCGGGGTCATATTTCCTAATTTACCGGAACATCTCAAATTCCTCTCAACTTAGATTTCAAATTTTCAATATTCACTTTATTTTTCAAAATACATAGAAGCAATCACAATTTTATTAAAGTTGTTCAAGAAAATGATCATTTTAACAAAATAAACATAGTATAAGAATTTAATAGCTTTAAAAAAACTATTTATATCCGATTTATTATTCATGAATAAAACAAATTTAAATTTAAATTTTTTTTATTTGCCTATTATATAAAATAGATTATAATTAATTATTTCTAAATTTTTCCTTAAAAATGTATGTATAGTCGTATCCTATTTTGTATTAGATGTAATAAAATATAATTTATGTTTGTGACTTTCTCATAAATTATTATATTCCCATATAATTTTTATTCCACTCCTCCCTTAATACATCCCCTTCCTGTTTCCCTTAATACAAGATGTGATTCAAATTTTTGAAGCGCCTGTAAAAGTAATTTGTTTCGACGTAAATTAAAATCAGCTTTACTATTTTATGATTGAAAAATAAGTTACATGCTTTATAATAAGCATAACCTTTTTGGTTTAATTACGTGATTTATTATTTTGATCATAGTACAATAATAATTCTTATTCTTACCGAATTTCAATAATAATTCTTATTCTTAGAATACCGAATTTACGTCGCCAAAAAATACTTATCCCCCTACCGCCCTGAATTCACTCGGGACATAGGCCTAAATCCGCAATACCAACTATTATAAAAAAAATATACAATTTTTCAAAAATAAAATTTGCATCTTTGTATTATTAAAATAACATAATTCGCCTTAATTTTAGTATAGTTACACATAAAATCCTTTTTTCTAGAAAAAAAAAAAAAGTACATTGAGAAGGATAGAGTAGATTTATTATCCTATGGATTAGTTGAGTGTTCAAAATGTCTTTAATACCATCTCTTCAAAAAAAAAAAAAGAAGTTATGAATAATTGAATGAAAATTTATACACATACATGTAGACACATTTATGTTTGCATATACATATACATACATGCATAAATACATATATACATAAATTTATTTATTTATATTTGGGGTAGGGCGAATTTTGAGTTGAAAAAAATACATTTTCTACTTATTGTCCCATGCCAATCAATTCATCCTAATTACGACCTTGAATTCGTTTAAAAACTCTGTATAGGGTTAGATCGGAGCGGGACATTCACCGGCATCCACTTACATTCCTACACCCACATAAAAGGGGTTGAAGAAATAGTCATATCAATAACCTCCCTTATTTAATTTTATTACTCTAATTGAGATTGAGAACATCTTGTAGACACCTCAATTTGTCTGGACTTATATAATAAAATTTAACAAATTTTATTTTACTAATGAAGGGGAAAAAAAAAAGAAATGAATTTGTACATTGGAAATTAAAGAAACAAAAGGCTGAGAAGATAAAAAAATAAATAAAAGGTGGGCCGACATCTTCAAGCTCCAAAATTCAAACTTGCAAAAAAAAAAAAAATTAGCAAACAAACATGTGAGAAATGTAGGAAATTGAGTTAAATACTGATTGATAAATTTAGTGTTGATTAACCAATCAATATTAAGTTGATTGTTTCCCCAAGCTTACAAATAAATGCTTTCTAAGGATGAGAAGACACAGAGAGACTAAAATCGAATCTCACAAACAATCACAGTAGCAAATTCACATACACACATTCATATAGAGAATTATAGAGAGGAAGTCATTCAGACAATTTTTGTAAGAAAAACAGAGAGTTCTGATCGAGAGTGAATTCAAAATTTCAGGAAATTGCTAGAGAATTGAAGAGCGGCAGAATTCAGAAGTTTTGAAGATTTGAAAAGTTAGAATTTGGACTTTGAGGATTGTAGATAGAATCAAAGGAGAGCTAGAAGGAGTGACATTGAATTTGAAGAATGGAGGAGTTGAAGATTAAGGTTGGTTCGTTTAATTTTTCTATTTAATTTGGCTTTTAAATTGCATGGAAATTCAGTGGTTTAAAATGAAAAAAGCTTGTTTAAATTGAAATTTTTGATCCAACTAGTTGACTTATTATTTGGATCAGATCTCTTGACCTGACCCATTAAAGTGGATCCGAATTGACAAGATCCATTGACCCACAACCCGTGACCCATTGGACTGGATCGACCCACTAATCCAAAATCTCTGACGTCATGCTGACGTCACTCTCCTATAGTGAATTTTAAAAAATAATAATATTAAAGTGAATCACGTGTCACCACTGTGGATTGACATGTGACCCACTAAACCCAACCAACAGATGAACTCAATTCAAATCGGTCTATTTTCCAAACAGCTAGTTTTAATTTATTTAATTTATTTTTAGTTTTTGATTAATTTTTAGTTTTAAAAAATTAGAAAAAAATAATAAAAAATCAAGAAAAATATTAAAAATTAAGAAAAAAAAAATATTTGAGTTATTAGGCCCAAGACAGTTCAAATTCAAGTCCAATTCAAACTCAAGCCCCCTAAATTAAGTCAGGTTTAGCCCAAGAAAATTTAAAGTCCAAACCCTCGATTGGATTTTAATTAAAGCCCAAGCTGAGCTTCAGCCCATCGAGTCAAGCCCATTCCTAAGTTGTTAGTTTGGTTTCAGACCCAATTCACTGCAAGTTACCCAAATTGAACCTAGTACATTTGGACTGAACCCAGACTTAGCCCAACGAACCTATACGGCCTAGTTTAATTGAATAAAAAATCCAATTCAATGGACTTTTGTTTAACAAGAAATTCTGGGAAGTTTTACCTAGAAAATTTGAGCAATTTTAATGTTCAAAACAGGTGCTGATATGCCTTTGCGGAGGCCTCTTTTAGGACAGCCCAAATTCAATTCAATCCTCAACGAAATAAAATTCTGGAGAACACTTCAAAGACCCTCCTAAACCTAAAGATTATGTACGGCTAAAAAAGGTCTATCCATAAGAATACACTATATATGGTTAAATTATTAAATGACAATAAAAAAAATGCTTAAAACATTTGACATTTATTTTTTTAAAATAATTTTCTTTTTTCAAATTTCATTATTGCTCTATTTGAAATTTGAAAAATATTAGAGAAAAGAAAGAAAAATATCAAAGAATCCATATTTGCATATTTGATTATTAAAAAAGGTGAAAAAAAATACCACAAATCTATGACCAAAGTTTTAATATTGCACATAATTTATATTTAATTTTTCTTTTTTTTTTTAAGTCTTACTAAATTTTTTTTTTTTTCATTTTTTATGCTGATTAATAGAAAAGAAAAATAGAAGGGAAAATGAACATCAATTCCCATTTTCATGGTTAAAAGGAACACCAAAATTTTTACACTTACCTTTCTTCGCTTCTTCGCTAAATTATTATACTGCCATACAATTTTTATTAAATTCTCATCTTATTCTACTTTTATTCCAAGCTTTTAAATTCTCATCTCATCTTATTCTACTTTTATTATACTGCCATACAATTTTTATTAAATTCTCATCTTATTCTACTTGTCTCCAAGCACACCCTTTAAAGCTTAGCATTTGAGAGTAATTCTCTATTGGAAGAAAAGCATAAGGAACTTTAAGCAAACTTCAAAATAAACACAAATTCCAAATCAACATTTGCAATTACATCACGCTACCATCTGATGAGATCCATAACATGACATGATATTAGTTTCCATTAATTCTTGCAAGACCAAGCACCTCTGCACAATCATTTCAACAAAGGTTCTCAGTTGCCTTCATATTTTGGGTCAGCCACAACATAATGGTAAGCAATTACCAAAACAAATATAAAGATGCCAAGCAAATTGGCGCAAAAGCCGAGGTCTTCATCATCAAACATCTGCATCAGCACCAAGAAAACCCTACCATATTAAAATCAGAGGCCATAACCAAAACAAGAAAAACATTAGTTCACTGAATTTTGTGCTTTCTAAACAACCCAACCCCCAAAAGGGGGAGGAGGGGGGGAAGGGAAGTCGATGCTTTATTACTATTTATAGCACCAGCAAGTCAGCAACACATTCGTCGTTGCCAAATGTCTCATCTCAAATATATCTTGCAGGTTATCATGTCTTCCACAACATTCCAAACCCAGGTTCCTTTGGCATCCCTATTGTACATTGCAGTACTGACAACCATGCTATTTTATGACTTTTCTCCTTTACCTGTCCTCGAATATTGTTTCCAACCCCCAGAAAGATAAAAAAATCCTAGCGATGCTATCCCCATCTTGTTCTCAGTGCACTCAGATTTTATTCTATCCTTCTCTTATTCTCACTTGTTTCCATCAACATTTTCATTTTTTCATTTTCACTAATATTTGCTTTTTGGCTGAAAACAATTTGAATAAAAGCACTGTTCTTACTATCAACGAAGGTATGCAATTGGTAAAGGAAAATTGTCCAGAAACAGATTCAGATTCTAATAAAGCTATTGTTCTTGAAATTCAATTGCATATTTGAGGTGACTGAGATGTGAAGGTGCAATATATTTTTAGGGAAGGGAATTGGCGTACAGAGTGGACTGCAAACAGGGTTCTTGATGGTAAGCGTACTGTGGTCTCTCCTTAATAATCCGTTAGGGTAGGGCACTATTGCTAGAAGATGCTGTTGGGTTGTTTTTCCTTGTTTTTGCATAGTTTTGCTTTCTTTCTTCGGGCATAAGCCCCATTTAGTACCCAATGGAAAACAAAAATAAATAAATAAATAAATAAAAGCGCAGCGGCCACTATAGACTCTCAAGGACTAAAAATGACCACTAAAAACACTAGTAGTCCCGCATCAATTTTTTAACTAATGAGCAACATCACATCCTAAATATGTTGGGACAGTTCCTTTGAAATCAAAGAAAAAAGAACACCAGTGACGTTTCCTTGATGTAAACAGTGTACTTGTGTGATCCTGGGCTTCAGCCCCATTATATGTTTCCTGCTCTCAGCCTCAAAAGAATCTCCTTCTTGAGTGTTGGCAATGTCTAACCAACTACACCCCTAATAGCGAGTAATCAAGATGTCGATATTGGCTTCAATCCTTTTTTGAGTAAAAAACACATCCTTTAACCTAAAGGAACCAATCTGGTCTCGCCTGTGTTACACCAACTTCCACCAATTTGCACTATGTTGGGTCATTTACATGAATCCCTTTCCACCAATTCGTGCAACCAAGGGCATTTCCTTCCACTAGCTTGAAGGCTGTTAAATCCTTCCTCGCTACCTCATTTTAAGATATTTTAGGTCTACCCCTTCCTCTTCTAGTACCACTAACACCAACTAGCTCGCTCCTCCTCACTAGTGCACTACTTGACCTATGTTTCAAATACCCAAACTGTTGTGCAACACGCCAACAATCACCCAGGTCTAATACCGATTGTTGTTCTCAACAATCAGCCCTCAGAAACCAATTGTCAGCGCCGAGTGTGCATAGCGGAAGACCTCACACAAACTCTCCTTTGAAACAATCAATGGAACAAGCCCACAAGCAAGCACTCGATGATAAACTATACGAACCTAGCAATCACTCAACAAGGAGAATCAATGAAAGCAATAATCAAACACAAAAATTCATGTGGTTCAACAATCTGCCTACGTCCAAGGGAGCAACACCTCTTTTCACTATCAATGAAGCTTACACCAAGCTTTGAAACTTAGTTGAAGCTTAATCTCTCTAGGGTTACATAATAATACAGAATACCTATAGATGATCTAAAACACTTACTTAGCAATCCCCCGCAGAAAATTCCTCCAATTAGCCCAATCTACTCATCTCGGATTCGAAAATCCGTTACTTGCGCTGACTGAAATCGTCGATAGTTTGGAGCAGAAAGAAACATCTTGCAGCTATTGCCTAAAATTGTCAACGGCTACACCCCAAACCGTCGACAATTTGCCTTCAATGGCTGCACCCTACATCTCTCTCTTGGTCCCTCGCTTCACGGCGCTTTCCCAGTACATGTGTTCCACTCAAAATATGAGCCACATTCCCAACAATCTCCACCTTGGCGAATATTCACCAATTAGGAGAAATATGAAAGCAAAATCCCCCCACTGCTCCACCCGAGCCAGTAGATTGGGACCCGCCTCTCCTCTTAACACTTAGAGAGTAAACCAAATCTAAGCAACACTTGAACTTGACTGTGGTAACAGGAACTCCACCTAATTGAACACCCAGCTCCTTGAACGATCCTTTGAACAAAAAAACCACATTGGCAGCCTTTGCCTCTACCAAGAACTCCGATCCAATTTTAACTGGCGCACCCTGAGATTGTACCCTAGACTTCCAACAATTAGGCTTTCCCACAACGTACCCCGTTGTAAGCCTCCTATCATCCAAGTCCCTAGAGTAGCCTCCATTTACGAATCTCACAACTGAAGGATCCCTCTGTTGCCCGTTGAAGTACAACAACTGTACTAGCGTAGGAAACCTTTGACACAACCCGAACATCATCATTCGTCCTTGAGTACTAAGCGGTAGACTGTTTACTTAAATTCGTCAACGGTGTACCGAAGACCGATTTAACATTAACTATACTAAACCTTTCCAACACCTGATTCCCAAAACCACCTTAAGATAACCACAATCGTTGTGTAGTTTTGTTCATACAGCCGCCTTGAGATAACACCAATCTCCCTGCAGCTATGACTACAAAATCACCACGAGATAATCTCAATCTCCCTGTAACTTTAACCTTGCGAATCTCCAACCCAAAAACACTATTGGCAACACCCTTTCATGTCAACTTCCTTTCTCAACAGAGTCCCCGACTGACATACCTCAGTCGGAACCTTCCCAGCAATCGGCATGTCACTCGCATAAAATCACAGAATACTTGCCCACTTGCAACCTACCTCCCTCTCCCTTTTTGGGAGCACCGCCAACCCCTCTGTCTGATTCTTATATAGTACCTTCATCTCCTCCACCACAACACCTGTCCATCTATCCTTCTTCTGACCGTGCATTGCCTTCTGAAATGTAGTAGGATCCTTCCTAGTAATAATGGTTGCATAAGACATCATATCACACTTTGGTGGTGACCAGATAGTGCCTTTGAACCCATTGTAATCCTACTAGTCTCCAAAGATGGAACTCCCTGTATTATAACCAATGTCATCTCAACACTTGAGTCTGAAACTCCACCTACATCACAATCTCCTTTCTGTCTAGTTTATCATGTGATACTGTAAGTCTCCTGAGTTAGAACTCCCTACACTCTTGCCCTGAGTCTCCAACTCCATTTGCACAACATGCTCATTGCTGTTACTGCAGCTTTCTGGCACCTGTTTCTCTTCATCTACCTGAGTATGTTGTCCCATGGCTTTAACACGTAAAGTCATGTCTCCACCAATCGCCACCTTGTTTGTCATTGGATCATCAAACTTGAACCCATCTTTCTTATATACCAGAAAGATGCACTGTTCGGACATAACACCAAGCCTAGATCTCACCTCACTAGAAACGTGCATAACTGGACCTCCAAAGTCTACCACATAACCAACCCAAGCTTCTTCTGCAACTCTCCCATCTAGTGATACCTTTGGCGATCGATTAACCGAAAAACAAGCCATACTCGCTGACTGCACCAAGAAGTTCCTTGCAAGCCCTACATACACCACATCGTGTTCACAAAACTCCTTGAACACTCGTGTACTCAGAACTCTCTTGGTCTGGTACTCCACCTCAGCCACAAGTTATACCTGGCAAGCATCTCCAACTCATGTCACATTAGATACCCCCAAATCTTTCGTGATATCCTCACGAAATACCCATGTCCAACCCGTGATGCTGCCTTCATCGGTTCCCAAATACCCGTAACAATGCAGTTAAGAATACCCACCATTTTGTGTGTGGTTGCATTACATAAAATGGTATTACTTGACTGCTCCACCTACAATTGTGTTACCCTACAATGTATAAAGATTCTCTACTATCCTCTGTCCCTTCATCACCATCAATACGCCATCACACACCATCATCATCCCGTCTTTAGACTCGTAATTATACCCGTTACAATCCAAAGCACCCAATGATATCACGTTCTTCCGTAGATCAGGTACATGTCTTACCCCATACAGCGTCCTTACCACACCATCATACATCTTGATCCTGATATCCCCCATTCCGACAACTTTGCAGACTGCACCATTTCCCATCAGAACGAAATCAGGAATCACCAAACTGTAAGTAGTGAACCAGGCTTTGTTGGGCGTCATGTGAAAAGAACTTCCCAAGTCTAGGATCCAAGAACTCGTGAGGCGTTCTGAACCTGATGAAACAGAAAGCACCTCATAATCACTGCTCCTCGAATCTCCTTCCACTACATTCGTGAATCTTGACGAATCCTTTTGAGCTTTTGCCTTTCCCTTCTCCCACTGTGGACACTCCAATTTTATGTGCCCTAGTGTCCTGACTTAAAACAGTGAATGTCCTTCCTCCTCCAGGACTGAGTTTTATTACCACTCGATCCACTCAAGGACTTGCCTCTCCCACAATCTTGATTACCCTTCGCCACAAGCCCTTCACCATGTGAACCCTTATCGCTGGCCTTTTTCCTTTGATGGAACCCCAGCAATGCACTCGTGATGTCCTCCAACTCTAGGATTTCTTTCTCCCAAGTCAGCGTAGTAACCAAATTCTTGTACATAGGCGATGTAGGTAAGGAATTCAACAGCATCAACGCTATGTCCTCTTCCTCGAACTTCACATCAACTCACCCCAAATCACTAATGATCTGATTAAATGTGTTGATGTGTTGAGTCAAGTCTGAACCCTACGCCATCTTAAGCCAATATAACTTTTTCTTAAGACACAACTTGTTCGTTAAGGACTTGGACATGTACCAACGCTCTAGTTTTAGCCAAATCGCTGGCAACAAGTCTTCATCCATGACGTGATACAACATGTCATCAGCCAAAGATAACCTGATAGTGGACACAATCTTCGCTTCTAGCTCATTCCAAATTGCATAGTCCATGCTTTCCGACTTCTTTCCATATAGACCCTTCACCATCCCTTGCTGCACCAGCAAGTCCTTCAACCTCCTCTGCCACAGCCCAAAGTTCCCCATTCCATCAAACTTACCAACCTCGAACCTTACAAAAGAAATCCCAGCCATTGAGAACTAATAGCTTTGATACCAATTGTTGTGCAACACCCCAATAATCACCCAGGTCTGATACCGATTGTTGTTCACAACAATCAGCCCTCAGAAACCAATTGTCGGTGCCGAATGTAGGCAGCAAAAGACCTCACACAAACTCTCCTTTGAAATAATCAATGGAACAAGCAAGCAAGTACTTGATGATGAACTATAAGAGCATAGCAATTACTCAACAATGAGAATCAATGAAAGCAATAATCAAAATACAAGAATTTAAGTGGTTCGGCAATTTGTCTACGTCCACAGGAGCAACAACTCTTTTCACTATCAATGAAGCTTACACCAAACTTTGAAGCTTACTTGAAGCTTAATTTTTCTAGGTTACATAATAATGTTTATATAACAATTTAATGCGTATAGAAGACCTATAGTTGATCTAAAACACTTCTGTAACAATCAGCCAGAGAAAATCCCTCTGATTAGCCCAATATACTGATCTTGGATTCGAAAATCCATTACTTGAGCCGACTAAAACAGTTGGTTTGGAGCAAAAAGAAATACCTCGCAACTACTGCCTAAAACCGTCAACGGTTTACCTTTAATGACTGCACCCTGCATCTCTCTCTTGGTTCCTCGCTTTACAATGCTTTCCCCGGTACATGCGTTTTACTCAGAATATGAGCCACATCCCCAACACAAACCATCTAACTAAGTCACGCTTTCCTTATCTTATCTTCTACTAGTATTATGCCTAACTTACTACAAATACATTCATTCCTTAATTTATCCTTTAATATTATACCACTCATCCACCTTAGCAAGGTGATTTCACCCACTTTCACTTTTCGAATATGTTATTTCTTAGTTGCCCAGCATCCTAATCCACATATAGCATGGTGGGCTTCATAACTGCCCTGTCAAACTTTCCTTTAAATTATGATCACATTCTACAATCACACAACACATTCTCAAAGCATTCTTCCACTTTACATATATCAATAATTGGTGTGGCACTTGCAAGATACGATAAATTCAACCATCACTGTTTCTATACTTCGCTTTATAATTAAAAAACAAATTTATTTCATGAACAATATTCTCTCCTTTCCAGGACAAACACAAGTTCACATAGCATTTTCACAAGATAAACTCAAGAAATTTTTTGATGCCCAAGTCAATGTACAAAGAGATACAACTCAAAGCAACTCTCAAACAGTGGAACTGTTATCAATCCAAAATCCAAACTTTCACACATAATTGTCACGTCTATGACCTATTCAACCTAAATTTGCAGAATAAATATAAAAAAAGACACCATTCTCTTGCAGTGACAAAAATGCTCCACACATCTTAAATCATTGATTTATTTTATTTTTAAAAAAAAATTTGTGTTGGAGTCCAAAATGATCTTATCAACCTAGAAGATACTAGAGACTGTTATTTCAAAATCATGGCTAACTTTGTGTTTTATTAGAGAGAAAGGGAAGGAGAAAGGGACTGGAAGGAAAAGGAGAGTGGAAACTTCCTTTTCCTTTGTTTTCTAGGATTGAAAATTGACAAAAGAAAACAAATGAAAATGGACCTTTCTGCTCCTTCCAAATTATCCCTTCAAAAAGAGGGTGCCAAATGGTTAGAAAGAAGCTTACTCATTAATTCAAGTAACCAATCACTTTTCCTCCTACCATTTTCCTTCACTTTGTTGACAGAAAGTCAGGGTGGTGGCCAACGTTCTAACAATACATTCCCCTATTCCACCTGCAGTTCATCCCCCACCCCACCCCACCCCACCCCACCCCCCGAACAAAACAAAACATAAAAATAAAGTAAAATAAAAATAAAAGGTAGTATCATCTATACATCCATTTGATTGCTACAAAGCCTCTCTATCTGAAATTATACATGAGAGGCCATCATGTGTTTTTTCTCAGAATCTCAGCTCACATTCCTTCCAACATTCCTATTGTCCTCCATTCGCAGTATTCTCACTAGTCTTGCAGCAGATAAACAAACCATCCTATGACTATCCAAACCTATCCTCAAGATATTATCCCATTTTCTTACATTCGATTTTACCAACTTCAAAATATTTGCTTTTAGGGAAGCCAAAATACGTGAGCACCTGCGTGAGCGGCAATCTTTCTAAAGCTCCCACGAGCAAGAAGGCTAAAGCCCTTACTATAGATAGGGCACCCTTTATTGAAAACTCAGGTTTCACTTTTTTTTTTTCTACTAATCTGCTCAAGCATGCAAAGAAAGCAACAAGCCAGAAAAGCCCTCTATATTCTATTAGTAAAGCCTAGATGCCCTTTACTAATAGAATAAAACTTGCGCCCTTTACTAATATAATAGAAGGGTGTTTAGTGCGAGCTGTAGCTTTACAACGATAGGGCTTAGATAGGTCCCTTCTTCATTATCATTAGCAGGTTGCTTGAGCACATTTTCCCCTTTCTATTCATAAGGTTGTCAAAAGGAGAACAAAATGTTCAATACTTCTATTTTCCAAGTACCAAAAATTTGAACTAAAAGCATGCCACCATTACTGGTTTGAAAGCATTTATGCACAGTATCCATTCCCTGCCCATGATTTGTTCCTCCATTTCGGACCATTATTAACACAAAAATAAATGAACAAACTACTGAGCACATATCTCTAACATCAATTTTCAAAATTTCTTCATATATTTCATGCATACTTCTAATCCAAAACTGTCATCAACTGCTAACTCAAAAGTATATCTCCATAGACTAACTGAAGATTTACACTTGCCTCAGCACAAATCTTATCAACCATTGCATACATATAACATAAGACTTTGTCCTAAATATATAGCAACAGTTCATTCACAATCAAATCACAAAAGAAAAAAAAACTCAAGTGCAATTTTCCCTTGATGTAAAGGACAGACAAATATAAGTGAGCAAGATCATGTATCACAGCCTGTACAAAGGTTGACCTGCAAGGATGGAGGCATTCAACTCTTTAAACTGACATGCTACCGTCTTCAAAAGAATATCCTTGTCTAGTATGGGGCACATGAAGCCAACTTTTACCACCAATAAGGGAAGATTTAGATTAATTTTTTTGAATGAAAAAAAAAATATATATTCATAAGAGGTTACAAATGGGGAGGAAAGCTATCCTAAAAATAAAAGACAACACACCCTTTTGAACATCAATTTCATACTCCAATAATGTTGCAAATAACCAAAAGAAATACCCCCAAAAAATACCAAGAGAAAAAACGCAAATGAGGCTAAGAACACGACACTATCCAAAGCAACTAAGAAGCATACTTATCATTGAAAGTCCTTCATTCCTTTTGATCCATAGCACCCAAAGAATAGCAAACCATAGCATCATAAAGGACCTATCCTTTACCAAGATGGATATAGATCTGTTTTTTGGTTTCAATGCTTTACGAAAGAACATCAGAGTCTCAAATTTCAAAAATTTTGGCAAAATTTTCAGATTTCTAGGAGGGTTCGAAAGGAAATCAGGCTTCAATTTCCATTTTGCAACATTTTTGCCAAAATTTCAAAATTCCAAAAGAAAATTGGGAAATAAAAGGGGGAAATTTTTAGGTTTTTCATTTTGTTTTATAAATTGTTCACATAATTTATTTTAATATTTCCCAAAGTTTCACTCAAAATTTCCATAATTTCTTACAAATTTCTGATGTTTCTTCCATAAATTGATAACCCTCGGAATTTCCATCGAAATCAAAATTTTAGTCCTTGGAACCAATCTAGACTCACCATGTGATAAGCTCATATGTACTCCCATGAATAGTGCATGACACTAATGGGTACGCAACACTTGAGTTACAAATGGTAAACCCAAATAAGATCTTTTCCAAGACATATGCAAATTCCTATAACATTTTCACATTGTCAAATTAAGAAATTTAAATCCAATGTGGCATCATTCTCATGTTAACCAAGATAATACAAATATAAATTCATTGTTTAAATGTCTTTTTTGGATATCACATCTAAAGTCGTGCTATCTACTACATAGATTTGATTCCATTTTCACTAAATGCCTTGACAGCAAACTATTCCTCAAATGACATTATTTCTAAGCATCTCACAATCCACATTCCTTTTGGCCTTTCTATTTGTCTTTTGAAGCTTGTAAATTAAAACCAAATCACATCACTAGTAACATCTCTAATCCAATGGGAGATAACCATCTCACAACTTTCTCCATCCTATCGTCAAATTGATCCTATTACTACCTTTTCATGAGTGGTGATTACAGTCTTGAAACACAATGGAAATATACATGGTTTGACACATGAGAGGTAGAAATAGATTTGCAAAAGTGATAAAGAATCAAGGATACCGACAAGGGCAGTCAGATCACACTATGTTCTTCAAACAGTCCAATGAGGGAATAAGGATCATCCTAATTGTGTACGCCGATGACATCATTCTCACTGGAGATGACACGGGAGAGATGGAGAGATTGAAGAAGATCTTAGCCACAAAGTTTGAGGTAAAAGACTTGGGTCAAATGTGACATTTCCTATGAATGGAGGTCACCAAATCAAGGAAGGGAATTAGTGTCTCCCAGAGAAAGTATGTACTTGACCTTTTGACCGAGACAGGCATGCTTGGTTGTAAACCAAGCGATACTCCTATTGAGGCAGTAAAAAGAACGGAAGACATTGGAAAGCCTGTGGATAGAGAGAGATATCAGAGACTAGTAGGTAGATTGATCTACCTCTCTCACACTAGACCTGGCATTGCTTTCTCTGTAAGTGTGGTCAGTCAACACATGCACTCACCAAAGGAGAGTCACCTAGAAGCAGTATATAAGATTCTCAGATATCTAAAAGGCTCTCCAGGGCGAGGATTATTCTTCAAGAAAGGTGATAGTAAGAAGGTAGAGATCTACATAGATGCGGATTGGACAGGATCAGCAGAAGATACAAGGTCTACTACCGGCTACTATACCTATATTTGGGGAAATCCAGAAACATGGAGGAGTAAGAAGCAAAGTGTGGTAGCCAGAAGTAGTGCCGAGGTGAATTCAGAGTTGTTGCACAAGAGATGTGTGAATGGTTGTGGTTATAAAAACTTTTGGAAGAACTACACATCACAGTAGAGCTCCCCCATCAAACTCTATTGCGACAATAAAGCCACCATTAGTATTCTCATAATCCTGTTCAGCACGACAGGACTAAACATATAAAAGTAGACAAACATTTTATAAAGGACAAAATTAAGAAGGGGACAATTTGCATGACCTATATCCTTACAAGAGAACAATTAACAAATATTTTCACTAAGACATTACAGAGATCTAGCTTTGAAGAGTTTATTTGCAAGTTGGACATGATCAATATCTATGATCCAACTTGAGGGAGAGTGTGGAATGACGGCCAGCAGTGTGAATGACGGGAACGGTTGGTGAATGACGGCCAGTAGTGTGAACAACAACCACGGTTGGTGAATGACAACCACCTAACCATGGTAGGTGAGCCACTGCCACCTACCATGAGATCTTGCCACAAGCCAAAGACTACAAATTGAGACCCCCACCAAAGCTAAACTACACATCTCAACTACAAGTTGTGTCCTCTTCTGTTTTTCCATGTTTTATTCTCTGTGTACATGTTAAATAGGGACCCGAGTATGTAAAGAATACACAATTGAATATAAAATTGATTCATTCTCATTCTCTACAGTAACACATGGTATGGATAATTTGGAAGTAGATTTTGGCTTAACTACTCTACCAAGAAGTAAAGGACAGGTCCTTTACTTGTAGGTACCAATCTAGACTGATCATATCCTACACTCATACCTACTCCCGGGAGCAGCACAGCCCGTAACAGGTGTAGCCCTTGCATAACACATGGCATGAGTAATTTAGATGTAGACTTGGGCTTCATTCCTCTACCAAGAAGTAAAGGACAAAAGGAACCAATCCAGACTCACCATTAGACTCACATCTACTCCCGTGAATAGCACACATGACTATAATGGGTGCAGCCCTTGAGTAACACATGGCAAGCCCAAATTTCCTTTCCAAGACAACTGCAAGTTCATGTAACATTCTAATAGGATATTTTGATCCTACGATGTCCAGTCTCTTGCGGTAACCAAAATGCTACAACTCTAAAATCATTGCCTTTTATTGTTCAGTGTCTAACGTGATCTTATCTACTCCCCACAGATTACTAGCTTGGCTCCCCTGTTGGACTTGTAAATAAGTTCAGAATGCTATTTCAAATTCATGGCTATTGAAACTTAACACTGCATTTGGCAGGAAAGAAACGGAGAAAAAGGGTGGTAGACAGAAAAAGGATAATCTGAAATTTTCTTTACCCTTATTTTGCAGGACTGAAAACTAAGAGAGGGTAGTAGATAGAACTCTCTACTCCTTCCCAGTTAAAATGGTCGGGAAGAAAATTGCAACAGTATAGATTGCCTTTTTCTTTCCACATTTTCCAGTTTCCTCAATTCCCCTTCCTTCCTACCAAACACAGTGTAAAAATTAAAACAAGCACATGATGAAATAATATGCATTCACCAGAAGCGCCTTTTGGTTTTTGCAGAAAACAGACCGTAAATAAAAAATAAATAAATAGGATGACGATCGCAGTGGGATTCGAACCCACGACCTTTAGATCCGGAGTCTAACGCGATATCCACTCCGCTATGCGATCGGGTGCGCTAGATGTCAAACCTTCACATACATGTTCGTGTTCTCTGAGCACCAAATTAAAATGACAAACATACAAAATCACTAGGGTTTTGCACGCAACAACAAAGAAAACGAAAGGATCTTAAATAACTGATCAAGATGGCACTACTCAATAACAGTATCTCCAATCTGCTCTGCCCGGGAAAAAGAAATAACAAAAAATATAAATACAAATAAAACCTCTAAAATCTGCTCTGCGATCACAAATCAATGTAACTAAGAAGAAGAAGAAGAAGAAGAAGAAGAATGCATCATCAACATACCTTTCTGGTGATCGTTCACGAAACGCCAAAGTGCAAGCAGATCAACGAGGCAGAAACCTTTTCTGCTTGCTGATCAACTTCGTTGACGTTGACGACCTCAGGGCTTAAGAAATTTAGTGTTTCGCTTCGTAAGTCGTAATTGCGGCCCTCTCTATTCCTTAAATTGGGGCGGAGTCGCAATAGAGGGTCCTATTCTACTTTGCTTTTCAGTTGATTCAAGTTTTCATTACTTTTTACCTCATTTAAAAATTTTTAAAGGCCCGTTTAAAATTTTTTTGAAAAAATGTAAAACAAAAACTATCTTTATCTCTAAATACTCTTTGTTATTATTTTTTTAAAAAAATATTTTTATATTCATCTATGTTATCTTAAAATAGCTCATAATTACTCATAATCACCTCAAAATAATCCTATAATTTATCAAATTTATTCTTATAATTATTTTAAAATATTCATAAAATTAATCATAATTATATCAAAATGTCCTTATATTTTTAATTCTTATTTTTTAAAAAAATTTAAAAAAAATGAAAAAATATAGAATTGTAGAGCACACACATAATGTGTGCCCATGACTAGTTTTTCTTTGTGTGTGTATGTTTTTTAAAAAAATTAAATGTTTGTTGATTAAAAGTTAGTTTTGAATAATTATAAAAAATAAATATGATTTAATTATAGGGGCATTTTGGGATACTTATGGATAGTTACAGGATATTTTTGGAACAATAATAGGTAGTTATGAGAATAAATTTGATATTTTTGAAAAAAAAAGCACCAAACAGGAAATTAAAATTGAAAAATGAAATAAAAATTATTACTTACATATACTTAAAAAAAATACTATTAATGCTATATTTTAAACTTTGATTTATGTGATTGTCTTTTAATTTACTAAATAATTATGCTATCAATAGTTGAGAAGATTAAAATTAAAAAAATGACACTCATTCATATATTAGATTTTAAATAATTTTAAAAAAATATTTATGCGAAATGACATATTATTTTTGTTAAATTAAACTACTCCTAAAATTCTAAAGGGAAAAAAATGATAGTCCTTTAAGTGACAAAATATAACATTCCAAACTTACTCTTTACTATACATTCATTCAAAATGAAAATTCTACTTATACCCCTAAACTCAAGTTTGAATGTTCGGTTCACTTGCCTCTACAAATTTCAATGGCCATCTATTTTCCAAATCAATTTCCAATTGTAACTATCACAAAACCCTTCAACTTCCGCTCTCGGCCTTATGCATAGTGTGGTAGCCTAAACATCAACAATGGAAGTCCAAACATTTCAGGTGGTATATGTGTTTGCCCATGGTATGGATGATCATTTTGTTTATATGCCTATAAATAGGCTCATATGGTACCTACTATTGGGGAAAACCAATGGTGATCACAATCTTAAGCCACTAGAAAACATCAACTTTTCTTTGTCTCCACAAGAGTAATATATAGGTTAGTTGAATTACCTTAGTTGCTTCTGATGGTGAATATGTGCTCAATTTGCAACAAAATTTAATTGAAATTTATTTGTATGCAATTTTCAATTTCCCCAATTAAGCTAAATGTAGTCTTAAATTCTTAACTCTTCTATCAAGTTTTTGTCTCTATAAATAAAATGTCCTTCCCAACCTTTAATTTCTTCAATCCATATATGAAAAGCCTGTATAACACTCAGATAAAAGTAAAATTTCTTCTTTTCATGATGCATCCGTTGAGCATTACAAGTTCCTAGAGTAGGATTTCTTGCCCTTACAAAATCATCAAATTTCAACCATTTTGCACTCTATTAATTATTTATCTTATTATTATCATATTTTTTGCTCTAAATTTTTAGATTACTATTCTACTGAAATATGATTTTCTATACCTGTGACCCTCATTTGCCAATATGATAATTGATAATTTGCCATTGTTTATTGGTTATGACAAGTAAAAAGTAATGAAAATAGGAATCAATTTTGTTAATTTCTAATTGGATTTTTTCCCCAACCCATGCTATGAGTCAATTAAAAATTGCTCAAAATTGTATATGTAGATGTTATTTGATAAAATCCCTATATTTTTTTTCATTTTGATGATTGATGATTTAATTATTATTGTTACCTGCTCAACGTAAGCATGTCTGAGATATGAGTCCTAGTTGATTCATAGGTGATCAACACTACCAACAAGCAAATAATAATTGTTATAATGAAGGGGAAAGTATTATAATAATATAATGAAGCTTATGAAATTGTTTCTCGTATAATTTTATCCTATGTACAAGCTCATGAAACTCATTCCCGCCTTCACTTCTGAGAATATTATAATATGCAAGGTCTACACCGTTACCAACTTCATTTCCATTTTAAATTATAATTAAAAATAGTGATGTCATTATTGTTAACTACTCTGGTTTTAACTTTTGATATTTCAATTATGAGAAATGAGACCATTTGAGAGTATTATATGGCCACCCCAACAAGCTTATATCCTTTAGAAATTGGATTTATAA
The DNA here is from genome assembly GCF_029873635.1 of Malania oleifera. Lineage (NCBI taxonomy): Eukaryota > Viridiplantae > Streptophyta > Magnoliopsida > Santalales > Ximeniaceae > Malania > Malania oleifera. The sequence goes on from NC_080426.1 coordinate 9,781,389, forward strand.
ACTTTATGGACTCAATAATGAGGACAACCATTACTCAAATCCAAAAAATCCTTAAATTTCTACTCTTTGGTGTGATGTAGATGGATGCTTTCAATTGCTCGACTCTATTTTAAATGTTTACAACATTTAAAATACCTTTGTCCCCTGCTTTAGTCATCTTCCTTTGATTTAATGCTTTCAACATGAATCAAAACACATGTCCTTTTGTCCTTGTTGGTATAGCTGCTAGCCTTAGTGACACATGACTAATCCATCTTAGATATTTTCCGTGCATCCAATGATCATTTGACCCATTTTGTCTTTGAGTAAAAGATACAAAATAAATCAAATTGATTTTTCATTTACCTATAAGGTATAACTCTTTTGGGAGCCAAGGAACTTCCGAACTTAGCCTTTTGATTGAATGAAACTTATTCTGCTATGGTTTGTTGTCATTCAAAAATTAGATTGTTTCTTCATTCATCTAAGTCGGAACTCTTTTGGGAGTCAAGTAACTTTCAAACTTAGCCTTTTTATGGAATGAAACTTGTGCTCCTACAATTTTCAGCCATTCAAATGAACTAACAAAATTTCAGGGGCATTTGATAAAACTAAACATTAAGTGTAGAATGCTGAATATAGTTTTGAATTTTTGAACCAAATTCAAAGCTTGATTGAACTTGACTAGGGTGATAATTCAAGTTGTTTGGCAAACCATTGAATAAAAAAAATATAAAATATAAAAAATTATTTATAAACAAAAATATGTATCTTGAGAAAAAAAAATTATTGAGAACTTGAGAAAAAAATATTATTCTTACAAATTGCAACCACAATTTTCACCTCATGGATAGCTTAAAAATATTTACAATAAAAATAATAATAAACTTACATAATTTATATTTCTATAAAAAAAAAATTTGCACAAATGCTGGAGAAAGGGAAGCTTGTACATCATTCAATAGAAGATCAAACACTTTAGCATTGGAGAGACGACCCACTCAATCATTCATCCAAAATAAATTGTGAATCAAGGGGAAAATGTTGGCCTTACAAGATTTAAAATTTTGTTTTGATTATAACAAATAAGAAGAACTTAACATATTTGGTTAAGTGATGACATTTTAGAACTTAATTATGAGAAAGTAAGGTCAAGTGTTTATAAGGATCCATTGAAGTCTTAAAATAAAAAAAAAATAATAATAAAAAAGAAACTTAAAAGCATGGATTCCAAGATGATTTATTAAAGTTTAAAGATTATAAGAGCATGAATATTAAAGAGAAAACTCAAAATATATTAAAACTTGAAGACAAGATGGAGTCAAAGCAAGCATGAAGACTTAAGTATTTAGAATGTTAAAGTCTTAAAAAGTCTTTATGTAAGTACTTCATATTTGAATATCTCTTAAAATATATGAACCTCTTTAGGATGCCATATAGACTTAGAGACCAAATTTTTGAAAATCTTGAAAATAATTTTTAAAAGTCACATTTTAGTTTTTCAAACAACAAAGGATCAAAGTCTTAAAAATGAAAGTTTTTGAAAAGTTAAAACAATTCAGCCGACTGACCTAAATGAACTATGTTCACTCAGTCGACTGGCAAATTGAACTGTAAAGACCCAAAAAAATAAATAAATAAATAAATAATAAAAAGTTATTAATTAAAAAATTATTATTATTATTAATTAATTAATTATTATTAAAAAATTAATTAAATTAAGAAATTTGAGGATTGTGGATATATATATATATATATGTATATTTAATTTTATATATATAAGTATATGATAAGGTTAAAGAAAGGATAAAGGAAAGGAAAGAAAAGAAAAAAAAAAAACTTAGTGTTTAAGTTTTCTACTGAACAAAACAAAAGGAAAGAAGAGAAAAAAATTCTCGCGCACAGAACAGAACAAGAAGGAAAGAAAGAGAGAGAAAGAGAAAGAAAAATTAAATATATTCTCTCACTCTCCACTCCTCTTCTTTCTACAATTTTGCGATCAATTCTCGTCCAATTGAAAATCCGAAGATACCACTGAACTCCATTCTTCACCACCGACATATCTATCAAAGTAGATTTGTCATAGGGGTAACGTGGGCATATCTCGTGGGATAAGCCAAATTCTCATTCTTATCTCAATTTTTTCTAAATTTTAAGCGAAATGGGCGATTGGACACCACCACGAGAATCTAGGGATGATTCTCTACAAGTCTAGTGGAGTGAAATTCTCATGGGGTTATTATAAAAATAGTCCAAAATTAGGATAAATGTGTTATTTAGAAATTAATTATTATAAATTAGGAAATGTTAAAATAATATTTTATTGGGGTTGATTTGATTGAATCAAGGTTCGGGTGAGCGTCGCAGGTATAAGTTTGGGAGCCCTGCAGGCGTAATTCAGGGAATCAGGTAAGGGGAATAAAATTATATCAGTATTTTATTAGGGTGAACCGGTTATTTACGAGTGTATGAAATTTATTATTTATCTATATTATTTTAGGAATAGCGTGATTATTGGAAAAATGATGATTTTGGTTTAAGGTTATATTTGGGGATAATTGCTTATGATATTAAAATCGTGTGACATGAGAACAATTACTTTCTAATAAATTGAATATGAATTTCTGTGGTATTTGGACTTACATGAGGGGTTGTTTGGAATGATGATAACATGAGAAATGTATTGTTATGTTTGAATCATGTGTGGAAATGTATTGATTTGTGGGGGATACTATGTCGAAATGTATTGATCTGTTGGAATACTGTGTGGGAAATGAATTGATTTGTTGAATTCTTGTGTGGAAATGCATTAATGCGTCTGTGTGAACTAATTGGTGTGGTTATTCGTATGCATCTCAATATAACGTTAGCATGAGGAGGTTGTTATATTGCCTAGATGTAAATCATGATATGACGTTGGCAGGTTGAGGAGCTTGTCATATTGTCATTTATATGGGGTAGGACATTGGCAGGTCGAGGAGCTTGTTCTACTGATGTATGACGGATAGGTTATGGGAATTGGATACTGGTGAATAATGGTGCCTGTGTGGGCCATGTTATATACCCTATGTGGGTAGTTGTGCATGTGTGGGCCACGTTATATCCTGTGTGGATAATGGCGTCTGTGTGAGCCATGTTATATACCCTGTGTGGGTAGTGGTGCTTGTGTGGGCCACGTTTTATCTTGTGTGGATAATGGCGCCTGTGTGGGTCATGTTATGTACCCTATGTCGGTAGTGGTACCTGTGTGGGCCACGTGTAGATAAGAAGTACGTAGGTGCCTGTGTGGGCCACGTATTGACATGTACGGAGTTGCTCTATGTGGGCCACATACTGAGGACATTGGAAGATGAAGTATGAGATGCATGATTCCTGTGTGGATGTGTTATGTGCATGTGAATTTAATTATAACATAAAAATAATGGTATAACATATTGTGAATGCATGTGTGTGCATGCGGCGAGGTAAACATACCACCGGGGGCTTGTTGAGAAAGGCGAGTGCTCTGTTAGGTAGTTTCTTGGTATCAGTGCAAAGGGATGCTACTTGTATGAGCGGGTAAACATCCTGATCCTCGAAAACCTTCGCCTTTAAAATAATAAAGATGTGTGTACTGGCGGCGAGGTAATACTTCACCTAAAGGCTTACTGAGTAAGGTGAGTGCTCTGGTAGGTAGTTTTTAGTACTAGAGCAGAGGGAAGGTACTTGTATGGGCGGTTAATCTTCCCTATCCTTAGGGACTTTCGCCTCCATAAAAATTATGTACTTATGCATATTGGATGTGTGTATGACATTAGATGTTGGGGATATTATTAATGATACACTTTCTCAGTTGTTATTGATATTTTGTGAAAAACAGTTTATTTTGATATGTAAATATTAAAACTCAATTGTCACATACTGTTATAATTTATTCCACCCTTACTGAGAAGTGTCTCACCCTAGTGGATTTACAATTTTTCAGGTTCTTCTGGAGACCGGGTTTGAAGGCCTAGGCTGGGACTATTTGTGGTAGTTTCTTTTTGGGGTATTGTGAGATACTGATATATGTATAGATATATTTGTACGAGATTATGTTTTAAATACTGGTTGTGGAGATAGATATTTGGATGTTGTAGTGTTTGTTTTTGGTTATTATATAGAACTCTGGTATTTATTTGAAGTTATTTATTTATGTGCCGTTGCGTGTATGTTAATTATGGTATCAGATATAGATGATTGGAACACGTGGCACTCAGGCCCCACTTGGCGGGTCGGGGCGTCATATGAACTGTCCAACCGACTGACCAATTTGATATGCGTTCACTCAGTCGACTAACAATTAATTCCTAAAATTCCTGGACAGACAAAATGGTCTCAACCGACTGTCTAGCCGACTGACCTATACAAAAACAGATCCAATCGAGTGACTTAGCCGACCGACCCACAGAGATTTTAAAATTCAAAATTCAACGGGAAAATTCTGAAAAATTAGTTTTCCAAATTTAAATGTTATAAAAACTTGGGGAACACCCCAAGCAACTAGGGCAACAAGGAAACTCACTCTAAAAACTCTATAAATACTCCTTTAACCCAATGAATTAAACGACCAAGCATTATAATTAGCGTTCAAACCTTCAAGTTGGAAATCTCTTCTAAAGCTCTCTCTTGCTCATCTATTTTGCTGAGAATACTGAAGTGCTGATCCATCCTAATCTGTTTTTACTGCTAATCCTTATCCTAAGAAGGAATCTTGGTGAATTCTATACTTGAGCTTCAACTTATTTCTAATTGATATTTGAATTTTGAAGTATATAGTGCTAAATTTGTACTAATATGTTCTTTGAGAGAGTGTTTTTATACGCAACAATTATTTTTTGTTTCTTGTAGTTCTTGGATGATTCCAAGGTGTTGGATCGTTGCCCAAGCGTAGGGTATCGCTTGGAGAGGCGTTGCTCTAGCCTAGTGAAGGAGTGTTTGAGCGTGGGGTTCACTTGTAATGGTTTTGTTTCGCCCGGAAAGGAGCAAGTATAGTGGAATCCTTAGGTGGTTTGCCTAAGGCGAGGACGTAGGCTGGGGATAAGTTGAACCTCATAAAAACCTTGGTTTCTTTCTCTTCCCCTTACTCTCTTTATTTTTCAGCATACCTATAAACTATGTGGATGATTTAAATTCTTGATCATATATAATAAGTGGTTTGGAAATTAAATAAGCTGAGAATTAATTTGTTTTTGGGCTTACAGAAACTGAAAGGGAGTACGTTGGTTGATCAATAATTTGCAGAAACAGTAAGGGAGTACGTTGATCGGTTAACACCCAAAGACTCTTTAACTGAAAGTTTATTTAAAGTTTAAGCTTTTGGAAAGAGTGTTGGATTTTATATTGCACATCATATTGAGAAAGCAAAGTCATTAATACAGGGCTTTATATCAGCAAGCATACATTCTCAATCTTTACTTTAAGTGCTGAAGCTTGCAAGCATTAAAATCTACCTTTGAATTAATCTTGATAGTGCTGCAGTGCATACATTGACTTGTGCTTGGTAAATCAATTGATTGGTTGTTTTAAATTTTGTTTAAGTTTTGTGGTTGTGGATTAAATAAAGGACTAAGTTTTTGTGTGATTTCTAAATCAATAAGAAGTTAAGAATTTATTAAAAGAATTAAAAGTGGTTAAGAATTCATAAAAAGAGAACTAAAATTTTAATAACCCAATTCACCCCCCTCTTGGGACTACACCTTGGTTTTCAATTGATATCAGAGTGGGATTATAACAAATCTTAATTAGAAGCTATATAAAGATCTAGATGGCACATCTAGGAGTAGCTCCCTTTGGAGAGGGTCAATCCTCAACTTCTAATTAACAAATCTTAATTAGAAGCCTCACATCTTTTGTGGTTTAAATTATACATTTTGGAAACAAATTATGAGAATTTATATTCAAACAATGGATTGGAAGGTTTGGAAGGTTGTTACACATGGTAACCTAATCCCTACCAAACTTGTAGATGGAAAAGAAGTACCTAAAGATGAAAAAGAGATGAATGATTCAGATCATAAAATGTTGCAAGTAAACTCTAGTGCCATAAATGCACTATATTGTGCTCTTGATATAAATGCGTTTAATAGGGTCATAGTACGTAAATAAGACAAAGAAATATGGTATAAACTAGAAGAAACCTATGAAGGAACCATGGATGTTAGAGATAGTAGAATAGACATGCTCACATGTAAGTATGAGGATTTCAAGATGAATCCGGATGAAACTATAAAAAATATGTATACAAGGTTCACTCACATAATAAACTCACCCAATGCTTTAGGAAAAACATACTCCTCCTATGAAATGATCCGGAAAATCCTTAGAGTGTAACGACCTCAAATTCCTTAATATAAAATGTAACATAATAAATAAAATGGTCAACCCGAACCTGTGTGTAACGGGGACACATGTCAATCACAGCGAAAATCTAAGCAGCAGCAAGCATAAAATCTAAATCATTCATCCATAAAACATAACACTAGAGTTTACTACAACATCATAAAGCTATACTTTTATACATCCTCATAAACATCAAAATAATTCTAGGATCAAACACAAAATAACTCTGACCCTAGTACAAAATCTTACCCTCCTAACAGGGTAATAACACTAACTCAATGGCGGCCATGACCCGCCGGTCACTGAAAAATACATTTAGTTCGGAGGTGAGACACTTCTCAGTAAGGGAAAATAAACTAAATACAGTTGTGTGGCAACATGAACATTTAATGCATTTATACGTATACAGTACATTTCATATATCGGTAAACATTTATCATAACATACTAAATTTAATGAATCATGACGTACATAAAACATCTGTTATAACTGATAATACTGAAAACATACCGAGGATGAATAACTAGCTAATGTCATGTATTACCCCCCATGACAGGTTGTGTAGTCCGAAGATGAGACCCGACAATGGCTGGCTGACTACTGCCGAGTCAAATATGTTTGTAAGTACGATGGGCCCGCCACATCCTAGTCTGGACTGCCAGGTGGACGTCCACACTCTACTGAAAGTCACATCGACTATCCATCTCCCACCCCCTCGGGGATGGTTAACACTAACCTGAACATAGATATCTGATCTATATAGCTACGGTACCGAGCTCCTGGAACTGAACTAAACTAACATCCGGGTTCTGATAACATATAATACGTGATATTATAGCATCTTTCATAATTACGGCCTCGTGGCGAATGTTTCATAATTTCGGCCTCGTGCCGAACATATCATAATTACGGCCTCGTGCCAAACATATCATAATTACAGTCTCGTGCCAAACATATCATAATTACGGCCTCATGTTGAACATATCATAATTACGTCATTCTGAAAATAATCATTTTATCATGCATTTATCAAAATCATAATGTACTGTATACTTTCATAACTTCTCAAATCATACTGCATTTACATCATTATCATATCAAAATATTTCTCCACGTAAAATAATATTCATGCCACACATTTGTTGTATAAAACTATTCATTGCATTCTGAAAATCATGATTTCTGGCATCTCATACATATATACGCGTTTCAACATAATAATAGTATTTTTCTCAAACATGCGTTAATTCCATAATATTCAAACATCGTACATATTTTCAGGAAATCAATTTGTTCATAAATAATAGAAATTTGCGTGAAAAATTAACTGTTTTAGTTTATTCCTTACCTGACTACTGAGAAAGCCCTTGAAATATCCTAGCTTAATGTAACGTCCCTCAATTTCTTAACATAAAATATCACATAATAAATAAAATGGTCAACCCGAACCCGTGGGTAGCGGGGACACCTATCATACACAGCGGAAAACCTAGCAGCAGTACACATAAAATCTCAAACATCCAGTCATAAAATATAATACCAGAGCATTCTATACATCCTCACATACATCCAAATGTCTCTAGGGTCAAACACAAAATAACTCTGATGCTATTACAAAATCTTACCCTTCTCATAGGGTAATCTCACTAGCTTAACGGCGGCCCTGACCCGCCAGTCTCTCAGGAGCTCCTGAAAAATTAATTAAGGTTGGGGGTGAGACACTTCTCAGTAAGGGAAAATAAACTAAATACAGTTGTGTGGCAACATGAATATTTAATGCATTTGTACGTATACAGTACATTTCATAATTCTATAAACATAATCATATCGTACTGGGTAAACATATATTTTCACATCTGTTAATAAATCATATCATACATAAAATCATCTGTTATAACTGTAGTACTGAAAACAAACCCAGGATGACTAGCTAGCTGGTGTCATGTATTACCCCCCATGACGGGTTGTGCAGCCCGAAGGCGGGACCCGACAATGGCTGGCCGACCACTGCCGAATCAAATATGTCTGTAAGTACGATGAGCCCGCCACACCCTGGTCCGGACTGCTAGGTGGACGTCCACACTTTACTGAAAGCCACATCGACTATCCATCTTCCATCCCCTCGTGGGACGGTAGCACTAATAAGGCCTCGTGCCAAAACTAACCCATAGCTACAGTACCGAGCTCCTGGTCTGATCTAAACTAACATCGTGGTTGTGAAAACATATAATACATGATCATACGTAACATCATTACGGCCTCGTGCCGAAAACATAGATACGACCTTGTGCCGAAAATATAAATATATGGCCTCGCGCCAATAACATAAATACGGCCTCGTGCCGATAACATAAATATATGGCCTCGTGCCAAAATTGTTTCAGGTATATATATACTGAAAATACATCATTTATCACACAATCGTCAAAACCATCACAACATAACTCATATTTTCATAATACCTGAAATCATGCTTTGTTCGTAAAATCTTTCACATCATAATACATTTCACATAAAATAATATTCATGCCACACATATGCTGTTAAAAAAAAACCATACTTCATATTCTAAAATCGTGAATTCCTTACATCTCATACATACATATACATTTTAATCATCATAGCAGTATTTTCACAATCGTACATTTCATTCGTAATACACAATATAACATATGTTTTTCTAAAAATAAATTTACTCATAATCAATAATAATTTGTATGAAAAATAACTGTTTTAATTTATTCCCTTACCTGACTATTGAAAAATTCCTTAGGACCCAAAATTTCACGCCCTTGGCGCCCGAAATTCAACTCCTGAAATTTACATTTTCCCCAGATTAATTAATCTATTTCTCCAAAATAATACTCATCTAGTCTTCCCTAGGCTCCATATACCTCAAATTAATATTTAAACTATTATTTAACATCCCCACTTAATTTTCTAAATTTTGCCTGCGGGTTCCAAAATTACACCCGCGGCGCTCACCCGGGCCCTAAATTCCAGAAATCCTACTTCAGTCCCAAATGCTTAATATTTTAGCATTTCTAAATTAATGCTAATTAATTAAAAATAAGCCCCTTAATAATCGCCGCACCCCAAATTTGGGGTTTTGGCCCGACACCCCCACGAGAATTCCGTCCCACTAGACTTGTAGAGAATCATCCCTAGATTCTCGTGGTGGCGTCCGTTCTTCAATTGGGCTTATATTTTGCAAGAAATTAAAGAAAAAGGGAAAAATGGCTTACCCCAAGGAATATGCTTATGCCGCTCCTATTACCGATCTGCTTCAGTAGAAATGACGGCAGCAGCGAATGGAGTCCAGTGGTATCTTCGGATTTTCGATCGGGCAAAAATCCGTCACGAAATCAAGGAGAGAGGGAGAGAGAACGTGAAGAGAGAGAGAGAGATTGCAGAGAGAGCTGCAGAGAAGAAATAAAAAGAAGAGAAAAGAAGAAGAAGATGAAGAAGAAGAAGAATAATAATAATATATATATTCATACCTTTGAATCTCCTGAAGCTTCAACAAGCTTCAGGAGGGTAAATATAATAATAATAATAATAATAATAATAATATATTTTATTAATATTAATAATAATATATTTTATTAATAAAAATAAAAATAAATTTTAATTAATTATTTTTTTTCTTTTTCTTTTAAAATCTGATTAATTAATTAATTAATAATAATATTTTTTTATTTTATTTATTTATTATTATTTTTATTTTTATTTTTATTTTTTTGATTCATTCTATTAATCTTTTATATCTCTTTTTGGGATTTTTACACCTAACACCCATAGGATTTCCTAATCAAGACCCTGAAAATAAAAACTCACAGTACTAAACTTTAATATTTCTACGTGTACATCATTTCCTATAGCTATCGTAAGGTCAAATTGGCTTAAAAAGCCTTACCTCAACTTAGGGATGATTTCCAACTTACTTTCACCAACGATCCGCTCCGACAAATTCGAAGAGAACTTTCCCAGGAGCGTCGTGGTGGCTTCAGATTGTCGATCCAGCGTAAATCTGGCCAAAAATCGAAGAGAGAGAGAGAGAGGGGGGGTCGAAGGGGAGAGAGAGAGAGAAGAGAGTTAGCTTAATTGTGAAGTAAAATCCGGATTTTTCTATATTTATAGAACTAGATTCGTCAACGAGTCACGTCATTCGTCGACGAATCCTTTAATAATTTCGTCGACGAAATTCAATCCTCGTTGACAAAATTCAGTCGGCTCAAAACCTCTCTCGGTATTTCTTCGTTGACAAAATTCAGTCTTTGTCGACAAATTCTCTTAAACCCTCGTTGGCGAATCCCCTGTATTCGTCGACGAAGCCCTGATGATTCCCCTCGGTTATTCCTTCCAAAGTGCAATGTCGTCGACGAACACGAAACTTCCTCCTTATGTTACTGTTTCCATTTCCCTTCCTCTTTATTATTTAAATTCCATTTTTATTTGGGTTGTCACATAGAGGACTTCCTCTGATATAGGAATCTAAAGCTACAGCAATTACGGAAGGAAGAAATCTCAAAAACACATCCTTTGATGAACTCATAGGATCCCTTCTCACCTATGAGATGACAATAAATGAAAGGAATGAAAAAACTAAAACCCAAGAATTTGTTGCATTTAAAGCACCAAACAAAAACTCTACTAGTGAAGATGAAGAAGATGAACTAGTCTTCATATCCAAGAAACTTGCAATAATACTAAGAAGGAAAAATAAATTCAAAAGAAAAATCCAGACCTCAAATTCAGTGAAGAAGAAAATAATAAAAAGGAATCAAGGAACAAAATCCCTACATGTTATAATTGTAAGAAAGTTGGACATATAAAATTAGATTGTCCAAAACTTAAGAAAGATTCTAAAAAAAAAAAGGCAATGAAGGCCACTACATGGGACAATCTAAGTTCTGGTAGTTCAGAGAATGAATCAAGTGAACAAGAGTTTGAAAATGGATGCTTTATGGCATGAGATGATATTGAAGAACAAAGTTCCACATCCAAATCATCAAATAACTCATATAATGAATCTTGCTCATATGATGAATCTAATGATGAGAGTATGTCATCTTTTGAAGAATTACAAAATGAATTATTTAAAGTTCATAAGATTCTAGTTAGAGTAACAAAACGATATACTTTATTGAAAAATAAGAATGAAGCTGTTATGAAGGAATTATAATATAAAAATCTTGTTGATAATGAAAAAGATTTGAAAATCAAGAGATAGCAAGAATTAAAAGATGATGAAGGAATTAAAAGATATAAGATCCCTAACTTCCATTAATAATGAGAAGGATCAATATATTTATGAACTAGAGAATAAAATCAGTAAGATATCTCAAGACAAAGAGAAACTACAAGAAAGGGAAAAAATATACAAAATTCAGAAATTTATGATCTTAAGAGACAAATTGAAGATCAAGTCAAAATCATCTACAACTTCACCAAAGGAAAAGAAAATTTTGATAGAATGATTGGTGCCCAATGAATGTCTTTAAATAAAGAAGGCATAGGGTACAATGGAGTTGAAAATATAAGAAAAAAGAACCTCTATATGGGGTACTTTGCAAAAGCCTCCAAAGATTAAGCTAGTACCTCCTCAAATGCCCACACATACACCACATGTTTCCTATGTAAGAAGAAGGGACTTACAAAGTTTGAATGTCCATTAAAGAGAAAGGGTGTGAAAACCAAACAAGTTTGGAAAGTAAAATAAATTTCTCTTGTTAAATCATCCGGACCCAAAAAAGTATGGGTACTAAGATGAAAGACTTGTTCACAAATTAAGTACTCCAAAGATATTAGGATTAGTCATTCCCTATTAGAAATTAAGAAAGCTCCTAATCCTATAGTACAAGCATATTGAGCTAGTTGTAATGGAAAATCTCAAAGAATAATTTAAGAGCTTATTGACAACTATAACATCAAAAATGACATTATTGGCCAAAATCATGGGATGATTCATACAAGGCTTAACTTAGAAAGAATTAAGATTTAGAAAGAAATTTGGATTTTGGGTGTTCATATGATATCAAAAGAAAAGAAAATATGAAGCATATTGAACTTATTACATGAGTATTTTGATTAAGAAAGATAATTAAGAATGAGAAGAACTTGAGCAAAAGTGTAGTACAATGCACAATTGATAAAGAGCTCCATACTTATATGCTATGCTGATATGATACATGCTTACATGTTGATATCTTGGTAGTGCCAAAGACATGAAAATGATTTGACTTATATTGATGATTTATGACTCACTATATATTGAAAATTTGAGCATGAAGTTATTGAGCATAATTTTGAAGCATGACTTTTGATATGATATTGATATATGAATATGAAATTAATTCTTGACAATACACGCTAATGATGGATCACATAAATAAACTTATTTGTCTTGCGCTGCCCCTTGTACTAGACTACATATGCTTATTGATAATCTTCTTTATATTACTAATATCAAAAAGGAGAGAAAGTTGAATTGAAAAATTGGCATCTAAATAATTTGGTATCCATGAGTAGTGCATGATGTGACATTAGCATTGGTATCTATGAATATATATCAATTGGTATTTGAGCATGACAACATAATTATATCCATGAGCATGTTATAATATTGATGATATAACTTGATATTGGTATTATTCTTGATATTAGTATCCATGAGCACATATATGACATAAATCAATATTTGAAGCATGGGATGATAAATTTAAAAAGCACATTTAGTATTTTCATGAATATAGAGTTCATTTCATGACTGAAAATGTAAATGTATTAAATTCAAGGGAAGTGTTATGACTTATTGCTTGCATTATATTTTTTTTTTTAACTTTCAATTGGTATCATGAATTAATGTCAAAGAGGGAGAGATTGTTGTAAGCAAAGAAAATATGCATGATGAATTTTGAGCAAACATAAACCTTCACTAAGATCTATACTTTTGCTTATGGTTGCTCATAGCCTTATTATTTATACGTTTTTTTCTTGATATCTTACTTTTTTTGATTGATGTCAAAAAGGGGAGAAGTTTTGAACTAAAATTGAGCACGAGCATGATATTGAATATGAAAGTATTTGAACTTGAACTTGAATGATGATCTTGAACTTAAATGATGTGATGAGCATGATAGTAAAAAAGTTTTTGAAATTGATCTTGATATTGTTAAGTTTGTTTAGATAATGCTTATTGTAAGGGGGAGTCTTTTTAAAACTCACTCAAATTTTTGCTCCTTCTTTGTCATCATCAAAAAAGGGGAGAATGTTGGTCTTACAAGGCTTAAAATTTTATTTTGATGATAACAAACAAGAGGAATTTAACATATTTAGTTAAGTGATGACATTTTAGGACTCAATTATGAGAAAGTAAGGTCAAGTGTTCACAAAGATCCATTGAAGTCTTAAAATAAAAAAAATAAAAATAAAATGATTAAAAAAAAGCTTAAAGGCATGGATTCCAAGATGATCTATTAAAGTTTGAAGATTATGAGAGTATGGATATTAAAGAGAAAGCTCAAAGTATATTAAAGTTTGAAGACAAGATGGAGCCAAAGCAAGCATGAAGACTTAAATGTTTAGAATGTCAAAGTCTTAAGAAGTCTTTATGTAAATACTTCATATTTGAATATCTCTTGAAATATATGAAGCTCTTTAGGATGTCATATAGACTTAGAGACCAAATTTTTTAAAACCCTGAAAAATGCTTTTTAAAAGTCACATTTGAGTTTTTCAAACAACAAGGGATCAATGTGACAACCCGAATACTAATGAGATTTAAATAATAAAGAGAAAGGAAAATGGAAACAGTAATAGAAAGAAGAAGCTAACTTTGCCGACGAATGCTTTGCGTTCGTCGACGACATTGCACTTTGAGAAGGAATAAATGGAGGAAAACATTAGGGCTTCATCAATGAATATAGGGGATTCATCGACGAAGATAGGATTCGTCCTTGAGAAAATACCGAGAGGGGTTTTTGAGCTAACTGAATTTCGTCGACGAGGAGTGGATTTCTTCGAAAAAATTATTGAAGGACTTGTCGACGAATGACGTGGCTCATCAATGAATCCAGTCCTATAAATATCAAAAACCTGGATTTAACTTCACAATTAAGCAAATTTTCCACTCTCTTTCTCTCTCTCCCTTCGGTCCTCTCTCTCTCTCTCTCTCTCTCTCTCTCTCTCTTCGATTTCGGGCCAAATTTACGTTGGATCGATGATTTGAAGCCACCACGACGCTCTTGGGAAAGTTCTCTCCAAATCTGCCGGAGCAGATCATTGGTGAAAGCAAGTTGGAAATCATCCCTGAGTTGAGGTAAGGTTTTTTAAGCCAAATTTGGTCTTATGGTAGTTATAAGAAATGATGTACACATGGAAATACTAAAGTTTAATACTGGGAGTTTTCAGTTTTAGGGTATTGATCAGGAAATCCTACGGGGGTTAGACCAGGATATTTTAGGGGCTTTCTCAGTAATTAGGTAAGGAAATAAACTAAAGCAGTTAGTTTCCGCACGTATTATTATTATTGTCAACAAAGAAATGTTTAGTAAATATGTATGATTCTTGAATACTACTGAGAAAATGTGTGTTACTGGAAAAATACTGCTGTTGTACGAGAACTGTGATTTTAAAATGAAAATGCATGATTTACCCAACTTGTGTGGCATGAATGTTATTTTTCATGAAAAATATTATGATATGAAGGATTTTACGAGTAAAACATGTTTTCAGGAATTACGTAATAATGTAGTAAATGATAATTTTGAAATACATGATAAATGATTTATTTTCAGAATGATATGTAGATATGTTCGGCATGAGGCCGTAATTATGATATGTTCGATACGAGGCCGTAATCATGATATGTTCGACACGAGGTCGTAATTATGATATGTTCGGCACGAGGCCATAATTACGATATGTTCGGCATGAGGTCGTAATGATGTTATATATGATCATGTATTATATGTTATCAAAACCCGGATGTTAGTTTAGTTCAGTTCAAGGGTTCAGTACTGTAGCTTATAGATCAGATGTTTATGATCAGATTAGTGCTAACCACCCCACGAGAGGGTGGGAGATGGATAGTCTATGTGGCTTTTAGTAGAGTGTAGACGTCTACCTAGCAGTCCGGACCAGTGTATGGCCCATTGTACTTACAGACATATTTGACTCGGTAGTGGTCGGTCAGCTATTGTCGGGTCCCACCTTCGGGCTGCACAATCGGTCATGGAGGGTAATACATGACACCAGCTAGCTATTCATCCTGAGTATGTTTTCAGTATTATCAGTTATAACAGATGTTTTATGTACGATATGACTTATTAGAAAATATGAAAGCATGTGTTTATTCAGTATGATATGATGAACGCTTACGAAAATTTGAAATGTACTATATATGTATAATTGTATTAAATATTCATGTTGCCATAGAGTTGTATTTAGTTTATTTTCCTTTACTAAGAAGTGTCTCACCCCCGAATATTAAATGATTTTTCAGGAGCCCCTGAAAGACTAGCAGGTCGTGACCGCCGTTGAGTTGGTCAAGTTACCCCGTTAGGAGGGTCGGTTTTGTACTAGGATCAGTAGCTTTTTGTTGTATGATCCTAGGGTCATTTTGATATTTGATGGTTGTATATAAGTACAGTATTTGGTGATGTAGTAAACTCTGGTATTATGTAATTAATGGTCTGATGGATGTAATTTATTTTACTGCTGCTTAGGTTTCTGCTGTTTATGTTAGGCTATCCCCGCTACAAACGAGTTCAGGTTGACTTTTCCATTTACTATGTTATATTTTATATTAAGGGATTGAGGTCGTTACAATCAAAGTCTTAAAAATGAAAGTTTTTGAAATAGACTGACCTGAATGAACTATGTTCACTCAGCCGAATGACAAATTGGATTGTCCAACCAACTGACCAATTTGATCTGTGTTCACTCAGTCGACTGACAATTAATTCCTAAAATTCTTGGATAGACAAAATGGTCTCAACCGACTGTCCAGCCGGCTGACCTATACAAAAGCAGGTCTAGTCGAGTGACTCAACCGACTGACCCACAGAGATTTTAAAATTCGAACTTCAATGGGAAAATTTCGAAAAGTTAGTTTTTCAAATTTCAATGTTATAAAAATTTGGGGGACACTCCAAGCAACTAGGGCAACAAGGAAACTCACTCTAAAAAATCTATAAATACTCCTTTAACCCAATGAATTAAACGACCAAACATTATAATCAGCATTTAAGCCTTCAAGTTGAAATCTCTTCTAAAGCTCTCTCTTGCTCATCTATTTTGATGAGAATACTGAAGTGCTGATCCATCCTAATATGTTTTTACTGCCAATCCTTATCCTAAGAAGAAATCTTGGTGAATTCTACACTTGAGTTTCATCTTATTTCTAATTAATATTTGAATTTTGAAGTATATAGTGTTGAATTTGTACTAATCTACTCTTTGAGAGAGTGTTCTTATATGCAACAATTATTGTAACAACCCGAATTTAAATTGGAAATTTGAGTAATAAAGAGAGAGGAAAATAGATTTTTTAGAGAAGGAAGCTGCCAAGCTTCATTGACGAACACAGGGTTTCATCGACGAAGGCTTAAAGGATTTCGTCGACGAACACAGGGTTTCGTCGACAAATAATTACCGAGAGGGGTTCTGGAGCCGACTGAATTTCATCGACGAAGACTAAAATTTCGTCGACGAAATTTGTGAAGAACTCGTCGACGAAGGTCAGGCTCGTCGATGAATTCCGCTGCCTATAAATATGAAAAATCCGATTGTTTATTCATATTTCACGCTCCTCTCTCTCTGCTCTTCGGCCCTCTCACTCTCTCTCTCTTCGATTTTGGGCTGGTTTTACGCCAGATCGAAGATCTGAGGCTACCACGACGCTCCTAGCAAAGTTCACTACGAGTTTGCTGGAGCGGATCATTGGGACAACGGAGTTAGAAATCATCCCAAAGTTGAGATAAGGCTTTTTAAGCCAAGTTAGACTTTGAGGTAGTTATAGAAATTGACGTACGCATGAAAATATGGATGTTTAATACTGGGAGTTTTGAGTTTCAGGATATTGAGTAGAAAATCCTATAGGGGGTCAAGCTAGGATTTTAGAGGGGCTTTCTTAGTAGTCAGGTAAGGAAGTAAACTAAAGCAGTTCTTTCCCATGCAAACTATTATTGATTATGAGTAGATTTATTTTCAGAAAAACAAATGATATATTTGTTTATTATGAATGAAATGTACAATTGGGAAAATATTACTATGATGTTTAAAAAATATATGTATGTATGAGATGTTAGAAAATCATGATTTTGAAATATGAAGTATGACTTTTAATAGAGCATGTGTGGCATGAATATTATTTAAAGTAAAATGAGATATGATATGAATGCTTTTACGAGTAAAATACAATTTCAGGTATTTTGGAAAGATGGGTTATGTTATATTGAGTTGACGAATATTTGATAAATGAGTTATTTTCAAATGTAAATACCTGAAATGTATTTGGCGCGAGGCCATATTTATGTTATCGGCACGAGACCGTATTTATATGATTTTGGCACGAGGCCATGTATTTATGCTATCAGCACGAGGCCGTATTGATATTATTGGCGCGAGGTCATATTTATTATGATTTTGGCACGAGGCCCTACGTATGATTTCGGTGTGAGGCCGTATCTATATTTTAGGCACGAGACCGTAATGATGTTATGTATGATTATATATTATATGTTATCACCACCAAGATGTTAGTTTAGTTCAGACCAAGATCTTGGTACCATAGTTATGGGTAGATCAGATTTGGCACGAGACCGTATTAGTGCTAACCGTCCCATGAGGGGATGAGAGATGGATAGTCAATGTGGCTTTCAGTAGAGTGTAGACGTCCACCTGGTAGTCCGAACCAGGACGTGGCGGGCCCATCGTACTTACAGACATATTTGATTCAGCAGTGGTCGGCCAGCCATTGTTGGGTCCCGCCTTTGGGCTGCACAACCCGTCATGGGGGGTAATACATGACATTAGCTAGCTATTTATCCTAGGTATATTTTCAATACTACGAGTTATAACAGATGTTTATGTATGTTATGATTTATTAATGAATATGAAAATACATGATTATCCAGCATGATATTATGATTATTTCTAGAGTTATGAAATGTACTGTATATGTATAAGCATTTTAAATATTCATGTTACCACACAACTGTATTTAGTTCACTTTCCCTTACTGAGAAGTGTCTCACCCCCAACATTAATATATTTTTTAGGAAACCCAGAGAGACCGGCAGGTCAGGGCCGCCGTTGAGTGATTGGTGCTTCCCTACTACAAGGGTAAGCCCTAAGCTAGGACTAGGAGATTTTTGTTGCATAGTCCTAGTGTTATTTTGACTTTTTTTGGATATTATACATATGAACAGTATATTGATGTTAATAGAAAGCTCTGGTATTATATTTTATGGATGGATGTATGGATTTTTATGTTTACTGCTGCTAGGTTTTCCACTGTGTATGACAGGTGTCCCCGTTACCCCCGGGTTCGAGTCGACCATTTTATTTATTGTGATGTATATTAGTGAGGTACGTTACAATTATTTTGTGTTTCTTGTAGTTCTTAGATGATTCCAGGTTGTTGGATCGTTGCCCAAGTGTAGGGTCTCACTTGGAGAGGCGTTACTCTAGCCTAGTGAAGGAGTGTTTAAGCGTGGGGTTCGCTTGTAATGGTTTTGTTCCGCCCAGATAGGAACATGTATAGTGAAATCCTTAGGTGGTTTTCCTAAGGCGAGGACTTAGGTTGGGGATAAGTTGATCCTCGTAAAAACCTTGGTCTCCTTCTCTTTCCTTTACTTTCTTTATTTTTCAACATACCTATAAACTATGTGGATGATTTAAATTTTTTATCATATATGTAACGACTTGCTATACTAACATGATTTTTTTTTCTAGTATAATAATTATCATACTCTGATACCATAATATTATCCTAAGCAGCAAGAAGCATAATACAAATAAACATTTCCATACATAATGATAAACCATACTGTACAATACCAGAGTGCTATCATGTTTCCAAAAATAATATATACATGTGTTACAAAATCCCCAAAATTGCCCTCAGCTAGCTAGGGCAAATACAAAAACCCTCCACTGTACTCACTTTGCTGTCAGGCACTACAGACGCCCCTTTACCTGCGAGTCTGATCTGCTCGCCTACCTGGATCACCTGAAAAAGGTTTCAACACTGGGATAAGCCAACGCTCAGTAAGACGATATATGCTATTACTAGTGTGTGGAAAATGAGTCATCATATCATAAAAATCCGTTTCCATATAATCATGTATATCTGGATCTATAAATACAGTTCAAATTGTAATGTTCATTACCATTTTCATGCCATTTAACACATCCGCATTTAAGTTACTATTCAAAATACTTCTAACATACATGAGTAACTCTCTGGTCTCTGTAAATCATAATATACATAATAATAACAGTAAAATTTCCCCTGTGGATATCTTTATGTCATGATTTAACCCCTCATGACAGGGTTGTGCGGCCTGTAGGCGGGATCTACATTGGCTGGCCGACCAGGTAAATCACTATACTCCCTCGGTCGATCTGCCCACCTCTACCCATATCTGATGGGGAGCCTATCCACGTCAAGGGCACTATACGATCGACCTACAACCTATTATCTAAATAGGCGGTTGCACTCTGTAAACTGTATACTGCATGTAGCTACGGTACCGTGCTCTGTAAACTGTATAGTCCAACAGGGTCTGATACTATATACATATTCATATATATATACTCTTTCACTGTCTTCATCATGTTTTCAAAATTACCATAACGCTATCTTTCTGTTTTGTACATACTATAACTGTAGCATCTCGATGCTATCTCTATATAACTGTCTATATATTCTGTAAATGCTCTGTCTGTATACTTTGAATGTTATGGTAATAGAAAACATGACATGCTTTAAACTCTGTAAATCATAATACTGGAACTATGTAATCATAATACTGTATCCGTAATTCGTATAATCATGGTGTTAAAATCCGTAAAATCATGGTACTGTAATTCACATAATCATTAGCACTGAAATACATAAAATCATGAAACTACAATTCATAAAACATACTCCCATACTACATACATATTCTTAAGTCACACCATACATGAGTACATAATTTTCATAAATATATACACTGCATAATATTTAGAAATTTTCTAGCATAGCATATATCCCTTACATAAACTCTGAAAAGCCCTTACTCTACTCTAGCCCGATACCTGCAGGGCCTCCTACAAAACACCCTGAAACCAATATTTTCTAGAACTAAACATCAGTATTTTTTTGCTTGTATCATTTCCTATAACTACCACAAGGTCAAAAGGAGACTAAAAGGCCTTACCCTGAATTTGGGATGATTTCCAACTCCGATTTCCCGACGATCCGCTCCGGTAGATGCGTAGATAACTCTGCCATGAGCATCGTGGTAGCTTCGGATCATTAATTTGGTGACTGGTGGGGCCGAAAATGAAGAGAGAAGGGAGAGAGAGTCGTAGGAGAGAGAGAGCGGCGGGAGAAATGTGATAAAATTTCGAGTTTCCACTATTTATAGGGCCAGGTTCATCGACGAGACCCTGTGTTCGTCGACGAGCCCTTCATAAAATTCGTCGATGAAGCCCTGTATTCTTTGACGAAATTCAGAGCAGTACGAACCGTCTCTCGGTATTTTCTCGTCGACGAAGCCTTGTGTTCGTCAACGAAATTCTGAAGACTTTCGTCGACGAGACCCTGTGTTTGTCAACGAAGTCTACGGCCTCCTTCTGTTTCTAGTTCTATTCTCTCCCTCTTATTATTACTAACATGCTATTATTCTTCAGGTTACTACATACTAAGTGGTTTGGAAATTAAATAAGCCGAAGATTAATATATTTTTGGGCTCACGGAAACCAAAAGGGATTATGTTGGTTAATCAATAATTTGCAGAAACCGTAAGGGAGTACGTTGATTGGTTAACACCCAAAGACTCTTTAACTGAAATTTTATTTAAAGTCTAAGCTTTTGGAAAGAATGCTGGATTTTATATTGCACATCATATTGAGAAAGCAAAATCATTAATACAGGGCTTTATATCAGCAAGTATACATTCTCAATCTTTACTTTAAGTGTTGAAACTTGCAAGCATTAAAATCTACCTTTGAATTAATCTTGATAGTGTTGTAGTGCATACAATGACTTGTGCTTGGTAAATCAATTGATTGGTTGTTTAAGTTTTGTTTAAGTTGTGTGGTTGTGGATTGAATAAAGGATTAAGTTTTTGTGTGATTGCTAAATCAATAAGAAGTCAAGAATTCATTAAAAGAATTAAAAGTGGTTAAGAATTCATAAAAAAAATTAACTAAAATTTTAATAACCCAATTCACCCCCCTCTTGGAACTACACCTTGGTTTTCTGAAAATACCCACTTGAATAACAAAATCCAAATATATCGATTAATCAATGACATTTTCAATGGAAATTTTGAGAAAAACATAATGGTGGCAGAGAAGGATTAGATCCCAAAGAGAGAAGGATATTTTCTCGTCGCGAATCAACATTCTTGGTGCTTGTTGTCATAAATTTGTTGAGAACGAACATGTAAATTTGAGAAAAAAAATTCATAGATCATTTTGGTTACCACTGATCTAGACATAAAACACTAGTGCATATTGACAAAATATTTGTAAGTATCGTATATTTGATACTTTCTTTACAAGGATGGTTGGGTATATTGTGACGCCCTGAACCCGAGAGTATGTATTGTATTTTGGGATGTATATTTCCAGTTATGTATAGACTCTGGTATGGTATGATGTATGTATAGAAAGAACATTTTCGGTGCTTATTTGATGTGTATGGACATGTATGTAATTGTGTATAGGGTTTACGTGTACCCCACGGGGTCGAACCCTCATTCAGTGTAGTATATTGTATGTTTTAAATGATATAGAGACAGATTAGATTACTAAAATCACACCTGTGACCCATCCGCGGGTTCGGGGCGTGACATCTCCTCTCTCTCTCTCTCTCTCTCTCTCTTGCTAACTAGTTTATTGTTATTTATTTTATTTTGTCATTTCAATACTTGTTTTAATATTCAGTTTCAGTTAATTATTACATTGAATACTTTTAATTAGAGTTAATGTTGAGTTTAGATGTTTATTTAAATTAGTTGGTGCATTAATTTATTTCATGGTTAAAGAGTTTTTTTTATATTTTATTTTAGTTCTCTCTCTCTCTCTCTCTCTCTCTCTCTCTCTCTCTCTCTCTCTCTCTCTCTCTCTCTCTCTCTCTCTTATCTTGAGTTAATTTAATCTTTGTTCTAAGTACTTTATTGTTAAGTTTACTTTACTTTATTTAGAGTTAATGATGGATTAAATTTATGTTTGTTTAAGGCATTAATGTTTGAATTTATTTTAATTGTTGAATGCTCGTAGTAAATTAATGAAAATTTCACTTTGGTTCATTATTTGAATATTTGAAGCTTGGGTTATTTATTGTCGTTTATTTGATGCATAATATGTTTGTTTAAAACTCATTTTAATACATTGTCTTGAATACTTTATTGTTGGGTTGATTTTCATGTGAGCTCATTTTTAATGTGGATTTAATTTGTTTAAGTATTTGGTTAAGTCTAAGATTTTGGGTAGGTTAATTTATTTTAGCTTAGGATTTTGTTTAAGTTTAGTTCATTCACAAGTTTAGTTCATTCACTTGTTTCAATTTCACCACAAATTTCCAAAACCCCCAAGATTTCGAATCTGAACCATGTTCAGTAAAATTGTTTTCTTATTTTTTTTTCCTGTTTCTCGCTAGTTTAAAACTAATCTGCATTCCTAAGGAGACGATGTGGCCTGTTTGGGTTAATTATTATACAACGTAACTCCTATACTTGGGATAATTTCCGAACTACTCATTTTTAGAAGTGAGTTATGCACATGGGCCCACCGTGATCCTCTTAGTTTCCCGAACTGAGACTCCCTGCAATATGAACAATGTTATCTCTGCCCCGAGTCTATAGCTCCACCTTTATCATAAGCCCATTTATATTGTGATTCTGTTGACCCGAGATAGAACTCCTTGCATTTCTACCCTGAGTAACTAACTTTGCCTAAATTACATGTTTGCTGCTGCCGCAGTTTTCTGGCATTTGTTTCTCTTCCTTTACCTGAGAACGTTGCCTCATGGCTTTCTCACTAAAAGTCATTGATGTAGGACGGGAAAGGTCGACCTATGTCCTACGATTCAACCCTCACACAAGCACATACACTTAAACACTTTAATTTAAGAATTTAATTATCCGAACATAAACACAATAAATCATGTTTTATTTCACATGTTCAAGGATTTTGAAAAGGTGTATGACTTGTCCAGCAATTAAGTCCCGATTGGTTCTTTCACAAAGGAATCAAGTTATATACTAAAAAGTTGTTATTTCAAAGATTCAAGAATAAAAGTTCTATGTTAGCAAACTAATATTCATACAATTGATTTTAACTAGCAAGTACCAATATTGCAATCTATGGATCAAATGGGCTATTCAAAGATGTGATTTTAATCTACTAGCAAGGGTTCACAAAATATTAAAAAAAAAAATTCAAACACAAGTATTGAAGTTACCAAGATATTGGTTTGGATGACTTAACGTTGTTTCACACATAGTTAGGTCATACTGTTGGTCCTTTGTACAAGTTTTGAATCACAAGATGAACACAGCAATGAAGTGTAGATGATGATCGTCGTGTGGGTGTATGAAGACGCTGGTCGTGTGGTGTTGATGGTGGCCGTGAGAATATTAGATGGAGGAGGGGTTGATGGAGTCGTTGGATAGTTTAGTGGTCTCTCACCACTTGATCTCCGGAGAGAACGCCGTAGCCTCACACTACTCACTCACAAGGAGAGGAACAAGCTTTACAAGCTCAAGCAAAGAGATGCTTCTTCAATATTCAACTTCAACTTCATCTCTTGTTCTTAAAATAAGAAAGCTATTTATAGGCATAGCCTAGGAGACATAGCTTTAAATACTCAACAACTCTCAACAATTTTCAACAACAACTCTCAATAACTTTCAACAACAACTCTCAACAACTTTCAACAACTATTAACCTAACACAATTAATACTTACTAAAAAACAAGGAACTCCAACTCATAAGCACACAAGTCAAGCTTAGTTGTCTTGCATTATTACAATTCAAATTTGAAATTTAAACACATTCCAAAAGGAAGGCTAAAACCGTGTGGGACCCATTGGAGCCATGTGGGGGCCACATGGGTTTTGAGTTGGACTTTGCTTCAATACTTCACTTGGGTCTTCAAGCATGGTCTTCAAGCACCTAATAATCTTGAAATAACATATCCACAAAAAATATAAATTAACACAATAGCAAAGTCTTCACATAAAAAAGTCTTCCATCAAAGAAGTAGATGATCTTCAATTAATCCCATGTGTTCCTGCAAAATAGATATAAACAATAGTGGACATCTGGAGGTCGTCCACGTGTCACCATGTCAGCAAAGGAGTGGAGATCGGGAGGTCGTCCATGTGTCATCATATCAGTAAAAGGGATACATAAGGCATGTTGATCCCCATCAGTCATGTCCTCGATCATCCCTTTGTTTACCACATGATCATCCAACTTGCACCCACCTTTCTTATACCCCTGAAAGATGTACTATCCAGACATAACACTAAACCTAGATCCTTCATCACTAGAATAGTGCACCAGTGGAGATTCACTCACACCCGACTAGTCTATCGCAAAACCTGCCTTTAATTTACCTTCAACTCTCCCATCTAGAGATACCTTTGGCGATTGGTCACACGAGAAACGCGCTATACTCACTGATTTCACCAAGAAGTACTCTACAAGCCCTATATATAACATGCCCTGCTCAGTGTCAATGTTTGACTCGAGGATCTCTCTCCTGAGCTGGTTTTCCACCTCAATCACAAGTTAAACCTGGTAAACACCTCAACACGAGACTTGTGCCACATGGGATAAACCAAGACTTTTCGTGATACACCCACGAAAAACATATGTCTACCCGTAATGCTATCCTCACCGGTCCCCAAACATCTAAATACATGTAGTCATCCATATGTCTTAACCGCATATACCACAGAACATGTAACTCAAATTTTACAGTTGCAGCTCCACCTATAACCATATTACCCTGGAGTGCATAGATATTTCCCGCTACCTTTTCTCCTTTCATCACTATTGAGTCGCCTTCACATACTTTCATTTCCCCACCTTCACATTTGTAGCTATACTTGTTACAGTGTAAAGTGTGCAATGAAATAACATTCTTTATTAGACCCAATACATGGCTTACATAACATACGGTCCTCACAACACCATCATAAATTCTGATTTTGACATTTCCAATACCAAATATTTTGCATAAAATATCATTTGCCATCAAAACACAACTAGTATTAATTGACTTGTAGGTGTCGAACCATTTTTTATTTGCTGTCACGTGATAAGAGCATCCGGTATCTAGGATTCAAGAATCATCCATGAGGCACTCCGAACCCAATGAAACACATAGCATATCCCCATTGTTGCTCCTTGAGTCTCCTTCCACTACATTTGCAGATTTTGATGGACCCGAAGAGTCCTCATCCATGATGTGATACAACACATCATCAACCAAACAAATTCAGAGTGTTGATACTGTTGTTGCCCCCAATTCATTCCAAGTTACCTCATACATGCTTTCCGGTTAAATTCCGTATAAGACCGTCACCATGCCTTACTGCACCAAAAGATCTTTCACCCTTCTCCGCCACAAATCGAAACTCCCAATTCCATCAAACTTGACAACATCAAATTTCATAGACGAAAATGTAGAGGCCATTACAACAATGCTCTGATACCAAATGTTGTGTAAAACCCTAAAACATGCACAGTGGAATATATATATTTGTGTAAAGGATCAAACACACACACACACACACACTACACTAATCTAATGATGAATACAAAATAATTCCACAACCACAACAAGTAAATGAAAGCAATAATAATAACAATGATACCAGTAATTATATGGTTCGACAATACCTACATCAACGGGAGAAAATAGCAAGGATTCACTATCTTCTTGTCCAAATTACAAGAACGATACAAGAACCCTCTCAACAATACTCTCAACCACACTTGACTCGCCATATATAATATATACTATGTATATATAAGCATCCTCAGAGGTTTGCCCCTGAAACCCAACCTTATTAATGTCTATTTATTCAAAATCTGAAATCTACACTAGCCATCCCGAGCCAAACAGTTGACAATTTAGGCCAAATCCTCGACAGTTTCAGGCAGAATAGAACACTGCCACCAAACCGTTGATGGCTATAGGGAAATTGTCTATGGTTTGCCCTGTTGCACTGCTACCCCCTAATTTCCTCCATGTTTTCCTTTAGAATGTGAATCATATTTCACAACACTTTCTTACCTGGGTGGAGGTTGCAATTTGTAGTTTGTGTAATTGTCATATGCAGTGTCTATTGTCTAAAATAACTTGGATTAAAAACTGACTAGGGGAGCTTTTTGTGCTCTCTCTCTCTCTCTCTCTCTCTCTCTCTCTCTCTCTCTCTCTCTCTCTCTCTCTCTCCATGATTAATTTGTATTATATTTATGCATCAAGCGAGAAAACAATTTCTATTCTACATATTTTGAAATTTCAACAATCTCATCATTATGTAGATTATTTGAAAAAAATTTAGTAAAACATTCTAAAATTAATACATATCTTATGTTTAAATATTGATCTACTTGAGCTGATGAGCTTACTGAAAATGTTGTTTAATTGATTTTCTCATTAACAAAATTTGTCATAGAAGTTAAGGAAGAGCCTTATTTGAGCGAATTCAAAAAATGTTTGATGAAGTGACAATAGGTCACCATCACCATGGTCATGTTGGCCGCAAGCACCATGACGGTCATGCTCAAGATCATAGTGGGTTATATGGATGCATATGGTCTTAGTCATGGATAGATGATTGAACTTCTTTCATAATTTTCATCGGTGAAACAAGACCCTGAATATTAGATTAAACATATAATAACATTTTATAATATCATGTGTTTAATAAAATGTGATCAATGCACTTTTGACCCATTTGGTTCAAATCATTTTTAGTAAGGGGACCTTTTTTTTTCCCCCACCTTTAGCCTTGCATTTCAAAAGAAAGAGAAAAGTAAAGTGAGATGGAGTGAATAATGAGATCCATATTACGGGAGTTGGTTTGACTTCATACTTACATATATATATTTTTTAATGTAGTGTATCTATTAGTATCATTTTAAATAAATACAATTTGATAATTAATGATTTAGACAAGCATCATTATTTCATATTTTTTTAATATCATGGATTTTTTGCTCACTATTCCACTTTTTTCCGAAAGCATTACAAAAATACTTCAGTCAAATAATGATTAGAACTTGAGTCTTATTTAAAAAATAATAAATTCAACTTGAATTTGAGTATTTTTATTTGAGTAGAATTTAATCCGTCTAAATTCAAGGTTGAAAATATTTTATTGTTTTTCTAACATGTGTATCATTCCTGCATAATTATACAAACTTACCTTGGATAACTAATTTATAATATTTGGATGTAAAACAACATAACTGACTTGTTATAATGAGAAATAGTTAACTAATGTTGTAGAGTGAAAATATGTCCGGCCGTGTTTCTGTTAATACTTGTGTTTACAGTAATATTTCTACAATGTATTGGAGTGTTTCAAATAAAGACAATTATAATGTAACTGTAGAAATTGAAATTAAATTGTAATATGTGTCATGGCTTATTACAAAACTCATAACTTAGATATTAATGCAAGGTTTGTGCTACTTGGTTCAAAACATTAAGATGCCTAAAATGTTAAAATGTCACAAAAAGTAGTTGAATTTCATCATTTATTTATTTTCAACAATTGCTACTACAACATGTTCTCAATTGTAAATTTATAGTTGTAGTGGTATAGCTAGAAACCAAACTGCCTTAAAAGAAGTTTTTGTGAATGTTAATATCAATTTTAATGAAATTTTAGATTTATTTTAAAAAGAAAATTTATAAAAATTATAAATTTAAAAGTATTTAAATTTATTTAAAAGAGTAGTTATGACGAATTATAAGGACATTCTGGCATAGTTATGGGTAATTATAAGGGGCATTTTAGATAGAGAATTGAAATTCGAATTATATCGTACTTTTAATGGGTTGGTTTTCCTTTTTTTTTTTTACATTAATATCTTTAATTATTAATTTAAAAAAAAAATGTATATAAGGGTAAAATTGGCATTTGTCAAAAATAGTACCAAAATAAAATCTCCTTATAGTATTAGAGATATTGGATCCTACACGACAATATGGATGGACATTTATAGCACACCATAGAAAGTAACGTATAAAACTTAGGTTCGTCACTAACAATTCTACTATTTAATCTCCGAACTAAATTTGCACCCAACTCTAATACAAGGAGCTACTATAAATTTTTTAAAATTCATATCTAAACAAGGAATTGGGTTGACTCAATTTTCTCGATTGAATTGGTGATTAATTAGATTAGTATAATATTTTAGACTAAATGATTGTTTTGTATGTTTATAAAAGTTTTTATATATACTATGTGTCAAATTAGGGCAAAAATTTGTTGTGGTTTCTTTCATTTATATGTGTGTATATAACTCTAGGGTTCGATTGTCTCTAAAATAATTTTTTTTTTTCAATTGAAGAGTTTAGGTCGAGTTATGTTGTGTCAACTTCGATTGGGATGATTATATGGTAGAAATAGTAGGTTGCAAATAATAGAAAATCACACTTTAATTATGTTCCTAATAAAGAAAATAATTACAAATAAATTATTAAAAAATATTTCATAATTAATAAGGCACTATATAAACGTAATAGATGTTACATAAAAAGTGATGCTCATTACATTGCACTAATTGGAGGACACTGTATTACATGGGGGAAGCCTAACTCTTTTATTTCAAAATTTGTTTGGAACTTTAAAAATATTTAAAAAATGAAAAAAAGAAATAAAAAATTTTACTTTTTCATGCTTCATTCTGCAAGAAGGTTAAAATAAAATAAAATAAAATACATAATTAACCAATTAAAAATTTTAATTTTACATACTTATGAACATTTATCCTTCTAATCTTATAAAAGAATTTTTTATTATCAACAAGGTTCAATTTAGGGACAAACATAATAAAAATATAATTTCTTATTATTTTACTTTTAAAATTCATCATCCAAAGCTTCGGAAAAATAAATAAATAAAAGGTAAAAATGCAAGAGTTTTTTCCCGTTTTATTATTAAAATAAAATAAAATATTAAATAATACTCTATTTGAGAAAAAATTTCTCAAACTAATGCTCACGTAATCTCGTATCTTGATGCTGCGAGATTTAAAGCTAATGAGCGAATGGAAAGGTGACACGTGGCACGGGGCTAAGCAAATCTCGCAACACCAAGTTGCGAGATTTAAAGCGACTAGCGAACGGAAAGGTGACTTGTGGCACAGGGCTCTGCAAATCTCGCAGGACCAACCTGCGAGATTTGCTACACAAAAGTTTTGTGAGTTGACGCCTGGCAAATCTCGCAAGTTGATCCTATGAGATTTGCTGCGCCCATTCTTTTGCCCCTTCCTGCTTCAGTTTTCTTCGCGTTGCAGAGCAGAGAGCAGAGGCTGGACAATTTTTTTCGCGTTGCAGGTTACCATTGGCGAACAAACATTGCTGGGTTACCGTTGCTGCTCGTGAACTTTGCTGGCAGGAGTTGCTTGAGGAGGAAGATTATAAAAGGAGGAAATGGGGTAAGGCCTTTGAAATCCTAAGCTCATTATTTTTTGGGAGAAAAATACATATTATTTGATTGATTGGTTGATTTGTTAGTGTGCATTATTTAGTCCGAATTACCTTCAAATCGTTGAGTGAAGGTTTTTATTTCAAACTCCCAAATTTGAGATATATATTTTAATTTTGTTCGGTTTCCATTTAATTTTTCTATTGCAATTTTTATTATAAGTGTATTGGAAATTATATATATATATATAACAATCATGAGATGATATATTGATAATTTTAGATCCAATAATTAATAGATGATTTTTTTCTTAATTTTAAAATTGAATTATATTGCATCACTAAGTAATATGTTAAAATATATGATTAGTTTCTAATATGTTTTACACTAAAATTAAAAATATTTTTAATTAAAATTTTAATTGATAATTATGTTCTTATTATTTTAACTAACATTTAAATGTTTTTATTAAATGATAATAATAAATATATTATTATGTAATAAAAAATAATCTTATTCTTGATGTATATATATAACATGTAATTGTCATATTTTATATGTATGAATTACATATTACGATTGTCATATCTTGTGTATATGTATATACATACTGTAGGAATTCTATTTCCAATGGATTTTTGTTTCTTGAATAGCTTGTTTGATCTTATATTTCATATTTTTAGTGTTT
Organism: Malania oleifera; assembly: GCF_029873635.1. Classification (NCBI taxonomy): domain Eukaryota; kingdom Viridiplantae; phylum Streptophyta; class Magnoliopsida; order Santalales; family Ximeniaceae; genus Malania; species Malania oleifera. The sequence continues at coordinate 9,812,323 of NC_080426.1, forward strand.
CCTTTGATCACAATCAAATTCATCACTTTTCATATATTATGAACAATACTTGTCCGTATAACTTTTGTCTTGTGATCTTTTGTATTCTTCAAATTAGTCAACTTGTCTAAAATTTTGTTCCACTTCAAGTTTTGAAATTGAAGATTTAATTGTTCCATTAATCCCTTAAATATCGTTTAAATTTTGTTATAATTTACTTCCTAACTTAGCACTTAAAATCATATGCTGGATATTTTCATAATATATGTTTTTAATTTTCTAAAAAAACTTATTCATTTTATTTATTCATAATTCTAGGTCATGTGTCTTGTGTCATTTCATTTGTATAGTCATGTGTCCTGTGCACACTTCATACTCTTGAAGTTTATTTATATATTTTTTCAAATTAAATTGAGATGAATAAAATAACTTTTATTTAACTAAACAGTGAAAGATTCAACCTTCACTTTAAAGAATTAAATACTATCAAATGTAAAAAGTGACACATAACAATTATATATATGTTGCAACATGCAAAGTAAGGAAACTTTCACCTAAAATGACAATAGATAGCAAATTTTTGTTATTTTAAGTTTGAATGGTATCGCAACATCTACAAGTGTCTGAAATTACTGGAGGTCATAATAATTACTTTAATTTCATAGAATCGGAATTGGTACCAACCTGTTATTTTGTTAAGTGTATTTAGATCACTTAATTACTACTTGTTGATTGGTTTGTAGACTAATTATAAATTCGGTTTTAATTTATCTTGACAATATAAAACAAGTAATAATGTGATCTTTTTATGAGTTTATGACAAATAATAGATAAAAAATTATTTTCAAAATAATTGGAGTATTAACTATATATATATATATATATGTATATATATATATATATTGGATCGAGTGAAGTATGATTTTTAAGGATTTTACCCACTCAGATAAATCGAAATAATTTTTTTTTTCATTTTTATTTAACTAGGGCCAATTTAGTTAGTAAAATTAGATTCGTGATTATCTATCAATATCTTCTAATTTTTTTTTTGAAATGTTTGTAAATATCACGTTCTTTTGATTAATACTCAAATTTTACGATAATAGTTTGTCATTATGAATAAATAATTCTAAAAATTTAAATTTTCTAAATTAAACAGGACTATTTTAAAAATTTAACTCCTTGAGATTTAAATAATTTATGCTCTGATAAAAAGAATTTTTTTACAAAAAATACTTATCTAGAAAAATATTTATCTAAAAATAATTTTATCTATTATAAGTATTTTTAATATATTTATTTTAAAAAAATACTTATTTTTTTGATTTTTTTTTCAAATAATTATTAATTCAATTGTCAAAAAAATTGAGTACATTCAAAAACCTTCATTGAAAAAAATATTTATAATTTTTTTACAATTAAAACACATTTGCTTTATTAACTTTGAATTAAAATATTATATTTTTTTTAATTGGTTATTAGCATTTTAAATTTTAATTTATATATATAGCCAGTAAATCTCACGTGTGACCACCTTGTTGAAGCTGCGTGATTACGTGAGCATCAGTTTGGAAAATATTTTCCCAGAGTATTATTTAATATTTTATTTTTTTAAATAATAAAACAGTAAAAAACTAAAAAAGCAAAGGTTTTCTTATAGTTTTATTCCCATACCCATAACAGGAAAATTCATCTTATCTCGTTCTCAGACCGCAAAACATGTGGCTGCTGGGATTCGAGCCCAGGTCTCCACGGCCACAACGTGGAATTCTTACCACTAAACTACAGCCACCAGTGTACAAAGGTGAATATTATTTTATTTAACTCTATGAAAAAGAGACCATGAGGCATGTGAGGTACTCGTCCTATCAGGCTTAGAACTCAATTTGAATAAAAGATAACATAGATTTAGACAAAAAAAAAAAAAATTTAAAAATTCATATTCTCAAACATAACTTTAAGTTTGGATATGCACCAGTATAAAATTAAATAATTTTATATCATTTTTGTACAATTTATATGTGGAACCACAAAAGGTAATTGTCTTCAATCATTATTATATCATCCATAACAATGAATGATACTTATATACATTGAGAGTTGAAGAGCTTTGAAAATAATAAGGTTAATAATATTATAAGCTAATTAACTATAATAAAGATATATTATTTAAACAAACATGTAATGAATTATAACTATTCTTAACTTTTATCATTAATATTTTTATTACTATTTTTTATTACTATGTGAGTTTATGCACATTGAAACCAAACAAACTTTTTATTGCCATTTATATAGCTTTAAATACATTAGTAATTGAGAAAAAATATTCAATGAGGGCAACATTAGTTAAAAACTATCGTTGATAATATATTTCTTAATCATATCTTATATTTATATATTCCTATTAGTTACATCAAGATCATTTTTTAATAAGTTTAGTAACAAAAAGTATTAAGAATATTCCTTTCAGTAATATCGTAGTATGTCATCAAATGTCATTTTTTGTTAGTGTTATTCTTTTGATAATGTTAATCAACATTGCTAAATGTTATTTTATGTATTATTACAAATAGTATCCTCATTGTTATAAGAACACAATTGAAAAGAACATTTGTAAGCAAAAATAATACTTATTTATGACTAGTAAAATAATGTTACAAATGTGTTGTCAAAAAATAAAAAAATATATATATTTCTCAATATTATTGACCAACGGCTACTTGTTTTTGTGAACCAAATTACACAAAAAATATTTATTTATTACTTTTTTTGACAAATATATCATATTCTTATGCAATAGTAATTTCACATATTTCATATTTTAATTTTTGAAGAATAATTGTGGTTGAATAATGTTTAAATCATTGAAACTTGCAATACAAGTTCAACTTTTCAAACTAATTTAAGGTGAATTTCTAACTTCATAATTTTGTATAAATCCTAAAGAAAAAAAAGCGATGTATGGTAAGGAAGTGACTAGCACTATGAGTTAGGATTGCATGTGTATATACATTTAGGGTTAGAGAGACATAATTTAAATTAATAGTATTTAAAATGAGATTGCATTGTGAATATTGTTTGCAAATTATTTTCTCTCAATCAATGAAACTACAGGGGGCAAAATTTAAATTAGAATTATAAAAAAAAAACTTTAGAATTTAGATGTTTTAAGGTAAATAGAAATAAGACATAATAAATAAAATGTAATTTAATGAATGGTTAAAGGAATGCTAAAGTATGTTTGTAGAAGATAAAACAGGGAAAGGGTAGCTGAGATGGTCTAAACACCAATAGTATAGGCTGAATAATACAATAATGAATAAGACTGAATTAGTTAAGGGATTGTTTGGTGTCATTGTAAAAAATTAGAGAAATGAAAACCAAAACCAAAAACTATAAACTAGAAACCAACAACCTATTTGGTTAACATTTATAAAACTAATACAAATTAAAATTTTAATTAAAAAATACTCTTTTTCACCTTTAAATCAAATAATATTATAAAAATATAAATAAAATAATAAAAATTACAAATAGTGTACATTAAAAAAAATTACTATAATAAAAATAAAGTTTATTATAATAATTTTACTTATTTGTTCTACTTTCAAAATTTGCTTTAGAATAAAAATTTTATTGAACATGACAATTGAAAAACATTTTGTAATTGAATTTATTATTATTATTTGAAATTTATGTATATATTTATCTTTTCATTATTATTTATAAATTTTAATCTTCAAAAATATTTTTTTGTATTAAATTATTCATTTTATATACTTTAAAATTAAATAGTTATTTTGATAAAAATAAATACATTTTATAATCTGTTTCTTTACCATAGAGAAACAAAAACATAAAAAATAGCAAAGATACCAAATATGCCCTAATATTAGTGACAATAGAAAGAGTATATTTAAAATTACTTGAAATGAGATAAAATAACGTGTGGGTAATTTATACACAATATTTCTTTCATTTAATAATAATAAAATAACAATAACAATAACAATAATAAAAATAACAATAGTAATACTAATAAAATAATAATAATTTTATTTACCCGAAATACATGCCGAAAAAATGTTGCAAGAGACCATGAGATCATTTGACGTGACGGTCTAAGAAAACAAGATGGATGACATCAGATGCATTCGTGGTGTAAGGCTTATTTTGTGAGTTTTTTTTTCCCATTTTATTATAAAAAAGAAATAAAATATAAAATAACACTCTGATTAGGAAAATTTTTCCCAAAATAATGCCCATGTAATCTCGTAGCTTCATGCTGCGAGATTTACTCATGGCCGCTCTGCCTTCGACGTGTGGCAAGGAGAGAAACAACGGGTAGGTGACGCGTGGCGACGCTTGACAAAATCTCGCAACTTGGAGTTGCGAGATTTAATGAGGCATCGAACTGGAACGTGACGCGTGGCGGAAATCTCGCAGGACTAAGCTGCGAGATTTGCGCCTGAAATCCATCCGCGTGGTGACACGTGGTAAATCTCGTAGGATAGTCCTGCGAGATTTGCTTCGTCTGCTCAAATCCTTCCCGAGCTCTCTCAGAAGACAATATCGCAGAGGAGCTGAGTTTGCAGAGGACCGTTCGAGTTGAGCTTGCAGAGGATCGTTCGAGGTGGCAGGTGACCGTTCGGGCGAAGGCGAGGCTATTTAAGGGCCGAAGATGGGGTATGTTATTTTTTATTTAGAAAAAACGTGAATATATTATTTAACTTACTGAGATTTATTTTATGTTTTGAGTTGGATTTGTATCATATTTTCATTCTGACTATTTGGGTTCGTTGCTGCATCTAGAGGAAGGTTAGTTTTTTTAATTAATAATTTCATTAACGTTTGTGTCTCTGTTAGTATGTGTATATACTCCGTGTGCATAATGATTTGTAGAACTTTGTATTGGTGTACACTTAGGGCCTGTTTTTTTTTTAAGTGTGCGTGAAAACTAGTGTCATAGGTGTTTAAGACTATTTATTGTATTTAACTGTAATTGAGTTTTAATAAATAACTTTTTAATAAAAAAATTTTATACCTTACCTCAAAATAATAAATTAAATAAGAATAATCTACCTACTCATATGATAGTATCCTAAAATAATTTTCGTATAATTTTAATCATTTCTCAGTTAAAATTAACAATGTGTTTTATTTAAATTTAATTATAATTTAAAATATAAAATTTAAGTTTATAAATTTTATAAAACTTAAATTTAAAATATAACAATTGTTTAATTGTTAAAATATAACTTTCCCTTATAAATTTAAAATTTAATTAAATTTAAATTTTTTAAAGTTATAATTTAAATTTAATTTTAACTTTCCCTTTTTACAAATTTAAATTTAAATTTAAATAATAAATTTAATTTTGTTTTGCAAAATGTTTAATTGTTAATTTTAAATATTACATCTAATAAACATTTTGCAGCATTATAATTACTAGGCATTTTTATAACTTATTGAGAAATTTATTTTTTCCAATTATATTTTTATAAAATTTTGAAATAATACAAATTATTTTGTCATACTTATATAATTAGTTGGCCTAAAGCATCAAAGCAGTCAATTCGAAATTTTTGTTCGGTCTCTAATCCACTTATTTGACTTTAATCATTATATTAATCATATATTTTTTTTATTTACTAAATTAATGTCATTTTAAAATATCATTTTATTAAGGACAAATTTTGTTATTCCACATGCATTTAATAGTTAACTAATAAAATATTCATTTCGTCAATAAAATTAAATTATAAGAAATTTTTTAGTATTTTTTTGTAAATTTAGGGGTTAGAATCATATTTTGAAATTTTTTTTGGATTTTATCCAAATTTTTATGACAAAATACTTATTTATAATCAATAATTTCTTTTATGTAAATCTTTTTTCAAAAATTATATATTTAAAAATTAAAAATTTAAATTTAAGTTTAAATTTAAATTTAACTTTAAATTATATTTATAAGGGAAAGTTATGATTAAATTTATTAAAAGGGAATGTTTATTATTTAAATTTAAATTTGTAAAAAAGGATAGTAATTATAGTTATAAATCTCGCAGGACTAACCTGCGAGATTTGCTCACTGTCACGTGTCACCACCCTGTTGGTCTGGGGATTTAAATCTCGCAGCTTCATGCTGCGAGATTTTCTCTGCAACCGTGCCGCGCGTCAGCTTCTCATTGGTTGGACTTTTAAATCTCGCAGCATGAAGCTGTGAGATTACGTGAGCATTATTTTGGGAAAATTTTTTCCAATCAAAGAGTTATTTTATATTTTATTTCTTTTTAATAATAAAATTAGAAAAAACTCCTTATTATGTTCCCTAAAGCGAATGTTCCATCCAGCCTGTGGCTGTGGAGAATGGGGAGCAACGTTCAAGGGTCAGAGTTGAGTGTGAGTTGGGCATTGTGCGTGAGTTGTGTCTGACGCGGCGGATAACTCAGATGTCCACATCGTAAATATACAACTAACTGTCATGGACCGGCTGGGCGGCGAGACGAGACCACGTCCGAAGCCTGATGTGTATCCGACTTGGCAGATAACTCTATATCGATTAGTTTTTTACTTGAATATTTAAAAAAAAAAATTGTAGTGTTTATTTTTAGTTTTTAAAGTGTTTCTGTGAAGCATTTATTGATTAGTAAAATTAAGGATACAAAATCCTAAAAATATTTCTTAATAAATTCATGTTAATTACGTATTAGAGGGAATGTGTTTCTCCTTATATAGTGAATTAGTTGTACTTCTCACGCACAAGTCAAGTTTTATTTTTATTTTGGACGTTTATTTTCTTATATTATAATTTACAATTTTTAAAATATATTTTTTATTATTAATTAAGGGAAGAGGCAATAATTTTTAACATACATATTTTCTTCCAGTTGAATGGAAAATAAATTATCAAAATAATGAGTAGTTAGTAAATTTGTATTTACTAAAAAATTACCCACAATTTTTTACCATGTCAACTCCTTATTTCTTAATATCTTTCTAAAATTAAAATTTGTTAAATAAATATGTATAACGTAAGTCTACTATAGAATGCTTGCCAAAAAAAAAAAAAAATAAAACCAAAGTAGGTTGATTAATACAAAAGGGCATTATTTACTTCAATGTTTTTTTTTTATTATAATATTATTTTGTTTGATTGCCTAATTAGTTTTTTTTTTTTACTTTATACTGTGTTTAGGAGTATGAATTTCAGACTTTATATTTAGATTTTGATGAATTTGGACATATTTCAAATAAAATGTTAAAATATCTATCTCTAGCACATTGTTATATGTAATGGGAGTCTAATAAAACAAATTTTATATGATAAATATGTAAAATATAAAGAATAATTTGTTTCTATTTTATTTTATTCTTGTATAGAACAATTCTTTAGTGTACAATAATTTAGATAAATTCTTTATCCAATATTTTGCACGTTGGAATCAAATTAGCTAGTTTGGAGTAAATGGAATAAAAAATTATACGATGAATATATAAAATTATAAAGATTAATTTCATTATCTTGTGTACCCAACAAACCATTTGTATGCATCTTATATATATTGTATATGGTATTTATTTGTTTTAAATTATATAAAAATTAATTGTAGAGTACTTATTTGGAAGTATTAATTTAGGATCTGAATTCAAATTCATGTGGCTTAAAATTAAATTTAAATTTTTTTATTATATTTTATTTGAATTCACACGAATTCAAATTTAAAATATATACTATAAAAAAGGTTGATATCTCTTTCTAATAGTTTAACAAGTTCTTTTTTTTTTTTTCCTAATTATGTTAAACACTCTTACAAGTTATTTCTAACTCATTTTTAATTCACTACAATTTCAAACAAATTACAAAAAAAAAAAAAAAAAAATTATAAATTGAAATTAGATGAAAATTTGCAATAATCATTGGAACTCACACAATTTGAAAGCCTATAATAATCATTTGACTAATACTTCACTTATTCTATTTGGCTATTAAAAATATTAGAATATGAAAAAAAATTATTTATTAAAGTGTTAGTCTAATTATATTATTTTTCTCATTATATACTATTGTATGTTAACTGACCTCACCTAGTGAGACTTAAGGTTTGATTTTGTTGTTGTTGTAGATTACTTAATGTCTAGTACAAATTTAGACACTATATAATTGTCAGAATGTCTACTATCCCGATTAGACAACACATTAAACACCATTAATTATATATTGATGAGATAAAAAAAATTACAGTGAAAAAGGTTATGTAATATATTACGTATAATTATTTGTTTGAAAAAAATTATTAACATTCCAAAAAAATTATAGCTAGTGTCAGTAGTAAATGTAAGATTAGTAGTTTGCAAGGGAGAAGTATCGTGTCCAAATTTTTCATAAAGTGTAAATTAAAGAAAATTAATTCCTCCTTATTTCATTTTCCTTAGCATTCTTCAAATGAAATTCTTGATCTAATATACCTTGTTTGGAACTTGAAAAATACTAAGTAAAGAAATCGAAAATAAGAAAGAATCCATTTTTTATGTGAAAAAGAAAATAAAAATTTTATCAAACTAATGGAAAAAATTATTTTGCGCACAATTGACATTTGATATTTCTTAATTTTTAATCATTTATTTTTTTTATTTTAATAGTATTTGATATAGAGAGAGGGAATATAATGAAAAATGAATTTCCTTCTTATTTTCCTTTCTTTTCCTTTCATTTTTTCAAAAGAAATTTTAATCCAAACAAATCCTTAGAGAATAGAGAAGAAAATATGGAAGAATTCACTTTTTTCATTTTAGGTTATCAAGTAATTATAAAAAACTAATGAAAAATTAATTTTACACATCATTAATATTTTTATTTTTAATAATTTGATATAAGGAGAAAATATGCAAAATAACTTTCCTTCTTAATTTTTTTTCTTTCCTTCGGTATAGTTCTCAATGACTCAATCAATACGTAGCCTCATCATAAAAACTTAAATTAAAATGAATGCTACTTTAATATTATAATTTTCAACTTAACATTATATTTGTGCTAACCTAAACAAAATACAAGCTATTGAAGGAAGCCAAAATTAATTCTGGCATATATAAATTTTCTTAGAAGTTAAATTTTTAAATTAAAACTTATATTTTGTATGAGATAAAATATAATATAAAATTTTACTAATTAATTCAAATATAAAATTTAAAATTCGTCCAAACACAAATTCAAATCAAATTATAATTTATTATCTCTAATAATATAAAGCGAACTCTTCCATTGATATTTTTCATAGAATATAAATTTTTTTTATAATTATTCATAAATATATATTTTAAAATCTTTATATTTTTGAACCCTCTGCTATTTTCCTTTATAATTTTTAATTTTTTTTTCAAAATATAGATCCGTGGAGCGGCTTCTTATTATTACAAAAGTTGTGTGAAGACAACGCGATCGGTAACTGCATAAAACTGGGGTTAGCCCAAAGCTTAGTCAGGACAAGAACGTGATTTTATTGAAGTTGACCGGCCCATCTCGGTGTCACTGCCTCAATTCGCACGCCAAAGAGTTTATATAAATTGCAAGTGTAATTTTCTTCTTCATCATTGTCTTGAAAGCTCGCTCGAAAATTGATCGTTTTCCCGATTATTTCTACCGCTACGAAAGAAAAATCCCTAGATTCGATTACCGCGAGGTAATGTTCGTCATGCGATTGTCATAGTTCAATGCTCAATTGCTTTATGTTTAAAGCTGGATATTTCCAGATCTGAATCCCGTTGCGCGTGGGCTCTGCTTTCGCTGCGAAGAAGCTTTCTTACTCTACACTTTTCGTCTTCTTGAAGTTGTTTACTCTCTCTCTCTAGTTGGTACCGTTTGGTAGAAGAGTTTTCTTGGATTTTTGATTATCATATTTATTTATTTAATCGATTTTAGGTTGTTTTGATCCTATCACATTTTATATATAAAGCTCCGTTCAGACCCCTATTTATCAATTCAACTCTAGAGTTTGAGAATTGTACAGACCCAATCAGGTGATCTGAACATTTTGTTGCTAGTCTTCAAACAAAAATGGTTTTGCGTTTTGTTTTGACTTTTTTTTTGGCTCTAATTTTTTTAAGTTTGATGCGCGTGTAAGCTAATCTGAGTATGAGAGTTTAATTGGAGTATTGCTGTCTGATTCGTTGGTTTAATTGGAGTATTGGTGTCTGATTCGTGACTTTATTTGAATGTTAATGGTAAATCGAGAGTTTTTGTTGGCTGTGTGTTTCAGTAAACAGAGAAGGGATCTGAGCAATGGCTAAGGAAGTTTCAAACGGAGGCCACAATTCAGCAACAAAACCACCTCCGACACCATCCCCTCTGCGTAATTCCAAATTCTTTCAGGTAAAATATATCCCAAGCTCTGTATGTAAAGGTTCCATACTTTTCCGTCTGTATGACTTAAAGGCATTCACATGTTAGATTTTTCATTTTGAAATTGCTTCTTTCCATTTGAGAATTGGATTATGCTGATATTTCTCCATTTGGTCATGCGCTCTCAATGTGGTTAATGTGGTTTACATAAATTACATTTATCTTGGGTCAATGATGGGCTTTTTTATTTTTTATTTTTTATATTTGAATCAGAAGGAACAAAATTGCCATGCTACATCATTCAGAATGAGGAGTCAAGTAGCTCCTCAAATGTAGTTGGCTTGTGATGGACTTCCTCCCTTAGATGAGTTTTCTAAGGCACAATTTCCACATACTTACTTACCCAAAGAAGAAAAATATTTTAGATAGTTGTTCGCACTATTTAGCACTTTTGTAGTTACTGAGATGAGTTTGTGTGGTACTTAGAAGATAGTTGAAGAAAGTAGTGGCTTGTGTCAGTTTTGAGATCCATTAGTAATATGGTAAACTTTTCCTACTTTTTTAGTATAAAAAACAACATTATAAAGGCTTCATGATTATGCAGAGTGGAGACTCCAAAGATTTCCTTTAAATAAATAAAGATAAATAACTGGAAATCAAGTGCATTATTTTGTTTTTTTGGGTGAATTATTTCAAATTCTCAATTTTTCTATGGTGCCGTAACTGATTTTCAAGTCAATAAGTTAAACTTTTGGTCATGTTGTGCAGTTCTACTCCATGAATGTGTGTATTGCTAACACAAAAGTCTTAGGGTCTGTTTGGATCAAGAATTTTGTTTGAGGAAAGGAAAGGAAAGAAAAATGTGGCAACTCATTTTTACAAATATTTTCCTTCTCTATTAAATACTATAAAAAATGAAAGTTTGTTTTAATATAACTTAAAGTTAATAAAAATTAAATATTAATGATGTGTAAAATCAAAATTTTGTTCATAGATTTGGTATAATTCTTATTTTCTTTTTTACTTTCCTTGATAACCAAGCATGGAAATATGGATTCTTTGATATATTTTTTTTTATCTTTCCCTAATATTTTTTGAGTTCCAAACGGATCCTGATTGTTGTGCCCATATTCAACCTGATCCTATATAAAAATTATCCTGATCTTTTCTACAGGAAAATAGTATAGAAACAAAGGATAAAAAAAAACTTCTGACTTTTTACCAATAAAATTATCCATGATCATCCTGCTTTTGTCACCGATCACTCCACATTGTGAGTGAGTAGGAATGTATCCATTTGTTACCTGTGAACTTCAAGGAGAAAAAATGTACATCTTGATCATTTCATTTATAAAAAAAACATTGGTTGAATTTTTTGACTTTATATGTCTTTGAGACCTGAGAAGTTCAATGAGAGATTTTTCCATGCTTGGTACATGTTTGCTCAAGTGATAGATAGTTCATCTTTGTTCTCAAATTGTCATCATTATTGCTATTATTAATATTATTAGTATTTTTTTCAATGTTTTAATGTTTTTTCTTTGATGATAGTCCAATATGAGAATTTTGATTACCGGAGGAGCTGGTTTCATTGGATCACACCTTGTGGACAAATTGATGGAAAATGAGAAGAATGAGGTGAACACTTCTGCCCTTGATTTTCAGTTGTATGTTATGACAGTTAGTATGCAATGCAATTTGGATGATTTTGTGTTTGTGGATTAGTTTGGTAAACAGTGTATATATTGTTTAGAACAATAATTTATGCATGTATTAAGATCAATGATGTCACTGCATCCTCATTTGTCTGTGATGCGACTCATGTCAGACATGCTTCTCAGATCGACACAGAATACACATTCATGTAAATAGTGTTAAAATTTGCAAGCATATACATTGCACTTTTCAGTTATGCATTTCTCATTATTTTCTTTATTTGTTGTTAGGTCATTGTTGCGGATAACTACTTCACTGGCTCAAAGGATAATTTAAAGAAATGGATTGGACATCCTAGATTTGAACTTATTCGTCATGGTATGTTCTTCCCTACAAACTTTTTAATTTGTTTGCACTACTCTTTAAAAATTTTGATCCTGGCTGCAGAAGCAAGTGAGCCTAATGTTATTTGCTAGAGAATTTTGCACTTCTGTTTATTGGTATTGAGCATATTAGGACTTGAAAATTAGTTGGGACTTTATGACACATGTTTGAATCACCGCCTTATACAGTGACGAATATAAACATTTCTCATTATAAACCTGGGATATTAAAAGTGTTATATATTTAGTTGTTTGCTCATTTCAATTAATATTTCATTCTCTCACTTAGCACAACTAAATTTTTCTCAAATTTGTCAGCACTAATACTAAGGATTGGCTGAACAAATGTTCAAGGATATTTAGAGCCACTGGTCATAAATTGATTTAGAACCATTCTAGAATCTTTGATGGGATAGTGATGTCTTTTGCTTTGGTGTAAAGTAGGGTTCAATATTTTTGGTTTGGTCTGGTTTAAAGGAGTGCATCTGGTTGGTGTGCAATGTGATTGGAGTGTTACATTATTCTAGTAGTTTCTTGTTATTTTATTTTTCCTACATTTGAATTTTATAGGACTTGTATTCTGATACTTTTATATTTTTTCTGTCTTAATAATATTTATTATTTTATCTGAAAAAAATTCCAACATTGTGATTATGTGACAGTTAAATTTCTGTGTAAATATTATTCTTAAATTCATGGATATCTTTATCAATAAATAATTTTTCAAACATAGAATGCTTTATGGGGATTCAAAGATGCAGGTACCTTATAAGTAGATTTAGCAATTGAACTTTCTTTTGGACTTTAGGAAAACAGGCTTAATGAAGAACGCATATGTGGATGTGTTGGAAATAGATACTATGGAAACATTGATGTTCGTGAATAATATATCAGAATAATATTTTTAATCTATAGTGTATGGGTATGGATCCTAGTGTTCACCATATTTGGATAGAATTAAGATCTGGGTAATATCACTTTTGTAAAGGAATTTTGTAATGATATTTACATGCTTTGTACTTTTTATTGTCTGTGCTGCTCGATTCTCTGCTGGAATGACTGCTTCACTTGGTTTTATTTGGATTGTATCACATCTAATACTGATTTCTTATTTTCTTTCCCTGTATGTTTTGTGGTTTTATGCCTATTTGATGCTCATCCATGGATGATTTAAAAATTTTTCTTCTTGTAGATGTCACTGAGACACTATTGGTTGAGGTTGATCAAATATACCATCTTGCTTGTCCTGCTTCACCAATTTTTTACAAGCACAATCCTGTAAAGGTGTGTATATAGATTTCTGCTTTGATGTGAAGTTAAATGGCAGTCAAGCATGCCCTTGCTGTGAATTATGTCCTCTATGCATCAGGCATGTTAGTTTTTACTATTGTAACCAATTATGTTGGTTTTAAGAAATAAATTTGATGTCATCTCTCTATCTCTGTCTGTGTGTGGGTGCGTGTATGAAGTATAAGCTGACATTTACTTTTCTCCTCATCTGTAACTGATTCTTTGAAGCCAAATAGGTTTGACTAGTAAATCTCACAGCAATAAAACCCTTAAATATATACTTTCACTAACACAGTATTGAATTTGGCCTATAACAATAGTTGATACTAGAAGCTTCTTCCCCTTTTAGGTGCAAGCCTGTAACCTGGTTACTGTGACTGATGCTGGTTTATAAAAAATTGATTAAATCTATGCAAGCACAGGTTAATAATATTTAGGTCCAAAAGAAAAAAAACTTGGGTCTCGGTTGTTCAAGGCCATATTTTCTATTTATGATTATGCATTATATTCCTTTTTAATTTATCTCTTAGGGAATAACTTCTTCTCTCATATAAAAAACAAAGTGTATTTTTCTGCTTCCAGTCGAGTGTGTATTGGATAAATGCTGATAGTCTGACTCATGAGCACATGATTTGACAGACAATAAAAACAAATGTAATTGGCACACTGAACATGTTGGGGCTTGCCAAGCGAGTTGGAGCAAGGTTAGAGTCTAGTCATCTTTTTCTGGTATCAGTGATGACGTATTCTTTTTCTACTTACAATCTGATAATGGTCAACAGGATATTGCTCACATCAACTTCAGAGGTGTATGGAGATCCTCTTGTGCATCCCCAAAACGAAAGCTATTGGGGCAATGTCAACCCTATTGGTATGCCATTACTTAACTAACGGCTACTGCATAAATTGATGTTTGCTTTACTTGATGTAGTTTGGAGTGTGTATGTCATTCTTGTGAGCAAACTGTTAATGATTCTGTAGGAACATAGTATGAGTGGACATTTTGAACAAGAAGAGTATATAAAATGTTCTATTTGTTTTGGTACCCCAGTTATTTTATTGAGTTTTACCTTGGAAACATAATCTGTCTTTGTAATTGTCTCTCAAGACATGTTTAATAGATATCCTTGCTGTATTTCCTTATGTATGAGTTACAATGGTGTAATTCATTCGAGTCTTGAATGCACCATGGAAACAAATCTGATATATAATTATGTACACAAAATAGGTAAAATTTGAAGTTTCATTTCAAGCAATAATTATAAGAACTAAATTTATTACAGGTGTTAGGAGTTGCTATGATGAGGGAAAACGAGTAGCTGAGACATTGATGTTTGATTATCACAGACAACATGGGATAGGTAAACAGCACTCTCTCTCTCTCTGATACTTGATGTAAATTTTTTACTCTGTCCTGAAATGGTGATATCCTGTGACAGAAATACGGATCGCTAGGATCTTCAATACTTATGGGCCCCGAATGAATATCGATGATGGCCGTGTTGTTAGCAATTTCATAGCTCAAGCACTTCGGTAATTACTAACTGATCATCACTAAATTTTGGGGAACTTTCATATATTGTAGGACATCATTTATCATCATTATTTGTACCATCCTTATTATCACTTCCTGAACAGGGTGCTAAGCTTACAATCATCTATTTTGGCTATATTTTTTACCCTGTAGCATTTCTTATGCTTGTCCTTCGATGCAGTGGTGAGTCCTTGACTGTTCAATCGCCTGGAACACAAACTCGGAGTTTTTGTTATGTATCAGACATGGTAGGCAAGTCTAATTTGTTTTAACCTAGATTAGATTGTGAGCTACGTCAATCAACTCTTAATTCAATGCCAGGATTGTTAACTTCGCATGCATTTTATTTTTCGAATTTTAAGGTTGATGGCCTTATTCGACTGATGGAAGGAGAACACACTGGGCCAATCAACATTGGGAATCCAGGTTATTATTTGACTTTATATATTGTATAAACAGCAGTGTCTGGCTCCTATAGACTGATTCTAGGGATCTAGAATACCAAACCTTTTTAGTATGAATTTATGTTTGCAACGATACAATGGAATGTGAATGGTCATTTCTTTCTTCTCCCCATTCCATTCCTGCATACCAAACATAGCCTTTGTTGCATTACTAACCAGGTTTTCATATTCTAGGTGAATTTACAATGCTTGAACTTGCTGAGACCGTAAAGGAGGTTAGTTTTTTATTTACATGTCTCAACTTCTTGTAAATTTGAATCCAGTTTTTTTCTTAGTGATGCACTTCCATTTGTTGACTCCATGCTCTTGTCCAAACAAATGGGTGATACTCAAGAGGAAAAGGTAAAATTAAAGTAAAATTAATAATTTGCATCGCAATCTTGTGCAGCTGATCAACCCTGAGGTGGAAATCGCAATGGTGGAGAACACGCCAGATGATCCTCGCCAAAGAAAGCCAGACATCACGAAGGCTAAGGAGTTGTTGGGATGGGAACCGAAGATCAAGCTGCGGGATGGGCTTCCCCTTATGGAGGAAGATTTCAGTCTGAGGCTTGGAGTCCCAAAGAACAAGTGAATAATTTACACTAGTCTGAAAATGGCAGGATGGTGCCTGATAAATTTTCCATTGATATTAAAAAATGAAAAGCAATTCGTGGGGTGCTTCTTTTTTCAAAATATTGGAGAAAGTAGAATAAGTGGTCCGAATAGGCTGTCACTTTATAAACGGGTGGGGAGTATGCCCTTAAATTTAGTGAGACTGCTGTAATCTGTTTTATTTGTTACTTGATATGGTAAGAAAGCTTCTTGTCTCTCTTATTGATGAAAACTACGAGTATTTTCCATTCCCAATTTCTAGTTTGGAAAAATTATGAAAGTAAATACTTTAATTTTTGTAATTTTAAAGTTTTAATTGGAATACATAGTTTTTCTAAGTTTTGGTAAAAAGACAGAGATCTCTCCTTAAGTTTCAAAAATACTAAGTACCTCTTTTCAGATTTTAAAAATGTTACAAATCTCTCTGAAGGTTTGTGAGAAAGACACAAATATCTCCTCAAAAAACTTGTCTTTGTAAAATATATGATGAAGGTTTTGTGTTTTTTCGACAAATTTTAGGGGAGGTCATTGTTTTTTTATTAAATCTTAGGATAGGTTGGTGTCTTTTGCCCTAGTTTTAAATTTAGGTTCTTAAAATTGCTCAATTTTAGTATTTACATGAAATTTGAGTCGCAAGATTAGAAACTTTAGCTAGTAGAGTCGGCAACTATTGTAGTAAATTTCTTTTTATGTAATATTGAAAATTTGAAGCATAACACTCTAACTAATGTATCAATTTATTCATAAGATATAGGTTATTAAAATGAAAAATGAAGGTAAAATTATGTTTAGCATAACCATTTAAAATGAATAGATAATTGCATGGTAATCGGAATGAATTTCTCATGTTCTACAAGTATGTAATGTATATTGAAATATTTACAGGGTTGGTCCTCTGATGTATTAGTTACATATTTTTCTATATAGATGACTAAATAATTCTTTCAAATCTCTTTGATTATACATCAATGCCATTAATTATTAGAAAATTGATGAAAATTTTAATGTAACATTGCAAGTATGAATTTTAAATCTTAAATTTAAATTTATATGGATTTGAATAAAATTCAATATAATTTTTTATTACATATTTTTAAATTTCACATAAAGTGAGACCCAAAACCTCCCCCAAGTATAGGATTAGACAACATTTTTTTTTCTCTCAATTTCCTTTTCACCCTCTATCTCATAGTATTTTGGTGCTTTCCATTGTTGACTTTTTTTTTAATATTAAAATTTACCTTTCAAAATCAATTTATACTATTAACTAGTTTGGTATAAATGTTAATTGCTTATAAAAATTAGAGTGATTTCACTTTTGGCACAAAACTTTGCCATATTCTGGACAGCCGGTGCCGACAAAGTTGAAATGGAGCAGCCACCGATGCAGCAAAGATTGACGGAGGAGCAGTCGGAGCCGAAAATGTTGAAGGAGCAGCAACTGACTGCTCCTGACTGGGTATGGATCCATCAATTGTCCCCCTCCATACTCATAGAAAGAGAATAATATGTCAATCTTCAATTGACGTCCATCCCAACTATATCCCTACATAGCCGGAGCTTCTTATAAGTCACCTCCTTTGTCAACATGTCTGCTGGATTCTCTTTAGTATGAATTTTGACTAACTTCAACAGTTGTTAATCCATTACTTCGCGCATCCAATGATAACGAATGTCAATATGTTTTGTCCGGGAATGGTATATTGAATTCTTGCTCAAGTCTAGAGCACTATGACTATCACAATGTATCTTGTATTCTTCCTATTTGACCCCTAACTCTTGAAGAAACTGCTTTAACCACATCTCCTTCCCAGCTTCTGCTGCAACAATATGTTCTGCTTCTGTTGTGGATAGGGCAACACACTTTTGTAATTTTGACTGCCATGATATAGCTCCACCTGCAAAGGTGAACAAAAAACCTGATGTGGACTTTCTCCCATCAAGATCACCAACCATGTTTGCATCAGTGTAACCCTCCAAGGTTGGTTCAGCTTCCCTAAAACAAAAGCATAGTCCTGATGTACCTTTCAAGTACTTGAGATTCCATTTCACAGCTTCCCAATGGTCTTTTCCTAGCTTGGAAAGAAACTTGCTCACAACGCCTACAACGTGGGCAATGTCTGGTCTCGTACACACCATTGAGTATATCAAACTTCCAACTGCTGACGAGTATGAGACAACTTCTTGCTTAACTTGAAATGATTAGCCAGTGGAGTATTGACTAACTTAGCACTTTCCATGTTGAACTTTTTGATCACCTGTTCAACATACTTCTTTTGTGATAACCATAATTTTCTGGCTTTCCTATCATGACTGATCCTCATGCCTAGGATCTACTGAGTTGAGCCTAAGTCCTTCATTTCAAATAACTTAGATAACTCCATCTTTAACTTGTTGATCTTGCTTGCATTTTGACTAATGATCAACATGTCATCAACATAGAGCAGTAGTATGACAAGACTACCATTAGCGAATGTATGAACATATGCACATAGATTTGCTGCAGTCCTCTTGCATCCATGATTCACCATGAAAGAGTCAAATTTTCTATACCATTGTCTCGGTGCTTGCTTAAGGCCGAAGAGACTTTTCTTCAACCTGCAGACTAGGTGTTCCTTCCTTGAAACTTCAAACCCTTCTGATTGCTCCATGTAGATGTCTTCTTCCAAGTCTCAATGTAGGAAAACTGTCTTCACATCCATTTGTTCAAGCTTTAGATTTAACTTGGCTACCAATCCGAGTATGACTCATTGTTGTCATTTTTACTACTGACGAAATATCTCGTCAAAGTCAACGTCTTTCTTCTGTTCAAAACCTTTGACGACCAATCTGGCTTTATGCGTCACTATCTGTCCACTACCATCTTTCTTAAGTTTGAACACCCATTTGTTCCTCAGTGCTCTCTTCCCTTTGGAAAGTCTTACCAACTCATATGTTTGAGTCTTATGTAAAGAATTCATCTCTGCTTTCATAACTTCCACCCATTTTGTTTTGTCAGTATGAGACTTGACGTCTTGGAAACTTTCTGGCTCCCCCTCATCAATGAGTAAAAGATATTCTGATTTTGGTTATCTTCTCGATGGAATTAGAACACGAATTCTTCCAGATCTTCTGGGCTCAACATCTTCTAGAGGAGGAGATGTTTCATCATCTGGCTAATGTGATGATTCTGCAATTTCTAGTGAAGGGGATTGTTGCTCCCACTGCTCAACACCGTCTACATCTGTTTCCAGAGGATCATCCTGCAGCTCTCCATAGTTTGTGGGAGAATATGGTGGTGTAGGATCTAATACAATGTCTGGAGCATTAGAACTAGGCTGCTTTAACTTTGTTTGTGGTTCAAAGTCCTCAAACACCTGGTTTTCATGGAAAACCACATCTTTCGATCTAATAACCTACTTCCTCTCCAGATCTCATAATCTGTAGTTGAATTCATCATCTCCATAACCAATGAAGATGCATGGAATGGATTTCATGTCGAGCTTTTGCCTCTGCTCATTAGATGCAAAAGCTTTGCACCTAAACACTCTTAGATGAGTGTAAGAAACTTTTCTTCTGGTCCATACTTTCTTTGGATTTTAAAATTAAGTGGTGCTGATGATGATCTGTTGATAAGGTAACATACGGCACGAACAGCTCCCCCCCCCAGAATGGCTTAGGTAATTTAGTCATATTGAACATACTTCTAACTCTCTCTATAATGATCCGATTCATTCTTTCAACTACACCATTATGTTGTGGGGTACGTGGGACCGTATTTTCATGCATGATACCGCGCTCAGTACAGTATGCTCTGAACTCGTTGGAAGTATACTCCCCTTCATTGTCTGTCCGGAGGTACTTCAATTTTTGCCCTGTTTGTCTCTCCACCATAGCATGAAATTCCTTGAAATATTTAAATACCTAGTCCTTTGTTTTTATAAAATATACCCACACCTTCTTTGAAGCATCTTCAATAAAGGTAACAAAATACCTGTTGCTGCCGATTGATTTTACTTCAATGGGTCTGCATACATCAGAGTGTACCAAACTCAATGGTTTTGACCTTCTCTTCATAGAAGAACTAAATGAAACTCTGCGTTGCTTCCCAAATAAGCAATGATCACATGGGTTCAAGGCAATACCTTTTGTGATTTTGATAAATGTCTTCTTCGCCAATGTAAGGAGTCCTTTCTCACCCATGTGTCCGAATCTCTTGTGTCATAAGTTTAATGATGCTTCATCTTCCACTGCATTGAAGACATCAGTACAAATCTTCGCTTGCGTCTTGTACAATGTGCAGCATATACGTCCTCGTGTTATTATCAAGAAACCTTTCGACAATTTCCAAGCGCCTTTCCTAAAGTAGCTTTCATAACCATGTTTATCAAGGGCTGCCCCATAAATAAAATTGAGTCGAAGGTCTGGGACATGTTGAATGTCCTTCAGTGTTATGTTGCAACTAATATTAATCACAATCTGCACATCTCCAATTCCCATGATTTGAGAAGAACTGGTGTTCCCCATCTTTACTGTACCAAAGTCTCCAAATTTATACACCGTGAAGAACTCTTTGTAGGGAGTGGCGTGGTAGGAGGCTGCTATGTCTACCACCCATTCAATGTCGTGGTTCTCAATATGACAACATGTATTTTCATCAATCGAAAATACCGATGTCTTAGGTTAAGGTGACCGAGCTCTCACCTTCGTCCTCCTTTTGTTGCTAGCTACTTTGACCATGATCCTGCTGAAATTTTCGACAATCTTTCTTTATGTGGCCTTTAATGTCACAATAGTAACAAAAGACTTTTCCTCTTTGCCAATTTCTACCATCACTGGATCTACCACAATCCTGGGACCTTCCTCTAGATCTGCTTCTACCTCTGCCTCTGCCTCTGGTACTAGTACCTTCTTGAGGTCAGCCTCTGGTTTCAGCAACAAAGGCTTGTGACTGATCTACACCTGTCTCTTTTCTCTTGGCCTCCTCGTTGAATAAGGCATTTTTTACCATTGACATGGTAAGTTTGCCATCAGGAGCTAAATTGTTGAGAGTGATAACCAATATCTCCTAATTGTCTGGTAAGGAGCAGTAATGCTTCTACTTCATCACCAAGATCCATATTCACAGATGAAAGCTGATTCACTAAGTTTTGGAACTTACTAGTGTGTTCAGCTAAAGCGGTCCCGCTCTTTAACTTCAGATTAACAAGCCGTCTCATTAACATGACTTTGTTGCGAGCGGTCTTGGCCTGGTACATGTTTTCCAGCTTTTCCCAAAGTTTATAAGCATCAGTCTCCTGTGCAACATGACGATATACCTTATGGTCAATTCATTGTCTGATTTGACCAATGGTCTTCTTATTCATTTTTTTCCAATCATCGTCTTTGACGGAATTTGGTTTCACAACTTTATAATCCAAAGGATCTGCTAGATCCTTACAATTGAGGAAATTCTCTATCTGAGACCTCCAAAGAGTATAATTGAAGGCTGTGAGCTTGATCATAGTACCCGAGTCTGACTCCTCCATTAATTTTAAGTAATTATTAAGCACTAACCTACTTGTATAGAAAAATCAAGGCAGAATCTCGAGAAACCGAATGCACGGTTGCGTCTGGAATGGTCGATTTTGTTGGAAACCAGTCCAACCATGCAAAAATAGGCTCAAAATTGACTTGGTTCAGCTCAAAAATAGATCTAGATTGGTTTGGTTCAACTTAACGAAATATTCCCCTGGTTGACGAAATATTCTAACGTCGTTTGCTAGCTTGGCGAGTGAGGCCTGTGATGACATGGAAGAGTGGGACCCGTAGCTGAGGTGGCAGAGTGGGGGCTTACAGATGAGGTGGTAGAGTGGGGCTTGCGATGACATGGCACATAAGGTCTGCTAATGAGGTGGAAAGTGGGACCCGTTTTGATGACGTGTCTGTGGGGGGCACACTAATGTGGCGCTCTCCTCCTTCACTACAAATCAGATTTGCAGGTTCTGCAAATTTTTAAGAAATAGAGTATAATTTGCAATATTTCGGTGACTCGTGTGACTTCGTTCAGAGTTGATTTTTGACGCTATTTTCATTACTGTGATCGTATCAACAAGAGCCACGCGATGGTCTGATCAATTTGAAGTTTCAAGCTACTCGAAAAATTTGTCCGAGAGTCACATATGCCTTCTTTCGTGAAGAAAATTTGCCAAAAACGCTTAACAATGCTCTGATACCACTTTGTTGAGTTTACCGGTCGACTAATTAATGAAATAAACAAGAACACACAGAAAAATATTGACACCGAAGTTACGTGGTTCGGCAAAATTCCGGCCTATGTCCACGGGAGAAAGAAATCACTATATGTACTGGGAAAAATACAGAGGAGGAGGATACAGTAATCACTTAGCTCTCACTCAACTCTTACAACTCTCTCTGCCGACTCACAACACACACACACACACACACACACACTAATTTACAAAAGAATTTCCAGTGTTCCCTCTGCCTTGCCTTGTGTTGCGTTGTATTCTCTCTCTTTTTTTCATCTCACACACACATATATAGGGAAGGGAAGGATAAAAAAAGTAAAGTTGATAGGCTGCCTAATTTTGACATTCTAGACAACCGGTGCCAACAAGGTTGAAATGGAGCAGCCACCGGTGCAGCAAAGATTGACGGAGGAATAGCCGGCGCCGAAAATGTTGAAGGAGTAGCAACCGGCTGCTCTTGACTGGGTATGGATCCATCAACACAGTGGCGGTGGTGGTGTGATGAGAAAAACACAAGACACTAGGGATTCTTTAAGGCGATGCTTGGATTATGTTTGGCTAGCGCATGGGGTTCCTCTGGTGGTTTGATAGCGATGACATTGAAGGGAAGGGTTTCAAGGGGTTCTATTTTTGGTGGTGTGGGTGGTGTTGCGGGATGGTCTCTAGAAAGTGGCGTTCGAGATTTAAGGACACAATTGGAATTTATAAAAAGTTTCGAAATTGCTGAACTGCTTTTTAATTTTTTTTTTAAATTTTAAAACTAAAATTCAAAAACAGAGAGAGAGAGAGAGAGAGAGAGAGAGAGAGAGAGAGAGAGAGAGAGAGAGAGAGAGAGATTTAAGAAACTGAAGGAGAGAAAAGAAGAAGATGGGAGGTCGGAGGAGTTGCTAGACAGAAAATGCCAGAAATTGCCAAGAGACGGCCACAAAATTCAGAAATGAGAGACAATTGAGAGAGTTGTGGGAGAAAAAAGAAGAAGATTAGAGGTTGGAGAAGTTTTTGGACAGAAATAGCCAGAAAATGGCAAGAGACAATTATAGAATTTAGAAATGAGAAAGAGAGTTGAGAGAGTTATAAGAGATTTAAAGGGAAGAGGAAGAAGAGAAGGAGAAGAGTAATTGAGAAGATGCAAGAGGGCAGAAGGCTGCTGGGCAACAAAGGTTAGGGATAGAGCAGGAGATTAGAACAGAAAACTAGAGAACAAGAAGGGAAGAAAGAAGAAATAGCAGTAGAGAGGGAGCAGAAGTTACAGAACAAATGAGAGAAGGAAAGAAGAAGAAGAGGAGGAGAAGACGCAGCAGCAAGGAGGAAGGGAAAAATTATAGAATAGAGGAGGAGAAGGAAAGAAGAAGTTCCAATAGAGGGAGATGGAAGTTATAGAATAGAGGGGGAAAGGAAAAAGAGAAGAAAAAGGGGGAAGAAGAAGATTGAAAAGAAAAGATTGGGGAATTGAAATGGAAGAAAAAGATCGTGGTTGGGCTCTGATACCAAATGATGCAGGGGCACCATCAAGGTTCTGCAGCCATAGAGAAATTAGAAGAGAGGAAGGAAGGGGAAGGGAGGAAAGAGGAGATACCACGGGGAAAACTCACGTTCACGTAAACTAACTACAACATGACTTCACACACTATTTGTAAGAAAGCTTCTTTTCGTGAAATTACACGTAACCCCTAAAACTACATTACATTATAAATATACCCCTATTTTATACAAATATTACAAATTACCCCAAAATACATATGATCCTATACTAATTAATACTGAACATACATAATAAACTATTAACTTAACCCCACAATACCTTAACCCAACTTTTCTTAATAATTTTTTAGCAATGATCTTCCCAAGGTCTTAGTTCTTGTCCGACATCAATGCATCTCAGGGTAGAAGCTGAAAAAATATTAACATTTTCATAAAATAATGAAATAACATGCTATGTTCTAATAAATTGAGTAGAAACCAAAAGAAAGCTTATACAAACGTGATTCTCAACTTCTATTTTGGAAGGCAAGATGTGGTTATTATACAATTCCTTAATGCTTTAGGATAAGAAATTATTTTTTCACGGGCCTCCTGCTGCTTCTTCAAGTCCCCATAAAATTCCCAAGAATTAAAAGAAACAACAGAGCTCTCCAATAGTTCAGCACTACTAAGCAAAACCTTAACTGCATAAAACTCACATTTAGATCCACAAAAAATAGAGACTTCAATAGTCTTGAGGTGTGTATAGAGACATGAAGGTCGTGTAACGACCTGCTTATTAAATTGATTTTTTTTCCATAATAGCAAATAACATACTCTGATACCATAGTATTAACCTAAGCAGCAGGAAGCAGAAATCATACAAATACAACCATAAACCATTATATACAATACCACATAATACCAGAGTACTACATGTTTCCAAAATATGTACATGTATTTGTTTCCCAAAAATTACCCTAAGCTAGCTAGGGTTTACAAAAATGTTCCCAAAATGATACTCACTCTCTGACAGGGCACTACAGACGCCCCTCTATTTGTGAGCCTGGTCTGCTCGTCTACCTGGATTACTTAAAAAATATTTCAACACTGAGATAAGCCAACGCTCAGTAAGAAGAAATATGCTATTACTAGTGTGTGGCAAATGAGCTACTATATATATCGTGAAATCTGTTTCATATAATCATGAATAACTGAGTACAAAAGTACAGCACAAATAATAAAGTACACCACCCCTTTTTCCCTAATGCTTGACATATCAGTATTATGATTATAATTCGAAATACTTCTAATGTATATAAGTAGGATCCCCGTTTCTATAAATCAATACGTAAGTAATAGTAACTGAAACTGTTCCCTGTGGTTATCTGTGTCATGACATGCCCCTCATGACGAGGTTGTGCGGCTCGTAAGCTGGATTTACCCTGACTGGCCATTCAGGAATAAATCACTGAACTTCGTCAGTCAACCTGCCCACCTCAACCCATATCTGGATGGGAAACCTAACCTCTTCAAGGGCCTAAGTGGTCGACCGTACCACGTATTACCTGAATAGGTGGTTGCACTCATAAAGTAACACTGTATCTGTAGCAACGGTACCGTACTCTGTAGCTGCAAGTCCAACAGGATCTGATATCGTATAATATATTTCTATACATATTTACCTGATTTACCATGATTCTGAAGTAATCATAATAACCTTGATACTACAAAACGTACTGAAATCTGAATAATCATAACATGAAACTGCATATTCGTAATACTGGAATTCGTATAATCATGGTATTGAGATTCGTATAATCATGGTACTAAAATCCATAAAATCATGTTACTGAAGTTCACATAATCATAGTACTTAAATCCGTAAAATCATGGTATTGAAATTCATAAAAATCATGAAACTACAATTCATAAAACATATCTCCATACTACATACATATTCACAAGGCACACCATATTTTAATACATA
This sequence comes from Malania oleifera, assembly GCF_029873635.1. Lineage (NCBI taxonomy): Eukaryota > Viridiplantae > Streptophyta > Magnoliopsida > Santalales > Ximeniaceae > Malania > Malania oleifera. The sequence continues at coordinate 9,838,246 of NC_080426.1, forward strand.
ATTTTCGTAAATAAATAAACTGTATCATATTTAGAAATTTCTTAGCATAACATATTTTCCTTACCTGACTACTAGAAAGCCCCTAAGGAAAACAAGCCTAACACCCGTAGAGCCTCCTACACAATACCCTGAAAACGAAATTTGTCAGAACTGATGTATTTTTCTGCCTACATCATTTCCTACAACTACCAGGAAGTCAAAAACTGGATAAAAGTCTTTACCCTGAATTTGGGATGAAATCCAACTTCACTTTCCTGACGATCCGCTCCGGCAAATTCGTAGAGAACTCTGCCAGGAGTGTTGTGGTAACTTCGGATCGTCGATTCGGTGACTGGTGGGGCCGAATTTGAAGAGAGAAGGGAGACGTAAAGAGAGAGGAGAGAGAGAGCTCGGTGAAAAATGGTAAAAAATCTCGGGTTTCCACTATTTATAGGGCCAGGTTTGTCGACGAGACATGTCACTTTGTCGACGAGCCCTTCACAAAATTCGTCGACAAGACCCTATGTTCATCGACGAAATTTAAAGCAGCCCGAACCGTCTCTCAATATTTTCTCGTCGACGAAGTTAGGCAATTTCCTGGAATTTTGATTATTTAATATTATCTCCAAAATGCAATGTCATCGATGAACTTTACGGCCTCCTTCTGTTTCTGTTTCTATTTTCTCTTCCTCTTTAATACTTAAAATGCTATTATTCTTCGAGTCACTACAGGCCGGATCTAGAGTCCAATCATTTTTACCACCATAATCGAATGGAGTCAAAGTTTACATTGTTATCAAAACACACGTGTATTAGTGCAAATGGTAACAATAAAATGGCAGATGCTTGCAAACATTAATAAGAGGTGCTTGGTTCTAGAAAATTTACCCCTTCTAATTCAAGGATATTAAGGCAAGGAGATTTCTGAAGTATGGTCAGGAATGCTTCAGGCTCAAAGAACAGGAGCGTCCAATCAGTATGTAGATGGCTCAAATTATGGAACCCAGGCAGATGAGCAAATGCCTCTTCTACATATAAAGGGAGAGTAGAGATTGACACAAGCTAAAAGTCAAGGCCAATTTCTTATTAGTCACATGGCATGTAAAAGGAAATAAGAACTTACCCTAATCAAATTCTCACACAATTTCAGGCGTTTGGCATTAGACAGCCCTATAAGAAGCTTAAAAGCAAAATAAGTAGTTCTTATGCCACTAGAGATCAGAACAATGGATGTATTGTTAAGCAAGGATGAGCTATAAAAGCAATAATCATCATTGAAACTACCAGTGAAAGAAAAATCTGTCAGACAAGTAGCACAGATGCCGTTAAGTTATGGAATAACCGTTATCCTAAAGATGCTATTGTTTTCCTATGTGCAGCTGATATTCGCAAGTCTCCAAGATAAAAGTTAGGTTTGCTTAGATTTGCTTAAAACATTCTCCCTCCATTGGTCCGTCGCTAGAGAGATTGGGTAAATAGTACCAATTGATGCTCATATATAATAAAATATAATTAATAATAGCCAAGAAGAAGAAAAAGAAGAAGAAGAGGGGAGATGTTGTTGAGTACATGTATGTTTGACATCATCTTTGCCCCAAAAAAATAATAATAATAAAAATAAAAATAAAAATTCTATTCCCGAATCCTCTCCTTTGAGGAATTGAGGAATTGAACCCTAGTCTTCCTTTTGGGAGGCAAGGAGATGTGCCAAAGCTTTGATTCACTATGTATTGCTTGATTGTTCATTTGTGCATATGTAACTTCGTTAGAATTGAACAAATTGACCCTCTCAAAAGGAGGGTTATGGAATAGCCACACTGAAACATAGATAGACATCATGAACTAAGCATAGTGATTGCATACGAAGATAGTTTCAGAATAGAGGGTAAAAATCCTACAATTTCCGCTTTGAACAAGAGTCATATTCCCATATGGAAAGTCGAAATCTGCAGAAATCTCATATGAAGACGATTTCTGGCTGCTGTGGGCAAGATATTTCCATCACACACTTCCTTGAAGCTCTGGGAAATAACAGTATTTGTTCTCTGATCTCCTGCGGCTTCTTGAAGTCCATATCAAGTTCCCAGGGATTAAGGAGAACAACAAACTTCTCCAAAACTGTCGCACTCTCGAGCAAAAGCTTAATGACATAAAGATCATGCTCGGATCCACAAATGTAAGAGATTTCAATAGTTTTGAGGTGTGAACTAAAGCATGCAGGCACAGGATCTAATGTCCATTCACTTGCATCATATTGGAATGAAGTCAATTCCTACATGATTATCAAAAAATATAGGTATTACTTGTAATGGCATTGGTAAATTCTGGTAGGCAACCAAAAAACATGAGCTTTGAAGCTAGCAAAGTTACCCCAGATAAAATAAGAGAACTGAGACGAGGGGACCTCCCAAGTATGGTAAGTAATCCCTTGCGGTGAAGGCACAGGTTCATCCACTGACATTCAAGATGGGTCAAATTCTGAAACTCATGCAGATTGGCAAGTAACTCCTCTGCATACTCTGTGACAACCTAATAAACATGTCACAACAAAAGAATCAAAAGGCAGTTAAGGAATGTATCAAAATAGGATAGAAGATAGGTTTTTGATTTAAAATAAAAGGACTTGGCACCTCAACAAACATCTGAGACAAATTAAGGCTTTTACTCTTAGTAAGCCCCATAAGAAGCCTAAATGCGCGATAAGCAACTTTTCTGCGGCCTTGCTGTACTAGGTGAATGGATGCTTCAATCATTGAGGATGGGCCATAAAACCAATAATGATTGGCAAAATTACCACTATAGGAAAAGTACTCCAGATAAGCACCAAAGATTGCAAACTGACAACCATCCAATTTTTTCGGATGACCTGTGTCACCATCGCCATCACCATCCTCCTCTTCTGTATCTGTCTCATCAGGGCATCTACCAGCATTTTCCTGTAAAGTAAATCTTTTAAGCCTAGGGGCATCAATACAAACAGCTTTGACGTGCTCCCAACTGCAACAAATCAATTCCAACTCCTCTAGAACTGGGCAAACAGCCAAGAGATGTTTCATTATATAATCATGGGGAAATATGACAAGTGTAAGATTCAATTTCCTGAGATTTGAAAAATGAGCAAACTTAGGCAACTGCAGAGAAAAGGACATCTTAAGATCGAGCACTTGTAGCGATTCACAAGTGAAAAGGCAACAGGGCAACACGAAGCAATCAAAAACTCTTTTGAGTGTAAGATCCATTACTTGAACCTTACGCCTCACAGCTGCTGATATCCAACCATTGACGCGACCCCAATCGTGTAGCACGCTACACGAGAGTGAGAATTTTGTGACAGTTGAGAGGTGAAACAAAAGAACTCTTTCTGCAAAATCCATAGAGGCCACTCTCTTTACTAGTGCTTCTTGATCAAGATCACCATAAAATGGTGTCTCATCTTTAAAATCAAGAATTGGAAGAGACATCCACAGGCATTCCCACCTTTTAGACAGTATGCTAGTCCTAAAAGCATCTCTTGTAGGAAGAAACGATAGTATATGTTGGAGAAGTGAATCTGATAGACCGTCTATAACATTTCTACCCTCCCCATCAATATCATTTTCTTCATTGAGCTTTGGTGTTTTGTGGCTGCTAGCAGATGAACTTACATCCATGAATCTGATTTATTCCCTGGAATACAATACCCATTTGAGGTTACAAATAGGAGATAATGAAAATGACGAAAAATCTAGATTATGAACTCAGATACCCTAAAATCCAAAATGGCAGGGTAGTAGATTATAAATATGATTCATTCTGTATTTTCTTATTAAAAAAAAAAAAAAAAAAACTGATTTTCCCCGATAAAACATTACGGCTCAATTAGATCAAAGATTTTATGTGAGGAAAGTAAAGGGGAAAAATAAGAATGAAAAATATATATTCTTTTTATATCAAATATTATTAAATAAAAATTAGTTCTTATGCAAATAAAAATTTAGAGAAAAAAATATTAATGACGTGTGAAGTGAAAATTTTGTTCATTATTTATTATATATTAAAATTTTTTTCTCCCCTTTCCTTAATAACTAAACACATGAAAAAAAAATTAAATACGCTTGTATCCTCCTTTCTTGTTCTTCTTTATCTTTTTCCAAGTTGCAATAGGGCTACAAGTTTCACATGAAGAACTAAAACCTGTTTTAAACTTTTGTTACAGCTTCGCATTCTAAACTCTAAAATATATTACGAAATAAACACGATATACAAGGAAAAAAAAAACAGAGATTGACTGAAGCAAAAACTACATCAGTAAGATGATGTATAAAAAAAAAAAAAAAAAAACTTAACAAAAAACCTAACATTCAAAGAGCAATTGCTATAATGAACTAAGAAATGCCTGATTTGAAATCGTAATTATTCAGACGGACTATGGTTGCCTGAGAATTTGACGAATGTCAAACCAGAGGAGGGCGGGGGTAGGGTGCCTGAGCAGAAGACGGCGATCGTGGATGCACCGAGGAGGATAAAGCGGCTGAGACTTCCGATCGACTGAAATAGAAAATGAAACGAGAGAGAAGTCAAGAGGCACGACTTAGGGTGCAATTTCATTAAAAGTGTGCCGTGCGCGCGCGCGCTAAGGTAGAAATGCTCGTCGCGGCAAACGTCGCTAATATATTTTTCTCCTTTAGCAGCGGTAGACGACGCCGAAAACATTCATCACATTATGCCGTGTAAAAAGGCTTCCGCCTAAAATATTATCCAACTCCTGCTCTTTAAATAGCACTCGTAAAACTTACAAAAATGTTTGCGTTCAAACCAAATGTAGCATAAAACTAAATTAAATATTTTATAAAATTTTGATGAATTAAATTTAAATTTAAATTTTATACTGTTAAATATTATCTTAGAGTCATAATTTTTTATAGAACCTCTAATGATTTTGGGATATCTTTAGTAAAATATTATCTAGTTTGATCTTTTAAGCCTTTTTAATTTTATAAAAATGTTTTACAAGTTTAACATACAATTCATTCTTATATGGCTAGTAGTTATTTAATACAAACTTTTTATTCAATTCTCCATTTAGGCTTGTTTAGATCAAAGATTTTTGGTTGGAAAAATGAAAGAAAATAAAAATAAGAAAGAAACACATTTTTTTTAAAATATTTTTCCTCCATATAAAATACTACTAAAAATTTTAAAAAATCACACATAAATGGTATGTGAAATTATATTTTTATTCATTAACTTGATATAATTTTGTTTTCTTTGTTATTTTCCTTAATAACCAAACATTAAAAAATGTATTCCTTCATAATTCCTTTCATTTTTCTAAAATTTTTCAAGTTTCAAAGAGGGATTAATGTATTTTAGAAAATCGTGGTCATTAACCATAGATTATTTTTCATATTTTTGATTTGTCCTTTATAGACAGAATAGCGAGATTGATGAGTCCAAGCAAATAATCCTTTCCTTGCTGCATGTCTGAATAGGAGGCGTGGCAAAACTATTGTATTTTGGTATCGCGGCAGTCCAAAACATGCATTAAGTATATATATTGCTTTTAGCCTAAGCTTCGGCTAAGATTGAGTTGACTGGGGTATTGATGGAAAATGGGCTAACTCTAGCTCAACTGCATGGGCTCAAAGGCCCACCCCTAGCTAAGAGTGGCTTTGGTAAGCCTGACCATTTTCAATCACCCTTAAGAACCTAAATTAAGACCTCAAATTAAGAGATTATTTATTCTTAGGCCAAAGTTAACTAACATTTTTTTTACAGAAATTGCAGTAATATTAATAAGAGTGAAAAAATCTTAGTCCTAATACTATTAAGTGAAGTTTAGTTCAATACATATTCTTTGATTTGCATAATCAAGGACATGTTCTCACTAATTTTATTATCTAAACAACAATGCAATTTAGAAGCTTATTAAGATGTACACAAAATGTTAATGCCACTTTAAACTACTACATGATTAGTTGCTATAAGCTTGGGGATCATTTGTTATCACTGTCAAAAAATACAAAAATAAAAATTAAAAATGGAAACTAAAAATTAGAAATAAAAACTAAAAACTAAAAATCAGTAACATGTTTGATTAATATTCGTATAATTAAAATAAATTAAATAAATTTTCATTTTTGTCCTTGAATCAAATTTAAATTAAAAAATATGATTAAAATAATAAAAAATAAAATTATAATATTATAATAGAAATTCAAAAATTATTGTCACTATTTACTTAATTAGAATATTTCAAAATCCACTATATAAGAACAATCTTATTGTATGCGACAATTGATAATATAGTAGAAGTATTTTGTAATGGCTTTTATTATTTTTTAATTTCTTTTGTAAATTTTATGGGAAATTTTATTTTAATTGTATTTAAAATTCACATGATCATTTTATTTTTATTTTAATAAAAAAAAGTGTGTATAAAATGAATTATTTAATAAAAAATTTTAATTTTGAATGAGAAAATATAGGAATAAAAACTGACGACATAAATGAATATATTTTTGTAATTTGTTTATACATTGCAAAGAAACGGAAATTAAAAATTAAAAATAGAAAAGACATCAAGCAGACACCTAGCATTTGAAAGAATAGAATACAACAATAGCAGAAAGTTCTATCCAAGAAATTGCTCTAGCTTCTTCTCATTCAAGAACTTGGGTTAACCACATCAATTTTTTTATGAAAAAATTTAAAAACTATATACATGTCCAAAAATTCATAAAGAATCTACTTTTTTTTAGAAAGAAACTTTAATTACATAAAATATAAAAATACAAGTCTTTACGACCTTGAAAGAAAGAAAAAATAAAATAAAAATATGAAACGTTCAGTTTTTATTGTTTAATTATCAAAGAAAGTAAGACAAAACTAAGTGTGATTTCAACTTGTAAAAAATTCAATCATGGATATAATTAATAAAATAAAATACTTGTATTTTACCATTTTTCAGAAATACTCATATACTGTCCAAGTTTGACATTAATCAAAAGGAAGGAAAATAATTTCTATTCTATACATCAATATACTTTTACTGCTATTTTTGAGAATTATTTCTATCATGCTCCAAAAAAATTGATATCAATAGTTAGGTTCTATATTCATTATCATTATTATTATTACTATTATTATTATTTGGTACAAGGGCACCCTCCGTTAATTCACGACCCTACCCCTAGCCCTACCCTTACCCCTACGACTCCCTCTCTAAAATCTATGGAGGGCAAGCAATGAACCAGTGAATTCATTACTTTGATCATGGAAAAAAAAAAAAAATACCAGCATGCCTCAGGTGGAAACTAAAGCAGCTAACGAATCTCACAAATTTCCATTAAGCACGAGCCTAATTCTTGTTGGCAACTCGATGCCGGCAGAGGTCTCACTGGTCCGTTGACGGGAAATATGTGACTACAACACAATTCCTTGAAGCTTTTGGAAATGACATTATCCGTTCACAAACTTCCTGACGCTTCCTCAAATCCTCCTCCCCATCAAATTCCTGGGGGTTAAAAGAGATAACAAGCTTCTCCAATACCGTTGCATTCAAGAGTAAAACTCCAACTGTATAAAGCTCATGTTCACTTGCCCAAAATCGAGCGATGCCAATTATTTTGAGGTGCGTGCAGAAGCATGCAGGCACAGGATCTAGAGCCCAATCATTTCTACCATCATACCCAAATCTGAACGATGCCTACATGGTCATTAAAGAATATATATATATATAATACTAAGTTGTGATGGCAATTGCAAATGCTGGTAGGAAACAAAGCAATAAGAATTTTGAAGCTAGCAAAGTTACCCCATTGAGTTTAAGAGATTTAAGACGAGGGAACCTCTGAAGCATGGCCAAGAATGTTTGCCGATAAGTGAACAGGAGTGTCCAATAAGATCCAATATGGTTTAAATTATAGAATTCAGGCAGATTGTCAAGTAACTCTCTGGCATATAGACTGAGACCCTGATTAACCATATCAACCAGAAGAATTGAAAAAATATCTTAGGAAGGTAACAATTTGAGGGGGAATTCTCTAAATTAAAGAGATCTGTCCATCCAATTATAGGAAATAGAACGAACCTCAAAAATTTTGTCAGTCAAGAAGAGGCTTTTGGATTCTGAGAGCCCGATAAGAAGCCTAAATGCACGGTAAGCAGTTTTCCTGTGGCCACGTTCCACAAAAACATATGCATCGGCCATTGATGATGAATCATAAAAGCAATAATGATGGAAGAAATCACCAATGTACAAAAAGTGCACCAGTCTAGCACCAAAGATCGTAAACTGACAAACATTAAAATTCTTCTCATTTCCTTCATCCGGATTATCATTATCATCATCTTTTGCATCATCAGGGCACAAAGAATCATCTTCTACTATGGTCAACCTTCTAAGCTTAGGGCCATTTATACAAACAGCTTTGACATGCTCAAAATTGCAACAGATCAGACTCAATTCTTCAAGGACCGGGCAAACGACAAAGATCTGTTTCAATGTATCATCATCGGGAAATGTAACATGCGCAAGAGTCAATATCTTGAGATTTGAAAAACGAGTGGAATGAGGGAACTCAAAGTAAGTGGGCACATTAAGAGTTAAGCCTTCTAGCGATTCACAAGTAAAGATGCAACTGGGCAAAACAAAACTATCTCCAACCCTTTTGAGAGTCAGCTCCAGTACTTGAACCTTACGCCTCACTGCTGCTGATACCCACGCACTGATGCGACCCCACTCATGTATCACAGTAACTGTGAGCGAGAAACTTTCGATAGTCGGGAGATCATGAAGCAAAAGAACTCTTTCCACAAAATCCATAAACCCTACCCTTTTTTCTCTTGCCCTTTCTAGTACCTCATCTTCAAAATTACGAGAAGGAAGTGGATCTTCTTTAAAATAAAGATCTGGTACGGACATCCATAGGCATTCCCACCTTTTCGACAGTATGCTAGTTCGAACAGCATCTTTTGTAGGAAGGAAAGATAGTATATATACAAGAAGTGGATCTGTTAGACGCCCTATACCATTTTCATCTTCCCCATCAACATCATTTTCTTCGCTGATCTTCTGTTTCTTGGGACTGCGTGTGAGCGAACGCACATCCATGAATCCAACTTATGCCCTATAATACAATACAAGTTCCAGGTTATGAATAGGAAATTATAATAATCATACGATATAAGATGAGACTACGGAACGCCGCGTCCCCTTAAATGGCAGAAAAGATAGTGAGTCTTGATTCATTCTTCTGTACTTGCGTACTTGTGTTGTGTAAAAATATAGTTAGAATTCTGTTATCTTCTCTGTTATCTGGTTTCTCCTCAGCAGTATGACAACCATCGGCCACTGCACTTCTGCTCCAACAATTTCCTGCTCTGTTATTGTTAAAATTCAGTTCTGTTTTATTGTTATTTTCATTCAGTTATTCAGTTATTTGTTATTCAGTTATAAGTAGTCTGTTATTCTGTTGTTTGTTATTCAGCTGTATGTGTACATATATCCCTTTTGGTACAGCAAGCTGAATAAGAAAAATGAGCAGCATTCACTCATCTCTCTGCATTCAGTAGCTTGATATCACTCTGCAATCTTTCTGCAATCGTGAAATGTTGTCTGTCCTCTGTTTTCGGTTAATAAATTATGTATTTACTAAAAATGTCTCTTATATATTCCTAGAATAAATTAAACCTTTCAGATGATATATTCCTATATATTCGGTTTCAGATAAAAATCTTCGCATGAGGATAAAAACATACATTCCCTTCAAGTAAACAACAATATCATCAAAAATTCACCACAAAAGCAAAAACTGCACCGGTAAAGTGATCTGTTAAGAAACTTGAGAAACACCTAATTTCAAAGATTAACTATTCTAAAGAAAGCCTAATTTCCAAAAAAGTAATTGTTCCAACAACCTAAAGTTCACCCAATTGAACGACCTTCACGATCCCTGATCACAACCACCTGAAAAAAGATAAATAAGCAAGGCTTGGAGGGCTTGGAGGACTCGGGGTGTACTCCGGAGGATCTCTCCGATGCCTAAGTTAGGGATTGTCTTGAGAGGTTTTTTATGCAACAGTAAAGTAGAGTTTAGAATGAGATATCTTAACTTCTTCTCCAAATCTCTATTTATAGTTACGGAGGTTGACCCAAGGGTATAATGTCATTTATGGGCGAGTTGTGGTGTAGGCGTGAATCGCTCCGGTTCTTACCTCGTTGGCGTGAATCGCTCTACTTATTATAAGGCGAACATCAATTGCTTCAGTTGGGCGGTAACTGCCCTCATAATGTTGTGCTTTGATCTCTTCTAGGTAGGTGATATATTTGGGGTATATCAGTTGCCCCCCCTTAGGTTCGAATTTTTGAAGCTGACTTCCAAAGTTCGAAAGTTGTTATTGTTGTTTTTTTTTTTACGAGCAGCTCTTCTTGAGACATTTTGGGCTACTTGTGGCTTAATGAGTCGTGCTCTTCTTTTTTGCTGTTTTTGGCCTAATGAGTTGTGCTTATATTTTGGGCCGTTTCTGTGCCTCACAAGCGTTGCTCGTGAGTTGAGCCGATTCTTCTTTGCCTAATGAGTTGTACTCATTTTTTGGATAGTCTTCTACGCTCACGAGCGTTACTCGTCAATTGGTTTGATTTTTCTTTGCCTAATGAGTTGTGCTCATTTTTTGGACAGTCTTCTAGCCTCAGGAGCGTTACTTGTCAGTTGGGCCGATTCTTCCTTGCCTAATGAGCTGTGCTCATTTTTTGGGCAGTCTTCTGGCCTCACAAGCGTTGCTCCTCATTTGGGCCGATTCTTCTTTGCTTAATGAGTTGTGCTCATTTTTTGGACAATCTTCTAGCCTCATGAGTGTTGCTTGTCAATTGGGCCGATTCTTCTTTGCCTAATGAGCTGTGCTCATTTTTTTAGCAGTATTTTGGCCTCACGAGCGTTGCTCATCAGTTGGGCCGATTCTTCTTTACCTAATGAGTTATGCTCATCTTTTGGGCTATATCTTCAATAACATATAGATAATTTATGATGCCGGGATGGTTGTTCAATTCGACAGTTTCTTGCAGTTTTGATTTCATTGGGGTTAAAAATGTGAGTTCTGGTATTTTCAATATCAGTTAGGATTCGAAATCGGTTCGGGATGGATTTGTTTCAAAGGGTTTGGACGTATATGCACCAAGTGTTCGATCATATGCGACAAAGAGAACTGTAGGTGAGTGTGTAGTGTTATAGATTTCGCAGACTATTTTCTTATTGTCTGTGTCATCTCTGGGGTCCATAAACTCAGATTATTCGATTGTATCCCAATTGATCTGTGAGTCCCATGTTGGATTTTTTGGACATGAGGTTGTGAGTGCAGTGACTGATTGAAGTTTGAGATTGAGATCTACGAGATGTCTACCATTGACGACGGGGATTTTGTTACTGTTTGTTTTGATTATGGTATGGATTGTTTAGCTGATTGGGCTCTAGGTGCTCAACAAAATCTCATTACTCAGTTTTGTTGTTTGGGGTTTTGTCGATTGCAGTTGCTACAATTGTGCAATTTCATTGTGCGTTGCAATTTCAACTCAAATTTTCAATTGCAATTTCAAATTCTTGTTCAGAGCACTGTTCAGCGCACATGAATGTGCAATTGTAGTGACCCGAAGAATAATAGCATTTTAATAATAAGAGGGAGAGAAAATAGAAACAGAAACAGAAGGAGGCCGTAGACTTCGTCGACGACATTGCATTTTGGGGATAATATTAAATAATCATGAAGTCAGGAAATTGCCCAGCTTCGTCGACGAACACAAAGTCTCGTCGACGAAGGTCTTCAGAATTTTGTCGACGAACACAGGACTTCGTCGACGAGAAAATACCAAGAGATGGTTCGAGCTGCTCTGAATTTCGTCGACGAACACAGGGGCTCGCCGACGAATTTTGTGAAGAGCTCGTCGACGAAGTGATGTGTCTCGTCAACGAACCTAGCCTTATAAATAGTGGAAACCCATTATTTTTACCATTTCTCTTGCCGCTCTCTCTCTCTCTCCTACGACTCTCTCTCCCTTCTCTCTTCATTTTCGGCCCCACCAGTCGCCGGATCGATGATCCAAAGCTACCACGACGCTCTTGGCGGGGTTCTCCACGCATCTACCGGAGCGGATTGTCGGGAAATCGGAGTTGGAAATCATCCCAAATTCAGGGTAAGGCCGTTTAGTCTCCTTTTGGCCTTGTGGTAGTTATAGGAAATGATACAGGTAGAAAAATACTGATGTTTAGTTCTGAAAAATATTGGTTTCAGGGTGTTTTGTAGGAGACCCTGCGGGTATCAGGCTAGAGTACAGTAAGGACTTTTCAAAGTTAAGGTAAGGGAAATATGCTATGCTAGGAAATTTCTAAATATTATACAGTTTATTTATTTACGAATATTATGTATGTTAGTATGGTGTGACTTGTGATTATGTATATGGTATAGGGATATGTTTTACGAATTTAGTTTCCTGATTTTATGAATTTCAGTATTATGGTTATACGAACTTCAGTATCATGATTTTATGAATCTTAGTATCATGATTATACGAATTTACGATATTTCAGTACCATGATTTTATGAATCTTAGTATCATGATTATACGAATTCCAGTATTACGAATATGCAGTTCCATGTTATGATTATTCAGATTTCAATACGTTATGTAGCATCATGGTTATTTCAGTACTTCAGAATTATGGTAAATCAGTTAGTTATGTATAGAAATATATTATATGATATCAGACCCTGTTGGACTTGCAGCTACAGAGCACAATATCGTTGCTACAAATATTATGTTACTTTACGAGTGCAACCACCTATTCAGATATACGTGGTAAAGTCGACCACCTAGGCCCTTGAAGAGGTTAGGCTCCCCATCCAGATATGGGTTGAGGTGGGCAGGTCGACTGACGGAGTTCAGTGATTTATTCCTGGTTGGCTAGCCAGGGTAAATCCAGCCTATGGGCCGCACAACCTCGTCATGAGGGGCATGTCATGACACAGATAGCCAAAGGGAATCGTTTCAGTTACTATTACTTACGTATTGATTTACAGAAACGGGGACCCTACTTATGTACACCATAAGTATTTTGAGTTATAACTAACAACACTGTTATGTTAAGCAACATGGAAAGGGGATGCATTTTCTTACTTACACTGTACTTACCATATCCAGTTATACATGTTTATATAAATCAAATTTAGCATAATATTGTTAGCTCATTTGCCACACACTAGTAATAACATATTTCTTCTTACTCAGCGTTGGCTCATCCCAATGTTGAAATATTTTTCAGGTGATCCAGGTAGGCGAGCAGATCAGGCTCGCAAATAGAGGGGCGTTTGTAGTGCCCTGTCAGAGAGTGAGTATCATTTTTGGGAACGTTTTTGTAAACCCTAGCTAGTTGAGGGTATTTTTGGGAAACAAATACATGTACATATTTTGGAAACATGTAGTACTCTGGTATTATATGGTATTGTATATAATGGTTTATGGTTGCGTTTGTATGATTTCTGCTTCCTACTGTTTAGGTGAATACTATGGTATCAGAGTATGTTATTTGGTATTAAAAAAAAATCAATTTAATAAGCAGGTCGTTACAGCAATAGTCATTATTGCCGACCCCATGGTGCATTCGGCCAACCTATTGGAATTTCAATGTTTGGCTTTGTTTATTTGACTGACAGTGCAGTTGTCATGACTTCACTATGCATTTGGTGCAGGGGTCATTGTTCAATCAATTAAATAACTTGAACATCCTATTTATTATTATTAGCGATTAAGGCGGAGCTCTTCAAGCGTTGAAATTGTGACATCTATTTTTTTTTTTTAAATAATTATTATTGTATGATGGAGAAAAAATCATACCTTGAGAATAGGCACGTTGGCTATATAAATCTTGCGCATAGAAACATCAATTGTAGTCAAATTCGCATTAGATCCAAAATTTCCCAATATCGCAAGTCGGGTCCCGGTTATTCTTCCGTCAATTTTCTTCCTTGGCTTCTTCAACACGAGCAAAGCGCCATTGACGTGCTTAAACGTAATAAACTCGTACCCTTTACTTTTCCTAGTGACCTTGCCAAGGATCGCGACGGTTTCTTCGTGGTCACCGTAGGTGGAGAAGAGATTGCGGAGGTTCTTGATGGTAGTGTCCCATCCAAGGCCGCGATGAAGAGTTTGCGCTGGGTAGGGTCCCGATCGGTGATGAATCGGATGGCATTGAGTACGTCTAGATTTTAGATGGCGGCATTTCAGATGATCTTAATCGAGCTAATGCATCAACCTTCAATTATTTGATGTAGTCATGATCAAGGATTGAAAGAGAAAACCTCTCAATAAGTTCCCACAAACGGCTCCAACTGTTGCAGCCAAAAATTAAACGTCCTTCACGATCCCAGATCACGACCACCTGAAAAGAGATAAATAAGTAAGACTTGGGGGACCCGAGGTGTACTCCGGGGGATCTCTCTGATGCCCAAGTCAGGGATTGGCTTGAGAGGTTTTTTATGCAATAGTAAAGTAGAGTTTAGAATGAGATACCTTTGTAACGACCTGCTTATATACTCATATAATATAATTAAAATAAATAAAATAGTCAACCCGAACCCGTGGGTGATGGGGACACCTGTCATTCACAGCGGAAACCTGAGCAGTAGTAAATATAAATCGCATTCTCAAAACCATAAATTATATAATACCAGAGTCTACTGTAATTCCATAATATTGTGCTTATATAAATCTCCAAAAGTGCCAAAATAAACCTAGGATCATACAACAAAAATCTTCTAATCCTAGTACAAGACTTACCCTCCTAACGGGGTAACTCCATAAACTCAACGGCGGCCACGACCCGCCGGTCTCTGAGGGTCTCTTGAAAAATTTATTAAATTCGAGGGTGAAACACTTCTCAGTAAAGGAAAATAAACTAAATGCAGTTGTGTGGTAACATGAATATTTATTATAATTGTATATACTCAGTATATTTCATATATCTAAAAACATACATAATAACATGGTGGAATAATCATATACTTTCATATTTTCTAATAATTCATACTGATCATGAAATGTCTGTTATAGTTAATAATACTGAAAACACACCCAGGATGAATAGTTAACTGATGTCATATATTACCCCCCATGACAGGTTGTGCAACTTGAAGGCGGGACCCAACAATGGCTAGCCGACTACTGCCGAGTCAAAAAATGTCTTTAAGTATGATGGGCCCACCACACCCTGGTCCGTACTGTCAGGTGGACGTCCACACTCTACACTAAAAGCCACACCGACTATCCATCTCCGACCCCCTCGTGGGGTGGTTAGCACCAATCTAATCAAAGATATCTGATCTATAAGTTACGGTACCGTGTTCCTGAACTGAGCTAAACTAACATCCGGGTTGTGATAACATATAATACATGATATTATAGCATTTTTCATCATTTCATAAATACGGCCTCGCGCCGAAATCATTCCATATATATGGCCTCACGCCGAACATTTCATAAATATATATATACGACCTTGCGCCGAAATCATTTCATATATATCATTCTGAAAATAAATCAATTATTATGTATTTTCAACATCATTTTGTACTGTAACATTTCATATTCCTAAAAACAAGCTTCATTCGTAACAAAGTCATATCGTAATACATTTCACGTAAAGTAATATTTATGCCACACATTTGTTGTATAAAGTTATACATTGTATTCTAAAAATCATAATTTCTGGCATCTCATACGTATATATACATTTCAACATAATAGTAGTATTTTCCCAAACGTGCATTTCCTTTGTAATATATAGATATAATACATGCTTTCCTAAAAATAAGTTTACTCGTACATAATAATAATTTGTATGGAAAATGTAGTGATCCAAAGAATAATAGCATTTTAATAATAATAAGAGGGAAGGAAATAGATATAGAAACAGAAGGAGGCCGTAGACTTCGTCAACGAACATAGGGTTTCGTCGACGAAGGTCTGAAGAATTTTTTCAACGAATATAGGGCTTCGTTGACGAGAAAATACCGAGAGACGGTTTTGGCTACTCTGAATTTCGTCGACAAACACGGGGTCTCGTCGATGAATTTAATGAAGGACTCGTCAAAGAGGTGACGTGTCTCGTCGACGAATTCCGCCCTATAAATAGATAAAAACCGAATTTTTAATCATTTCCCGCGCTGCTCTCTCTCTCCTCTCTCTCACCTACGAACCCTCTCCCTTCTCTCTTCGTTTCCGGCCCCGCCAGACACCGGATTGACCATCCGAAGCCACCACGACGTTCCTGATGGAGTTCTCTTCAAGTTTGCTAGGACGGATCGTCGGTGGGATCGAGTTGGATTTCATCCCAAATTCAGGATAAAACCTTTTAGTCCCTTTTTGGCCTTATGATAGTTATAGAAAATGATGTAGGCGGAGAAATACTGATATTATGTTCTGGCATATATTGTTTTCAGGGTGTTTTGTAAGAGGCCTTGCGGGTGTTAGGCTAGTATTCCCTAGGGGCTTTCCAGTAGCCAGGTAAGAGAAATATGCTATGCTATGTATTTTTAAAACGTTATACAGTTTATTTAATTACGAAAATTATGAATTAAAGTATCGTGTGGCTTGTGAATAAAAATATTGTACGAAGATATGTTTTACAATATTTCAGTATCTTGATTTTACGATATTTCAGTACCATGATTTTATGAATCTCAGTACCATGATTATACGAATATCAGTATTATGATTATGCAGTTACAATGTTATGATTATACAGTTCTCAGATTTACAGTACAGTTTATACAGCATCATGGTTATTACGATTACTTCAGAATCATGGTAAATCAGATAGATATGTATAAAAATATATTATATGATATTAGACTCTATTGGACTTGCAGCTACAGAGCACGGTACCGTTGCTACAGATACTATGTTACTTTATGAGTGCAACCACCTATTTAGATAATACGTGGTAAGGTCATTCACCTAAGCCCTTGAAGAGGTTAGGCTCCCCATCCAGATATGGGTTGAGGTGGGCAGATCGACCTATGGAGTATAGTGATTTATTCCTGGTTGGCCAGCCAGGGTAAATCCAGCTTACGGGCCGCACAACCCTGTCATGAGGGGGTAAGTCATGACACACAGATAGCCACAGGGAACATTTTCAGTTATTATTTCGTATGTATAGTTTTGCAGAAACAGTGAACATACTACTTATACTAGAAGTATTTTGAATAATAAACTCCAATACTATCATGTTAAGCAATAGGGACAAAGGTGGTGTATTTTATCACTTATACTTTGTTTATATATTCAGTTATACATGTTTATTTGATAATAGATTTCATGAAATAGTAGCTCATTTTCCACACACTAGTAATAGCATATTTCTTCTTACTAAGCGTTGGCTCATCCCAGTGTTGAATTATTTTTCAGGTGATCTAGGTAGGCGAGCAGATCAGGCTCGCAGGTAGAGGGGCTTCTGTGGTGCCCTGTCAGAGAGTGAGTACATTTTTGGGAGTGATTTTTTATACCCTAGCTAGTTGAGGGTGCTTTGGGAACAGAGATATGTGTGTATTTTTGGGAAACATGTAGCACTCTGGTATTGTGTAGTGTGGTATTGTATATATTTACATATGGATATGTTTATTCAGTTTCTGCTTCTTGCTGCTTAGGTTAATGAATGAATTTACCCCCAGTATGGTATCAGAGTATATATATAAAAGATCAGTTTATTAAGCAGGTCTTTACAGAAAATAACTACTTTAGTTTATTCCTTTACCTGGCTACTGAGAAAAGCCCCTACAAATTTTGGACTCACACCCGTAGAATTTCCTAATCAATACCCTGAAAATGAAAACTCTCAGTACTAAACTTCAGTATTTTCACGTGAATATCATTTCCTATAACTACAATAAGACCAAATTCGGCATAAAAAGTCTTACCTCAACTCAGGGATGATTTTCAACGGAGTTCCACCGACGATCCACTCCGGAAAATATGCGGAGAACTTCTCTAGGAGCGTCGTGGTGGCCTTAGATCGTCGATCCGGCAAGCGACGGAGCCAGAATCGAAGAGAGAGGAGAGAGAAACTGAAGGGGGAGAGAGAGAGAGTGAGAGATTTCTTAATTTCTCCGTAAAATATCTGAGTTTCTACTATTTATAAGGTCAAATTCGTTGACGAGTCCTGTAGAGAGTTCGTTGACGAACCTGCACCTTCGTCGATGAATTTCAGACTTCCCCAAAACCCTCTCTCAGTATCTTCTCGTCAACGAAACTTGGCTTTGTTGATGAGGCCCTCTTATACCCTCATCGACGAGTCCCCTGTGTTCGTCGATGAGGCCTTGATAATTTCCCTCGGTTAATATTCCCAAAGTGCAATGTCGTCGACGAATGCGAAGTTAATTGCCTCCTTCTGTTACTGTTTCCATTAACCTTCCTCTTTATTATTTAAATACCATTATTATTATTTGGGTCGTCACAACCTTAGCCTCTTCTCCAAATCCCTATTTATAGTGATGGAGGTTGACCCAAGGGTGTAATGCCATTTATTAGCGAGTTATGGTGCGGATGTGAATCGCTTTACTTATTATAAGGCAGGCGTCAATTGCTCTAGTAGGGCGGTTGACTTAGGCGATAACTGCCCTCATAATGCTGCGTTTTGGTCTCTTCTAGATAGGTGATATATTTGGGGTATATCAACCACTAGAGCAGATGACGACGAGGTTGAAGCTGTAACGCCCCGAACCCTTAATCTTGGATCCGGTGCGTTATACCTGATAAATTCCAGATAATCCATAATTCATAACATATGCAATGGAATACATAAACATAATCTCCATACATATAATATCATAATACCAGAGTTTACTAATTCCTATCTATAATCCATAGAAATCATCCATCACTTGCATTTCCATAAATCTACATAACTCCCAAAATATTTCAGTATTTTCACAATCATTCCTTACTTAACAACCTTAAAACATTAAGACATAAAACATAAATATTTACATTCCCCAAAGTATTATCAGTATATACCTTTTCTCTTAATACTTCTCAAAAAATATAAAAACCCTCGAGCTCTTTAAGCCCGACCTTGAGAATGTCCTGAAAAATAAATAATCATATTCAGGTGAGACACATCTCAGTAAAGGAAGAAATATATATATTAAAATAGTGTGTGGCTAACATGAGGTAAATAAATATCATTTTAATAACATTTACAAATCATTAACATAACACTGAAATCATTCTCTGAAACCAACCAAACACATGCAAAAGATTTAACCCACGAGATTACCTAAGGAGAGGGGTGCTTACCCGCCCATACAAGTAGCACCTCTCTGCTCTAATACATAAGCAACCATAGGGTCGCTACTGAAGCATACTAGGACACTCACCTTACTCAGTAAGTCCTCAAGTATTAGATTAATCTCGCACTCACACAGTTCAACAATGGTTTACTAGCGATGGCCCCAAGGATAGGGAAATCTACTCGCCCATACAAGTAGGTTTCCTCTGCCCTAATACGTTATGCAGATACTGCCACATCTGAAGTTATTAGAGCACTCACCTTTCTCGGCAAGCCCTCAGGCGAAGAGTACGCCTCGCCCAATCATAACATGTTCTACATACATAGATACTTCTAATATCATAATACAATATTTTTTTTATCATTATTCATTCATACACATCTGTTCATGTTCATTGCTTTAAACATTGCATTATATTTCACTTTACGTAATTTTTCAACATTTTATCTTTCATATTTGTCATTTCATACCATAGTCATTTCATTGTCATTTCATTGCATTTTCATTTCTTTCCTTCATACTACAGCTGGTCTTTAGCCATCATCAGTTAGTCTACAGTTCTTTTTAACTGTTATCAATTAGTTTACACAGAAGTGTGCTAGATCTGCTAATATGGCTGTCTTTCAGCTGTTTTACATTTACATGGTTACATTTAGCATACACAAGTAACATAACCCATAACATATTTTATTCTCAATATTTTACTTAGCCTGCATCTCATACATTTAACATATATTTACATAGAATCTCATGCCACACAATTTAACAGTAAAAAATTCATGCATATTCTAGTAAAATAGACCAGCCCGCATTTAACATTTATATGCTAAAAATATATTTCATTTCTTATA
This sequence comes from Malania oleifera, assembly GCF_029873635.1. Taxonomy (NCBI): domain Eukaryota; kingdom Viridiplantae; phylum Streptophyta; class Magnoliopsida; order Santalales; family Ximeniaceae; genus Malania; species Malania oleifera. The sequence continues at coordinate 9,858,390 of NC_080426.1, forward strand.
TAATTCCTTAGAAATCACTTTTCACTTTCATTCATTTATTTTCACATATACATAGCTACGTAAGCAATCCTAGGCTCAGAAAACTAGTTTTACATGGTTGACATTTTATAATTCACACCAAAACATACATATAATATAACATAATTTATTACCTTTAATTTCATAAAATCTAATTTAATATATAATTTCCCCTTACCTAAATCTTTGAACTACACCGATAGGAACCCTACACAGATGCCCGCGATGCTCACCCGAACCCTAGTTCAAAAACCCTAACTTTATTAAATTAACACTAAATAAAATACTATTTTAATATTTCCTAGGGTCATAATTTTCAAATAAATAGTTATATCCACAAATATAACCAATTTGCCAAATTTTTCAAATCTCACTCTCGCTTTAGAGTGGGGCTTAGAAAACCTCAATTGAAAATTTACCCACGTCAAAATGACGACAATCACGACTAAAACGACGTGGTGGTGTCCGATTGTCTATTTAACAACATATTTAAAGAGAAATCAAGAAAATGGGAAAAAATTACCTTCCCCTAGGAGTAGTGTCTAAGCCGTTCCCACGACAAATCTACTCCAATAGAAATGTCGGTAACGTAGTTAGGAATCCAACGGTACCTTCCGTTTTCCGATTCGCCGCATCTGTCGAGAAATTGAGAGAGAGAGAAAAGGCGATGAAGGCAAGCGTTGGGTGGGGGGGGGGGGGCTGCTTCACAGTGCTGAACTGAATTCTTGAAGGTTAGAATCTTCAGGAATCAATGACACCTATATTTAATATTAATATTAATATTAATATTATTATTATTATTATTATACATATACTTATACTTACATATTACTTAATCCTCATACACACACACACACACACACACACACACACACACACACACACATATATATATATATATATCTCTCTTATTTCAATTAATTTTTTTTAAATTTCTTTCATACTATTTCTTTTTATTTATTTATTTAATACATCAATTTAATAATGTTTAGCTAACTAATTGATTAATAATTTTAATTAATTCATTAATTTTATTTATTATTTTTCCTAATTATTTTAATTTTTCGGGTCTTTACAGAAGCGGCTGAGACCAATTCGGTGGAATGGAGGAGAGTTGAAAGTGAAATAGAAATGGGAGAAACGAAGGGAACAAATTTCATTTATGTGCGAACGGGAGCAATAGTTTGTACATTCATTGCTAATAAACGTCGCTGATACTTCAACCAAAAATTTCGCAGTATTTTGCAGGCACGGATAATTATCAACATGAAGTGAAAGAACAATACATAGTGTAACTAATAACTAAGAGATGTTTAGCATTAAGTAATCAATAGCTCTATTTACCGTTTTTCCCTCTTTTTTTTTTTTTTTTAATTTCAAACATAATTTGACCATAAGAATTAGTCCATCAGAAATTTTAATAAATGCACATCAAAAGATTAGACTACAGAAAGAGGAATAACTTCCATCAAGCGATTAATTAATATACATAATTTATTATAATTATAGACTTCTCATATTCCGAATTATCATTATTGTCAATTATGATAACATTATTATATTTAATATTAAAGACCTTTCACATTACCTCAATAAATATGATCATAATTTTATTTGAGGCAATTAATGTCTTACATTTAGGGTCTCATAAGTTGTACTCATCATATAGGCCATTACGGGTTAGTCGTGCTCACTTCTTTGCGTCTTATGAGTTGTACTCATCAAATGGGCAAGTCTCTAAGGTCTCATTAGTTATACTCATCAAATGGGTCATTACGTGTGAGTTGTGCTCACTCCTTTGTGCCCTATGAGCTATGCTCATCAAGTGAGCATGTGACAACCTGAATAATAATAGTATTTAAATAATAATTAAGAGGGCGGAAAATGGAGACAGTAACAGAAGGAGTAATTCGCGTTCGTCGACGACATTGCACTTTGGAAGGAACAATCGAGACAGATTTTCAAGGCCTCGTCGACGAACACAGGGGATAAGTTGACGAGAAAATACCGAGAGAGGTTTTGAGCCGTCTAAATTTCGTCGACGAGGAGTGGGTTTCGTTGATGAAATTATTGAAGGACTCGTCGACGAATCCAGTCCTATAAATATCAAAAATCCGGATTTTAACTTCACCATTAAGAAACCTCTCACTCTCTCTCTCTCTCCCTACGATTTCTCTCTCTTCTTTCTTCGATTCTAGCTCCGTTGCTCGCCGAATCAACGATCTGAAACCACCACAACGCTCGTGGAGAAGTTCTCTGCATATCTGACGGAGCGGATCGTTGGTAGAACTCTGTTGAAATTCATTCCTGAGTTGAGGTAAGGCTTTTTAAACCAAATTTGGTCTTACGGTAGTTGTAGGAAATGATATACACGTGAATATACTGAAGTTTAGTATTTTGAGTTTTCATTTTCAGGGTATTGGTCAGGAAATCCTACGGGTTTTAGACCAGGATATTTTGGGGGTTTTCTCAGTAGCCAGGTAAGGGAATAAACTAAAACAGTTATTTTCCACGCAAATTAATATTATGTATGAGTAAATTATTTTTAGAAAAACATGTATTATATATGAATATTATGGAATAAATGTATATTTGGGAAAATACTGTTGTATACATGATTTTAGATGGAACGTATGATTTTATTCAGCATTGTGTGGCATGAGTACTATTTTTCATGAAATGTATTACGTTATGGCAATTTTACGAATGAGCATGTTTTCAGGAATTACATAATAATGCATTATATGATGATTTTAAAATACATGATAATTAATTTATCTTCATAATGTTATGAAATGTTCGGTACGAGGCCGTATTTATGAAATTCTCGGCACGAGGCTGTATTTATTAAATGTTCAGCACAAGGCCATATTTATGAAATGCTCGGCACGAGGCCGTATTTATGAAATTTTTAGTGCGAGGCCGTATTTATGAAATTATGAAATATGCTATATTATCATGTATTATATGTTATCAGAACCCGAATGTTAATTTAGTTCAGTTCAGGAGTTCGGTACCGTAGTTATATAGATCAAATATCTATATTCAGACTTCTGCTAACCACCCCACGAGGGGGTGAGAGATGGATAGTCGATGTGGCTTTCAGTGTAGAGTTGTAGACGTCCACTTGGCAATCTGAACCAGGGTGTGGCGGGCTCATCGTACTTACAAACATTTTTAACTCTGCAGTGGTGGGCCAGCCATTGTCGAGTCCCGCCTTCGGGCTGCACAGCCCGTCATGGGGGGTAATACATGACATCAGCTAGCTATTCATCCTGAGTATGTCTTCAGTATTATCAGATATAACAGACGATTTATGAATGATATGAGTTATTAGAAAAATATGAAAGTATATGAAGATTCATTATATTATGACGAATGTTTACAGATATGTGAAATGTATTGTATATGTATAACTGTATTATATACTCATGTTACCACACAACTGTATTTAGTTTATTTTCCCTTACTGAGATGTGTCTCACCCCCGAACATTAAATGATTTTCAGGAAACCCAGAAGGACCGGCAGGTCGGGGCCGCCGTTGAGTCAGTCGTGCTACCCTACTACAAGGGTTAGTTTGAGATTAGGATCAGGAGAGTTTGATGTGGGATCCTAGGGATCTTTTGTATTTTTTTTTTTGGAGAATGTATATAAACATGATATTTTGGGGTATACTTGACTCTAGTATTATGTATTTTGTGGTTACGAGCTTGTGAATTACATTTACTGCTGCCTAGGTTCCACTACATATAACAGGTGTCCCCGTTACCCACGGGTTCAGGTTGACTTTTCTATTTATTATGTTTCATTTTATATTAAGATTTTTGAGGTCATTACAGAGCAGGTTTGTAGGGCCTTATGAACGACGCTCATCATATGAGCCATTATTGGTCTAGGCATGTTAATCCTCGTTGTTGGGATTTGCGCCACTAGAGTTCGTGCAGCATGAGTCTATAGGTTGCTTCTAGCCGCTTCATCCAGGTCCCTTAGACTTTTCCTTTTCAGATCGGTTCGACTCTTTCTTGTGGTCATGGTCAATTCTGGAAAAACTTCTCAAAATAATTCTCACAGAGGGCACCAACTGTTACTGCCTGAAAATCAAATGATTTTCATGAATCGTTTCCCGATCACAACCACCTAAAAAATATCAAACATGAATGGCTTGGAGGACCCTAGGTGTAGTTCGGGGGATTGCTCCGATGCGTAAGGGACTAATGAGAGACTCTAAATTATAACAGTAGAAAGAAGTGGATATGAAATCCTTACCTCTTCCTAGGATCCCTTTTTATAGTGGTGGAGGTAAACTCTCTTTCAACTTTACATTTATGAGTGTGCCATTATATTTTAGGGGTTAAGGTAACTTAAAGAAGGTTATGCAAGATATCAATAGTAGCTCTTATAACAGTACCATTATGGGGATTATATGTAACTTGTAACCCTTTGAGTGCTCTATCCATTTTGAAAGTATGATAACAAAGGCATACCCAACTCCCAAAACCTTCTCCTCCCTTTCTTAAAATGAGAGAATTTGATTTGGTCTTGGTATCTCTCTAAAGGGGTAAGGTGACAAACTACTTTCAAATTAGTTTACATTTTTAAACTAAGATCGACAAAATTAAAACTAATTTGGTAGGGGCCGCGTGAATGCAGGCCCCCACTAACACAAATTATGATGTACACTCTCCCACCTGAGGAGATGTTAGGTGAGTGCTCCTCCCGAGTGCAATGGAAGTCGCACGCCTAGGCCATGACCCTTCTTGATCAGCCATTGACCCCGTCCAGGTAAGTATGTTGCTCTCTCTGCTACCCGCACTTTTTATACACTGATCTCCTCCTATTTTTCTTTCATTTTTCCAATGTGGGATAATTTACTTGATCTCACCCCTTGCGAACCTGAATGGAAAATATGAGGACCCGTCTTCGTTTCCACTCTCGTTCTGTTCGTTGAGCTCTCTCTCTCTCTCTCTCTCTCTCTCTCTCTCTCTCTCTCTCTCCCATAATTGGTTAAATTCTCATATCTTAGATTCCACCATGGGTGGAGTCTGAATTTTCTTTTTCCTGGCAACGTTAATTAGGGGAGTTGTGAGAACTACTGGATCAAGAAGTTGAATCGTCTTCCGCTGGCAGCAAGCTTCGAACCTTAATCATGGCAGTTGTGCACTTGATCCTCTTTCTAGACTAGTTCGGTTTTTGGGAAGGAGTCTTGTCTAGTCTTGTACATGCACTAATGAAGAAGATTTATCCTTTCGGTAGTTAGTGTGTTTAAACTAGGAGAGTATACAAATGGTTAGCTTTTTTTTTTTGTGGGGATATCCATTTCTTTGCTCTGCTTTGTGCATTTCAAGTTGGAAAAATGCAGGGTTAAATTCGCTTTGCTCTCCAATGCACATATGCACATTTGTGCGAAACCAGTTGAATTTCATTTTAAAAGTCTATCTTAATGTATTTGGGTGGTGCCATTCGATATAGGGTGCAAGCTGGAGGTTTTACTCCAGGGAGAAGTTATATTTCCTTATCTATCTATCTGTCATTGGGGTGGTAAAAACCTAGGAAGTTGTTCTAACACCACTCCTTTAAATTCTTCTAGCACTTCCTTGATCTCAATCGGATATACGTCAATTTCTTTGTCCGCTATATCTATAGGTAACACTATGAAGGAAGATTCTCTCTTTTTCACTCCCTTCTTGAGCTAAAGAGTTGAAAGCAAAGAAAGCCGAGCAAGTAATTTTGAGGAAATTTATCCCTAAAACCATATCAAAGTCATCGAGGGGTGCTTCAGTGAAGTCTATTGTTCCTAATAAGGGACCCATTTGACAAGGCACTCTAGGGGCGACTCCCATCATGGCTAAAGCCTATGACCGCCTTCAATTTTCCCATATCCTTGTTAACTTGCAATTTCAACCATTAGGATTTTGTATCAGCAATAAAATTATGTGTGGCGCCAGTATCAATCATGGTCTTGGTATTCTTTCCATTCAACAGTAGATTCCCATATATTAGGCCCTTTTATTGATATTTGCTGGTAATTTCCTAACGTTTCAATGCTCCCAAAAACCTTAAGGCTCCTATCATATCCTACTTCTGTAGAGACCCGAAAATTTTAATTTATGAGAAAATAAGGAAAGGAAAAAGAAAGAAAAGAAAAGAAGAAAAAAAAAAAAAGAAATTTGAAAGGGGGATTAGGAGGGACTCGTCGACGAGAAGATCCCGAGAGGGGGAATTTCAGACCATTAGGGGTTCGTCGACGAACCCATTGTCTTCGTCGACGAACACCCTTCTTTGATTTGTCGACGAGTACACGTGTCTCGTCGACGAATACACGTGGTGTGATGCCCCGATTTTTCATACTTTTTTTTTTAAATATAAATGAAACATATTAGTCGACATCGGCCACATCAACACCTCTGATACCATTTATACATAACCCGACCCGAAGTAGGGCCACGTCAACATGAGTCTATAAGATATTTTCTACGCCATGCTTCACACCATGGTCGAGGTCACTCTCCATACTCCAGGCCATGCTTCCCCCCTTGGTCAGGGTTGTGCGGCCCGAACGCTGGACCTAACCACGATTGGCCTACCCAGTGAGATCAAAATAAACATACCATATACTCGTCTATAGTACAAATGACCTGTCATATACCCTGATCTGGACTCAGGGGGCAAAACTACCCTTCTCACTGGCTTATTTGAACTGTCACGCCACACGCTTCACGAGTACGTGTGGTTGCACTTAATCACCACTAGCAACGGTACTGTGCTCATTTCAACAATACAACCATCCATCAGGGTTCTCATTTCCATATTTCAATATTTCACAATTGTAGTATTCACAATGCAATTTTTCACATTTCCAGTATTCTTATTTCACATTCCTATTGCAATACTCACGTTGCAATATTCACATTTCTCATTTTCACATTTCAATATCCATATTGCAGTATTCACTTTGTAATATTTACATTTTCATATTCACATATCAGTATTCACATTTTCAGTATTCACAACTCATTTCATCAATTCAATGATATTTTCATTAGTTCAGTACACACTTTATTCTCATAATAACGTATTCATATCTCATTTCACGCTATTCAACAATTCTCAGTAAAACATTTCCATATTTCATCATTTCTCAGAAGACACTCTTCAGTACATATCACTTTTCATCATTTTTTCACATTTTAAATCTTATATTTCAATACACATTTCATAACTTCATTGTTCTCGATGAAAATCATTTAACTCAATTTCAAATACATTTCAGTATAAATCATATGCCACACAATTTTCATTTGATATTCATATCATAATTAAATTCAGGTAAAATATCATATTTCCATTTCTTATATTTCTCAACCAATAATTTTCAGAAAAGACTGCTATAATTTATTCCCCTTACCTGACTTACTGAGAGGTCCACTAACACCCTAAATCATACGATCCTCGACGTTCATAGCTCAAATGCTTGAAATTCATTTTTCCCCAAATTATTCAACGCAACCTCCACAATATTGACATTTAATATTCCTTAGGCTCTATATACTCCAAATTAACTTTAAAACTCTAAAATACCCGACTTACCCTGGTTTTAAGATGGTACCTCGGAACCCCAAACTAAAAATCTGTTCTACCTAAGTTGCATAGAATCTTTCCAAGAATCTCATGGTGGTTTCGGATCGTCAATCCGAGCTTTAACGGAGCCAAAATTGAAGAGAGAAGGAGAGGGGTATCATAAGATTTTAGAAAGAGAGAGAGAGAGAGAGAGAGAGAGAGAGAGAGAGAGAGAGAGAGAGAGAGAGAGAGAGAGAGAGAGAGAGAGAGAGAGAAGAATTTTATTTGATTAATGAAATGAGGCTCGTGGGTTCCCTTATAATGCCCACTGCAGAGAAAATCATCGACGGTTTTCTACACTGTTCACAAAATCATTGATGGTTTGGGCTTTAACCCACCCATTTTTACTGTTTTACCTGTTACTGGCCCACGGTAAAAAGAAAACCATCAACGGTTTCTGCGGCCCTTATGAAACTGTCGATGGTTTGGGCTTCCCAAACTGAAATTCCTCCTTTTCTTATTTTTCTTATTATTTAAAATTTCCCGGATTTCTACACGTGGCCAGCAGTCTATATATATATATATATAAATATATATATATATATATATATATATGCTTAAATCGTATTTTCATCGAGAATTTCATATTCTCATCACTCTCTCACTCTCTCTCTCTCCTCTCTTTCTCTCTCTCTCTCTCTCTCTCTCTCTCTCTCTCTCTCTCTCTCGCTTTCGGCTTCTCCACCTTCTCCCTTCATTTCGGCTCGATTTTACTCCATTTCAACAATTAGGAACCACCACGATGATCTAGGGGTGATTTTCTACAAATTGATCAGAGCAGATTGTTGATTTGGGGTCCTTGGGCACCACTCCAAAATTAGGGTAAGTAATATATTTTAGGATTTAAATGATTATTTGGAATATGTGGACTCAGGAAATGTGTTAGATGATAAATATATTGGGGTTGAGTTGATTGAACTGGGGATAATGCAATTTCAGGGTTTGGAGTTCTGAGCGTCACGAGTGTGGTTTAAGGTTTTAGCAAGCTTCTGAGGAAACAGGTAAAGGGACAGATTAAATAAGGTATTTTCAAAAAATTAATTATTGAATATATAGTATTTGATTCAGAAATTTATATATGGTTTAGTATAATTTTTGGGAATAATGATGTTGAACTTAGGAAACCTTAAAAACAGATTTAATATTATTTTGTCAGCAAAATATGTTTTCTCAGGCTAGATAATATATTACAGAGTACTACTCACTTGTGTGTGGCATAAGTATAAATTTTACTGTATATAATGGTATGTTAAAATATTTTATATTTTCACAAAACAAGCATGATTTGACGACAGTTTTTAGAAAAACTATAAACAATACAGAAATAATATTTTCAGTATATTATGATAATCAATCGGCGTAGATGTCGTGATATTCAGTCAAAGCAAATGTCGTGATATTCAGCCGGCGTAGATGTCATGATATTCAGCTGGTGCATATGCCGTGATATTCAGTCAACGCAGATCCCGTGATATTCAACTGGCGCAGATCCCATGACTAGATAAATTTATAACAGTTATTCAGAAATATTATTATAATAGATTTTACAAAAAATCATGAAGCGGTATTATATAGCTACATATGAAATATACTATATGATAACAGAACCCTGATGGCTTAGCTTAGTTTCAGAGCACAATACCGTAGTTATCAAATCAGGTTGTGCTACCACACGTCTCAGATAGAGTGTGGTAGATGGATAGTCGATTGAGCCCAGTGTAGTAGTGTGCCCCTTAGTAGTCCGGACTAGGCTGGGCAGGCCAATCGTACTTAGAGACTAATCAGTTTGGGCTTAGTGTGGTAGGCAAACCATAGTTAGGTCCCGCCTATGGATCGCACAACCCAGTCATGTGGGATAATACATGACATCAATTAGCTATCCATCCAAGGTATGATTTCAGTAATATACAAATATAACAGATGATTTGTATGTATACAAAAATTTAGTATGATACAGTATGTTATGTTGATTTATGATTCATTTAGATTTATACAGAACAATTTTATCTGACTCGTCAAATGCAGTTAAACTATGTACAAATTTTCTTTACTTATCAAATACAGTTTATCATGTACAATATATGTATATAACACAATAATACTCATGTTACCACACATTGATATTAGTATGTCTCCCTTACTGAGAGGTGTCTCACCCCTAACAATACAAACATTTTAGGAAACCCAGACAAACGAGTGGAGCGAGCTTTGAGATAAAGGAGGCTGTTAGTGCTACCCTGACTAAAGGGTAAGTAGTTGGGTTGAGATCAAGATGGATTTTTGGGGTATAACCCTAGGATATTTATGGTCCTTTTTGGGATGTATGTGTATTTTTTTGTTACAGTAAAACTTTAGTATTGTATATAAGGTTAAGTATATTATGGTTTCCACTGCATAATTGACATGTATGTATAAACAGGTTGATCCCCAGTACCCCTTTGGGTCCAGGTTGACTTTGATTATGTTTTATAGTATCAGAGCTTTACTATTATTGTAACGCCCCGAACCCTTAAACCCGGTCCGATGCGTTATACCTAATTAAATCATGATAATCTATAAATCAATACATACGCAGCGGAAAACATAAACATAATCTCCATACATATAATACCAGAGTCTACTATTTCCTATCTATAATCCATATTATCCATTCATCATCTGCATTTCCATATATACACATATCTCCAAAACATTTCAGTATTCACAATCATTCCTTTCTCAGCAGACTTAAAATATAAAAACATAACTTAAACTTTATACAACCCAACAGTACTATAAAAAATATACCCTTTCTCTTTGTAACCCTAAAAAAAAAATGCTATAAACCCTCTAGCTCTCTAAGCCTGGCCTTGAGGATGTCCTAAAAAAGAAACATTCATGCTTGGGTGAGACACATCTCAGTATGGGAAGAAATGATATATTAAAATAGCGTGTGACTAACATGAGGTTTATAAACATCATTTTAGTAACATTTGCAAAATATTATCATAAACACTAAAACCATTCTCTCAACTTAATCAATCACATGCAAAAGATTTAACCCACGAGATTACCTGAAGATAGGGGTGATTACCCGCCCATACAAGTAGCACCCATTTGCTCTGATACTTAGGCAACCCTAGGGTCGCTGCTGAAGCATACCACGACACTCACCTTACTCAGTAAGCCCTCAAGTATTAAATTGATCTCGTACTCACACAGTTCAATAAAGGTTTACCAGTGAAGGCCCCAAAGATAGGGAAATCTACCTGTCCATGTAAGTAGGTTCCCTCTGCCCTAGTACGTTATACAGCTACTGCCACATTTGAAGTTACTAGCACACTCGCCTTTCTCAACAAGCCCTTAGGCAAAGAGTGTGCCCCACCCACTTGTAACATGTTCTACAAGCATAGATATTTTTAATATCATAATACATTATTCTCTCTGTCATTATTCAACCATTTATATCTATTCATGTTCATAGCTTTAACATTGCATTACAATTTACTTTAAGTGACTCTTTCCCATTTTCATCTTTCACATTTTATGAAGAGACCCGGATAATTTTCATAATTTAACAATAGGAGAAGGAGAGAAAAGGAATTAAAATTTGGAAAATTAAACAGGGTCTTGTCAACGATCACAGGGGATTCGTCGATGAGCACACATAAGGGGCTTGTCAACGAGAAGATACCGAGAGGATATAATGCAGTTCTGAATTTCGTCGACGAGGATAAGCATTCGTCGACGAATTTCCTTATTGACCTCATTGACGAAGTGACGTGGCTCGTCGATGAAGGCTAGTGTATAAATAGACTAAATCTAATTTTTCAACTGGAATTCATGCGCAGAATCCTCCTTCTCTCGCCTGTTCATCTCTTCCACCTTCTCTCTAAGTTTTCGGGCCAAATTCTCACCGATTCGAAGATCCAAGGCCACCACGACACTCCTGGAGAAGTTCTCTTCAAGTTTGCTGGAGTGGATCGTTAGTGGGGCTACCTTGGATTTCAACCCAAATTCAAGGTAAGACCTTTTACCCAATATTTGGTTTTACCATAGTTGAAAAAAATGTAGTACACAGAGAAATACTAAAGTTTTGTTCTGGGGGATGTTGTAAGGTGTTGAGCAGGGAACCCTGCGAGTGTAAGACCAGATACAGTAAGGGCTTTTCAATAATCAGGTAAGGGAAATATGTTATGTTAGGGATTTTAGAATATATGTTAGAAGATTATGTACATACACACACACACACACACACACACACACACACACATATATATATCAACTTATTGATTAGTTTTTCAAAATATAATTGTTATTAGTATTACAGTAGAATTACATAAATTGAGCATAAGATTTTGATTACTCAAATGTGTGGCATGAGTTTACTGCAGAATAGTATGATGATTAAACAACTTCACAGATATCCATTCAAACAAATATTAGCAAAAAGTATAATTTTTAGTAATTTTCAGAATGACATGATTTCTAACACCATAACACTCAGACAGATAATACAGGCATTTCAGATAGATATTACAGATGTTTCAGACAAATAATATAGATATTTCAGACAGATATTATAGATATTTCAAACAGGTAATACAGATATTTCAGACAGATATTACAGATATTTCATACAGTTATTATTGATATTTCAGTCAAATATTTCAGATATTTCAGTTCAAATTTATAGTGTTATGGTTATTTCGAAATCATATTAAAACAACAAGATAAATATATATTTATATATATTAGTATAACACAGTATCAGATCCTTATGGAAATTTCAGACAGATACTGACAGCAGAGCACAGTACCATTGTTATTTCAGATAAAGTGCAACCACATAACTCATATAGTATGTGGATTCTGTCTAACCGCACAGGAAGAGATTGCAGTCTCCTGAGCAAGCTGAGTTGAGGTGGCTGATTAGATGAGATAGATTTGGAGATTGCCTAGAGAGATTGTAGTGGGCTACATTGGCGGTTGATAGCAGATATAGATTGACTTACCTGGTAGGCCAACTAGAGTAAGTTCCGTCTACGGGCCGCACAACCCTATCATGAGGGGTTAAATCATGACATACAAATCCCATGGTATTATCTCAGAAGTTCCTATGTACAAATATATCACACAGCAGCAGTTATATTATAATATTAGAAGTATGTATGAATAGAAAACTCAGTTATACAGCTGTATTTTAAACTATATTACTAGAATTTTGTACAGTATACCAGCATATTTATTTTACAGTATCAGTGTTATATCTGTATATTATGTAATGACCCTAAGAATAATAGTATTTAAATAATAAAAGGCAGGGAAATGTAAATAAAAAAAAGAGGCAGCAAACTTTGTCGACGAGGGTGCATCTCATCGATGAGAAGATACCGAGAGAGGGTTTGTGGCAGGCTGAAACTCGTCGACGAGGTGTGCAAGTTCATCAACAAACTTTCTACAGGACTCATTGACGAGATAACGTGTCTCGTCGACGAATCTAAGGTTATAAGTAGCTAAAACCCAGATTTTTGACAGAATTTCATCACAGGAATCCTTCTTTCTCTCTCTAAAATGTTCCCCTCCCCTTCTCTCTTCGATCCTGGCTCCGTTTCTCTCCGCATCAAAGATTTGAGGTCACCACGATGCTCCTGGTGAAATTCTCTGCAAGTATGCCGGAGCAAATCGTTGGTGGGGTTGGTTCCCAACCTCAGGGAAAGGCATTTTATTCAGAATATGCTTTCCCTATAGTTATAAGAAATGTAGTATGCAAAAAAATACTGATGTTTGGTTCTAGGGGATGTTGCTTTTAGGGAGTTGAGCGGGGAACCCTGCGGGTATAGGGCTAGAGTACAGTAGGGACTTTTCAGAAATAAGGTAAGGGAAATATATTATGCTAGAGATTTATAATATGTATAACAGAAGATTATGAATGTGTATTCACAAGCATGCAGATTAGATTATTTTTACAAAATATCATGAATATTATTTTTAAAGCAGAATTGCAGAAATTGAGCATGAGATTTTGATTACTCAAATATGTGGCATAAGTTTATTATAGTATAGTATGATGATTATACAACTTTACGGATATTCAGCTATACAAATTATTAGTAATAAATGAGACTTATAGTATTTCTCAGAATAACATGATTTCTAAACCATAACACTCAGACAGACATTACAGATATTATGTAATAACCCCAAAAAGTGATATAGAAGATTAGTGGAGTGATTCCAAAATAATAATAATAATAATAATAATAATAATAATAATAATAATAATTAATCGGATTAAAAAAAAGAAAAAAATTAAAATTTATTTTTTATTTTTATTTATAAAAATATATTATTATTAATATTAATTAAATATATTATTATTATTATTATTATTATTATTATTATTATTATTATATTACCCTCCTGAAGCTTGAAGCTTCAAGAGGTTTCTTTTCTTTTCTTTTCTTCTTCTTCTTCTTCTTCTTCTTCTTCTTCTTCTTCTTTTCTTTTCTTTTCTTCTTCCTGCACACACAGTCACTCTCTCTCTCTCCTCTCATTCTCTCTCCCTCTCTCCTCAATTTCATGACGAATTTTTGCCCGATCGAAAATCTGAAGATACCGTTCGACTCCATTTTTTGCTGCCGTCATTTCTATTGGAGCGGATCAGTGGTAGGAGCGGCGTAAACGTATTTCCTGGGGTAAGCCAATTTCCCCTTTTTCTTTAATTTCTTACAAAATATAAGTTCAATCGATGAACGGACACCACCACGAGAATCTAGAGATGATTCTCTACAAGTCTAGAGGGACGGAATTCTCATGGGGTCGTCGTGGGCAAAACCCCAAATTTGGGGTACGGGGGTTATTAAGGGGCTTATTTTTAATTAATTAGGATTAATTTAGAAATGCTAAAATATTAAGCATCTGGAGTTGAAGTAGGATTTCTAAAATTTAGGGTCTGGGTGAGCGCCGTGGGTATAAATTTGGGACCCGCAGGCAAAATTCAGAAAATTAAGTGGGACTGTTAAATGTTAGTTTAAATATTAATTTGAGGTATATGGAGCCAAGGGAAGGTTAGATCGGTATTATTTTGGAGAAATAGATTAATTAATATGGAAAAAATGTAAATTGCAGGAGTTGAGTTTCGGGCGCCAAGGGCATAGAATTTGGGTGTTAAAGAGACTATCAATAAGTCAGGTAAGGGGAATAAATTATAGCAATGTTTTTAGAATTATTATTTGAATTAATATGTGAAAATGAGTATATGATATTTTATCTGAAAATTATTATGATATAAATACCAGATAAATTGTGTAGCATTTGAGTAATTATAAATTGTGATATTTTAGAGTGTAAAATATAACGATGAGTACTCTCTGAGAAAATATTGAAATGAGATTTTTTGAATTACTGATGTTGGAAAATAATGAAATGTGGGATTTATTTGTGAATGGAAATTATTTGCATGAGAAATGAGTTTGTACAAATTGTTGATATGAGTATTTTGGGAAAATGTGAAAAATACGTGAAATATGATATATGATATTACGAGATGATGAAATGTGTACAGAAAATGATGAGAATATTTATATTAAATTGAATTGTGATATACTGAAATATGATTGATGAAATGTCAATATCGCATAATGAATGCGGGTATGTGGTGGTAAACCCTGTTGGATGGTTATGATATTAAGCACGATACCGTTGCTAGTGGTGTTAGTGCAACCACACGAACTCTTGGAGCGTGTGGCGTGACAGTCGGCTGAGCCATTGTGTAGGGTTGTTGGGCATCAGGGTTATAGGTCGGCCAGTCGACTACAGACACGATATATGATATGATATTTGATCTAACTGGGTTGGCTAACCGTGGTTAGATCCAGCCTTCGAGCCGCACAACCTTGACCATGGGGCGAAGCATAGCGTGGATAGAAATATCCTCAGGGTGGCCATAAGTTACAGACGCGATGTTGGTATTTGATACCAAGGATACTCATAAGACAGAAAGTAAAATTGGAAACGGAAAGTAAAAGAATGATAAAATTGGCTAAAATGAGAAATGAAAAAAAGAATGGAAATTGAGAAATAAAGAATGTTAAATATGAGAAATGAACTGTGTGAGTTAATGACATAAATAATTGAGGCGAAGTGAAACTCTCCGCCTGAGGGCTTAATGAGTAAGGTGAGTGCCCTGATAGGTATCAGATGTGGCCATGTCCGGCTGCATAACGTGTTAGGGCAGAGGGAAGCTACCTGTATGGGCGGGTAATCTTCCTTATTCTCAGGAATTTCGCGGATAATTATGTGTTGAAATTATTGAATTTAAGAAATGGTTTTAAAGCTTATAAAAGCTTGTGTTGTATATCTATATAAGTATGAGAATGTGTATATTAGTGGATTTTCTCAGATGAAACGATGGTTTGAAAAGTAAAACATGTTATAACTGAACTCATATGACCACACACTGTAAATAATTTATTCCTTCTTACTGAGATGTGTCTCACCTAATTTATCTAAATTTTTTCAAGGAACAGAGACCAACCGGGTGATAGAGCTCCGTACTAGTAGGGAGCTGAACCCTGATATACAGGGTGAGTTTGGACTAGGGTTGTATTGTTTTTGGGTATGAGATAGTATTGTGTATATGTGTATATTGATACTCTGGGTATTGTATTATGACTAATATGTATATATTGTCTTCCGCTGTTAGGTTATATAATAAAATAACTTTTTACCCGGTACCCAATGCGGGTCGGGTCGTATGAATGATAGTAGGATTGTTGACGTGGCCGATTTGTGGGTGTTGTGGATGACGTGTAATTATTTATTATTATTGGAAAAAAAATTGTACTAAAATCGGGGCATCACAGTTTAGTATTAGAGTTTAGGTTGTTAGGTTCTGTAGACTTTAGTAGACAGCGAAATGCAATACCAGAGTATAGGAGTAGATTTTGAGGAAAATAGGTGATGAGTGGACTAACATGTGAGTTAGTGGTTGTTTGAGGATGAGGTGAGAATTTAGGGCTCTATCTTGCGGCCTAGAGACAGGGGTACTGAGGTCCCTTCCTCTTTATTATTTAAATACCATTTTTATTATTTGGGTCCTTACAACTGCATTGGACCTTGTCCATGAGGACGACCGATGGATCCCTACACCTCAACCTGATCTACCTGCATGAGGAGGTCGACCAACTCCAATATGAGGAGATTGAGCAGCTCTAGTAGGAGGACGACATGCTTCCTCCAATCGTCCATTGAGTCCCACTGCCTCGCCACTGGTTGTATAGGTGGAGTACATGTTCAGCCCGTCAGCACTGTATCCGCCTTTGTCTGGAGCTAATATTGTGGGACCGTTCAGTAGACCGACGAAAGCCCCTTTTGTAAGAACCCGAACCGTAATATATAGATTTATTGTGTAAAAGAAGGGAAAAATGGAATGGGCACGGACTTCGTCAACAAGGCCACAATTCATCGACGAAGGTAGTGGACTTCTCGTCGACGAAATTCAGAGGCTCGTCGATGAGAAAAAGCTGAGGGGTTCAAGAAAATTTAAATATTAGGATTCGTCGACGAAAACGCTGCCTCGTTGACGAAATCCTTGAAGACCTTGTCGACGAGGACACCAACTTGTCGATGAAATCCTCCGGGTCAAGGGTCTTTATAAAGGATATTTTGGTTTGCTTATTGGCTAAGTTTTCCGAAAAGCTCTCTTTCTCTCTCTAGAACTCTCCCTACACTCTCTCTCTCTCTCTAGTTTTCTTTGCCGTTCGTTGCCGGATTCGTAAATCCAACGATACTGCGAGGATCAATGAAGGATTCTCTACATTTCTACTGGATCGGAATCTCGTTTCAAAGGATTTTGGGTTTCGGGCCAAAATCAAGGTAAGGCTCAGTTTTCATTTCTGATTCAGTATATGTATAGTAGTACAAATTGTAAGTATGTTTTGTACTGTGGTTTGTAGATTTCGGAGTCTCGGTTCGTAGTTTTGTGGACCGTAGAGTTCGTAGTTGGTTTTCGGGTTTAGGTAAGGGGATTTTGTTCATATCAGTCCATTTTCGAAATTAGGATCGGTAAGCCTGTAGGCTACGATCATATGTATGTTTTGGCTACTTATTTGGGGAAATCTATTGGGTAAAAAATGCGGGATGTTCGGGTTACAATTTTCGAAAAAATTGGGGATTTCGGGTATCATCTCTATTTTGTTTGGCAAGCTGTTAGTTGCGTTAAAACTGTATTATTGAGGTGACCGTAATCCATATTTGCATAAACTGTATACTTGAAATTGTAATTGATATGATTTGCCGTAAACCAAATAAGTGTGGTATATATGAATGTATGTATTTGTTCCAAATATTTGTAAAACAGTTATGTGGCGGCTAATTACCGTACGTTGAAATGTATAGGGACGTGAGTTCCAAAATGATTCAAGGTTTTGTGAAATCGGCTAGGGGCGCCTATTACCGTACGTCGAAAGTGACCGGCTTTAAATTCGAGGGTGTGAAATATCACCAGTCTAATTCTGGTTAGTCACCGAAGTGGTGTGAGCTATATGCTACATCGTATGTTGCAATGGATTCACTATTGGGCCTAGGTTGTCGCCGCGTAGTTGTGTATATGGCAATGTAATCGTGGTGAGACTAGGTGACTTTGTGTAGTTACGTATGTAGCAATGTAATCGCTGTGAGACGAGGTGACCTGGCGTAGTTTCAAACTAGTGTGACAACACTGACCGTATGTATGTATGTATGTATGTATGTTGGGTATCGTATGAACTGGAATGGTTTGTGAAAATACTGGAACTGTATGGAATTGTATGAAACTGTACGAATTGTTTCAAACTGTATCGTATGTATAGTGTTATGAAGTATGTAAAATGACACTCGTATGCCACACACTGATATAAACTGTTTTCTTCCTTACTGAGAGGGGTCTCACCCCGAATGTACGTACAATGTTTTTCAGGTCCTTCAGGTTGCGGTAAGTAGCATCCTAGCGTCTAGAAGCAGGGGTGTCGTGGCTACTGCTAGTACCTTTTAGGTACGAGTTTTGGTACCTAGGTTGTCGGGATAGTTTTGTAAACACCTGGGTATGTTTTGTATTTTGGGTATGTTATCCTAGTATAGACTTTGGTATGATACTGGTTGTGTATAAAAGACTGTATTTCGCTGCGTATTTTGGATGAGTATGGATGATTGTTTGTATGTTGTGGGCATCTGTTCACCCCACGGGGTCGGACCCTCTTTGTATGTTGTATCATGTATGTTTTAAATTGATATAAAGACAGGTTAGGTTACTTAATTCACCCCCGGGTCTCAGTTTCGAGTTCGGGGCGTGACACCTTCTTACTCTACTGCCACCCCATCGTTGTCATCTTTATTAGACGACATTTTCGATGGGGAGGAGGTCGATGCACCCGCTATGCCACCTCGTTCTCGTACAGATACATCATATCAATTATCTCCCCATGCACTTCACATGGATGATGATTACGCAGTACCTCTTGATGGAGATGATTCACAAACAAGATGATGATAGGACAGGACACCTAATGTAGATGACCAGCAGGGAGAGGGTAGACGCAGACAGCAGCCACTCCGAGACCGGAGACAATCGCGCTGCGACACTGAGTAGTATATTGTTATGTTTATTTCATTTGAATAACATTGATTATTTTCATTTTATTTGTATAGCATCGTTGTATTATTTATGTATAATTGGGAATGTTTATTCATTTTTCCCAACATGTATATGTGAATGAAAGTTGTGCATGACAATTTAGAATGAAACTCAATGTTATGACCCATCATACAAGCAATTCTCCAATCATACAAGCAATTCTACTCTTATAAAAAAAATATAAACTCATGAAAACCATAAAATCAAACATTCACTTCTATTTTTTTAGAAAAGTATTAAAACAAATTAAATGGTAAACATAAAATTTACAATGAATTATCACTTTGCATGTTTTAAAATTGAGAAACATAACTTTGAAAAATATATCAAAGCACACGACTTAAAAACTGTCGAATTAGTAAATAACTTTAAAAATGAAGCAAATTAAAATGCAATAATCAAGAGTGTTGAAAATATAGCCAAATTATTTTTATATTTTAATTAAAATATGGGACGTGTCAATAAAAATGCTCCTAAATAATCCTCATACCATTGAGGTAGTGAATCAATAAAAGAAAAGAGAAAAAGAAAAAGCAGCATTTAAAATTTTTTTGCCTTAGAGAGCATTTGTTGGACTTTTCCATTTGATGTTGTGAGTAATTGAATTAATAATTTCAATAATTGAATTGGAATCAACCTATTGTAAATAAGTTGATTGAATAGAGTGGGTGAAAATTTAAAATCAAAATAAAAGCGTGGGTTCCCATGTACACTTATATGCATTTTCACAATGCTCTCTCACCATAGCTCTAATTTTTTTCAATTTTAAAAAGAAAAATTCTTTAAAAGAGTGACACTAAAATTTAAGGTCAACATTTATGTCAACATTTCAGTCAACATTTAAAATTTTTAATTATATTAAAATAAAATTTTATTTTTAGTAATATGGGATATGACTTCCAAATTTATTATTCAAAAAAAGTGAAGTCTCTTATATGTGCATGTATATATTTCAAAACATCCAAATTGATTTTTAAAAAATCAAAACCAGCAATGGGCGATCAAGCTATTGTACATGTATTCCTGAATTTGGTTGATGTGTGGCAAATGTCGCAAGATCAAGTTGCGAGATTTAAATGATCAGGGCTATGAGATTTTGACTCGTGGCAAATCTTGCAAAACCAAGTTGTGAGATTTAAATAACTAGGACTATTTGCAAGATTACGTAAGCATTAAATTGAAAAAAAAAATTCTCAAATAAAGTATTATTTTATATTTTATTATAAAATAATAATAAAATGAGAAGAAAAAACTCCCCAAAACCTTCTCCCTTTTTAAAACTTGAGAGAATCCCCTCCAAGGATATTTGATCCCTAGGCCTCTCTAAAGGAGCAAGGAGACAAATTGTTAGACTGAAATTCAATTTTTTTTTTCAATTTACATTTTTAAATATTAGTATGTTTTTTCATCACAAAAGACTCATATTTAGTCACAAAAATTAATCACAAAGTTAAATTTTGACACCTCTTTTGTTCAGATTTTTTTAAAAAAAAAATTTAATATAATAATTTTAAATGCCTAAATGTTTTAAAATATTCATTACACATTACTTATAATGTTACTCGATTTATCCTTGTTAAGAATTTCAATTTTTAATAGGAAATTGCTTACAAAACATACACACATTTATTTTAATTAAAATTTAAATTAAGATATAAAAAGCCAAAAACCAGAGAACATATAAATTTTGAACTACAAATTTGGGTAGGGGCCGCGCGAACGCAGGCCCCCTCTACCACAAATTATGACGTACACTCTCCCACTTGGGGAGATGTTAGGCGAGCGCCCCTCCGGAGTGCAATGGAGGCCGCACGCCTAGGCCATGACCCTTGTTGATCAGCCATAGACCCCGTCCAGGTAAGTATGTTGCCCTCTCTGCTTCCCGCGCATTTTATACACTGACCTCCCCCTGTCTTTCTTTCATTTCTCCGATGTGGGACAATTTACTCAACCTCACCACTAGCGAACCTGTACGGAAAATGTGAGCAGCCGTCTTCGTTTCCACTCTCGTTCTCTTCGGTGAGCTCTCTCTCTCTCTCTCTCGCGTAACTGGTTAAATTCTGAATCGTCTTCTATCTGGCAACGTTAATTAGGGGAGGTGTGAAAACTACTGGATCGAGAAGTTGAATCGTCTTCTGCTGGAAGCAAGTTTCGAACCTTAATCATGGCTGCTGAGCACCTGATCCTCTTTCCAGACTAGTTCGGTTTTTGGGAGGGAGTCTTGTCTAGTCTTGTACATGCATTAATGAAGAAGATTATCCTTTCGGCAGTCCGTGTGTTTAAGCTAGATGAGTTTACAAATGGATAGTTTTTTGTTTTGTGGGGGTATCCTTTTCTTTGCTCTGCTCTCTGCATTTCAAGTTGGAAGAACCCAGGGTTAAATTCGCTTTGCTTTCCAATGCACAGATGCACGTTCGTGCGAAACCAGATAAATTTCATTTTAAACGTCTCATTAAAGTTACAAATTTTAAAAAGAAATAATATATATATATATATATATATATATATATATATATCTTAATGTTAAACTTACAAATTTACAAACAATTTTAGTAAATTATTAAATTCAGAGCCTGTAATTTGTTAAAATTGACACCAATTTAAACAATGAAGACAATCTAACAATTAGTTTTAAATTAAAATAAGCATTTATGTCACGGACCGCCAATTTTAACCCAATTAACGGGTCGCGAGACACTCGTTGAGCCTCACACTTAATAAAGTCAGCCAATAACACACATTCAATCCGGCTCTCACAAACACTCGAATGGTTTTCGAAAGCCATTATAGGCATGAAATATCAGTTCCAATAATAATGAATTCATGAAGACAAGTGACTTTCGTACTCAATGACATATGGAACTAGTTGTTATATTCAATCAACAAGACAACCACACAAAGACATCATCTGAGTTATTCAACATCTAGTATAAAAATCTCTAATAAGAGCAAGTGAAGACATCTCTCCTCCCCATTTAACTAAGGTCACACTGTCAACCCTAACATTCTCCGCCAGTCATTCTATCGACGACCTTGTTGATGTATTTGTAAGAAGATTTCACCCTTTTGTTGTCTATGACCTTCATCATTGACTATATGTCTACCGGGTTATAGTACTCTACATATTTAGTATCTACTCTATATGACTCATCCATGATATGAGAGAAATACAACCATTGACTTGAAAAGAAAAGAACTGAAAAAGGTATCCAACTCATCCACTATGCGAGGTAACTACGACTACTAACTGGTAAAAGAGCTAAAAAGGGATACGACTCATTGACTATGTGGGATAATGACGACAACTAACAAGTAAGGATCTGAAATAGGATACAACTCATCGACTATCTAAGGTAACTACAACAACTGACAGGTAAAGAACCAAAAAGGTGTACGACTCATCCATTCCAGTTGGTTGTCTTTTGGGTATTGAAATCTACTGAAACTCTCATTGTAGCATCATTCAAGTCGTTAGAGGCTTGTAATTATCTATCTTAACTTGGTCAGAGTGTGTAGTGTTTACCCTGCCTACCCCTTTTCGCGCGTTTGGCGTGTCACCCTGCCTACTTTCCTAGGCGCTTGGTGTGATACCCCATGGAAGAAAGGTTTAAAAAGCATTTGATGTTACTACCCATATCAATAAGGTGCACCTTTCTTTTGAGGAATCTTCTCATAAGAACTCCACGGTTAAGCGTGCTTGGCTTGGAGTAATCTTGGGATGGGTGACATTCTGAGAAGTTTTCTCAAGAAGTGTGTGAATAAGGACAAAACACACTGAAAAGGGCACGTGTTGGTCTGTAGGGCCAGTCATTAGTCCGATAAGGCCCACCTCCCTTTTTGTCTAGTCCAGGTGGAGAAGGAGAGACGCAGTATTCCCTAGCAGACCCAGGTCGGAGCGTTACAAAATCCTGCAACGCCCCGACCCTCTACTCGGGCTCAGAGTGCTACTAAAACATAACATACACATTTCTTTAATACTATAAATATATAAAACTCGCCCTAACAAAGGAAAACAGGTGTTCCATCCTAATCATCATACATATACACAACGGAAAAATTTCTAATACATCAAACACTTACTAGAGTTTCTAACTGTTCCCAACTACATACCAAATCCATATAATAATATTACAAACCCCAAAAGCATAAAAATTATTAACTATGTCTCACCAGCTATGACAATATCTAATAACTATCTAACACTAGCCCAGCGGTACATTAGACTCGATCCCTCGAAGGACTTGAAACATGATTTATATGATAAGGTGAGACACCTCTCAGTAAGATGGATCATATTATTATCAGTGTGTGGCTAGCATGAGATTTTGTGTAAACATATTACTGATAACATTTAAATACATTTAACTGGAATTTTATAATTGTACTAAATTGTATATCTGAAAATATATAATTTCTTAGTAATATACTGCTGGCTCAATATAGCTCATTCTATAGTAAATATGCCCATATATATGCCTAGAAGATACAATCTGAACTGCTGAATTAGCGTCGTCACACATTCACATACTACTACGACATGCTTCCCCCCATGATGGGTTGTGCGGCCCGTAGGCTGGACCTACCATATAGCCGGTCGACTAGATCTAAGTCAAACAAAGTAGTAAGTACGATTGTACCTACCCAATACCAAGAATTCTACATCGGGAGGGTCACCCAAAATTCTACATCGGATAGGGCCCTGGAATTTTGCATTGGGGAGTACTACCCAGGTCTCCAATCGACTATCTAATACCAACACTCTCTCTAAGACGTGTGGTTGCAGTAGCTCCCAACATATAGCTACGGTATCGTCCTCATAACATAACATCATATTCACAGGACTCTAAAATCATTTATGACAATTTACATCATAAAATTGAAATGATAATTCAATTTCATAAAATTGTATAAAACATAAATTGTTCGTAATTCTGTGGAATATCTGTCATATACTGTTTACTAACATTGCCCCCCTCCCCCCCTCCATCAATCATAACCCGGCCCCCGTCGTCATATCTAATCTCGGCTCATAGTCATTACAATTTAGTATTACACAAAATCTATTCATTCATGCCAATTAAAACTATACTCATGCCACACAACTTTTCACCTGGTAAATCATAAATAAAATAATTGCTTAAGAAAATAGACACTATGCTGAAAATAGGGTTATGAGTATCTCCAAGTTATTATTTTACTAAAATATAGATACGTAATTAAGTATAGGAAAAATGGAGATAATCAACCCTATCATATTTGGTTCGTATTAAAACACGCTTAAGGTTTGAAATCACAAATTTCAACCGATGAAAACATTCAGAAAGCCTAGTACTTTAATCCAAAAATATCATACTTGAATTTAATCGGTTGGTTTTGAGAATAACATCGGTTAACCGAAGCCTTGGCTCGGAAACCCTAGAAAAGTCGTAACTATGTACATATAAACATATCCAGTATTTCAATCTGTTAAAACTTTCAAAAGTAACTGACATAATATAATCCACTTACCTGATTCCCGAAAAATGATCCAAAACTCCCAAAAAATAAAACTCTAACTTTTGGAGCGGGGCCTGAAAATGAAATCCCATATGCCGGGAGGAGAGAGAGAGAATCGAGGAGCACTTGTGAGTGATCTGAGGGACTTAAAGAGAGAGTGAGACAAGAGAGAGAGAGAGAGAGAGAGAGAGAGAGAGAGAGGAAATGAGAGTTATATAATAAAAACATAACTTAGCCCTTAAGTAACTTAAAATATCTCCTCCAAGATATATATATATATATATATATATATATATATCTAAAAATATCTCCTCCAAGATATTTTGTAGTAACCGGAAAAAAAAAATATAATAATAATAATAATAATAATAAAATAATAAAATAAAATTAATTAATTAAATTAATAAGTAAAATGAACAGTATGATAATTAACATATATATATATATATATATAAATATTATAGCATTTATATATATATATATATATATATATATATATATATATGTGTGTGTGTGTGTGTGTGTGTATATATATATATAAAAGGTATGAAAGCTTCTTAAAGAAGCTTTACTTTACTTTACTTAAGGTTTATTATATATATATATTATTAAATTAGCACAAGTTTCTTTAAGAAGCTTTGGAAATCAAATTTTGGATTTTGGTGGGCGTGCTCTCTCTTCTCTCTCACTCTCTCTCTTCTCTCTCTCTCTCCTACAACTCTCTCTCTCTTCGATTCCGGGCTAGTTTTACGCCGGATCGACAAACCGAAACCACCACGACGCTCCTGGCGAAATTCTCTACAAGTCTGCCGGAACGAATCGTCAGGAAAACGAAATTGGATTTCATCCCAAATCCAAGGTAAGGCTTTATATTCAATATTTGGATTTTTGACAGTTGAAGAAAGTGATATACGCGTAAAAATACTGAACTTTAATACTGGAAATTTTCAGTTCCAGGGTGTTGATTGGGAACGTAGGGAATCATCCCTAAGTTGAGGTAAGACTTTTTAAGTCGAATTTGACTTAGTGGTAGTTATAGAAAATGTTGTACGTACGAAAATACTAAACTTTAATTCTGCGAGTTTTTATTTTCAGGGTGTTGAGTTGAGAACCTTGTGAGTACGGGGAAGATTTTTTTTTAGGGGCTTTTCAGAAATCAGGTAAGGGAATAAACTAAACTAGTTTTGTTTTGAGAAAATGTATGTATATATATATAGCATCTGGTTTCAGAAAAAATAAATATATTTATATATATGATTTATATTTGGAAAATACTGTTTAAATGATGATATGTTGAATACGTAGAAAATTTGTTTAGTGTGGCATGAGTATAAAAATGTTGTGAAATACTATTTTTTTTGGGAATGGGGACGATATGGATTTCTATGATGGAAAACCGGCGTACGGGCCAAGATATTTTTATATGTATATGTGATTTGCCGGCGTATGGGCCGTACTATGTGGATGAGATTTGCCGGCGTACGGGCCGTGCTATGTGATTTGCCAGCGTACGGGCTGTGCTATGTGATTTGTCGGCGTACGGGCCGTGCTATGTGGTTTGCCAGCGTACGGGCTGTGCCATGTGATTTGCCGGCGTACGGGCCGTGCTATGTTAAAATGTGTAATACCGGCGTACGGGCCGATGATTTTTATGATACACGTATATATGTGAAATGATATGATTGATGTGAAAATAAATTATATGAGATATTTATGTATCACGGTTTTAGTATATGTATATGATATCAGAACCTGGTTGGCTTGGTCTAGGCTAGCACTTGCACGGTACCGTTGCTATGTGTCCATGGTCCTCGTGATCATGATATCTGTGTTAACGCCGTTGTACGGAGTGGTGTGAGATTGGATGGTCGATGTGGTTATTTCCAAGAAGTGTGTTGTTATCGCCCCTGGTGTACGGACCAGTCTGGGTAGACCCATCGGACCTACAGACTACTGTTTGACTTGGCAGTGGTCGGCCAACCATTGTCAGGTCCCGCCTTCGGGCCACACAACCCAGTCATGTGGGGGTAATACATGACAACAGCCAGCTAACCTACCAGGATTGTTTTTATGTTATTATTATTATGATATGAGATGAGAAATGTTTATGAAAATGCAGTATGTTCTACCATGTTTTGATATGCATATGTTTTCACAGATTTGATAAACAGTATTGAATATGTTATGTATGGTATATGTAGAACACAGAATACTCATGTTGCCACACACTGGTATTAGTTTATTTCCCTTACTGAGAGGTGTCTCACCCCTAAATCTTATACATTTTTCAGGAGCCCCTGATAGGAGAGCGGGAAAAGCCCCGCTGATCTAGATCAGTTGTTTGCCCTCTTTGGAAGGGTAAGTTTTTGGTAAGGACAGTTAGGTTTTCTGAGGGATTGTCCCTAGATTTCATTTTTGAGATGTATATACTGTGAGATAGTAATTGTAGTGACTCTGGTATGTGTTATGCACATTATGATGAGATGTATATGATTTTATACTTTCTGCTGCGTAGGCTTCTGCTGTATGTTTTGTTATATCCCTGGTGCCCACGGGCCCAGGTGGATTGTGACCTGCTGAGTTGGGATGTATGATGTGATGATAATTTATTTATATATATAAAAAAAATATGTGAAAAAGGAGCAGGTCATTACATATTTATTATTATATTTATTTATTTACTTTTTTATTTATTTTATTTTATTTTTTTCGGGTTACTATATTCTCCCTTCCTTATAAAAATTTCGTCCTCGAAATTTGCTAACTAACTCCCATCACATCCACCGGATTACTACTCATCTACTGATCTGACTTTAGGTAGAAGCGATGACAACCTACATAGTAGTCCCATCCCAAGTTTATTACCTACCCTCATTTATGGCGGAGGATTACCGTGGTTACATATCATATCTCGGGAGATTACAATGGTTATACAAAACTCTACCTAAGACCATCCATATACCAAAACCATAAACACACCGATAATTTAAACAAACCTTCTCTAAACAACCTATATGCAAAACCAAGCTTACCTAAGCTATCATATTTAACTGTTTAACGCTGAGCCTCTCTAAATAATCGTGGATACTTCTGGCATATTTCTATCTCTAATTCTTATGAAGCTTCCTTGACTGCATGATTGTGCCAAAGTACCTTCACAAGCAAAATCTTCTTTGTAGAGACCTGAAGAATTATAGTAATTAAATAATAAAGAAAAGAGAGAAACAGGAAAATTTTAAAAAGGGAACTTATAGGGTCTCATCAACGAATGCAGGGCGCTTGTCAACGATCATCCTTCTTGGGTTCGTTGACGGGAACATTCATCTCATCGATGAGAAATTACCGAGAGGGCCGTTTTTAGGGCTTGAATCTCGTCGACGAGGAGTAGGCGCTCATCGACGAGATTACTGCCCGAACTCATCGACGAGGTGACATGGCTTGTCGACGAGGCTACGTGGACAACATTTTATATATAGCCCTAAAACGGATTTTAATGAAAGAAATTCAATTTTACAGTTCTCTCTCTCTCTCTCTCTCTACACGGTTCCTCTTACTTCTCTCTAGAAATTCGGCTCCGTCTCTCCCCGGTTCAACAATCAGGAGCTACCACGGTGATCCTAAGGAGATTCTCTACAACATAGTCGGAGCGAAATGTTGATTTGAGAAGTTTGGAAATCATCCCAAAACCAAGGTAAGTGGATTATTTGAGTATTTCCAATATTACCAAGTTTATTTAAACTTAGATTTTGTATTATATGAGAATATACTGAAATTTTGTGAAGTAAAATTAGAACATTAAATTTTCAGGAATAGGGTGTTTTGGGACCCTGTAGGCAAGAGTTGAGGACCCCAATGAGTGGTATTTCAAGAACCTAGGTAAAATAATATATGGATTATAGTTTAGGAATTGTGCATATGTGGATTTGGGGAAATATGTATGCGATAATTCTTAAGTCAATTCAATTGTTTGAATGGGAAATTATATGTGTATATCTCAGGATGTTGAAATTATAAATGTCGCACATGTGAGACTGTAAATAGTAGCTAGTGTTCAGATAGTCAAGTAAGGGAAATCTGCTATGTTAGGAATTTTAGTATGATTATCAATAGAAATATATTTTTACGAGATTATTATTACTTAGATTATAAAGTATTTGTATAGCAGAAAATACAAATTTTAGAGCATGTGAATTTATTTATTTAAATCGTGTGGCATAAACTTGTAACAAATTAGTACAGTATTTATGCAGCTACAAATACCATGTTTTACAGTATATTAGTAGAAAATATCATGGGATATATATATATATATATATATATATATATATATATATATGTAATAGAATGAAGAATTTTCAGCACATATACAAATAGGAATTATACAGTGTATTTAGAAACATGATTTACAATATATGTACAAAAACATGTATTTTCCGCAAATTCAGAATATCATGATTTCAGAACCATAACACCCAAATACTCAGATATTCAGACAAATATTCAGTTATACAAATATTAATATTTAGTCAGTTATTCAGATTTACAGATTTATTCAAATAAATTTTACAATGTTATGGTTATTTCAAAATCATGACAAAACAATAATATAGATATTTCAGTTTTGTAACGACCTGCTATTTAACTAGGTTTTTTTTTTTTTTTTTTATATACTATAAAATTTACCATGCTCTAATACCAAACTGGATTAAATCCAACCATTAACCTAAGCAGCGAGAAATAGAAATCAAATAAACATAACCGTATATAATTATATACAATACTAGAGCGCTAACATGTTTCCCAAAATATACACATATATGACTATTTTCCCAAAATATCCTCAACTAGCCAGGGTTATACAAAAATACTCCCAAAAATATACTCACTCTCAACTGACAGGGCAGTACTGAGGCCCCTCTATCTGCGAGCTTGGTCTGCTCGCCTACCTGGATCACTTGAAAAATGTTAAAATAACGGGAAGAGCCAACGCTCAGTAAGACGAAATATGCTATTACTAGTGTGTAACAAATGAATTACAATATTATGAAAATCTGTTTCTATATAATCATGTATAACTGAATCTGTATGTAACGACCCGAATTTAAATTGGAAATTTGAGTAATAAAGAGAGAGGGAAATAGAGACAAAAATAGAAGAAGGTTGTAGACTTCGTCGACGAACATAGGGTTTCGTCAACGAGAAAATACTGAGAAGGGTTATGAGGCAGCCTGAATTTTGTCGACGAATACAGGGTCTCATCGACGAAGATCGGGCTCGTCAACGAATTTCGCCGCCTATAAATATGAAAAATCTGATTTTTTATTCATTTTTCACGCTTCTCTCTCTCTCTCCTCTCTCTCCTCTTCGGCCCTCTCACTCTCTCTCTTCAATTTTGGGCTAGTTTTACGCCGGATCGAAGATCTGAGGCTACCACGATACTCCTGGCGAAATTCCCTACAAGTTTGCCGGAGCGGATCGTTGGGAAAACGAAATTGGAAATCATCCCAAAGTTGAGGTAAGGCTTTTTAATCCAAATTAGACTTTATGGTAGTTATAGAAATTGATGTACGCATGAAAATACGGATGTTTAATACTGAAAATTTTGAATTTCAGGGTATTGAATAGGAAATCCTACGGGGGTCAGGCTAGGAATTTGAGGGGCTTTCTCAGTAGTCAGGTAAGGGAATAAACTAAAGCAATAATTTTCCATGCATATTATTATTAATTATGAGCACATTTATTTTCAGAAAAGCCTATGCTATCTTTGTATATTACATATGAAATGTATGATTGGAAAATACTACTATTGTGATGAAAATGTATATGTATGTATAAGATGCCATAAACGATGATTTTAAAATATGAAGTAAGACTTAACAGCACATGTGTGGTATGAACATTATTTTTATGTGAAGCGAATCATGATATGAATGATTTTACGAGCAAAGCATATTTTCAGGTATTTTGAAAAGACGAATTATGCTATACTGAGTTTGATGATAATATATGATAAATGAGTTGTTTTCAGAATATAAATATCTGAAACGATTTTTGGCACGAGGCCACATGTATGTTATGCGCACGAGGCCGTATTTATATTTCGGCGCGAGGCCGTATTTATTATGTTATCGGTGTGAGGTTGTATTTATTATGATTTTGGCACGAGACCATATGTATGATTTCGGCACGAGGCCGTATCTATGTTTTCGGCACAAAGCCGTGATGATATTATGTATGTTCATGTATTATATGTTATTACAGTTAGGATGTTAGTTTAGTTCAGTTCAGGGCTCGGTACCATAGCTATATGTGTAGATCATATATCTACTTCAGATTAGTGCTAACCGTCCCACGAGAGGATGGGAGATGGATAGTCGATGTGGCTTTTAGTAGAGGGTGGACGTCCACCTGGCAGTCTGGACCAGGGTATGGTGGGTCCATCGTACTTACAAACATATTTGATCCGACAGTGGTCGGCCAGCCATTGTCGGGTCCCGCCTTTGGGCTGCACAACCCGTCATGGGGGGTAATACATGACACCAGCTAGCTATTCATCCTGGGTATATTTTCAGTACTACAGTTACAGCAGATGTTTTTATGTATGTTATTACGAGTTATAATAGATGTTTATGTATGTTATGATTTATTAACAAATATGAAAGTACACGATCATCTAGTATAATATTATGATTATTTCTAGAGTTATGAAATGTACTGTATATGTATAAGCACTTAAATGTTCATGTTGCCACACAGCTGTATTTAGTTTATTTTCCCTTATTGAGAAGTGTCTCACCCCCAACATTAATTAACTTTTCAAGAAACCTAGAGAGACTGGCGGGTCATGGCTGCCATTGAGTGATTGGAGCTTCCCTACTAGAAGGGTAAGCGTCAAACTAGGACTAGGAGATTTTTTTGTTGTATGGTTCTAGTAATGTTTTTGATTTTTTTTGGAGATTGTACATATAAACAGTATATTGATGTTAATAGAAAGCTCTGGTATTATGTTTTATGATTGGATGTTGAGATTTATGTTTACTGCTGCTAGGTTTTTCGCTGTGTTTGATAGATGTCCCCGCTACCCTCGGGTTCGAGTTGACCATTTCATTTATTATGTGAGATTTTATGTTTATAAATTGAGGGAAGTTACACTATAAATAAAGTACAAGTAATTGAAACCACCACCATTTCCATGTTGCTTAACATATCTACATTTTAGGTTTCTACTCAAAATACTTCTAATGTACATAAGTATATTCTCTGTCTCTGTAAATCTGTATATATGTAATAGTAATTGAAAACTTCCCTATGAATAACTATGCTTCATGATTTAACCCCTCATGACAGGGATGTGTGGCTCGTAGGCAGAATCTACCCTGGCTGGCCGACCAGGGTAAACCACTATATTCCCTCAGTCAGATCGGCCACTCCTAAACCCATATCTGATGGGGAGCATATCCACGTCTGGGCACGATCGACCTACTACCACGTATTATCTAAATAGGTGGTTGCACTCTGAACTGAAATATCTGTAGTTACGGTACTGTGCTCTGTAACTGTATGGTCCAACAGGGTCTGATACTATATAATATATTTCTATATACAACTATCTGATTTACCATGATTCTGAAATAACTGTATTAACCATGATATTGAAATAAACTGTAACTGTATCAACTATATATCTGAACTGAACTATAATTTACAAATCATGGTACTGAAAACTGTATAATCATGGTACTGGAAACTGTATAATCATGGTATTTTGTAATTACTATAAAATATATCCACTGGTTGTATGTTCTGTAAAACATATCCTGAAAATACTGTAAAACATGTTTCTGTACTATATTTATATTCTCAAGCCAAACAGTAATTTAATGCATAATATTCATAACTAATAAACTGTATAAAATCTTGCTATGAATAATATCCTGGTAAAAATATACATTTCATTATGGAAATCATTTTAAAACTCCCTAACATAGCATATTTCCCTTACCCGATTTCTGCTAAAATCCCCCTACTGAGACGGGTCCAACACCCACAGGGTTCTCCACTCAATACCCTGAAAACCATATATTCCAGAACAAAATGTCACTATTTCTACGTTTACAACATTTCCTACAACTGCTGGAAAGTCAAATTCTGAATAAAAGACCTTACCCTGGATTTGAGATGTATCCAACTTCGCCCCTTCGACGATCTGTTCTTGCAGACTTGAAGAGAACTCTGCCAGGAGCGTCGTGGTGGCCTCAGATTGTCGATTCGGTGACTGACGGAGCCGAAATTGAAGAAAATTGAAAAGGAAACCGTAGGGGAGGAAGAAAGGGTTTCTCGGCTGAAATTTCCTACGATTAAAATCAGTTTAGGGCTATTTATACTGCGAGCTTCGTCGATGAGCCACGTCATCTCGTCAATGAGTCCTTTAGTAATTTCGTTGACGAACCCTTCCTCCTCGTCAACGAATTTCAGACTGCCTAAAACCCCCCTCGGTATTTTCTCGTCGACGAAGCTCACCCTCGCTAAACGAGGTCTTATTGTACCCTCATCGACGAATCCCCTGTATTTGTTGACGAGGCCCTGATAAATTTATTGGGTATTTTTCCCAAAGTGCGATGTCATCGACTGCCTCCTTCTATTACTGTTTCCATTTCTCTCCCTCTTTATTATTTAAATAACATTATTCTTCAAGTCGTTACATTCTCCCCTCCTTATAAAATTTTGTCCTCGAAATTTACTATCTGTATTACCTACTATCATCCCATAAAGGCAAATGATCTACTTATTTTATTACCTGCCCTCACTTATGGCAAAGGAATACCGTGGTTACATGGGTAGTTCTGGGAGATTACAATTTTAAAAGAAAATTTCCCCCAAAACCAAAATACTACCTAACCTATGCTCTACATTACAATTACACTGGACTCAACAAAATGAAATTACCATCCTAGCATATACATCAATACTATAATTCATCAAACAAGTGGGGCTATTTCCGTTTGATTTCATCTTCAAGCTCCCATAAGGCTTCCTTAATCGCGTGGTTTCTCCATAGAACATTTACTAATGGTATCTTCTTACTGCGCAATTCTTGTTCTTTTCTATCTAAAATTTGTACTGGAACTTCTTCATATGCTAAAGTCTCACTGACTTCCAGTTCTGCATGGCCGATGATATGGGAAGGATCTGGGACGTATTTCCTTAGCATGGAAACATGAAATACGTCATGAACTCGAAATAAAGATGGCGGTAAAGTTAACTGATAGACTGCCCCAATCTTCTCAAGTATCTCAAATGGGCCAATAAACCTAGGGCTCAACTTACCCTTCTTCCTAAATCTCAAAATCCCCTTCAGTGGAGTTATTCTCAGAAATATATGATCACCCACTTCAAATTTCAGTTCTCAAAGGCGAGTATCTGCATAGCTTTTCTGCCGACTCTGCATTGCACTAATCCTGTCTCAAATAAGTTGGACTTTATCACACGCTTGCTGAATTATCTCTAGACCCAAACTCGCCTTTCACCTACTTCATCCCAGAAAAGAGGAGATCGGCATCTCCTACCATATAATGCCTCGTAGGGTGTCATGCCGATGCTAGTTTGATAACTGTTATTATAAGCAAATTCAACTAGTGGCAAAAACTGAATTTTCCTACCTCCAAAGTCTAGCATACAGGGACGAAGCATATCTTCTAATACCTGGATTGTTCTCTCAGTCTGATCATCGGTCTGAGGGTGGAAAGCGGTGTTGAATGTTAGCTGAGTCCCTAATGCCTCCTGTAAACTCCTCCAAAACCGCCATGTGAAACGAAGGTCACGGTCTGAGACTATGGATACTGGTACTCCATGGGGTCGAACAATTTCCTGTATATAAATCTCTGCTAACCTGTTCATAGGGTAGTTGACTTTAATGGGCAAAAAGTGCGTTGTCTTCGTCAACCTATCAACCACCACCCAAATGACATTCTGACCATGTGGCGCTGGCGACAGCCCAGTAACAAAATCCATGGAAACGTTGTAACGACCTGCTTAATAAACTGATTTATATATATATATACTATGATAATCTACATGCTCTGATACCATACTGGGATAAACCCAACCATGAACCTAAGCAGCGAGAAGCATAAATAGACATAACCATATGAACAAATATACACAATACAAAAACTAATACCACACAATACCAGAGTACTATATGTTTTCCAAAATATATATACATACATTTGTTCCCCAAAATACCCTTAACTAGCTAGGGTATACAAAAATACTCCCAAAATGTACTCACTCTCCACTGGCAGGGCAGTACAGAAGCCCCTTTATCTGCGAGCCTGGTCTGCTCGCCTACCTAGATCTACTGAAAAATGTTTCAACACTGGGATGAGTCAACGCTCAGTAAGAAGAAATATGTTATTACTAGTGTGTGACAAATAAGTTACTATATCATGAAAATCTGTTTTCAAATAAACATATATAACTGAATATATAAATAAAGTATAAGTGATAAAATCCACCACCCCTGTCCCTAATGTTTAACATGTCAGTATCGGAGAATATTATTCAAAATACTTCTAGTATAAGTAAGTATGTTCCCTATTTCTGCAAATCTATACATATGTAATAATAACTGAAACTGTTCCCTGTAGATATCTGTGTGTCATGACTTACCCCCTCATGACAGGGTTGTGCGGCCCATAGGTGGGATTTACCCTGGCTGGCAACCAGGAATAAATCACTATACTCCATGGGTCAATCTGCCCACCTCAACCCATATCTAGATGGGGATCCTAACCTCTTCAAGGGCCTAAGTGATCGACCTTACCACGTATTATCTAATAAGGTGGTTGCACTCAAAAAGTAACGTGATATCTGTAGCAACGGTATCGTGCTCTGTAGCTGCATAGTCCAACAGAGTCTGATATCATATAATGTAACGACCTGCTATTTAACTGGGTATTATTTTTTTTTTTATACTATGTTATTCTACATGCTCTGATACCATACTGGGGGAAAAACTCAATCATAAACCTAAGCAGCGAGAAGCATAAATCACATAAACATTATCATTTGAACATATATATATATATATATAAAATACCACACAATACCAAAGTACTACATGTTTCCTAAAATATGTACATATATTTGTTCCTCAAAAATACCCTCAACTAGCTAGGGTTATACATAAACACTCCCAAATATACTCACTCTCTGACAAGGCACTACAGAAGCCCCTCTATCTGCTAGCCCGATCAACTCGCCTACCTGGATCACCTAAAAAATAATTCAACACTGGGATGAGCCAACGCTCAGTAAGACGAAATATGCTATTACTAGTGTGTGGCAAATGAGCTACTATATCATGAAATCTATTTTCAAATAAACATGTATAACTGAATATATAAACAAAGTATAAGTGATAAAATCCACCACCCCTGTCCCTATCGCTTAACATGACAGTATTGGAGTTTATTATTCAAAATACTTCTAGTATAAGTAAGTATGTGCCCTGTTTCTGCAAATCTATACATATTTAATAATAACTGAAAATGTTCTATGTGACTATCTGTGTGTCATGACTTACCCCCTCATGACAGGGTTATGCGGCCCGTAGGCGGGATTTACCTTGGCTGGCCAACCACGAATAAATCACTATACTCCATCGGTCGATCTACCCTCCTCAACCCATATCTGGATGGGGAGTCTATCCTCTTTAGGGCCTAGGTGATCGACCTTATCACGTATTATCTAAATAGGTGGTTGTACTCATAAAGTAACATAATATATGTAGCAACGGTACCGTGCTTTGTAGCTGCAAATCCAACAGGGTCTGATACTATATAATATATTTCTATATACAACTATCTGAATTACCATGATTCTAAAATAATCGTAATAACCATGATGCTACATAACTGTACTGTAATTCATACGCCGTAATACTGAGAACTGTATGATCATAACACTGAAACTGCATAATCATAATACTGAAACTGTATAATCATAATACTGATATTCGTGTAATCATGGTACTGAGATTCATAAAATCATGGTACTAAAATATCGTAAAATCAGAATACTAAAATATCATAAAACATATATTCGTACTATGCTCATATTCACAAGCCACACGATATTGTAATACATAATTTTCATCATTTAATAAGCCGTATAATATTTTAAAAATATCTAGCATAGCATATTTCCCTTACTTGACTACTGGAAAGCCCCTATGGAGTACTAGCCTAACTCCCGTAGGGCCTCCTACACAACACCCTGAAACCAACATATGCCAGAACATAATATTAGTATTTCTTCACCTACATCATTTTCTATAACTATCATAAGGCCAAAAAGGGACTAAAAGGCCTTACCCTGAATTTGGGATGAAATCCAACTTTATTTTCCCCACGATCAGCTCCTGCAGACTTGTAGAGAACTTCACCGGGAGCGTCATGGTAGTCTCAAATCTTCAATCCGGCGACTAACGAGGCCAGAAATGAAGAGAGATGTAGAAGAGAGAGAGAAGCGTCAAAAGTGAATAAAAATTGGATTTTTAGCTATTTATAGGGCCAGATTCGTCGACGAGACACGTCACCTCGTCAACGAGTCCTTCATTAAATTCGTTGACGAAGCCCTGTATTCGTCGACGAAATTCAGAGCAGCCAAAAACCTCGCTCGGTATTTTCTCATCGACGAATCCCTGTATTCGTTGACGAATTTTCTTCTGCACTCGTCGACGAACCCCTATATTCGTCGACGAGTCCTGGCAATTTCCTAAAATTAAAATTATCCCCAAAATGTAATGTCGTCGACGAACTCCTTCTGTTTCTGTATCTATTTTCTCTCCCTCTTTATTATTAAAATGTTATTATTCTTCGGGTCACTACATATAATATATTTCTATATACATATCTATCTGATTTACCATGATTCTGAAATACTGAAATAACCATGATGCTGCATAAACTGTAACTGTAGTTCATACATAATATTGAGAACTGTATAATCATAACACTAACATCTGCATAATCATAGTACTGAAACTACATGATCATAATACTGATATTCGTATTATCATGGTATTGAGGTTCATGAAATCATGGTACTGAAATATCGTAAAATCAGAATACTGAAATATCGTAAAACATATCTCCGTACTATATTCATATTCACAAGCCACGCGATACTGTAATACATAATTTTTCATCATTTAATAAAGTGTATAATATTTTAAAAATACCTAGCATAGCATATTTCCCTTATCTGACTACTGGAAAGCCCCTATGGAATACTAACCTAACACCCGCAGGGCCTTCTACACAACACCCTGAAAAAAATATTCGCCAGAACAAAATATCAATATTTCATCGCCTACATCATTTCTTATAACTCCCATAAGGTCAAAAATAGGCTAAAAGGTCTTACCCTGAATTTGGGATGAAATCCAACTTCATTTTCCCAACGATCCGCTCTAGCAAACTTGTAGAGAACTTCGCCAGAAGCGTCATGGTAGCCTCAAATTTTCGATTCGGCGACCGGCGGGGCCAAAAGCGAAGACAGAAGGGAGAGAGACATCGGAGAGAGAGAAAGGAGCGTTAAAAGTGAATAAAAATCCAGTTTTTAGCTATTTATAGGGCCAGATTCGTCGACAAGACACGTCACCTCGTCGACGAGTCATTCATTAAATTAGTTGACGAAACCCTGTATTCATTGACAAAATTCAGAGCAGCTAAAAACCCCCGCTCAGTATTTTCTTGTCGACGAAACCTTGTATTCATCGACGAATTTCCTTATGCACTCATTGACGAAGCCCTGTATTCATCGACGAGTCTTGGCAATCCCTCGAATTTATTATATTCTCCAAAATGCAATGTCATCGGCGAACGCGCGTTCGTCGACGAAGTCTACGGCCTCCTTCTGTTTCTGTTTCTATTTCTCTCCCTCTTATTATTATTAAAATGTTATTATTCTTCAGGTAACTACATACATGATCCCATTTCCATTCGGGAATGAAAAGTGGCTACAACTGACCAACCGGTCTCTAGTGCTTAGCCTTAACCTGCTGACACGTCAAACACTGCTGCACAAATGCTGCTATTTCCCTCTTCATACCACTCCACTAGAAATGATCCCGTAGATCCCTATATATTTTCATACTACCAGGATGAATAATGTATAGAGATCTGTGTACCTCTTCTAGAATCATTTTTTTGATGCTGACATCCGCAGGCACACATAATCTGGTGCGAAATCTGAGGGGCCCATCATCGGTATTACTGAATTCCTCTCCTTGACCATCCTGTATTCTGGCAAGCACCTCCATTAACTTTGGATCATCTATCTGAGCAGCTTTAATTCTCTCATACAATGCAGGTTGTATCACTAAACTAGCAATAAGCACATGAGGATCATTCTTCACTAATTTCACACCGAGTCTTTCCAAGTCCATTTGAATTGGGTGCTGAACTACCGCTGCTAGTTGTGCTGTATCTCTTGATTTACGGTTCAAAGCATCAGCCACCACATTTGCTTTACCTGGGTGGTAACTGATGGTGCAGTCGTAATCCTTAATGAGTTCCAACCATTTCCTCTGCCACATGTTCAAATCTTTCTGTGTAAAGAAGTACTTTAGGCTCATATGATCAGAAAATATTTCACATTTCTTACCATATAAATAGTATCTCCAAATCTTCAATGCATGTACAACCGCAACCAATTCTAGATCGTGAGTAGGGTAGTTCTTTTCATATTCTTTCAACTGCTTGGACGCATACACCACTACCCTACCATGATGCATCAGTACACAACCGAGTCTCTCAAAGACGCATCATCGTAAATCACAAAACCCTCACCTCCTGATGGAATCGTCAGTATTGGTGCAGTGATGAGCCGCTGCTTTAATTCCTGAAAACTCTGCTCGCATTCTTCATCCCACACAAATCTGGCATTTT
Source organism: Malania oleifera (assembly GCF_029873635.1). Classification (NCBI taxonomy): domain Eukaryota; kingdom Viridiplantae; phylum Streptophyta; class Magnoliopsida; order Santalales; family Ximeniaceae; genus Malania; species Malania oleifera. The sequence continues at coordinate 9,898,133 of NC_080426.1, forward strand.
TCCTGGTCAAACGCATGAGAGGTCCTGATAAAGCTGAAAACCCCTCAATAAATCGACGGTAATAACCTGTCTATCCCAAGAAACTCCAAACTTCCTGTACATTCCTCGGCCTGGCCTAACTCACCACCGCATCGATCTTGCTAGGATCCACTGATATACCGTCTCCTGAGATCACATGACCTAAAAATGCAACTTCCTCAAGCCAGAACTCACACTTTCTAAACTTGGCATAAAGTTTCTCTTCCCCGAGTGTCTGTAGTACCTACCTCAAATGCACCTTATGATCCTCAAAACTCCTTGAGTAGACTAGTATATCATCAATAAAAACTACCACAAATTGGTCCAAATATTGGTGAAAGACTCTATTCATCAAGTCCATAAACACAGCTGTGGCATTCGTCAAACCAAATGGTATAACAAGGAATTCGTAGTGCCCATACCTAGACCTGAAAGCTGTCTTTGCTACATCCTCTGCTTTTACCCTCACTTGATGATAACCTAATCTGAGATCAATCTTAGAATATACCCGTGTACCCTGGAGCTGATCAAACAAATCGTCTATACGGAGTAGAGGATATTTATTCTTAATAGTAACCTTATTTATTTCTCTATAATCAATACACATTCTCATAGACCCGTCTTTCTTCTTTACGAATAACACTGGAGCTTCCCATGGCGATACACTAGGTCGTATAAATCCCCTATTCAACAAGTCTTGCAACTGATTCTTCAATTCTCCCAACTCAGCGGGAGCCATACAATAAGGAACCTTTGAAATCGGTGTCATTCCTGGAGGTAAATCTATAGGAAAATCCACCTCGCGTTTGGGAGGTAACCCTAATAGCTCCTCTAGAAAGACATCTAGAAATTCTCATACGACTGGGGTACTGGCAAGCTTCACTTCATTCTCTGACGCTTCCTTTACAAAAGCCACAAACCCTGACCTCCATCCCGGACTAATCTGCTCGCCCGCACGACTGACACTAGTTGCGTTGGAGCACGTACCCGTGAACCAACGAATCTGAATTCCTACGTACCAAGGGGTCTGAAAATTACCTCTTTCTGATGACAATCAATGTTGGCATGATTGGCAGCCAACCAGTCCATACCTAGTATTATATCAAACCCACACATATCAAATACAATCAAGTCAGCTAGTAATACTTTCCCTTGAAACTAGGATCTAATACCAAAAACCAGCTAATTCTAGCTCAAAACTTACCCTCCTAGCGGGGTAATGAAAACTGTCTCAATGGCGGCCTCGGTCCGCCTATCTTTCTGGGTTCCCTGAAATGGTTTAAGTTAGGGTGAGACACCTCTCTGTAAGGGAAATAAACTAAATACAGTTGTGTGGCAACATGAATATTTAGTATTATAATAAATAAACAGTACATGTCACATGCTTAAAAGCACTGATCATATCATAACTAAGTAAACATACAATTTCATGGTTTTACTAAATCATACTATATTTCACTGTTCATAAAGTCATCTGATATAACTAATAATTCTGAAATTTACCCAGGATGAATAGCTAGTTGATGTCATGTATTATCCCCCATGACGGGTTGTGCGGCCCAAAGATAGGACCCGACAATAGCTGACTGACCATTGCCAGTTTTATTTTGTTTAGTACAAGGTAATAAATGTGTAATTGTAATTTAGAATATAAGATAGGTAGTGTTTTGGTTTTGGGAGAATTTTCTTTTATGAGTATATTTGTAATCTCCCAGTACCCTGAATGTAACCATAGTATTCCTCCGCCATAAGTGAGGGTTAGTAATAAAATAAGTAGTCCATTTTCTGCTAAGAATGGTGTTCAATACAGATAATAAATTTCGAGGACGAAATTTTATAAGGAGGGGAGAATGTAGAGATATGAAGAATTATAGTAATTAAATAATAAAGAAAAAAGAAAAATAGGAAAATTTTAAAAAGGGAACTTACAGGGTCTCGTCGATGAACGCAGGGCGCTCATCAACAATCATCTTTCTTGGGTTCGTTGATGGGGACATTCATCTCATCGACGAGAAATTACCGAGAGAGCCGTTTTCAGGGCCTGAATCTCGTCAATGAGGAGTAGGCACTCGTCGACAAGACTACTGTTCAGACTCGTCGACGAGGTGACGTGGCTCGTCGACGAGGCCACGTGGACAACATTTTATATATAGCCCTAAAACGAATTTTAATGAAAGAAATTCATTTTTACAGTTTCCTCTCTCTCTCTCTCTACACGGTTCCTCTTACTTCTCTCTAGAAATCTGACTCCATTTATCCCCGATTCAACGATCAGGAGCTACCACGATGATCCTGGGGAGATTCTCTACAACATAGTCGGAGTGAAATGTTGATTTGAGAAGTTTGGGAATCATCCCAAAACCAAGGTAAGTGGATTATTTGAGTATTTCCAGTATTACCAAGTTTATTTGAGCTTAAATTTTGTATTATATGAGAATATACTGAAATTTTGTGAAGTAAAATTAAAATATTAAATTTTCAGGAATAGGGTGTTTTGGGACCCTACAGGCAAGAGTTGAGGACCACAGTAGGTGGTATTTCAGGAATCTAGGTAAAATGATATACAGATTATAGTTTAGGAATTGTGCATATATGGATTTGGGGAAATATGTATGCAAGAATTCTTAGGTGAATTCAATTGTTTGAATGGGAAATTATATGTGTATATCTCAGAATGTTGAAATTATAAATGTTGCACATGTGAGACTGTAAATAGCAGCTAGTGTTCAGATAGTCAGGTAAGAGAAATATGTTATGCTAGGAATTTCAGTATGATTATCAGCAGAAATTCTATGTTTTACAACATTATTATTACTTAGATTATAAAGTATTTGTATAGCAGAAAATATAAATTTTAGAGCATGTGAATTTATTTATTTAAATTGTGTGGCATGAGCTTATAGCAAATTAGTACAGTATTTATGCAACTACAGATACCATGTTTTACAGTATATTAGCAGAAAATATCATAAAATATATATATATATATATATATTTAATAGAATGAAGAATTTTCAGCACATATATAGATAGAAATTATACAATATATTTAGAAACATCATTTACAATATATGTACGAAAACATGTATTTTCAGCAAATTCAAAATATCATGATTTCGAAACCATAACACCCAAATACTCAGATATTCAGACAGATATTCAGTTATACAAATATTAATATTCAGTCAGTTATTCAGATTTACAAATTTATTCAGATCAGTTTTATAGTATTATGGTTATTTCAAAATCATGATAAAATAGTAATATGGATATTTCAATTACATAGTGAGAGCCATTAGAAAAAGAACCAAGTGTTGACGATCCCAATAATTGGAAAATTTTTCAGCATTAGTGGCATCTGAAAATTCTAGTTCTGAGGAAGCAAGTTGATCCCAAACATAGTACATCTCAAATAGGAAATTATTGATGGATTGCCCAGTTTGTTGTTGCATGCAGTGTAGGGTGCCCAAAAGTTGATATTGATGAGACAAATCCGCGATGGTGTAACATTTCTCTAGAAAATCCCAAAGTGATTTGACAGTTTTAAATCTCCCAAACTGGAGATTAGTGGAATGTATGCACGTGTTGCAAATCCAAGTGATGATCTGGTGGTTTTTGCTATCCCACTCCTTAAGACGGTCTATGTATTTGCTGGTGGTTTCACCGTCAATTTTCTCCTGTTCGGTGATATCGCCATTTCTTTCTTCCTTTAAGAAAGCTGGGCATAGCCTAAGCCCATACAATGTAATTAGGACCTTCCATAAAGGCAATAGGTTTTAAAGCCTCAAGATGCTCCATAGTTTACTATTGCACAGGTGAATAAAGAGAGAATAATTGTATGAAATCACTCCAGGTAAATTCCCAGGGAAGTGGGGGGTCACAATAGACGACTTAAGTCTCATTATCTTAAACCGAATTTTCTTTCGACATGTAATTAACACAATATATCACTACACCTATACACGACAATAGCTAGCTATTGGGAAAAAGGCAGTTGCGGTCGGAGGCGGTGACCGGAGACGAGCGGTCAAGAGCGGTGACCAGAGACAATCGATCGGAGGCAGTGATCAGGGACGAGTGGTGACTGGAGACAGGCAATAGGAGGCGGTGACCGGAGATGAGCGATGACTTGAGACGAGCGGTAGGAAATGGTGGCAGCAGCCGAAGGCGACAACTAGAGGCAGCCGTATAGGTATGGAGAGGATATATAAGAAGTTTTTCTGATGTGAAGGATCAACTAATAATAGTTGCAATCACAGAGCATACTCAACTCTTAATATACCAAGGCTGCACAAAAAGTATTTCTGATGTAAAAGATCCACTTGTAGTGGCAATCACAGACCATACTCCACTCTTGATAGGCCAAGGACTAAAAAAATAGCGGCTCTGATACCAATTGAGAGAGAGAGAGAGAGAGAGAGAGAGAGAGAGAGAGAGAGGGAGGGAGGGACAATACCTGAGAAAAAAATTGTATTGAATGGTGTAATTTGCATTTAAGAGGGGTATTCTATTTATAGCCTATTCTAAGGGGAAAATTGTTTATCATCCCAATGTGGGACAAGTGTTATATGTTATATACATTAACAAAAGGGAAAGTAAAATTTTATGGAAAATATGTATACATAAAAGAAGACTCCGGTAAATTACAGTAAAGAGGAAAAAGCCACTTCAAATTATCATGGTATAAAATAATGAATTATAATACATTGAACAAAAATTGTTAGAAGGGCATTGAACACTCGGTGTGGATCTTTTTGTCTAATTATTCTTCCCTTTTGAGATTAATTCCCAATGAAACCCCACAAAGAGAATTCACCAAGGCTAGTTGATGGGTTCAGGCTGGACAGCTTTCTGGACAAGCTTGGTCTGTTCTTTTACGTGCACCAGGAAAAACCCGGCTATGGAACCAGAAGGAGCATGACCAACGTATTTGATGTCATCCATCCGTAGTTCCTCTACCAACTGCTTTCACGGCAGCACAGAGCCAGGGTGCTATGTAACTGTATGCACCCATATTCATTGGCTCTTCCTCGCACCAAACAATCTCAGCATCTGAAACAATCACACAAGAAAATAAATCAGAAAATGAATACTCAATTGTGAGTTGGTTCCCAATTTCCCAGCAACTGAAATTTTTAGTAGCCATTCAGGCTCATAAGCACCTGCAATCAATTGTTTCATGCCATCAAAATGTTAAAAAGGGGGAGGACGGATCTGCAGACTGTCAGATATTTGTTAAATATCGCTTGAACAACACTATCTAGAGGTTTTGCTGACAAAAATGGCCATGGATTACATAAACCAACAACATTCATGGAACGATCTTTCTGCCTTTCCAAGTCCATCAGCGTGTCAAAATCTGACACATACAATTGAAATCTCAGTCACCTTCAAACGAGGCTGCCAAAACAACCATGAGAAGTTAATTTACATAGAGGAAAAGAATTCCATTTTTTATGGGCACTTTCAGAAAATAAAACTTGGCAAGACGGGATTGAGACCCACCCAAGGCACACTTGGTCCAAGACACAGAATTCCGGGGTGCAAAACAAGGGATGTGCACATGTACATGTGTGTGCATACAAGCACTTTGGTGCAAACATCTAGACGCATACAGATCAGTTAAAAGTGGTCAGACAAGATTTCATTAGTATCCTGTTCAACAACAAGGAATTGCTATTTACGCACAGCCCTTGGTTGCTTGAATGCAACCCAATTCACCTATCACAGGAGCGCATAAGCAGCAAAGGCTGCAAATGAGCCTGATATCAATGAATTTATGTTAGATGACACAATTATAATAATTATTCCATTTCTTTAAAAGCCCATAAAATAGGTATGAAGAATATTTTCAGCAGAGCTAAGTTCAAATGAGGGACATTGTGTCCCTTATTTTTCGTTCAAGATAAAAAAACACAATATGAATCAGAAGAAGTGCATTCCGATATGTTTCGGAGCTTAGCAGTAGGCTTAAGAGGGAAATCTGAGCGGGCATCTTACTGAGTTGCTCAACGATCTTGTACTCAATCCTTTTCAATTAGTTCAGGAATTCCTCCGCTTCTTTTGATCACTGACAGGCTGCTTTTGCTTCGGCGCCTGCTTACCTTCTTTCCCTTTCAGACACGGTTCAGTTCAGATCTTACCGGGTATAGCTGCAACACGATCGGGTATGAAGAATATTTTTCATTGAAATATGCCAATATTAGCAAAGCTAAGTTCAAATAATGAGGGACATTGTGTCCCTTATTTTTCGTTCAAGAAATTAAAAAAAAAAAATGTGTAGCATTCAAATATTAAATGCTAAAGCTGTCTCCGCAAGTGTGATTCAATCCTCCCTAATACCCCCCCCCCCTCCCCCTCCCCCACAAAAAATAATCCAAAATAAACAAAAAAATAACTTACAACATCAAAATACTATTTATTTTGGATGTGGATTGGTGATTCTCCATTCCTGGATTGCCCACTATGTGATGCTTCCCTTCACTTAATAGGTGTATATTGAATATGAACTATATAGTTATATTACTAGTAATGATAAATTATGAGAATATTTCTTGTTTTGCCCACCCTAACTAGAAATCCTAGTTTTGCCCCTCTTGACTATGTCTACAGTGATGGAGAGATGGAAAAAAAATTATTTAAAAAAGAAAAAGCAACTAATATGGAAGTAATAATAGTACTAAGAGACCATATAATATCATGCATATTATTTTATATATATATACCTTCAATGCATGTTGTGTAGCCTCACACCATGAAAAGGGTGTGCTCCCACTCTGCAAGGTTCATGCCTATTTAAGGTACTTTGCCTTGCACCTTGCTGCCTATGCTTTTTTTTAGGCACCCAGACCAATTAAAAATAAAAAATAAAAAAATAACTATAATTTTTTTAATAGTATAAAATTAAATATAATGATATTTTAATGCAAACAGGTAATAAATTGTGTTTGAGTTGGGCCGTTCTTAACCCAATCAAGTGAACACAAGCCTCAATCCCCCAGACACAGGAAATTGTTGTACTTTCATTGAAGCAAAAATTCAATGGTGAGACTGGTTTTCACACACAACACACACAGATATTTGCAATGAACTCTCCTATCGTTATTGAAATACATGTTTTCGTAACACTTCAGCTCTTGCTGGATTAGGCCATAAGGGAAGGGACAAAGCTGTTCAACCCTACAGATTGCAATGTCATTGTCATTGACTTTTCTTCTATCCTCATCAAGCTCATAATAAACCTAAAAAATGGCAAATGAAACTAATATTATGTACTGCACTTTATATCAGAAACAGAACCAAAGAATTGAAAACCAACAAGACAAAATACAATAGACTTGCTCTAATGATCCAGACTACTTTTTTTTAGCTTTTCTGTTTTTTTTTTTTTTAGGAAAAAGAAATGGAAAAGGATAGAATGAGAAAAGGTGAGGGGGAGAGAGGAAAGGCAGGGTAATGGATCCTCTCCAGTCTTGTCCTGCCTAGAACACAAAGTAACAAACACCTCTCCTGAGCAAAAAATCAAATGTCTGATACCCTCCTCAAGGTCAGAGTGGTCGTTCTGGTTCTTAATAAGGTGCTTGAATCTGTTCCCTTGATTGTCAAAACCTGGGTGCCCTTAGACATCATCAAATTCAGATAGATTAGATTGGGAGTCCTTGTGCTGAAGCAGGTTCTTTGAAGACATCACAATGAGAGGCATTGCTAGTGTATCTATGGAAAAAAAAAAATCTAACACAAGTGCGAACTCTATTAACTGAAAGCAAATTCATATACCAATCTGTTGCACTCACCTGATGCCGTAGAATATGGAACGAATTAGCAGGTGTTGTTACATTAACGACCTGCCAATTGCACTCCTGTATCTGCTTCCGAAGTGTTGGATCCATCTGTGGTATAACATAGGGATTATCATCACTTATCTGCCATTAGATTATATAGAATATATTATTTCAGGCAAGTAACACAAATACTGCTGACCTAAAGGAAAGGACACAAAAAGAAACCATTATTCCATTCGGCTGGAGAAGTTTGGAGGTGAAAAAAAGGGCTATGAAGGATGGAACAAACAGAGTGAGTGCACTCTCCAGCTGCTTTTCAAGGTTGCCTAATGACATCTCAATTGAGCAATAATAGAAATCATAATAGACTAGACCAGGTTTTGGAATTGGGATATTTCAGTGCTCTAAACCAGGAACAGATAAAGTTTATTTTTTTAGAGCATTCCCCTTCCAATCCCTATTAAATGCACAAACAAATAAATACACAAGTATGTATGTTTATTGTAAGCATCTGTGCACAGATATGTGAGAGAAAGAGGGGAGTGGGGGGGGGGGGGGTGGGAGAGAAAGAGCAAGAGAGGGGAGTCTCGTAATGGAAGTTGATACACACTGGAATGTTGACAGAACAACCCTTTGGCCAAAAAAAAAAAAATGGAAAGGATGGACTGAAGTAACATGTGGGGAGGCAATACAAGGCACATTCCAATGCAGTACCTGAAGGAAACGCTCTAGTCGTGCTCTTGAATGCTAAGGGCTCTGATCATCATAACCATGAGGAAGCAACAAAACAAGCCCACTTTGATGCAGCCACTTTAACTCCCCATTACTCAAAAGCTGATCGAATATCACTTGAGCTCCATTAGCAAAATCACCAAAATGAGCTTCCCATATTACCAAGAAATTGGGATTTTCCATTGAGTAGCCCAACTCAAATCCAAGAACACCAAATTATGATAGAGAGCTGCACATGCACACATACAAATGCAGATTGTATCTTACTATAGATCAAGCAAATTTCAAGAAATAATAAGTCCACAAGGATGATATAGTTTCTCAGATATTAAATTACATATATGGTCTAGAAGTCCTTAAGAAGAAAGAAAATGTTCCAACAGCACCATGTTTCAACTCAGAACATAAGGGAGAAGATAAGGGAGTTCTTACCTTCTCCCTGTCCTACAAATAGGACAGGAAGGTCTAAACTTTGAGACATACAAACGGTGACTAAACTCTAAAATAATATACATGCATTTCTTAATCCAGAGGGTTGATAACTGGTGATCAGAAGGTACATGCCTGAAAATTTTATAATCTAACTTTGACATTCTTCTGTAAAATAAGGAAAATTAGAGCACATCTAATAGAAATTCACTAACAAGTTTTACAGTTCTATAATGCAAAAAACATATGTAAACTCGGCAAGTTGAGTGAATGGACTACCTAAAAGTCTAAAACTACCCACAGCTTGAAGAAGAAGACAACCTATTCATCTAGGGCAAGTTAGTGGTTATGGTAGGAAATTCCCACTCCTATGATGTTGTGAGGATTAGAAGTTGCATAACTCCCAGGGTGCTGCAAGGATTAAAAATGGTGTAGACAGAGATAAACTTGTACACTGAAAGCAGATTGGAATTTTTTTTTAACAAAAAAAAAAAAATTTGGGTTCAAACAGTAAGATAAATCACCTTCCCAAAATAGTTTTCCCTCGAAGGCAAAGCTAATGCTCCACCCTTCGGATTTGGGAATGTAAAAATGTTTTCAAATTTAAACGTCCTGATATAATGGATTTAAGAGATACGGTCTTCTTCCAGGTTGACGATTGGTTAAAACTTGATATTAAGTGTTAAAGATTGTTTTTCTTTAGCTGAGAGTCCATTTCTTGTTGATACACTGGTAGAGCTTTTCCTGGAGATGCATGTGTAGCAGTATCCCAGTGTTTCTATATCTCACCCAGGTACAGAGACTACCCCCTTTGTCTTAGCTTACATACAATTACCTTGTCTTAAAAATAATTAGTAAAAGGGCGTCCCCGGGCCATAAGGCTCCTGCTTTTCAAGAGTAAGAGGAGGGTTGTCACAGTGTACGCAGCCTTACCCCTACTTTTATGCAGAGAGGTTGTTTCCTTGGACTCAAACCCATGACCAACAGGTCACAAAAGAGCCAAAAAAAAAGCTTAATAACTTCAAACCCTAAAAAACAAAGAAATAAGATATTGACAAGCTCCCAGATCTTATTCCTTCAAGCCCCATGCATAGAATCCAAATTCTTAAAGTTCCTAAAATTCAGATCACAAGTTATATGGTTATGTGCTTTAAAACACAGAACAGAAATTACACAAACATCCTAAAATAAAGATAAGGGGTGATTTTTTCTTGCAAATTAGGAATTAGGAAAAGTTTGAAAGGAGGATATTCGGATCCACTGCAGAAAAATGCATCAAACCATCCCACTTAAAACACACCTTCCCCTGAATCCCCCTTTCCAAACCCTCCCCTCACACCCCCCCTGCCCAAAAAATAATAATAATAAAAATTAAAAAAGGAAAAAAAAGGTAGGGAGGGGGAGAGAGGGAAAGGCCGAAGTAAACCCGGGCTATACCCTGGTAGTGCATCCAAAATGATTCCAAGCATGCAGATAGCCTCATAAGCTAGGCTTCAAAATGCTGAAAATTCAGCTAAACAAAACATATAATAATTTTTTCAGAAATTGTTAGTCAAAAAAATCATGAAAATTTATTCAACATTCCATGGCAGCATAAGTGAACTATTCTGAGAAAACACTAAATGGAAGGAACCAAACGGAGAAAGCTAAAAAATGATTGTGAACTTATCTATGACTTTTGTGCATTCGGGGTAATCAAAACAAGCTCCATACAGGATAACAGAGTGGCCACTGAGTTGCAGAACCACAAGTAACAAAGAGCTTAAGCCAAAAAAAAAAGATCTATTTAAATACAGATTAACATATACACATTAAAAGCATGATAAATGCTTTGTGTCATAAAAATCAATCCAAGAGGTAGAGAAGGACTTGGGAACAACGTGCAGATCATTGAGACATGAATGAAAATATGGGGCATTCTTCCCGCCTTCCTAGGAATGTAAAATAACTACATATGATAATAGTGGAGATAGAATCAGATACAAGGTCTCCACAATTTACATGTTTCTCACAGTAAACATCTCCACATTTTGGTTCATTATAACATGAACCCAAGGACAGTACTTCTTCCCTGTTTCCTGGTCATGAAGGCATGAACCACAGCATGCCAATGATTAAAAGTACCTCTTTCAACATCCTGACCAATCAACCGAAAATGGCTACTTTCAACTAGCGATGTTGCAAAAGCAAGTGCTTCCCCTAGAACCCAGTCAATGCCTTCCCCAGTTTCAATCATCTGTGCATGCTGTCAAAGTATTGTGTGAATGGCCGAAGGGTTTGGCCTTGAGTTCTGTATATCATATATAGACTTTACAAGAATGCTATACACGGAAACCAAATAAGTTCCCGCATGATTCTAGCCCTATACATGTAAACTATAATCTGTTAATAATATGTGCTAACTGTACGGAATAATTAATGGAGAAATTAGGAAATAATTGTAGGCTGAAATAGGAAAGAAGTAATTGCTGTTCCGTTGACAGCCCCCCTCAAATGGATGCTTGATGCAGGTTTATCAACAAGCATCAATTTTCTACTTAGGAAGCAATGTCGATGACGAGTGAGAGCCTTGGTGAAGATATCAGCAATTTGTAATTCAATGGAAATATGTGGAAGAGTGATAACGTGAGCTTCAAATGCTTCACTATAGAGTGACAATTGACTTCAATATGCTTTGTGCGCTCATGATAGACAGGATTGGCCGCGATTTGGATAGCACTCATATTATCGGCATGTAGAGGTGTAGGATCGGTCTCAGAAAAATCTAGCTCAGCAACCAAACCTCGAAACCAAATAATTTCAAAACAAGCAAGAGACATCGCCTAGTATTTAGATTCCATAGATGACTTATAACCTCTGCCTTGCTTCTTACTCTTCCAAGAGATCAATGCATCACCTAAGAACACACACCAACTAGTGATGAAGCGCGTGTATCCACACAACCAGCCCAATTAGCATCGCTATAAGCAACAAGGCAAGTAGAATTGCCTGCAGGGAAGAATAAACCATGAGCAGAAGTACCCTGAACATAGCGTATGATCCTACGGACAGCAGCCAAATGAAGATGACGAGGAGTCTAAAGAAACTGATTGACTTGTTGTACAGCAAAAGAAATGTCTGATCTAGTAATAGTAAGATAAACAAGGCTACCCACCAACTTCCGGTATAAAATGGGATCAACAAGTAAGTCACCCTCCTCTTTGTGAAGCTTGACATTTAATTCCATGGGAGTATCAACAGAAGTAGCCTCTTGAAGGCCAGCTGTAGCCACCAAGTCACTAGCATACTTATGTTGATTGAGTGAAATACCAGAGGGACTACGATGCACCTCAAGACCAAGAAAATATGTGAGAGACCCAAGATCGTTTATATGAAAGGACTCTGAGAGATGAGTCTTGAGCTGAGCAAGTAAAGCAGAATCAGAACCAGTGATCACAATATCATCAACATAAACCTAAAGAACAACAATACCCACGTCTGATTTCCAAAGAAACAATGAAGTGTCATACTTGCTCTGCTTGAATGAAAATTGTAATAAAGGGGTGCGGAATTTATCAAACCAGACTCTCAGAGCTTGTTTGAGACCATAAAGAGAGTGACGAAGTTACACACATGTGAAGTCCGAGAGGGAAACAAACCCAGGGTTGGCTTCATATAAATACGCTCTTTAAGATCCCCGTGAAGAAAAGCATTCTTGACATCCATCTGATGTTGTGGCCAATCACTGGAAGCAACAAGAGCTAGAATCGTACAAACAGTAGTCATCTTAGCCACAAGAGCAAAGGTCTCTTCATAATGGACACCACATTCCTAATTATTCCCAAGTGCAACAAGGCGAGCTTTGTAATGATCCAAACTTCCATCAGATCAGATCTTAATTGAGTAAACCCATTTGCAGCCCAGAGGAACAATGGTGGGAGGACAAGGCTCAATGTCCCAGGTGTGATTGACCTCTAGAGCGGCAATTTCTTCTTGCATAGCTTGTCACCAACAATCATGCTTGGTAGCGTGTGAGTAGGATGTGGGAATATCTACATTAGACACTGAAGTAGTAAGAGCTGAAACAGAATTGCCAAAACTGGAAGAGGGAAACCCATACCTATCCGGGGGTACAGACACTCGAGGAGAGCGACGTACCAAAGGCTCTGGAGGTCTGCAATTGAATGAATCTGGAGCGTGATAGGATCAGATATCGGGTGAGCCACGGGAAGAGACTGTGGGAGGGAGCGTTTCGTATACACTATACCTGGTTTAAAACGAGAACTGACTTGACAAAGATCTGAGAACTCCTGCTCAAAGGAGGGGAGAATCACAGTAGAAGAGGAGGGCACAGAGGACACAAGAAAGAAAGGTTGATTTTCAAAAATACCGAAAACCAAAGAACCAAAAATTCCATAAGAGAATAGACCCACGAAAACCACAGAAATACCGAAAAAAAATTATTGGGTGCAGCATTGGTCAACACAGACCTAACCGAAAGGCACAAGAGACACCTCTAAAACCGAGAAGACAAGAAAATTCGAGGGAAAATAAGAAATTAGCAGTCGGTTCTAATACTATGTCAAAGTATTGTGTGAATGGCCAAATGGTTTGGCCTTGAGTTATGTATATTATATATAGACTTTACAAGAATGCTATACAAGGAAACCAAATAAGTTTCAAAATAATTCTAGCTATATACATGTAAACTATAATCTGTCAAGCCCTATACATGTAAACTATAATCTGTTAAAAATATATGCTAATTGTATAAAATAATGAATGGAGAAATAAGGAAATAATTGTAGGCTGAAATCAGGAAAGAAGTAATTGTTGTTCCATTGACAGTTCAAAAATCTTCTTTACTGCACTGTGGGGCTTGAAATTATAAATTTCAAGATTTCTGGTTTGACCTCACTAAACAATATAAATTTTGGTAAAAAGAATTTCAAAAACCCAGGATGCCCAAGAGACCAAGATTATAAATGAAACCTGCAAGACACATCCAACATATTTCGGATTTATGACAGTTGTTCAGGTGACTTGAACCCAAACTGTTAAAGAAAGTTCTCAAACACAGTGATGTATGCCTCCTTGAGATTTTCTTATTCCTGCCAGCACGTCAACATTTATTTTATTGCTGATGGTCAAGGACTCCAACATGCAATATGGGCTCTTGTGATGTATTATTGCTCATGCAGTATGGGCTCTTGTATTTGCTGCCTGCACACCAACACAGCAACATGGTAGCAGCTCAGGATTGATTTATTATTGCTGCCTACACACCAACACAGTAGCATGGCAGCAGCTCAGGAGTAATTTATTATTGCTGCCTGCACACCAACACAGCAGCATGGCTGCAGCCCAGGAGTGGTGGCTAAGGAATGCTGAATGTGTATATAAGTCTGTATTTTGGCACAATACCAACTAAGAGACTAACGTCCATCACCATTTTTTTTTCTCCTCTGTTCTTCAGCCACTATGGCCTCTTCAGACTCCTCTGACAAATCCCAAACACCTCCTCCCATCAACACCACAATTCTAAACTCGGCTAGTCATTTTATTACTAGTAAACTCAATATTGAAAATTACTTGCTCTGGAAAGCCCAAATGGTTCCCTTCCTTAAAGGCAACCAATTGTACAGCCATGTTGATGGATCTTCCGTCATCCCTCCACCACGATCGATAAAATTCCCAACCCAGAACACACCCAATGGCTTTTGCTTGATCAGCTTATCATTTCAGCCATCAATTCTTCCTTGTCCGATCATGTTCTCGCGCAGGTTCTGGAATGCACCACCTCGCATGAAGTCTGGACCACCTTGCACAATCTGTTCACAGCTCAGTCTTCGGCTCATGTTATGCAAACGCAATACCAGCTTGCTACACTTAAGAAAGAGGCTGAATCGATTACGGAATATTTTCACAAAGCTAAGACACTTGCTACCTCACTTAGAGCTGCTGGTAAAACTCTCTCTCCATCTGAATTCTCTGTGTATTTACTGGCTGGTCTCGGCACTGGCTTCGATTCTTTGGTTACCTCTCTCACAACCAGACCCAATCCCTTATCTCCTCATCAGATCTACAGCTACTTATTAAACCATGAATCTCTCCTCAACCATCAAGCCCAAATTCTTCTCACGGGCAATCCACTAACAGCCAACCTTACTACCACAAAAACACCCCCATCCTTTCAGTTATCACATAGGGGATGAGGGGGTTGAACCTTTCGTTGGGGAAGGGGTCAGAATAGAGGTCCCTCAAGTTATTTCTCTAATCGACCAGACAGTAGACCATTGTGTCAAGTATGCCACAAACCAAGGCATAATGCCCTCTCTTGCTACCATAGATTTAATCAAAGTTATCAAGCACCAGCTCCAACCTCTCTGACAGCCAATTTTACATCCGTGCCCACACCACCACCTCAATACAATGCTTGGTTCCCAGATACGGATGCTACTAATCACTTCACAACAAACTTCAACAACCTCAATTTGGACTCTTCTTCCTATCAAGGATTTGACCAAGTCAGCATTGGAGATGGCTCATAACTACCAATTCAACACACTGGTTCAGCTCATCTTCGCTCCTCAACTGGCAATTTTCTTCTTTCTCATATTCTTCATATTCCTTCAATTGCTAAAAACTTACTCTCAGTTCGTCGATTCTATCTTGATAATTCCGTTTACTTTGAATTTCACTCCAATTGTTTCTTTGTGAAGGCTATACACAACCAAAAGGTCCTGCTTCAGGGCATCGTTGAAAATAGCTCATATGCCCTGCCTCATGATGTAACAACCCGGCCCTTTACACGGACTCAGGTGTCACTTACATACATCAAATACCTATACCTGTTCAAGATATGGAAACAACCCGCCCTAAACAGGGACATACGGGTGTAAATCATACATAATCATGATGTAAATGTCGCGGAAAAACATAAACATCCATTGGGATTACTACTAGCCTTATACCAGAGTTCACTAATACATCCATAATTTACATACATTCGGACTTAGAGTAATCGTCATATTACAACCCTCCAAAAAAAAGACTTTCATCAAATTTAGTACAAAATTTAGATGCTTACGTAAGCTAACCAAAATAACCACCCCAGTCCCTTTATCTACTAGGACCGACACAAGGACAGACCTGAAAACAAAGGTTGTAAGATAGGGTAAGACACCTCTCAGTAAGGAAGAAGGAGTTACAATAGTGTGTGACTGCATACATGCATATTTTCATTCAACATCTGGAATATAAATCAAATATTTTCAATACAGTAATGCATCAGGTATATCATCATTCATATTACAAAATTCCCACATCTGTCTTTTGACCATTTAATGATTTATCAGATGACCAACAGCAAAATATCCCTATAACCAGTTTTACCCCGTGGCTCGGGTTGTGCACTGGTACTCGTCCAATGCCCTGTTCATGCAAACACTGCCGAGTACCTACATACGATCCGATTGCCTCCATTGGCCCAATATCAGCCAATGGTTTCACCCTGCTAGCCGACCATCTTGGTACCCACATCGTTTAGTACGTGTGGTTGCACGTGTACATCTAGTTACGATATCGTACCGTATCATATAACAGTGGTTTCATTTCACCCTACAAAGAAAGTATTTTTCAACCCTCCCGGGACTCTCAAACTATGGTTCCGTGTATCATAAATTCAATTTATACAAATATGATAACCTGCGCATTTCCAGTATTTTTCACAAATTCACATAATAGCATTGGGTTCAAACCGGTGTCTTTCCACTCAATTTACCCTTCTTTGTTTACTGATGCGGCTCGATGTATTACCAGCCTCTGTTTATTCACATTATCAATATAACAAATTTGGAACTTCGTTCCCATATTCTATATCAATAGTATAGAAAATCCATTCATTCCCATATCAACATATATCACACAAGTTTAATACCAAAACCCGCTAAATGATAGAAATTCAATATACATAGTTTAACTGAATAAATAAAGGATTCGAGCCTCTCCTACTATAGTATAAATACAAATAAACAATATTTGTAAAATTTGGAGATCACACGTCGAAATCCTCGTTTTTACCAAAAATTGTAAAATCGTCAAACCGGCATTTCTACTCGGTAGAATTTCACAAATAAGCATTTAAATCATACATAATAACATAAACTAGTTTTTGAGCGGTTTAGTTTTCCAAAATAGTTGTTGTAATCAAGTTCCCCTTATCTTATATTGGAAATGAAACTTCGTATGAAAACGGTCCAAAATGACAACCCGAGATCCCGAAAACCTAAAACCACAGAACATAACCTTACTATGTTTTCTACTGCTATCCAAATATCCAATCAAAATTAGAATCAGATTCCTACCTCGATTCTTGGGAAAACCCGAAACTCTCCGAAACAACGATCTGATCCACTAAAAGTGTAGAGTTTCCTCTTCTGATCCATGCAGTACCCTCCGTTTTTGGAAACGGATGACGAACGGCGAAGGATCTTAAAGAGAGAGAGAGAGAGAGAAAATGAGAGAGAGAGAGAGAGAGAGAGAGAGAGAGAGAGGGAGAGAGAGAGAGAATGAGAGAATGAGAGAGAATAAGAGAATTTATAGAATAAATCCTAACTTAGCCCTTAAGTAATCTAAATAAATATCTCCTCCAAGATATTTATATATAAATATCTCAAAATATCTTCTCCAAAATATCCTTTTTTTTTTTTTTTTCAGGGTCGGGTTACTACACATGATGTCATGACCTCAACCCCTGCTCCTCCTCAAGCCTTTCTTGGTGAAAGAACAAGACCTCAAACATGGCATATGTGCCTGGGACATCCCTCAAACAGGATCACCTCTTTCGCAATCCGTCGGTTTCAACTCCCTATGACTACTCCCAACATTGATCACTCATGTACAGCATGTTTGCAATCTAAAACACATGTCTTACCTCACCCCTTATCAGCTTCTAGACTTACGCAACCATTCGAATTGCTTTTTCTTGATGTTTGGGGCCCTGCCCCTGTATTATCCACCACTGGGTGTCAATTCTACTTATCCATTGTGGATGATTTTACCAAATACATATGGTTATTTCCACTGCAATCAAAATATGATGTGTAAAAATTTTTCTTAGCCCTTTTACGTTATGTTAGTAATTATTTTTCAACAAATGTCTTGGCTGTGCAATCCAATTGGGGACGGGAATTTCGCCCTCTTCAAAAATTACTTCAATCATGTGGCATTGTTCATCGTATTACATGTCCTTATTCTCATGCCCAAAATGGAAGTGTAAAACAACGTCATTGCCATATTGTCGAGACTGGCCTTTCACTTTTAACTCAGGCATCAATGTCATCTCAATATTGGTCTGAGGCATTTCAAACAGTTGTATTTCTCATTAATCGAATGCCCACTCCAATTCTCAATCATAACTCACCTTTTCAAACTCTCTTCCGTCATCCACTTGATTACAAGTTCCTTCGCACATTTGGCTCGGCCTACTGGCCCAACTTAAGGCCTTACAACCGTCATAAAATGGTTCTTTGATCCAAACTCTGTGTGTTTATGGGCTACAACCAAGACCACAAAGGCTATCATTGCCTTCATGTTCCGTCGGGCTGTGTCTATGTCTCCCGAGATGTGCAATTCAATGAGGTCCATTTCCCCTTCGCTTCGGCACAACCAACTACCCTTTCACAAACTACCTCTTCGCATCTTCACTATCCCTCCTAGCCCACATCCACATGGCCCTCCCCTCAATTGCCCATACCATGCGCCATGTCTTCTCCTGATCCTTCACATCCCGAGTCTGGCCCACCTACACCTACCCACTTCTCCTCAACTTCTTCCACCTCATTACATTCACCCACTCAAATTCTAGAGTCTTTGACTTCTTCTCATGGGTCTTCATTGCCCCACCATGATCGCTCACCTTCTGCTATCCCAACGCAGAATCATCACCCCATGGTTACCAGGTCTAAGGTCAATACTCACTGACCTCTCACTCGTACACATGGTACAATCCCTTGGCCCTCTAGTAAACTCTCCCTTGCACTCACCACCTACCAATTCCAGAAGAACCACAATCTTACACTGAAGCTTCCAAATTTCATAAATGGCGTGAAGCCATGAAAATTGAATTTCAAGCTTTGTTACAAAATCATACCTGAGATCTAGTTCCTCCATCTTCCTCCTTCAATGTTATGGGACCCAAGTGGATCCTCAAAACAAAAAGGAAGGTTGATGGTTCCTTGGAACGGCGCAAGGCTCGCCTTGTAGCCAAAGGTTTCCATCAGCAAGAAGGTCTAGACTACAATGAAACTTTTTCCCCTGTTGTCAAACCAGTTACTATTGTAACTATTCGGATTCTGCTCTCACTTGCTATTTCCTCAAACTGGCCGTTACATTAACTGGACATACAAAATGCATTTTTACATGGTGATCTGGAGGAGGCCGTGTATATGCAACAACCACAAGGTTTTGTAAATCCTGACTTCCCCACTTATGTATGCAAACTGAAAAAGGCAATTTATGGCCTTAAACAGGCCCCTCAAGCCTGGTTTTTAAAATTGAGCACCAAATTGTTTTCTATAGGTTTTACTGAGTCCAGATCAAATTCTTCATTATTTATCTTTCGTAATTCATCACAGGTGGTCTTTGTGTTATTCTATGATGACGATATTTTAGTTACAAGTTCTAGTTCTTCTCTTATTTATGATTTTATACTTGCTCTTAGTGCATCATTTCCGGTCAAAAATCTTGGTCAGCTTCATTATTTTCTAGGTATTGAAGTTTTTTGAAATTCTCATGGTTTGTTCATGTGTCAATCCAAATACATTACTGATCTACTGCATCGCACTAACATGCCCAATGCAAAACCAATTTCCACCCCAATGTCTACTTCTACTAAGCTTACAACTCTTGATGGATCCACGGTTGAGGATCCTCATATCTATCGTAGTGTAGTAGGTAGCCTACAATACCTAGCATTCACTCGACCGGATATTTCTTTCGCTGTCAACAAAGTTTGTCAATACATGCAGAGTCCACAACTACCTCATTGGTAGGCGGTCAAAAGAATCCTATGTTACCTTAAACTCACTCAAAGCTTTGGTCTTCATTTTTCTCCTTCGTCCTCATGCAACCTTTCCGCTTTCTCCGATGCCAACTGGGCTGGCTACTCTGATGATAGAAAGCCCACTGGTGGGTTTTGTGTCTACTTTGGATCGCATCTTGTGTCATGGGGTTCCAAAAAGCAACCAATGATTGCTAAATCAACCACAAAGGCTGAATATAAAGTTGTTGCCAATACAGCTTGTGAGCTTATATGGATTCAATCTCTCTTAAAATAGCTTGGAATATTTTTGTCTAATTTCCAACATTGTGGTGTGATAACTTAGGGGCTACCTACCTGTCGCCTGTCAATTAATCCAATTCTCACTCTCACACTAAACATGTAGAACTGTATTATTACTTTGTGCGAGATCGTGTAGCTGTCAAAACTCTTCAAGTATTTTTATTTCCAGCAAAGATCAAATAGCTAATATTTTCACAAAACCACTTTCCACTTCTCGGTTTTTACTATTACGATCAAGCCTCACCATCTGCCAGGTGCCGCTTGAATCATGGGGGGCAGTTAAAGAAAGTTCTCAAACACAGTGATGTATGCCTCCTTGGGATTTTCTTATTGCTGCCAGCACGTCAACATTTATTTTATTGCTGATGGTCAAATACTCCAACATGCAATATGGGCTCTTGTGATGTATTATTGCTCATGCAGTATGGGCTCTTGTATTTGCTGCCTGCACACCAACACAGCAACATGGTAGCAGCTCAGGATTGATTTATTTTTTCTGCCTGCACATCAACACAGCAGCATGGCAGCAGCTCAGGAGTAATTTATTATTGCTGCCTGCATACCAACACAGCAGCATGGCTGCAGCTCAGGAGTGGTGGCTAAGGAATGTTGAATGTGTATGTTAAAGTCTGTAGTTTGGCACAATACAGTGTGAAGAAAAACTCAGAATCAATGGAAATAATTTGAGGCATTTTGTCAAGCATTTACTTTGCATTCTGTTAATTACTTTAACACAGACCAACAAGCTGAAAGCCAATCACTTTTTTAAGGGACGTAGTCTTTGCTGGCCAAAAACTCCTCATTTAGGATTGTATTTACCTTGTCACATATCCTATCAATGTCTTCCTGCATCACATGCCTAGATACCAAAAGTTTTTGCTAAATCTGAAGAGATGAGAAATGATTACAGGTGACCTGTAAGAACCCAGTCCAGATGTGAATGATAATAATAATTCATTTACTCATACCAAAAGCAGCAGCATAATAAAATAAAAATCGCACGATAAAGAGTACAACTGCAGGAACAAACTTGAAAGAAAGTACCTGTGAATTGAGACAATCCAACTAAATAATAATTTTCAAGAAACAGTGAATTCCAATGTGCTAACCATATACATCTGAGGCTGTGTCAAGGATGGCTCATCAATCTCATTATGGCCAAAACGGCGGTAACACACAATATCAACTACAACATGTGGATGAAAAGTCTGGCGCCACTCTGCTGAAAGCTGACAGGCCTTAACAACTGCCTCCATATCATCTCTATTTACATGGAAAATGGGTGCATCCAAGGCCTTGGCAACATCCCTACAACACACTGAGGATTTCCCCAACTTCAGATCAGGTGTAAAAGCCACTTGATTGTTCACCACGATATGTATAGTCCCCACCAGTGGTGTAGTTTGGAAGAGCACTTAGATGTAGTGTCTCATAAACCACACCTTGTCCTGCAAAACTCCCATCCCCATGAGTCAAAAGATTCAAAACACTCATGTTCTTTGTTCTCTCTACACTCTTGGAGTAATATTGTTCAGCTCTAGTTTTTCAAACCACAAATGAATTTGCAACCAAAGATAATTGAATACTCTTCTCACCTCTTGTTCGACGATCATACGAAGTTCCCAAGTGATACTTAACATCTCCAGTTCCTGTGTAAAGCCCCTCCATGGGCTTTGCACCACCACTAAACTAACTACAAATCTGCTGTAGTTGCTTCTGAACAACATTACCCAGCAATAACTATGCTCTCAACCCCAAGATCTGCTTCCCTGTTAAACATCTCCTTCATCCCGGGAACCAGAGTTTCCCCACCTTCAAGCCCAAACCTTGTTGCTGCAGCCCACTTAGTGGCCAGAAAATTCTCAAACAGCATACGCCATACCAGTCTAATGAGGGTAACCACACAATGCCACCGGCTACATTGCCTTGGTGTCGGGATTTCAATTTTGTCTCTCAACCAGTTACACTCCTCCCATTCTTGAATGTGCCTTTACTCATATCCTCTGCTCCCACAGTATGCCTGCTCAAGACTGGCCAATATTGCTCTTAGGGTCTGCACAGGACGGTTCTCAGATAAAATTCTTAGGAAAATTTCTAGCCAGTTCTGAGATGGGAACTGGCAAGATAGTATGCCTGCTATGAGGCACAGGCCGAGGGACGGGTGTAGCTTCTGCCTTCAATCCAAAAACAGTAGGGTGAAAATATTGATTATGGAAGGGAAGGACCCACGTTCTTGTGGTGTATGATCCAGGCTGAGATAGAGTTCTCCTAATGGCAAGCTTTGCCAAACTGGAACCAACTCCAAACCACCCCATAACTATTGCTTCAAATCTCAGGAAAATAAATTACAACAACTTGCCTTCAGCCAATTTCAAACCTTACTCTTGAACAATAGCATCTCCTCTCCCTGTAATTTGTCCTCTCAATCAATTTAACCACAAAAATCATAATCAAAACAATTTTTGTTCTACAAAATCTAAATAAATCTATCCTGTAGTTATGCAGTTCGGCTGAGTAATTTTTATTGAAAAAAAAAAATCATGCATGTAGCATCTCCTCTCCCTTTAATTTAGGAAAGTTAATTCAGTTGGCAGTTGTGGTAGTTGAGGTTTTTATGGAGCTTGTCGTTACTTAATCAGTGTAATTTTTGCACTTATAAATAGGGGAAGGCAAGAAAACATCTGCATGATTAAATCAAAATTCAATTTCCCACTGTTTGCTTAGCTTCTTCTTCTCTCAGTTCACTGTTCATGATCTGATCAACTAGATTAGATCATGACACAGAACAACCCGAAGCATAACATAAGATGAAAACATTATTCGGCAACGAAACAGATACACAGCGAAATGATTTGGTAAGAGGAACCCGAGATCATAAAAATGGTTTCTGACGGCCTTTAGGAGTCACAGAAACCCTAAAACCGAGAAGATAGATATGAATTCTACAACGAACAAAGAGGGCGGGAGTCCGCCGCGATGTTCGAATCCTTCCTCCGATGGTACATATCCAATAAGGTCATGTTTGCCTTCCGGCTTTCTGGCCCGTGTCCTTCTGGGGTCCGTTTCGTTATTACAATATATTGGCTGTGTTACTGCAGCTGATGGGATAATTTTCGATCATTATTTTTTTTTTTCCTTCTTATATAGTTGTAATTGAAAATGATTTAGAATCCGTTTAATACTAAAAAAAAAATTTATTTTTTATTTAAACTTTTAATTAGTTACAAAATAATACCACCTAATTTTTTAGCCTTTTGATATTTAAATAAAAATTTACAAAACAATAAAGAGATTTTTTAACTTTCTTCTATAAAATTAGAAAATTAAAAAAAAGTAATATTTTCTAATTATATAAAAAATTAATTATTTTTCACAAGTAAACAGATCCTTAATTTTTCTTCTTCATACTAAAAAATTCTTAATATTCTCAATTATTATTTAGTGATATTATTTTTAAAATATGGAAGTATAAATTGCTTTTAAATTTTAAATACATAAAATCTCTCAATAACTCTTTGTCTTAACGAAGAAAAACAAAGTGAAAAAAAAAAAGATTTTGATTCAAGATTCCTAAATACCTCCACAATTTCTCTTTTTTCGTAAATAATAAATATTTGAGGAGTCAAAAAGCATTTACACTCATTTTCTCTAAACATTGTGTGTGTGGAGAGCTTGTACACTCTTACTAGAAGAAGTGTTCAAATAACTCACTTTTCCTTAGTTAAAATTCACAATGTATCAATTTTATTACATTTGTTAATATTTTTTTTATGCAAATGAGATCCAATTATAGGAAAATGTGAGTCTTACACAGAATGAGGATTTAGATTGAGTTTTGTTTATATGAAAAGTTCACACTCATGTAATACCGGCAGATTAAAACAACATAGAGATCCTACTTAGTATCCCTACTCCATGCATATTTTTTTCAACCATAGCAAGATATGGTTTTTCTTTGCCAATACTATATTTGCTAAAAGTATTTTTTTCATTTTGAATGAAATGCTAACTCTAAGAATTGTGTCATCCTCATTAATGGCATTGTGTCACGGGCTAAGCTTGTTCAGGGCATTATGCTTGCCTATGACCGCTTATCTCGTGTGTTTGGGATGGGTTTCCATCATGTAAATACTAGTGTAGGGTTATTTTCTAATATTTCTTTCATTGTAAGCCAAATAAGGCAGTATGACTCCTCGGTCACTTTGATGTTTCCTAGTGCTAGAGTGAGAATGGCCTAGAAAGCTCTTTAGGGGAGGGTGAGTTCATCAATCATTGTAAAACTCACTAGCAATTGACAACGTGCTTAGCCTACTTGCCTCCCTCGCTAAGTACAACATGTCAACGGAGGATTTGTTAATGAATTACGTTTGCTTCAATATTTACTGCTTGGTTGCCACGGCTTTCATGAATTGATTATTATTTCCGCTGCTATCTGATTGAATGTTAATGAAAGTGCTTCGTGGATGAATGTTGGTAAACAAAAGGCTGGATAGTTAAGCAAGAGTGCTTTAGCTAGCGCCGCACGGCCCTTCACAACGGTGTGAAAAAGGCGGACCGTGACATTTGGTATCAGAGCCAAGTCGGTGACACTTGGTGAAAGCCCAAGGTTGAGTTGCTACGTGAATTCGATTGCCTTCGTTGTTAGATTTGGGAAGCTTTGGTAAGTGACCATGGCACCAAACAATGCTGAGAGGATCAGCGTGCTGGAAGCACAGGTTGAAGAGTCAACCAACACTATGGCCGCGGAGGTGGCCCAGATGAGAGAACTTGTTGATGAAGTGAGGGGATCACAAAAACATCAAGCAGGTTTGATAGGCGACATGTCAGAGGACTTTCGCCACACTGTGGAAACTTTGCAAGCCCGGATGGCAGATCTGGATGCAAAGGTAAATGTGATGGTTCTTGCTATGGGAAACTCCAACACTCCGGGAGTTAGCAAAACCAAGGTGCCAGAACCCAGGACGTATGGGGGTGCCCGAGATGCCAAGGAGTTAGAGAACTTCTTGTTTGATGTGGAGCAGTACTTTCGCGTTGTGAGGATGGCCTCAGAACAGGCAAAGGTGGATACTGCAACTATGTACTTGGTTGGTGATGCCAAACTGTGGTGGCGTACCAAGTACAGAGAAATTGAAAATGGAAACTGTGTGATTGATAGTTGGGCAGACTTGAGGAGAGAGCTCAAGGCCCAATTCTTTCCTGAGAACGTTGAGTATAATGCAAGGAGAAAACTGAGAGATCTCAAGCATACGGGGTCAATCAGTGAATATGTGAAACAATTTTCTGCTTTAATGTTGGATATTCGGGATATGTCGGAGAAGGACAAGTTGTTCTATTTTCTTGAGGGGATGAAACCGTGGGCAAGAACTGAACTTCATAGGCAAAGGGTTCAAGACTTGTCAACTGCACAAGCGGCTGCAGAGCGCTTGACAGACTACGCTGGTGATGAGACCGCTTCGTCCAAACGGTTTGGCGGAGAGGGGAACAGTGGAAAGTCTTTCAAGAATGGCAAACCCAAGAGTGGGGGAGCCGACTCTAAATCATCAACCTCACAGGAAGCTTCGTCATCTCAAGGGTTCAACACACCCAATGGAAAGGGGAAAAGTAAAATTGAGTGTTTCTTGTGTCGAGGTCCTCATAGAGTTTTTGAGTGCCCTCACAAAGCATCACTTAATGCCTTACAGGCTTCCATTGTAGAACAGGCAGTGGAAGATGATGGGGAAGAGGATGATGCCCCGAGGGTGGGTTCAGTGCAGTTGGTGAACGCATTGGAAAAGCAGGCAAAAACACCGAAAGTTACATGAGCAAAAGGGTTAATGTTTGTGGACTTGAGGATAAATGGGAAGAGTACTCGCGCTATGGTGGATACGGGAGCTACTCATAATTTTGTTTCGCAGTTGGAAGCAAAAAGACTCAACTTATCCTTAGAGAAGGATACAGGACGCGTGAAAGCAGTTAACTCTGTAGCCCAGCCTACTCTGGGAGTAGCCAAGCAAGTGGTGATAAAGCTTGGACAGTGGGAAGGTCATGCGAATTTCACAGCGGTGCCATTGGATGACTATCTAGTCATTCTAGGAATGGAGTTCCTAATGGGGACGAGGGCAGTGCTGATGCCTTCGGCTGGTTCCCTGTGTCTGATGGGAGATCACTCGTGCATGGTGCAAGTCGTTGCAACGAAAGGAGACGAAGGGAAGTCCCTTTCAGCCATACAACTCAATGAAGGATTGGGTTAGGGTGAGCAGACACATCTAGCCACGGTGGTGGTAGACAAAGAAGTAGGCCAAAAGCTAGAGCCTATGACCATCCAAGCGGTGTTGGATGAGGATAAGGAGGTGTTGCCGGATAAGCTGCCTCACAATTTGCCTTCACGACGGACTGTGGAGCAAGAGATCAAGTTGTTATCAGGAGTGAAACCACCTTCTAAAAGGCCATGTTGGATTGCACCTAGAGAGATAGTAGAGTTGGGGAAGCAACTTGATGAAGTGGAAGCGGGATGTGTTCGCCCTTCCAAAACACCGTTGGGAGTATCGGTGTTGTTTCAGAGGAAACATGAAGAGCATCTACGGAAGGTGTTCGACAGGCTGAAGGGAAACAGTCTGAATTTGAAGAAGGAGAATTTCTCTTTCGCTCGGCGGAGCAACAAATTCCTTGGTCAAGTCGTTGAACAAGGTCGTATCCGGAGGGGTATGGAGAAGGTAAGGATGATTCAAGAACGGAAGATCCCCACAACAGTGAAGGAGTTGCGTTCCTTTCTTGGCCTTACTAGTTACTGCAGGAAGTTCGTTAAGGGGTATTCGCGGAGAATGACTCCAATGACAGGACTACTGGGGAGGTATTATTGGCCGCACACGCAGGATGATGTGGTTGATTATACCAAAACTTGTCTCACTTGCCAACAAGACAAGGGGGAGCGGAAGAAGTATGGTACTTTCATGGCCGCACCAAAGTACTGTTTGGCAAAGGGGACGACACAATTGTTCCTTGTAACTGTTGTGAAACATTGGGGTTTTCCCCAAATTATTATTTGTGACCAAGATTTAATGTTCACTGACAACTTCTTAACAGAGTTTTTCAGGATATTCAGGTCACACCTTGACATCTCTTCGAGTTATCATCGACAGACAGACGAACAGATGAAGAGATTCAGAGAGCTACTAGATGAGTACTTGTGCCATTTTGTCAACGACAACCAGAAGAATGGCGTGCAACTACTTCATGTGGCTCCATTCTGTGGCAATGCCCAAAGGCGCTCAACTACCAACAAGAGCCCTATTGAGCTTGTTACAGACCAGCTGCCGCTGTTACCTCACACAGTGGGCGAGCCGTACAGACGAAAGAGTCCCAGGGCGTACATCTTCACCAGTGAAGGAGGACAAAATGTAGAGTTTGCCCAAGCCTATCTGGAGAAAGCTTCTAAGCAGATGAAGAAGTGGGCAGATCAGCAGAGAAAACCGCAATTTCATGTCAATTGCCTCAAGCCATTCAACGCCAACACCAACGACCTGAGCAGAAGTCAGTCAAACAGCGCAGAGTTGAAGATAGTGCAACCTGACAGACATGATGTTGAAGAGATCCTTGCAGGCAGAAAGTTCATATCCTCAAGGAAGAAGCGGCAGAAGTTCCTAGTGAAGTGGAAGCGCATTGATGACAAAGAAATCAGCTGGATTTCTACGGAAGATTTGAAGCCATTCGTGGACAAAGTTGAAGTGTACCTATCGCCAAAAGTCTACGAGGCCGTCGATCGCATAAGTGGGGGAGAATGTCACGGGCTAAGCTTGTTCAGGGCATTATGCTTGCCTATGACCGCTTATCTCGTGTGTTTGGGATGGGTTTCCATCATATAAATACTAGTGTAGGGTTATTTTCTAGTATTTCTTTCATTGTAAGCCAAATAAGGCAGTATGACTCCTCGGTCACTTTGATGTTTCCTAGTGCTAGAGTGAGAATGGCCTAGAAAGCTCTTTAGGGTAGGGTGAGTGTTCATCAATCATTGTAAAACTCACTAGCAATTGTCAACATGCTTAGCCTACTTGCCTCCCTCGCTAAGTACAACATGTCAACGGAGGATTTGTTAATGAATTACGTTTGCTTCAATATTTACTGCTTGGTTGCCACGGCTTTCATGAATTGATTATTATTTCCGCTGCTATCTGATTGAATGTTAATGAAAGTGCTTCGTGGATGAATGTTGGTAAACAAAAGGCTGGCTAGTTAAGCAAGAGTGCTTTAGCTAGCGCCGCACGGCCCTTCACAACGGTGTGAAAAAGGCGGACCATGACACATTGTCATGTGGCGAAACTATTCTTCTTTTAGTTTACAAGTATGTAATTTGGATTTAACTACCTTATTTTGCACAATAACTTTCGATTTTATTTGAGGCATGATTATCGAGTCTCATGCAAACATATTAGCATATTCTCTAAGTATGGTCAAGAGGGACTTTCTCGGCATTTTCGACAAGGGGGTCTATAGATGTTTTTTCCCTTCAACTCCTTCCATCACCAACCTTTATGTACATAATACTTTTGTCCCTATTTAAACCTTCCCTTTCTATTTACTTGATGTTTTAATTTTGAGATTGTCATAGAACAACTACTTGTGACTCATAGTCAATTCATACGACACAAAATCTCATAAAATGTGAGAAAATTTATTAAAACACCGTGAGTAGA
The DNA here is from genome assembly GCF_029873635.1 of Malania oleifera. Classification (NCBI taxonomy): domain Eukaryota; kingdom Viridiplantae; phylum Streptophyta; class Magnoliopsida; order Santalales; family Ximeniaceae; genus Malania; species Malania oleifera. The sequence goes on from NC_080426.1 coordinate 9,927,085, forward strand.
GATCTTGCTTTTATTGAATTTAAGATTTGTCTTCTTAATACGACTTTCACATCAAGTACCATAAATCGAAAATCCTTGTGACTTGTTGAATTTCGGTCCTTTTAGTCATCTAAAGAGAGATGGTTCCAAAAAGCTAAACTATCCCTCCCTCCAAGTCTATTACTGGGACTTCATTACTTTAAATAATCTTTTTCAATTTTTATTGCATCCAGCACTGCAGAGTTAGGCTATCAACCAAAAAAATGCTCTCGCTGTTCACTAGAATTTGATAAACTCTAAAACAGAGCATAATTGTGGGTGCTTTAATACCTATTAGGCCGTTTAGCAGTCAATGTGATGGGCAAGATGGCTTATTTCTTCCTGACATCTCTATTAGATCCCCTTTTTTTTAACAAAATCTATTCAATGGCCTTGGCAAACATTGGCACTCTTACCACTGGTGTTAAAAAATAATAATTTAAAAAAAAAAAAAAAAATGTACTGCATGGGAAGTAGGTTATTCATTTTCCAACCTTCAAGCCCCGTAAAGAAACAATTGGGGTTCGTACCATTTAAAAGAAAAAAAGGAGCACAACTGAAAGATTTGACTTGGGGTGTCAATAAGTCAAGTTTATCCGCAAACTATTCGGACTTGACCCGTTCCCCAAGTCAACTCGACTTGATTCTACTTGAACTCGACTTGAGTTCGAGCTACTCGAGTATTTTAACGACTCGAGTTCAAACTCGATAATAGTACTCAAGTCGATTCAAGCATAATAAAATTTTTTAATTTTATTATTTTTATATTATATATGTAATATAATGGATATTTTATAAATATATTTTTAATATTATATGTACAATATATCTCTTTATATATGTATTTAATATTAATTTATAATTTAGTCAAACTTGAGCTCAAGTTTTATAAACTTGGAGCCGAATCGAATTTAAGTTTAAAAATTATAAATTGATCGAGTTTGAGTATTGTACCGAACCGACTTGATTCGACTCAAATACACCCTTAAATTCAACCAATTAGAGGACTTTTCAAAAAGGTTACATAAAAATTACCACCTACACTATCATATACTCTCATAATCTCGTGTAATGGAATAACAAATTCCATTATTTTTGTTTTTTTAACTTATAAAATAATAATTAAGAGGTAAATTCATTAAATAAAAATAAAGTGCTCCTAATATTTTTTGGATTTCAACTTACCCCCTTCTTCTGTTAGCCAATAAAAAGCAAATTACATTAAAAAACACATAATAGTAAAAGTTGAACTCTTATTAGGTGGGAGGTGGCCTACCAATACCATTACTATTTTTCATAGTATACAAAGTTTGGAAGAAGAAAATGTTTAGAATCCAAGCAATTGATAAAATGGATGCAGAGGGGCACACAATTTTAAGACAGAGAGTTAAAAGATAAAGAACAAAATTAACGCAGTCAATCAGTCGAAATTGCAAATGAGAGGCTTGGTTTTTCGATTTGCAATTTTTCAAATAATTATGAAAAATTATTTATATTAAAATTTTCTAAAAATTTACCTATAAAAATTGGGAATTACTCCTAAGACTCAAAATTGAAATGTTATTTCTAATTTGTATCATTTGATTTGTGAGAAACTCATTTTTATTCTAATTCTAAAGAATCATAGTCCTATGTAATTCACTTCTTTATTCTAACATCTTAGCTTAATATAAAATTTTCAGAAAAGTTAAAAATTTGTCAAAGAAACTTAATCAAAGGACATGTGACAATATTATTTATTAACATATCTAGTGTCAAGAAACAATTACAAGATATGCAGAAAAAGACTAGCTAAAAATTAAAAGATGCTGAAATAGCAAATTTAATAGCTCAGCAGGCAATACAAGCAAGTGCAAGTACATGAGAAGTGCATGCTTGTTGCTTAAGAAGGATGAGTTCCAGCAGTACAAATTTTTTTAAGCAAATATAAGTTATAAGGGGGAGGAATCAGAAAGTTTCAAGCTGCACTGAATCCTCCAATTATTTGGTAGCCCAAGTCGTACCCGACCAACTATAACACAATTCCATTTATTCCATGTTGTCAAAAACCAAAATTCAAGAAGTTTAATGGGGGTTTAAGTCCCCTCCCCCCCCAAAAAAAAAAAAAACCCTTAATTGATGGCGTGGGAAGTATGTTTGAAGAACCAAAAATGTGATTTGCGGTTGGCAAAACTGATGATCCCAAGCATTGTCACTATCATCAAATCATCAGTCAGCCGACCAAGGAATGCTATGTTAACTAAAATGCATTCCAAGGTTGATAAAGATTAAAGGAGAAATTGAGATATCTAGGTCTTCATCGAAAAAGCTTACTGTAACAACAAATATTGTCTCCTTGGTTGACATTGAAATAGTACCAACACTATCCCTTCCTTTTGATGCAAAAAAATTGCGTCTTGAAGTTGAAAATGAAAAAGCTTTTTTTCTTTAATAACAAAAGAAGAGATTTAATTGATAAGAGAAGAATTTACAAAAAGGAAAAAAAAAAAAAACTTCTCCCGACAAAACAATGAAAAAGTTATCTGCATACACCTACCTTAGACATGCTTTGGAAAGGAAATCCCAATTCCCAACTGCCCAACATTGAATGAGCTTATGATTAAGCCAACTTTTTGGACTGTTGGAGAAGTCCTACTGCAACAGGAGAGTATGAAGATGAATGTTAGTTGTTCATCAAAGGGAAATTAAGAAAAACAATATCTAAGGTTAAAACCTCAAACCACCCTAGAATAAAGTTCCAAGGTAGAAAGCTTGCAAAGAAAAATAAAAAGATGAAAAAATAAAAAGTTAAACGAGAAGCAGATTGTTGAGGATGAATGCATCCATCTTGACATTGTCCCTGTAAGTCAAACGAAAAATTTTATATTTCCAAACCACCGTTAGACAAAGAGAAATTGATACAGTTGGATCTTCATTGAAAGGGCTTGATATAGCCTTAAATAATGCTTTTTAGTGACAATGAAATAGTACCTACAGTTCCCCTTCCTCTCAACGTAGTAAAGGTGACTTTCAAAATTGAAAATATAATGGCCTTCATATATGCTTACCCAGACATGCTTTTGGAAAGAAATCGTAATTGCACAATTGTGTGAGGTCATGATTAAGCCAAATTTTGGAGTATGGAGGAAATTCTTTAATGGTGGAAGGAGAATCTGAAGATGAAGGGCAATCATCAATAGGAAATTAAGAACAATCTCTAGGGCTAAAATCCTAGACCATCCTAGAATAAAGTCTTAAGGTAGAAAGCTTACAAAGGAAAATAAGAAGAGAAAAAGAAAACAAAAAAAGAACCAAGTTGTTTAGGATGACTATATCGAGCCTGTCAAAGTCCCAATAACTGTAATAGAATATTTACCTTCTAAATCACTTTATGACCAGGAGACATCTCCCTTCATCAAAATAAATAAAAATAAAGGAATGATAAGGAATTGAGTGAGCCTTCATCTCAAGAAGCTTCTAATCAAGCAAGCTTTTAAGGAAGGTGAACAATCTGCTGTTGAACTTGCATTAAAATAGAAACTATTAGATAATCCTTCAATTTACCCTCCAATCCTGGTTAAATCCTGTAATCCATATCGTGAATCAGTTCGACCCAAAAAATGTTAAATATGATGTGTTGGCTCATCTAAAATGGATCCATGCTCTTGTGAGTGTATGTGATGCTCAGTCATTATCAAATGGCTTCAGAGAAGCATTGTGTTATGCTCAAATGAGCCCTGAAATTCACAAGGAGGAAATTAACCAAGTCTGGTTTCAAGACTCAACATGTGTGCTATGCCTAGTGCATCGCTTTTACTAATGAAGATCTCCAATTTGGGGTTTGAGTTTCAGCCATTGAGGGTCATCTGTAAATCTACTTCCTCTGTCTCCATTCTATGGAGATGAAAGCCAATTATCTCCTTTGATGCTAATAATAGAATAAAACCTGTGTTTACTATGTAGGACAAAGGGTCATGGGCACAATCACATTGGAAGTGGAAATTGGAAAGTTATACTTGATGCATGTGATCAATACAGACAGATCAATAGGTCATACAATGTCTTGCCAGGATGACTATGGCTACTTCCTTCCACACTCCATCAATACTTCAAATCTTACAAGGATGAAGTAAAGAATGTAGTTCCTGACCCTAACCCATTTAAAGGAGGAGATGCTAACCATGCAGATGCAAAATTTTATCGATCAAAATGTTAGGAGCCTTCTCCTCAAGGTATTCATCAAAAGAAGAAAAGAAAAAGGGTCAAACCAACAAAAAACACAGGAAAATTCTTTAACACTTATCCAGCAGAAAGGCAAATAAAATTTCCAAAATGCTTAGAGTTCAAAGGCTATTTTTAGGTATACACCAAAGAACAAAGAAAAGAAGGTTGTCAATTAATGATATGGTGTTGATACATGAGTTACATCTATCAGTTTAGAAGAATAGATCAATCTAATTCACAAACTAACCCTTTCATTTCCACTACAGTTGGAGATGATGAAAGCCAAACAAGGAGCCTTTTCACCATGCAGAAGTGTCCTACATCTTGGAAATTAAAGTTTGTATATATACATATCTAGAAAGAGGTCACAATTGTTACTTTCGATGCACATAAACCAAGTGTTAAAACAAGTCAACATATAAGACTCCAATACACAACGTCCCATCTCCAACTATATTTTCTATGACTTCTTATCACCCTCTTATTATTGTTTTGTTACTACTCTATCATCTATTGCGCTTCCTAAATCTGTTTCAAAAGTCTTAGCCCACTCTAGGTTGAGGAATGTAATGGTTGAAGAGATGGATGCTTCACAAGACAATGATTACTTGGGACTTGGTATCTCTTTCTCCTAAAAAGTATGTGGTTAGTTGTCACTATGTATAGACTGTGAAAGTCAACATTGATAGTTTAGTGGCTCTTCTGAAGGCACGTCTTGTTTCTAAGGGGCATACTCAAGTGTATGTTTCAATTATCCCAACATTTTTTCACTAGTTGCCAAACTTACAACAATACATCTATTCATTACCTTGGCTACCACTTGTCACTAGTCTCTGCATCAGTTAGATGTGAAGAATGTCTTCTTGCACGGTGATCTTGAGGAGGCGGTCTATATGGAGTAACCACCTGGGTCTGTCGCTCAAGGAGAGTCAGGCTTAGTGTGTCAGCTGAAAAGACATTATATGGTTTAAAAACAGTCTCCAAGAGCATGGTTTGGTCGATTGAGTGTTATAGTACTTGAGTTTGGCCTTCGAGGGTGTGCAGTGGATCACTCTATGTTTTATCACCATACTTCATCGGGTAGGATCCTTCTTATTGTGTATGTGAATGATACCAGAATTACAGGTGATGATGATCAAGGTATTCAGAGTCTTAAATATTTTATACTCTGTAAGAAGTATCTAGATCTCAGATGGGAACTATTTTGTCACAAAGGAAGTATGATCTTGATCTGTTGATTGAAACCGAGTTGTTGGGATCCAAACCAATTGATACACCCATGGATCCTAACAGCAAGTTAGTGCTGGATATAAGTGATTTGTTGTCTTGTCTAATTCTGGAGGATACCAAAGATTAGTTGGAAAGTTGAGTTATCTCACAGTAACTCAACTAGACATATCTTTCGCAACAAAGTAAATTTTTAGATTCTCCGAGAACAAGTCATTGGGAACTAAGTAATTGGCATCTTGAGATATCTTAAAGGTGCACCAAGAAGAGGTCTTTTATATTGAGACCAGGATCACACTTATATTCAGGGATATACATATGCAAATTGAGTCGAGTCACCTTCCAACTGAAGATCCACAATTGGGTATTGTATCTTGGTTGGTGGTAATTTGGCTTCTTGGAAGAGTAAGAAACAAATTGTGATAGTCAGGTCAAGTGTTGAGTGAAAGTATAGAGCTATGGCTCACACTACGTGTGAACTTGTTTGGTTGTCCAACAATTGGGTTTTCCACATTCTTAATCTACGGAGTAGATGTGTGATAATCAAGCTACTCTTCATATTACCTCCAATCCGGTCTTCCATAAGTAAATAAAACACATTGAAGTTGATAGTTATTTTGTTCAGGAGAAACTTGTGTAGAAGCTTATTACTACCGCTTAGGTGAAGTATGATATGCAACTTGCTAATTTGTTTACCAAAGTTGTGGGTGGTCGTGTTAAATTTATTTGTAACAAGCTAGGATCATATGATATCTATGTTCTAGCTCAAGGGGGGAGTGTTAATGGTTAATTTAGTCTTCTAGTATTACTGTTAAGTGTGTTAGTGTTATGTTAATTAGTGAAAATTAGTAAAGGTATTATGGTCATTAGAATGTATTTGATTTGTATTATATATAGAGGGAGATACGTATCTTTGAGTTAGGCTATTCATTTAATCAACATCTCAACAATCACAAAAGAAATTTATTAAGAAACAGAATAGAGAAATTACAATCTTGAACAATAAGAAATGCTCAAAGTAGAAAAAACAAAAAACAAAAAACAAAAAAAAAAAGATAATAAAAACAAGGGCAAAAGGCACTAAACTCCCTTGAGGATTGGCAAAAAGACAATGGCCTCCCCTGAGGTTTCAAAAATTCCAGAGACCTTCCCTAAGTTTTCAAGAATTCCAAAGACCCCCCTTCTCTTGAGGTTTTTCAAAAAGACACAAACCTCCCCTTGTATTTTACAAAAAAGACAAGTTTTTTTAGGGGAGGTTTCTATCTTTTTGGCAAACCTCAGGAGAAGTCTCTGACATTTTTGAAACCTCAAATGAGGTGAGTATCTTTTTCCCTAAAAACAAAGCAAGATAGAACTAAACAATCCTAATTAAGAAGACCCCTCTTTAAACCCTTCCCTTCATAATTGATTGAGCTCTGAAGAACTTGCAGATTCCTGATGAACTTTATTCACTTTTCTTTTAGCTCCATCTAATCAAACTTCATTCCCTCCAAGATCACATCCTGCTCACTGATCTTTTCCACAAGAGCAAGAAGAATCCCGTCCTCACACTTATTACTCCCATCCAATTTCTCATCCAACGCCTCTCCTAAAAAATAGACACATTCTCCAAACCTTAGAACAGAGAATGGGAACATAGGAAATATCCCCCCCACCCCCCCAAATGCATCAAAAAAGTCGGATGCTTCATCCAAATTCTCATAAATATTGTCTAGCAATAGACCATTATCACATAAAAAAACACTATCACACCCCCCCCCCCACAATAATTTTTCTCCTTCTGAACTTGGTTACCTATTTCATCTATGTTAGAGTTGAAACAATCTTGAGATTCCTCAACATAAAATTAACCCTCGTCGTCTATTATTAAATTCTGCCTCCCCGTATGTTTGTATTCATTATTCATGCAATTGTTTACAAGCAGACTTCTCTTAGCTTTCCCCTCCTTTTCTGATCAGCACTTATACACCTTCATAACCACAACTGACTTTCATTTCTTTCCATTCTCAAAATTCCCAAAAATGCATACCTCTTGACATGAACCATTGTAAAGACTCTCCTTGTTCTTTCCTCCATCTGATCGAACTTTCTATTCAACTAAGAGATTCTCCCTGTAATATCTTTGATTAAGTTCTCCTCCTCAAACCACCCTTCCCCAATTCAAATAGTCCTTCTCACGCTTATCCCTTAAACCACCCCCCCTCCCAAAAAATCCATTAAACATTGGTTGCTATTAGAACCTTGTTGGGCCTCACGCTGCCTGAACCCCCACTAATAGAAACCAGTGTTGTAAAAGGTCAAAGACATAAGGTGAGGCATTTTACTCCAGCTAAGGCAAGGTGTTAGGGTGTGACAATGTAATGGGGAAAAGGGTGAGTGAGATGCTGCTATAATTGTATTCTTCAGGGATTTAGAATGAATATATGAATATCTGTGTTATCGCTTGTATGGTGATTCTCTTGTAGATGAATAATACAAGTAGTTCTTTTCATTGTGGTGTTCTGTTGCCTTGGATTATGATGTCTCTGATTGTTATAGTCTTATTTGGTGTATAAGAATATATTGCTCATGTGAAATCCTATTGTTCCTTGTTTTCCTTGAGTATTGAGACTCACCTGGTGCTCGTGCTTGCGGGCTTGAACGTGTGAGAGTGGGCTGACTTGTCGAGGGAGAGCTCTCAACGAGTGCCACACGGCCCTTACTTGAGTCCCATTTTGGGGGTCCGTGACAGTTGGTATCAGAGCACAGTGTGTGCGAGCACCTTGCGTGGGATTATGAGAAATAAGTCAGGCAGAGTGAAGCGCATTGAGGCACTTGAGACAAAACTTGCAACCCTGGAGACAACGTGCGGTGACCTCCAAGGGTTGGTGGCAACATTGATAAAAGAGAAAGGCGTGTCAACAGAGCTTGAGGCCGCCGAAAAAAACCCTAGAGAAAATCTCTATGGGGTATCAAAAGTCGTAGAGAGACTTGAGGAACTTGAAAAATTCATTCCAAGTGTGAAATCCCTGGAGAAACGGCCAAGAGAGCTTGAGGCCTTCCAGAAGAGTATCGAGCAGTTGGAAGCCTTTGAGAGCAGGCTACAACATATTGAGGGCATATTGCCATCTCTTTCATCCCAACGGGGAGAGCCAATAGAGCTTGAGGCCTCCTTACGGGAGCTAACGGATAATCTTGATTTTCTTACAGAAGATGTTAAAGTATCCATTATTGCTTTGAAGGAAGATTTGAAGGAGATGGGCAATGTTCGAAGTGCGGTAGTTCAAGTCCAGAGGGATTTACAAGAGATCACTGCGAAAGTGAATGCAGTGGCACAGTTAGCCCGATGGCCAGTTGCACATCCAAATGAGAGTTCTCGATGGAAGGTACCAGAACCTAAAAGTTTTGGGGGTACACGAGATGCAAAGGAGCTAGACAATTTCTTCTTTGATATGGAACACTACTTCACGTGCTCCCGAGTGGATTTAGAAGTGGACCGGGTCAATATGGCAACAGTATACCTGGTTGGGGATGCAAAATTGTGGTGGAGAACTAAATGGAATGATATTCAGCACAATAGATGTGTCATTAACACATGGGAGGGGTTGAAACAGGCGTTGAAGGCCCAATTCTATCCAGAAGATGTGGAGTATATAGCAAAGTGCAAAATAATGGAATTGCAACAGACGGGCTCATTAAGGAGTTATGTAAGGGAATACCAAGCCTTGATGTTGGATATTGTAGACATGACTGAATCGGATAAACTGATTCATTTTCTTCGGGGTTTGAAGACATGGCCAAGAAATGAAATACGTCGGTAAGGTGCTGGTGATCTCTCTTCTGCCCTCGTTGCTGCTGAACGGTTGGATGATTTTTCAGATAATTCTGGGAAGCGAAATTTCCCTACATCCGCCAATAATGATTCCCGTCCCAACAAAGTGTATAAGCCCACAAATGGTGGAAGGGATAGGGAACAAATAGTTCTTGGAAAGATAAAAGAGCGCCCATGAATAAGGAGTGGAGGGGCGGACGAACGGGGGGTGGAGAGCGTCGACCGATCTCTTGTTTTCTTTGCATGGGACCACATCGAGTGGCGGAGTGCCCCGATCGTAAGGCTTTGAATGCTATAAAGGCCCTTCGAGGGGAAACCGAAACCTCGACAGCAATTCCAGAAGAACAACCGAATATGGTGGGAGCCTTGAGATTTTTTGGGGCATTGGAGCGTCAAGTAATTAACAACAAGTCTCAGGAGAAGGGACTAATGTATGTGGATCTACTTTTGAATGGAAAGAAAATCAGGGCCATGATTGATACAGGGGCCACCCATAATTTCATTGCTGATTCTGAAGCTCAACGGTTGGAATTGCAAGTAGATAAAGATGTGGGCAAGATAAAAGCAGTGAATTCTCCAGCATTAACCACGGTGGGGGTGGTACCTAAAGTGGCATGCCAAATGGGATCATGGTCTGGAATAGTTGATTTCACTGTGGCACCCCTTGACGACTTTGATGTGGTATTGGGGATGGACTTTCTTAAAGTGACACGCTCAATGCTGATCCCAGCTGCGGATTGTCTTCTGATAATGGGAAGTGCACCTTGTGCGGTCCCTGCATCCTACAACAATTTCGATGAGAGGAAGTTGCTTTCAGCCCTCCAATTCAAAAAGGGAGTAAAAAGGGGAGAATCTTCTTTCGTGGTTCTACCAATAGTCTCAGAAGATGCAGAAGGAGGGAAATATCCACTTGAGATTAAGGAAGTTTTAGAAGAGTTCAAGGAGGTGATCCCGGAATAGCTACCGAGGGTTTTACCACCTCGACGACAGATTGACCACGAAATTGAACTGTTGTCAGGAGTAAAACCGCCAGCACATGCCCCTTATCGAATGGCGCCGCCTGAGTTAGCTGAACTTAGAAGGCAACTGAATGATCTTATTGCAGCAGGGTTCATCCGGCCTTCAAAAGCACCTTTTGGAGCCCCAGTGTTATTTCAGAAGAAATAAGATGGTAGTTTGCGCTTGTGTATAGATTATCGGGCTCTTAATAAGGTGACCGTGCGCAACAAGTATCCCATTCCACTGATTGCTGATATTTTTGACCAGTTAAGTACAGCTAGATATTTCACGAAACTTGACTTGAGGTCGGGATATCATCAAGTGCGCATTGTTGAGGGAGATGAACCGAAGACCACTTGTGTCACACGGTATGGAGCATTTGAATTCCTTGTTATGCCTTTTGGGCTAACAAATGCACCCGCTACCTTTTGTTCTCTAATGAATCAGGTTTTTCGGGACTACCTTGATCAGTTTGTGATTGTTTACCTTGATGACATACTGGTTTTCAGCGCATCCTTAGAAGAACATAAAGATCATCTTCGAAAGGTTTTTCAAAAACTCAAAGAAAATCAGTTATATGTAAAAGGGGAGAAGTGTGCTTTCGCTCAAAAGCGTATTAAATTCTTGGGGCATATCTTTGAGGAGGGCCAGATTCGGATGGATTCAGCTAAAGTAAAAACTATCAAGGAGTGGCGAGCACCTACATCCGTTAGAGAACTGCGATCTTTCTTGGGTCTAGCCAACTACTACCGAAAGTTTATAGAGGGGTACTCTAGAAGAGTTGTATTGTTAACGAATTTACTGAGGAAGGGGGTACCATGGGGGTGGTCAGAAGAGTGCCAATCAGCATATGTTGAATTAAAGGAAAAGATTGTAGGAAATCCTGTGCTAATCTTTCCTGATGTGACAAAACCGTTTGAAGTGCAAGTAGATGCCTCAGACTTTGCATTAGAGGGAGTTCTCTTGCAAGAAGGGCATCCAGTTGCTTTTGAAAGTAGAAAATTGTCGGGTGCCGAACAGAACTATACAGCACAAGAGAAGGAGCTTCTCGCAGTGGTACACTGTCTTCGGGTGTGGAGGCACTATCTCTTGGGGTCCAAATTTGTGGTAAAAACCGATAATGTAGCAGTTACTCATTTTTTGTCACAACCTGAACTAACGTCAAAACAAGCCCGTTGGCAGGAGAAGCTAGCTGAATTTGATATTGCTTTTGAATATAAAGTGGGGAAGACGAATGAAGTGGCCGACGCTTTAAGTAGAAAAACTGAATTAGCAGCATTGAAAATCATCAGTCATCTATCAACTAGTAGGGTGGCGCTACCTTTGAAGAATCTTATCAAGGAACATTTAAGTACAGACCATCAGGCGCAGTCACTAAGCAAACTAATAGACGAAGGGAAGACACGACAATTCTGGGTAGAAGATGGACTGATAATGACTAAAGGCAGGAGAGTCTATGTGCCTAAAGCTGGAAACTTGAGGAAAACCTTACTGAAAGAGTGTCATGATACGTTGTGGGCTGGTCATCCGGGATGGTGAAGAACTCATGCTTTGATTACACAGGGGTACAATTGGCCGAATATGCAAGATGATGTGATGAGTTATACTAAAACGTGCTTGATCTGTCAACAAGACAAGGTAGAAAGAAAGAAGACTTCAGGTTTATTGGAGCCATTGCTAGTTCCTGTTACGTCGTTACGAAGGTCCAATCAAAGTAATCGAAAAGGTGGGACATGCATCTTATCGGCTTGAGCAACCTGAGTGGATGAAAAGCCACAGACGTCCAGTCCATCCCATGTTTCATGTAAGCAATTTAAAACCATTCCACACAGATGAAGCAGATCCGCACCGACAAAAATTAAGGAGATCAACAATTTCTAGAAGGCATCCTGTCACCAAAGAAGTCCAGGAGATCATTGCAGACAAAGTCGTCAATCTAAAAGGTCGTCAACAACAACAATTTCTGGTTCAGTGGTTAGGACTGGGGGAAGAAGAGAATAGTTGGGAAACAGCAGACAACCTTCAGCATGCCATACAGAAGATTGAAGATTTCAGAAATTCGTAGTCAACGACATCTACATCGACATTAGAAGAGTGAGAAGGCCGTCTACAACACATCGACGAGGACGTCGATAAATTGAGTGGGGGAGGATGTTAGGGTGTGACAATGTAATGGGGAAAAGGGGGAGTGAGATGCTGCTATAATTGTATTCTTCAGGGATTTAGAATGAATATATGAATATCTGTGTTATCGCTTGTATGGTGATTCTCTTGTAGATGAATAATACAAGTAGTTCTTTTCATTGTGGTGTTCTGTTGCCTTGGATTATGATGTCTCTGATTGTTATAGTCTTATTTGGTGTATAAGAATATATTGCTCATGTGAAATCCTATTGTTCCTTGTTTTCCTTGAGTATTGAGACTCACCTGGTGCTCGTGCTTGCAGGCTTGAACGTGTGAGAGTGGGCTGACTTGTCGAAGGAGAGCTCTCAACGAGTGCCACACGGCCCTTACTTGAGTCCTATTTTGGGGGTCCGTGACACAAGGCATAAGCTTGAAGGCATTGAGGCAAAAGCCTTTTGGGAATTTAATATTTATTTTAAAATATATAAAATTAAATTTTACATATTATAAATAATTAAACTCTACAAATAAATTATGAAAATATTTATACAAAATTCTAAGACTTCAATTATATATGACTCCAACTGTCCTTGCCCAAAATGGCAAAGCCACAACGACAGCCACATGCCTCTCCAAAAAAATAACATTACCAATGGGTTATCTTCCAACCAATAAGAATAAAGCACGTTGCTTGAGGGGCAAAGAGGTCCAATGAAATTTCTCATGATCCAAATTCCAGCAGCTCAGCCTTTCTCCCAACTATCTTTCCATATTTCGTGCTTTTCACACATATCATCCTAGAGAGAATCGAATATAAGGGAAATTTTGAGAACATATACAATAGGGAGCAGTCATCAATTGGAGAAGCTCGTCAGAGGGAGGTGGTCAAGAGAGGTCGTCAAAGAAGCAACCCTCCTGCAACCATCAATCGAAGAGTGAAAAAAATGGGCACAAATAAATTTGGGTCAAAGGTGTGAGAGATCAGAGAAGCTACCAGTCATCTCTTCACTTTCTGCTGCAGAGTGAATGAATGAAGTCCCTTAACCCTAATCAATTGTTTTGCTTCTATATTTCTAATAAAAATATATATATAAATACGTGTTTCCACTTTGCGTAATAAATATGTGTTTCCAATACGTGTATGCCTTCTTTAGCAATGCGTCAAAGGTGCGCCTTTTTCTCTTGAGCATGAGCCTATCCGAAAAAAAGCATTCGCTTTTTAGGCCTTACGCCTTTGGAAATGCACCTTGATGCATTTTGGCCCCAAAACATCAAACCATTCACTTCCATCCTTTTCACACAATGGGCCTGTTCAACAGCCTGGCCCAGCTTTGATAATAAAAAGGCTTCTCCTTTATCTAATAACTGGCCCAAGTCTAATACAATCAACAAAGACCCCCAGCCCAATCTTCATTGTGTCATCCTCCCCACAAGAAACCCTAGCTGCCTTTACCACCTTGGCAACTCCAGCCAAAGTTTAGACTTTACAAATCAAATTCACCTATCAAAGAAGATGAATCCCAACTGCTAAGAAAAATAAGGAGAGGGATGCCATGAGAAAGATGTCAGATGTCCTATGCACTGACAATAGGAAGTTTCAAGTATCATGCTATGTACCAACTATTAGGAACCTGTGAGCAACCAGAAAAATATGACACTAGAAATTTAACGTGGTTCGGTCAATATCGACCTATGTCCACGAAGCACACACCACAAATTCACTATTTGCCGGAAAATTACAATTCTCACTCTCTCTCTCCCTCTCTTCCTCCTCTCTTTCTCCTCTATGCTCTCTAAGCTTCTCACTTGTGCATCTCTTGTATTCCTCAGCCTCCTATTTATAGGGCTGATATTTAAATCAATATTTAATCACAATTAAATATAATCGATCACAAATGGAAGGTTTACAATCATGAGATAAATGGAGATTAATTGCAAACCGCGTTCCAACTCATCACGCATCTCCAGTTTCTGGCTCTCCTATCTCCAACTACAACAAGCTCCCACTTGGAGACGAAGACGCTTCCTCAATCAGTATCATGAATAAATGATGTGCTTAAAATATGTCTTCAGGCATGAAAACCAACTGAAGTTGAACACAACTTCAGCTTCTCTGTAGTCACCACCTTCCTGTCTGCTCGATTCCTGCGGACTAATCTGATGGCTGTCAGCTTCACAACTGGTGCAAAGATGCCAGTGTAGTCAATCCCTTCCTTCTATTTGAAGTCTTTGACTACCAACCGAGGCTTGTACCTTCGGGAGTCGTCATGCTCTTCTTTGATTCTGTACACCCACTTGTTGTGAAGGTCTTTGGGCAACTCAACTAGTTTCCACGTTCTGTTGGAGGTGAGGGACTTCATCTTATCCTTCAACGCAAGCTCCGTCTTGCTCGTATCTGCCACCTGACATGCTTCATCATAGCATTCGGGCTCTCCTCCATCTGTAGGAAGTAAGTAATCAATATACCTTTTGTTTGGTAAATGGGACCGAGTAGATCCCCTAAGCTCCGGAGCTAGAGTAGAAGGTGGTGGTGCGATGATTTGTTCCACTGGTTCCTCCACTTGAGGATTCTCGGCATTCTACTGTTGTGTCCCGACACATTCTAAGTGGACTAATTCTAATCTCTTCTTCTTTAGGGCACGGGTGTTCATCTGGAAACTGACTCTCTTCTATTTCCCGACTATACAATCCTCACACATGTCATTCTGCACTGACTGTAGACCACTCAATTTTCCCTTTTAGTGCATTACCCTGAGTCCCTTCTCGCTCATGTGACCGAGTCGTTGGTTCCAGATGTTGATGTCGTCATTTCTTGCAGCAACTAAAATAGACATGGAGGCATTGGAGGTTAGAAAAAGAGTTCCGTTTTTCTTACCTCGCGCAATCGTTAGTACACCCTTAGAAACTTTCCATTCATCGCCAATCAATTTCATCGTGTATCCCTCATCTACCAGCTGACCAACTGAGAACAAATTCTTTCTCAGGTCTAGAATATATCTGACATCCTTTAACTTCCATACTGACCCGTTTATATTGATCTTCACAACTCCCTTGCCGGTTATGTCGCAAGGTTGATCGTTGTCAAGGTACATCTTACCAAAATTACCTAGTGTGTACTCCTCTAGGCAATCTCTGCAGCAAGTGACATGAAATGAGACTCCGGAGTCTAAGACCCAAGACTCCTACTTGCTCTCCAAAGAGCATATCAACAACTCATCATTTTCGAAAGCAATATTTGCTTCTGTCTTTACCCTTGTCTCGTATTCTTTCTTCTGACTTCTGCACTGGTTCTTGTAATGACCAGTTTTTCCACAGTTCCAACATTCAATAACTTTTGTGCTTTAGGAACCTGTGTCTTGATTACCTCTGGGATTTTTGGATTTAGACCGCCTGGGCTTAGATCTACCGTGGTTGTTTGATCGTCCATACCTATTTCCTCTGCCTCGACTCTCCATGTTCAAGGCTGAACTCGAAGTGGAGCCATGGTTCCACTGCATTCTTATTTCCTCCGTCAAAATCATGCTGACAACCTCATCGTATACAAGCTTCGATTATCCTGCGGAGCTACTGATGGCAGTAACAACACCATTCCAACTTTCGGGCAACTGACTGAGATTCAGTAGGGTACGAATTTCATTATCAAACGTTATCCCGAATGAGGCGAGTTGATCCAACAACTCATTGAAATTATTCAAATGTCTGCTGAAACTTTCACCTGCAGACATGCTCATCGTAAATAGTCTTTTCATGAGATGTACCTTGTTCGCCACTGAAGGCTGCTCGTACATATTAGAGAGCGCATCCATCAGAGACTTGGTGAATGATATATGCTTGATATTGAACGCCACAGACTTCGACAACGTCATTCTGATGGCTCCGAGAGCTTTTCGATCAAGCAACTCTCACTCGTTCTCGTTCATGGATGCTAGCTTACCCTTCAACGGTAAGTGCAATTCCTTCCCAAACAAATAATCTTCAATCTGCATCTTCTAGAAACCAAAATTGTTTCCGTTGAACATTTCGATTTTTGAGCTCTTTTCAATCGACATCTCGATTCGCTGATCTAGAGATGGAATTAGCTCAAATGGATAGAGCGGTTGGATTCGAAACGATCGAAAACCTCAAAAATGGTTCAATCCGCTCGAAAAACGGACCCAAAACGACTCTGAAAAACTCAGTCAAAATTTCAGGTCAAACCTAGTCATCTGGTCAACGCTGACGTGGCAATGCTAACGTGGCAGGCGCTGCCGTGGCAGTGGGTCCACCTGCTAACATGGTAGTGGGGTCCACATGCTGACGTGGCGCCTCGAGTTTGGATCGGTTCAAGTCGGATATGGATCCGCGGACCAAGTTGCTAGTTGATCCGATCTGAGAGAGGCTCCAAGTTGGGTCGGGTTTTGACCAGGTAGGGTTAAGGCAATTCGAGCGAGGAAGACGCATGCAACGCGTGCGGCGCATGAGCAGTTGGTCACCAACGCGTGACCGGCGCATGTCGAAGCGTCTTGCTCCGATGCGGCACGTGAGGGCGCGTATGGCTTCATCCTAACTCCTTTCGAGCTTCGGATTGCACGGTTGGCTTCGTCTCGGCAAGTTGAATGTGATGGTGGCCTCAAAACTCAGTTTCGAGCGACAGAGCTCTGATTTTAGGATCACTTCCGATCTGGCTTTCCTGCTCCAACCAAGTTCTGATACCACTTATTAGGAACCTGTGAGCAATTAGAAATATGTGACACCAGAAATTTAACGTGGTTCGATTAATATCGACCTACGTCCACGGAGCACACACTCAGCCCTCTATTTAAATCAATATTTAATCACAATTAAATATAATCAATCACAAATGGAAGGTTTACAATCATGAGATAAATGGAGATTAATTGCAAACCGCGTTCCAACTCATCACGCGTCTCCAGCTTCTAGCTCTCCTGTCTCCAGCTACAACAATAACCTATATCCATTATGCTGTAAGTGTTACAAGCAAATATAGTCAAATTTAAGCTCGGAGTACCAGAGAGTTGTCAAGAACGCCTTTAAGTACTTAAGAAGGTCTAAGCATTTGGTACTTCTCAAAGACCATTATAAATAAAAAACTTCAAATATAGTTCAACTTCCCAGGAGAACATAAACACCAGAAACAAGGAAACAACAAATAGCACTTTATGGTCACAGTAAGAGGGCAAAAATAACACTTTAATCAACGGAGAACTTGATAGAAAAGACACCGGACATGCAGCATGGTTCTTCCATATAACACAATTGGGCTAGGTTGTTGTTGGTTGGGTTGAGGGGGGGGGGGTAGTTGATGGGTTCAAACTCAATGGCTTGGATCAAGATCCTCTCATGTTATCTCATGTTTTCAAAACCTACACCCTGGGAAAGAAAATATATGAACGTACATTTGCCAAAATAGTATCTAATTTTTAAAATAAAATCATGAAAAAATTTTATGCTCGAGGAATTGATGTGGACGGCTTTCCAGTTTTAAGCATATCGACTTCAAACTCTAATAAACCTTAAGGTGGAAATGAATTGGTAATTATTGAACCATATTAGTTTGTCTCAAGGCCCCACTGTTTCCATGCAACTTGCAGCACTTTTCCCCTTCACTCGCCTTACTCTTTATTACTAGCATAATCTATGTTGTTATGTTAAGGAAAGACCTTTGGTGTCTCTCCTTTTTTCTCTCTTAAAATTTCTCAAATCTGCCTTTCTTTCTTTTCTTTTCTTTTTAATTAGAAAATAACAGATAATAATATTTTAAATATATATATTGGGAAATTACCTCTTATAACTGCCGTTTTCCACTACTAGACAATTGCAGAGTTGTTTTCTCTAGCTTCGGATCCTCTACCATGCACCATTGCAAAGCAATGGTGTTTTGCATGTTAAGGTTTTCCTTCATAATAGATAAGAAGATCTCGTTTAAAACTGTCTCACATTGTTTTACCCATATTAATGTCCTTCTATTACGTGGAAAATATTTTAGGATGCAAAGTACCAATGCTATGCATCAATGCATAACCAAAGCCAATTTCTCTAACCATATATAGCGAATTTTTTTAGCATTCATTTTATTTTCTCCAATAATCTAATAGGCCAATACTAGTAATAAAAGGGAACTGCAAATATTGAGCCGAAGAGAAAGGAATCAAGACATGCATGTTGGAAGGAGCAAATATATATAAGATCAAAGATTATGGATTATCCATAAAGATTGAAGAATCTAAAACTAATCATTTGTCCAAGATATTAGAATTCCATAAAACTGGTTTTAAAAAAAAAGGAGGCAGAAAAAGGCAAACAAATTTGCATACATCAGGGTTGAAGCTAAACATATCTTACAATTTTCATTATCAAATATAATGTGTCGTATTCTTACTTGGAAAACCAGAACCAGCTGATAGATCATCCGAATGTGACTTTGAGCTTCCTCTTCAGTGGGCAAGAAGTGGCTATAACACAATTTTCTGACGCTCTGGGAAAAGATATTACTTGTTGACGAATCTCATCTTGCTTCTTCAAGTCCCCATCAAGTTCCCAGGGATTGAAAGAAATAACAAGCCTCTCCAAAACTCTTGCACTTTGAAGCAAAACCTTAACCCCATAGAGCTCATGTTCATATCCACAAAACCAAGAGATTTGAATAGTCTTCAAGTGTGTACAGAAACATGCTGGCAGAGGATCCAGAGTCCAATCATTCTTACCATAACAAGTGGTTGGGCTCAAAGTCTACATCATATAATCAAAGAATCCAAATTTCAGTTGTAATGTCAATAGCAAACTCCCGCATACAACACTAAAAAATCTCTTGGTTCAAGCAAAGTTACCCCTTCTAACTTGAGGGAACTAAGACAAGGCAATTTCTGAAGTATGGCGAGTAACACATCATGTTTAAACAACAAGAGAGTCAAATCGATTTGAAAATGGTTCAAATCATGAAACTCGGGCAGATTGTCAAATAACTCTTGTGCATATGTGGTTAGAACCTAACAAAACAAGTTACAGCCAAATAATTCAGCCATCCAATATAACAAAAACATTAAAGTAATAAAAATAATTTGAAAAAATTAAAATTAAAAAAAGTATTATGTTCGTCAACTTATGGGAAATAGGGAAATACCTCAACAACTCTCTCACACATTGTCAGGCTTTTGGCATTAAAGAGTCCCATAAGAAGCTTAAAGGCACGATAAGCAGCTCTTGTGCGGCCATATTCCATCAAAATGGATGCATTGACCACTGAAGATGAGCTATAAAAGCAATAATCGTCAACAAAACTACCTTTGTAAGAGAAGTTCTCCAGATTAGCACTGAAAATAGCAAACTGGCAAGCATCCTCCATTGTGCATGTATCATCAACAACCCGAGCGTCCTCACTAAAATTCTCATCATCTGACTCAAGAGGGGATGTGGAATGTTTTTCTATTATGGACAATCTTTTAAGCCTAGGGCTATTTATACAAACACCTCTGACACCATCCCAACTGCAAACAATCAAACCCAACTCCTCCAAGACTGGACAAGCATCAAATAGCAGTTTCACTGTGTAATCATTGGTGAATGTAACACGTGTAATATTCAATGTCTTGAGATTTGAAAAGTGCACAAAGTTGGGTAACTCAAGACGATAGATCATGTAAAGATTAAACACCTGCAGCGAGTCGCAAGTAAAAAGGCAACAGGGCAACACAAATGAATCTGAAGCTTTTTTGAACGAAATATCAAGTACTTGAACATTGCGCTTGACCACTGTTGCTATCCAAGCATTAATGCGAGCCCATTCACCAAACACATTACAAGAGAGTGAAAAATTTGTGATGGGTGAGGAATCACGAAGCAAGAGAACCCTTTCCACAAAATCCAAAAAGCATGCTCTCTTATTTAGCACTTCTTCATCATATAGATCAACATCAGCTGGTGCCCCTTCTTCAAAATCAAGATTTGGAACAGACATCCATAGGCATGCCCATCTTTTGGATAGTATGCAAGTCCTAACAGCATCTTTTGTTGGAAGAAAAGACACAATTCGCTGGAGAAGTGAATCATCCAGATGACCTATGCCATTTTTACTCTCCTCATCCACACCATTTTCTTCACTAAGCTTTGGGTTTTTGGCATTGAGTGTCAATGAACTTACATCCATGAATTTGATTTTTTCCCTAACATTACATTACATTACATGTCCCAAATTACATCAGGCGGCGTGCAGAAATGCCACGGTCATAAAATATAAACCACTGTCTTGGAAAATATTGAGGAAAAGAAATAAAATTTTGAAAGAATCTTTTTTTTTTTCATATTTAGTTATCAAGGATGATATATATATCGAATTAGTGAATAAACTTTTGATTTTACACATCCATAACATTTGATTTTTATTAATTTTAATCATACGAGAATATATTTTTATTCTTAATAGCATTTAATATCGAGAGAAAATGTCACAGAAAAAAAAAAAAGCTTCCTTCTTATTTTCCTTTCCTTTTGTTTCCCCCATGAAATCTTTGATCCAAATGGACCAGTGCAGGTTACCACGTATTAGGATTTCTAGGATAATTTTGAAACTAAGGTTTGTTTGAACCACTGACTCTCTCAGGCACAAAAATTTTTGAATGTATTTGTTCAAAAATAGAAGCAGATACATTCATTTGCACATTTCCCTTTTCACTGATTCATATTAAGTGCCTACTCATCATAAAGAAACAACAAGAAGAAAAAGAAACAACAAAAAATCTCTAAGTTATGATGATCAGTTAAGAAGTACCTAAAATAACAAACGCCTTATTTGAGAGCATACTCATTCCAATGAATGAGCCATCAATGCTTGAGAGTGTGTGTGTGTGTGTGTGTGAGCGAGAGAGAGAGAGAGAAAGAGAGAGAGGTTACCTGAGTGGAGGACAGTGTCGGTGGCGACGGCTGCGGCTGCGGCGCGGCGGTGGAGGATGCGGCGGCCGGTTGAGGCGGCGGAGACTTCGACTTACCTTGAGGAATGAGAGAACTGAGCATGGAGGCGTGGACTGTGGAGTAATTAGGGCTCAGTTTCTAAGTAGTTTCTATTACATTTCTTTCAAATCAGCGCGGGTTGCAATGGCTACGGAGACGCACTTTCGTCGTGGTAGCCGTTGGGATCTTTCATCAAAAATTGCTTTGTTTTTCAAGACCAAGAATTTAAAAGATTTTTTTTCCCTTTTATCCCTTTCTATTTAAATACCAAAATATTATTTAAAATAAAAAGTCATATAACTTCTTGAAGATCATTTAACGAGAGAACCTTGAATTTAACACCTCAATCACCCCTACACTTGGAAAGCATAAAATCTACTCTTATTTGCTAGGCTATAATTCAACGCTGATTAAAAGAAGTGCTTGCATCTGATTTTTAAGTAGAATAATAATTTATTTTTTATATTATTAACTGAAAATTATTTTATTTTTATTTTTTGTTAATATAAATTAAATTTTATACTTATAATTTCATTAAATTATTTTGGTCCTCCTAATCAAATCTAAAAATATTAATAAATTTTCTTGATGGTATAAATTATTAAATTGACATTACACATTGAAATGTTGTTATGAATCTAGCAATACAAAACACCCCAAAAAAAATTATTAATGACATTATTACAACTTCAATTGCATAATTAATATAAAATAATTTAAAAATAATAAATATATTTTTCATAACTAATAATATTTAAGTTCCAAACTGTTAGGACCCTGTGAGCATCCAGAAGAAAATGACACTAAGAATTTTATGTGGTTCAGTCAAAAACGACCTACGTCTACGCAACACACACCAACTATTCAATAACTCGCCGGAAAATGTTACAATTCTCTCTCTCTCTCTCTCTCTCTTCCTCCCTTCTTCCTCTCAGCTCTCTCTGCACTCTATATGCTCTCTCTGCACTACTGTGCTATTCTGAGCTATTGTGCTATCATATTGTACCACTTTCCACAGCCTCTTTATATAGGCTTGGTTTTTACATTATAATTAAACGCGAATCAATACAAATTAATCACAGATTTGAAGTTTATAATCAAGAGATAAATGGAGAATAAATTCACACGTCTTCTGACTCAGCTCAACGTGTCTCCAACTGTGTTTTTGGCTCCATCTCTAACAATCTCCCATTTTGAGACAGAGACACCTCCTCAACCAGAGTATCATGAATAAATGATGTGCTCAAAATATGTGTCTTCAAGCATGAAAACCAACTGAAGTTGAACACAACTTCAGTTGCTCTGTAGTCACCATCTTCCTGTCTGATTGATTCCTGCGGCCTAATCCAATGGCTATCTTCACAACTGGTGTAAAAATGCCGGTGTAGTCAATCCTGTCCTTCTGCTCGAAGTCTTTGACTACCAACCGAGGCTTGTACCTTTTAGAGCCGTCATGCTCCTCTTCGATTCTGTACACCCACTTGTTGTGAAGGCCTTTGGGCAACTTCCACATTTTGTTGGAGGTGAGGGACTTCATCTCATCTTTCATCGCAAACTCCCACTTGCTCGTATCTACCACCTGACATGCTTCATCGTAGCATTCGGGCACTCCTCCATCTGTAGGAAGTAAGTAATCAATGTACCTTCTGTCTGGTATATGGGACCGAGTAGATCTCTTAAGCTCTAGAGCTGGAGTAGGAGATGGTGGTGCGACGATCTGCTCCACTAGTTCCTCCACCAGAGGATTCTCGGTATTCTGCTGATGTGTCCCAACACATTCATGCGTGTTTATCTGGAAACTAACCCTTTTATGTTTCTTGACTATACAATCCTCACACATGTCAACCTGCACTGACTGTAGACCACTCAATTTTTCCTTTGAGTGCATCACCTTGAGTCCCTTCTCGCTTATGTGACCAAGTCGTTGGTGCCAGATGTTGCTGTCGTCATTTCCTATAGCAACTGAAATAGACATGGAGGTATTGGAGGTTAGAACAAGTGTTCCGCTTTTCTTACCTCGCACAATCGTTAGTACACCCTTTGAGACTTTCCATTCATCGCCAATGAATTTCGTCGTGTATCCCTCATCTGTCAGCTGACCAACTGAGATCAAATTCTTTTTTAAGTCTGGAATATACCTGACATCCTTCAGCTTCCATACTAACCCGTTTATATTGATCTTCACAACTCCCTTACCGATTACGTCGCAAGGTTGATCGTTGCCAAGGTACACCTTACCAAAATTACCTGGTGTGTACTCCTCTAGGCAATCTCTGTAGCATGTGGCATGAAATGAGGCTCTGGAGTCTATAACCCAAGACTCCTGCTTGCTCTCCAAAAAGCATATCAACATCTCATCATTCTTAGAAGCAATGCTTCTGTCTTTGCCCTCATCTCAAATTATTTCTTCTGACTCCTGCACTGATTCCTATAATGACTAGTCTTTCCACAGTTCCAGCACTCAATAATTTTAGTGCTCTGGGAACCTGTGCCCTGAGTACCTCTGGGATTTCCGGATTGAGACCGCCTGGGCCTAGATCTGCCACGGTTGTTTGACCGTCCATGCCTGTTTTCTCTGTCTCAATTCTCCATGTTCAAGGCTGAACTTGAATTGGAGCTATGGTTCGGCTACATTCTTATTTCCTCCGTCAAAATCATGCTGACGACCTCATCGTATACAAGTTTTGATTTTCCTGCTGAGCTACTAATGGCAGTGACGACACCATTCCAATTTTCAGGCAACTGACTGAGAATCAATAGAGCCCGAATCTCATTATCAAACGTTATACCGACTGAGGCGAGTTGATCAGACAACTCATTGAAGTTATTCAGATGCCTGCTGAAACTTTCACCTGCAGACATGCTCATCGTAAATAGTATTTTCATGAGATGTACCTTGTTTTTGGCTGAAGGCTGCTCATACATATTTGAGAGCTCATCTATCAGAGACTTGGTGGATGTTATATGCTTGATATTGAACGCCACAGATTTCGACAACGTCATTCTAATGGCTCCGAGGGCTTTTCGATCAAGCAACTCCCACTCGTCCTCGTTCATGGATGTTGGCTTACCCTTCAACGGTAAGTGCAATTCCTTCCCAAACAAACAGTCTTCTATCTGCATCTTCCAAACTGAAATTATTCCCGTTGAATATTTCGATTTTTGAGCTCTTTTCATTTGACATCTCAATTTTATAATCTAGATATGGAATTAGCTCAAATGGATAGCACGGATGGATCCGGAACAATCGAAAACCCTAGAAATGGTTCGAGTCGCTCGAAAAACGGACCCAAAACGACCTCGAAAAGCTTAGTCAAAGTTTTCAGTCAAACCTGGTCAAACTGATGACGTGGCGCTAACGTGGCATCTAATGACGTGGCAGTGGGGTCCACCTGCTAACGTGGCGGTGGGGTCCACCTGCTGATGTGGTACTGACATGGCTGTGGGACCCACTTGATGCCGTGGCAGTGGCATGTTGACGTGGCGACTCCGGCTGACGTGGCTCTCGCTAGCATGTCAGCTGACGTGGCGCGTGACGTAACATGGGCGCTAATCTGAGCGGCAGGTCGGATCCGGGTCAACGATCGGGTCTGAGTGATTGCCGGTTCGGGTCGGGTAGCGGATCGGGTCGGGTGGAGGCGGTTCGGGCGAGGAAGATGCGTGCGGCGTGTCACCGGCGCATGGAGAGGCGTCTTGCTCCGGCAAGACGCATGGGAGCGCGTGTGGGCTTGTCTGAACTCCATTCGAGCTCCAGCGGGCACCCTTCTCTTCATCTCAGCGAGGTGAATGCGATGGTTGCCTCAAAACACAGTTTTGATCTTCTGGACAGGGCTCTGAATTTCAGGATCACTTATGTTCTGGCTTTTCTGCTCCAACCGGGCTCTGATACCACTTGTTAGGACCTTGTGAGCATCCAGAAGAAAGTGACACCAAGAAATTTTACGTGGTTCGGTCAAGAACGACCTACGTCCACGGAGCACACACCAACTATTCAATAACTCGCCAAAAATGTTACAATTCTCTCTCTCTCTCTCTCTCTCTCTCTCTTCCTCCCTTCTTCCTCTCAGCTCTCTCTGCACTCTCTGTGCTCTCTCTACACTACTGTGCTATTCTAAGCTATTGTGCTGTCATATTGTACCACTTTCCACAGCCTCTTTATATAGGCTTGGTTTTTACATTATAATTAAATGCGAATCAATACAAATTAATCACAGATTGGAAGTTTATAATCAAGAGATAAATGGAGAATAAATTCACAAGTTTTCTGACTCAACTCAACGTGTCTCCAGCTGTGTTTTTGGCTCCATCTCTAACACAAATGGACATACTAATTCAAGGATGGAGAGACTTTTGTTAATTCTTATTTTCCAATTCACAATCACTAAATTAATTTAAATCACTAATTTTAATTTAATAAAATACAAGTCCTTAGTTGTATAAATTAAAAGCATAGAGACTAAATGTCACGCCTCGAACCCAATAATTGGACCCGAGGGTGAAAAAGTATCTTAACCTGTCCCTGTGTCACCAAAATCAAGATACAGTACAATGAATGAGGGTCTGATCCCGTGGGATTCCCAGACACCCTATATACATCCACATACATAATAGAAACACAGCGGAAGATAAGTCTTTCTATACACAATTTGTACCATACCAGAGTCTATACAAAAGAGTTAAACTTCACAAAAATACAACACAACCCGGGTGACAACCATAACCACAAAAGTCAACTCAATACAGTACTAGTACTTACCCAAGTACCTCTCGCAGTACATCAACCACTACGCTCCCAACACTAAGACGCTAGTTCCAGTTACTCGAAGGACTTGAAAAATATGTACGTAGAGCACAGGTGAGACACCTCTCAATAAGGGCAGATATAGGTTATATCAGTGTGTGACATTTGAGTGTTATCATGACAGCAAAACATACATAGTTAAATACAGTTCCAGTACTTTCACAAAATAGTTTCAAAATAGTGCATACACGCACACACACATGATCAAGTAACCCGGTGTCGTCACACCCTTCGGCCTGATGCTGGTGGCGATACCCGGCGTCGGCCTGTAGTTGACCTGCGATACACGGCGTCCTTGGCACATGGCGAGCCCCAGGCTACACCGATACAAACTGGTGGATCCACACCCTTCTGTGATCAGCTAGTAAGGCTTATGTCCTCGGATATAGAGTCGGACACTCTTGCCAACGTGGCAGGCGATAAACACACACCCTCAGATATAAAACCGGACACTCTTTCAGTACCTGGAACAACTTGGAACCCAGTTCCTATTGCATTTCATCAAAACACAATCAAGCATGCTCATATAATCAAACAAACCACACTCATTTGATAATCTAAAATTATAAATTTCCAAACACGTACAGTTTAAACAAGTCAAGGCACGACTGTCCCTATAACGCAATATATATCACAATATATTTATGGTTTTCCAACAAAACCAAGGATGTAACTCGTCGCCCCCTTTTTCCCAAAACTGTAACATGAAAAACCTACAATTTTACCCGTTAGATCCTCCCAAATAAGTAACCAAAACGCACATAGGACCGTGAACCACAGTTCTACCGAGTATGATTTCAAAAATCACCAATATAAACTAAATCCCCTTACCTTTTCCCGAATGACAAATCTCGAACTCTAAGGCCCCTAAACCGCGAACCGAGTTCCAAAACCTACATACCATAATACAGAATATGCTCACAATTCTATCCTCTACATAACTACCGGATCATAATTGAAAACCGAGTCTTACCTCGATTTCGAGCTAAAACCCAAGAATACCCGAAACAACGATCCGATCTGTAGAACTTGTAGAGAATCCTTCCTTGATCCTCATGGTAACGTCGAATCAGCAATTCCTGCAACGTATGACGCAGAAATCTACAGAGATAGAGAGTAGATTGAGTTTCTAGAGAGATAAAGAGAGAATTTGAGTTTTCTTAACTAAGAAGTAATGAAAATATCTATTTATAACATTTTAACCCGGCCACTCCTCATCGACGAGACTCTACACTTCGTCGCCAAGAACTATAAAGATTTCGTCGACGAACTTTGGTTTCGTCGACGAAACTTGTTTAATTACCAATGTATCCATCTCTTAATTAATTAATTCCCTATATCACGGTTCTGGTTCTTACACTAAAATAAATTTCAATTAATAGTATAAGGATTAACTTATTATTCACTCTTTCATGTTTTGAAAGCTATATTTTCAAAAAATATTCATCATTTATATATTAATATTCAAAATGATATATTCAAGAAAAGTAACAAATTATTTTAAGAAATAATTATATAAAAATAAATATTTATCCATTTAAAGTCATTCACCTACATTTATGTCATCAAAAATTTATTTAACATTACATAATTTTTTTTAAATCAAAATTTTAAAACTAATAGGTGCTCAATTTCTAATGTAGATAAACTATCAATAAAGAAAAGAATATACTTTTCAATCATATCTTTCCTCATTCTTATCATAAAATAACTTTTATGAGATTAAAATTAGAATAATTATTTAATTAATAAAAAAAATGATGATTAACATTTCTAAAAAATTACTAAATCTTTTAATAAAAAAGTTCATAACTACTAATAGTTCCGGGTTGCGCTTTAATAAAAATATTTGTATTTGTACAAATATTTTTTGTTTCATTGATATAATCTCCAACAAAAGTGAGAAATAGATTTGCTAACTGCATCTTAACATTTTTTAAATCTGTACATTTTTTATCTTTTCGATACTTAGTCAATTAGATTAATTGTTGGGTGAGGTGTAGTCAGGGAGGAAATTCTGGCAGTGGGTATTAGTAGAAAATTTTAATGGATTATTTTTACCATATTACCCATAGGTCATAAGTGCTTTTTTTGTTGCAAATATTTATTTATACAATACTATAGTTTCTGGTCACGGACACGTGATCGCACGTGTTCTACAGTTTTTGAGTGATAATTAAAATAAAATAATTATTTTTAAAATAATAAATATATATTATAAAAAATATTATTTTAAGAAAATTATAGGTGATTAGGGGTATTTTTTGGATTATTTGTTTGTAGTTATGGGAATATTTTTAAAACATGTGTGAGTAGTTATAGGAATTGTTTGAAATTTTTATGGGTAATTATAGAGATATTTTTAGAATATTTATGGGTAGCTATAGGGACATTTTAGTGATGTTAAAAACTAGACCAAAAAAGGTGAATCCTTTTTCTAGTAATAAAGATATAATAATACATAAACAATTTAACAAAAATAATTTTTATTTTAAAGTTTTAAAGTTTCTTATTAATTCCCCAATATTTATATAATTTTTTCGTGACTAAAATAACAGTAAATTTGCAACATGCGTTTTATTTGCGTTGTGCACTCTAGATATTATGTATATAAAATAAATTAGACTTAAAATTTCCTAAATTAATTTATAACTAATAATTTAAATAAAAAAATGTTTGATCTACTTTCCTTTTTTCTCTTCGAAATTTGTAATGATTATAGCTTGAGACGGGTTTAGCCCAATTCTCATTAATGAATAAAAAATGACTTGACACATTTGTTAGCACCGGAGGAGTTCATGAGTGGTTTTATGTACATGAGTGAAAAGTTTAAGCCTATTAAGTCTTGGGCCAAACCATGTACATAATCATCCATTATCCACTTAATTTTTTCAACGTGGGACAAACTCACAAGTAGAATTCTCAACAATCTACCCCTTACTTGTGAGTTCCAACTGGTGAATTCCCCAAGAGTTGCTCAAATGGGTCTTACCACTAGCGTTTTGACCATATTTGGATATATCCTAGGCCTAGATAATCCTTATTGGCCTCAGTCACACACTTAAATCCTCCAATTATTAGCACGTCAAGAGAATTAACTTCATGTCCCGACTTTTACGACATCGCTCACTCAGAATTACAAATCGTCGGCTCTGATACCACTTGTTAGCACCAGAGGAGCCCATGAGTGGGTTTAATATACATGAGTGAATACCAACTTGACCCAAAAGTTTAAGTCTATTGGGTTTTAGGTTAAACCATGTATATAAGCACACATTATCCACTTAATTTTTTTAATATGGGACAAACGCATTAGTGAAATTTTCAACAACATTAATTAATAAAAAATGACATGACAAGTGGGTAATCAAAGACTTTTGTTAGAGAGAAATTGGTGTTGTGGGCAAACCAACAATCAACTTGTGCTTATGTATCAACAAATTATATATAAAGTCAAATTGTTTAAGACCATATACATACTTGCGGTTAAAATGCTTTTAAATATAGATTTTTTTTTATTGAAATCAAAATTTTAATATTTCTTTGACTCTTAATGTAAAGTCACTATTTAACAAAATTTAAAAATATTTTATAAAATAGAGAATTATAAATCTTAAATAAATTATTTCCAATAATTATTTTTATTACAATTATCTTACAATTAATTATGAATTTGCATGCACATTTGTCATATTATTTGATGATTGTAATATTATATTTGTTCTTGTTATCCAAGTTAGAATAGAAGAGTCACTTTAAATTTCTATTATTATTATTATTATATATAGTACTAACATTACCAGCTCGACCACTGTTCAACCAATTCGACTAATCCTTAGTTTCACTAAATTGATGATAAGTTCAGGTTTTAAAATCACGATAATGATCATGAACCCATGATTAAACATTCCTTTTCAAATAAATGCTCCCTATTTTAATTTAGTCATTTAAAACTATAGGCCTTATTCCATTGCACAAACTATTAAAACAGGAATTAAGAAAGCCAAAAAGTAATTGCAGCTCTTAACAGCTTATATATATAATTATTTACCTCACTAAATAAGAACTTTTCTCCCACTTTCATTTAAAAAAATTAGTGAGTGCACAATTTACTCACACTCATAGCTTGGGCACAATCCCTAACTTCAAGAAACGCCTAATTTGAAGAATTAAAAATAAAATAAAAATAAAAATTGGTAAGAGGCAACTCGATAAAAGAATAATAATAATAATAATAATTGTAATGACCCGGAAAATAATGGTATTTAAATAATGAAGAGAGAGAAAAATGGAATCGGTAACAGAAGGAGGCAGTAGACTTTGTCGACGACATTGCATTTTGGAGAATACAATTTCAAGAATTTCCAGGATTCATCGACGAATGTCTTCAGGATCTCGTCGACGAGGTCCTGTTTCGTCGACTAGAAAATACCGAGAGATGGATTTGGGCTACTCTGAATTTCGTCGATGAAGGGTAGGGTTCATCGACGAATTTACTGAAAGACTCGTCGGCAAGGTGACGTGTCTTGTCAATAAATCTGGTCTTATAAGTAGTGAAAAATCGAATTTTTATCACATTTTCAGACTTCTCTCTCTCTCTCCTCTCTCTCTCTCTCTCTCTCTCTCTCTCTCTCCTACGGTCTCTCTCCCTTCTCTCTTCAATTTCGGCCCCGCCAGTCGTCGGATCGACGATCCGAAGCCGCCACTACACTCCTGGCGAAGTTCTCTGCAAGTCTGCCGGAGCGGATCATTAGTGAAACGAAGTTGGAATTCATTGCAAATCTAGGGTAAGTTCTTTTATTTAGTTTTTGGCTTCCTGGTATTTGTAGGAAATTATGTAGGCCAAGAAATATTGATGTTTTGTTTTGGGATTTATGATTTTCAGGGTATTGAGTAGAGAACCCTATGGGTGTTGGACCCGTTATAGTAGAAGATTTTTAGCAGGAAACAGGTAAGGAAAATATACTATGCTAGGTTATATGAATATGTTTTCAATATGAAATTATAAATGTTCCACCAAAGCATTGTTTACAGTAGAGATTTATACAGTTTATCAAATGTGATTAATATGTTTTAAAATTACTGTGTGGCTTGAGAATATAGATATAACATAGAAACATG
This sequence comes from Malania oleifera, assembly GCF_029873635.1. Classification (NCBI taxonomy): domain Eukaryota; kingdom Viridiplantae; phylum Streptophyta; class Magnoliopsida; order Santalales; family Ximeniaceae; genus Malania; species Malania oleifera. The sequence continues at coordinate 9,958,332 of NC_080426.1, forward strand.
CTTTACAGTATTTTCAGAGATGTGTTTTATAGAATATATAGACAGTGAATGTATTTTACAGAAATTACAGAAATACCATGATTATACAGTTTTACAGTACCATGACATACAGATTTACAGTTAATTACAGAGACACAGTTGATATAAATACAGTTTTCTACAGCATCATGGTTTATACAGTTATTACAAAATCATGGTAAAATAGATAGTAGTATATAGAGATGTATTATATAGTATCAGACCATGTTGGATCATACAGTTATAGAGCACGGTATCGTAGCTACATACAATTTATGGAGTGCAACCACCTATTTAGATAATACGTGGTATAAAGGTCGATCGCATAGAGCCCACGAGTGGACAGACTCCCCATCAAATAAGGGTTGAGGAGGGATGATCAAACTATGGAGTATAGTAATTTATTCCTGATTGACCAGTTAGGGTAAATCCTGCCTATGAGCCGCACAACCCTGTCATAAGGGGTTAAATCATGACACACAGTTATCCACAAGAAAGTTTACCGTTATTATTATGTTTATACAGTTTTATAGAAACAAAAATATATATATATATATATATATATATATATATATATATATATATATTAGCAGTATTTTGAATAGAGACCTAAAGTACATAAATGTTAAGCAACATGAAAAAGATTAAGATTATATTTCTAGTATTGTGCTTTACAGATTTAGTGATACATGATTATATGAAAACAGATTTGCATAATATTGTAATTCATTTGTCATACACTAGTAATAGCATATTTCGTCTTACTGAGCGTTGGCTCATCTCAGTGTTGAATTATTTTTCAGGTGATCCAGGTAGGCGAGCAGACCAGACTCGTAGATAGAGGGGTTTCAATACTGCCCTGTCAGAGAGAGAGTGAGTGTATTTTGGGAATATTTTTGTATACTCCTCACCGGTTGAGGATATTAAGGGAACAATGATATGTGTATATTTTGGGAAATATGTTAGCACTCTGGTATTGTAATGTATATAATTATATATGGATATGTTTATTTGATTTCTGCTTCTTGCTGCTTAGGTTAATAATTGGGTTCAATCCACTATAGTATCAGAGCATGTTAAATATCATAGTATAAAAAAATAAAAATAAAGAACCCATTTAAATAGCAGGTCATTACAATAATAATAATAGTACCCAACATATTTTTAATTTTTACTAATTGAAATCACTACTTGTTAGAATAAAATGATTTCAAGTTGTCCGCAGTCAATCCATTGGCCATCCACAATTTCAGAATGGAACAAAAAGGAATTAATTGATCTTTATTATTTATTTTTTAAATTATTTATTAGTTTTGATATTTTTAGTTGCCTATTTTGAAAAAAATTGTATTTGATGTATGAATTTAATTATAATTAATTATGAGTTATAATTGAATTATGTTGAAAATTTCACTTGTGAGTTTGTCATACATTGAAAATTTTGAGTGATGAGTGCTTATATATATATGCTTGGATCCAAGATTCAATAAGTTTAAACTTTTGAATCAAGTTGATATTCACTCATGTATATCAAGCTTATCCATGAGCTCCTCCAGTAGTATCAGAGCTGACGCGCTGACTTTTGAGGGTGAACTATAGAAACAATAATCATCCATGAAAGTGTGTTATATTTGGAGCACATATCACAAAGTGACACCCAACTGGCTTGGTCCGATGACCTGGACCATCGTTCTAATTGTCTGGATCATCATTCTGATTCTCTGCATCGTTAGGAGAACTAGGTTGTGTCTCTAGCATGGAAAATATTTTAAGCCTGGGGCCATTGATACAAACGCTTTGACATACTCCCAAATGCAACCAAACAAATCCAATTCTTCCACTAGGCAAGCACCAAACAGCTTTGTCACTGTATCATCATCAGCAAATACAATGAATGCAAGTTTCAGTATCCTGACTTGAAAAACGAACATGTCTAGAATATGAGGGAATTTCAAGATAATAGATAACATAAAGAGTAAACACTTGCAGTGATTCATGGATGAAAAGGCATCGAGGCAACACATAGGATTCTCCATGTAACGACCCAGAAAATATTCATATTCAAATATTAAAGAGAGAGAAAAATAGATACAGAAATAGAAGGAGACCGTAGACTTCATCGACGAACACAGGGCTTCGTCGACGAGAAAATGCCGAGAGGGGTTCTGAGGCAGCCTAAATTTCGTCGACGAATACAGGGCCTTATCGATGAAATTTGTGAAGGACTCGTCGACGAATACAGGGTCTCGTCAACGAAATCCCCTGTTTTATAAATAGTTGAAATCCGAAATTTTTATCATTTTCCTCCGAGCTCTCTCTCTCTCCTCTCTCTCTCTCTCTCTCTCTCTCTATGACTCTCTCTCCATTCTCTGGTCATTTCTGGCCCCACCAGTCGCCGGATCGACAATCCGAGGCTACCACGACGCTCCTGGTGGAATTCCCTACAAGTTTGCCGGAGCGGATCGTCGAGAAAACGAAGTTGGATTTCATCCCAAATTCTGGGTAAGGTCTTTTATTGAGTTTTTGACTTCTTAACAGTTATATAAAATGATGTAGACTAGGAAATACTGATGTTTTGTTCTGGGGAATTGCGTTTTCAGGATGTCAGGCTAGGAATCCTGCGGGTATACAGCTAGATTTTTATAAGGGCTTTTCAAAGTTGAGGTAAGGGAAATATATTATGCTAGAAATTTTAATAGAGTTAATAGAGATTTCATAAGCATATTTTTATGTCAGTTTATTATATTGTTTGTATAGAAAATGAGCATAAATGTTTGTGGCCTAAGTAGACTTTTCATGTAAAGAATGAATTTATACAGTTGTTATGAAATATCATACTATACTAAATATAAAGATATAGATTGTATATACATTTGATATGGTTTTCCAGCATATGAGATTATACAGAGATAGATTTATATTCGCAGAGAAATGTACATGCATATATAGTTTTATATGAATAGTTCATGAAATGGTTATATACATATATCCAAATACATGTATACAGATACTCAGATCAGTATTTTATATTGCAATTTATTACAGAATGGTATATACATATATACAGTGTTATAACATGCCATGTTCTTACTATTACCATGACATACAGAACACAGACAGAGTATATATACAGAATACACAGATAGATATACAGAGGTAGCATCAAGATGCTACAGATACAGTGTTTACAGTACAGAAAGACAGAGTTATGGTAATTTTGGAAACACGATGAAAACAGTAAAAGAGTATATATATATATATATATGTATATAGTATCGGATCCTTGAGGAAAGTTACACAGACAGATACAGATTACAAAGCACGGTACCGTTGCTAGATACAGATATAGTGCAACCATATAACTCAGATAGTATGTGGGTACTGTAAGCCGTGCTCGGAGAGTAGGCAGCTCTCCAGTACACTGGGTTGAGGGGGTCGATTTGATGAGGTAGTAGCCAGCCTCGAGCTTAGGAGAGGATCCAGTTTGGCCGGACTGAGGTAGTGTAGAGTATGATGACCTATCTGAAGGGCCGACCAGATAGAGTCCCGCCTACGGGTTGCACAACCCTGTCATGAGGGGTCAAATCATGACGTACAGAATCACAGGGATAAAGTACAGATATTTATATATTTACAGTTTTACAGTATAGTATGATATTATCAGTATGAAAAGTAGAAAAATACAGATGATACAGTGTACTTTAAATTGAGAATGAAAGATATGTTTGAAAGATATGATTTACAGATTGTTTATTGCAATACAAAAACAGTTATTATTTTTAAAAGCATACTTAACTTAGTTGTCACACACTAGTGATAGCATATTTCCACTTACTGAGCGTCGACTCATCCCTTTATTCTAACATTTTTCAGGTGAGTCAGATAAGCGAGCAGATCAGGCTCGCGGATAGAGAGAGTGTTTGGTCACCCTGGTTATAGGGTAAGTTTTTGGCAAAATTGTGTATGTTTTTGGGATAGATGATACTGGAGTGGCATTTTTGTATGGTCTGTATATTCTAGAATCTGGTATTGTACAGTTTATGTATAAATGGTTTCATGATTTATGTTTCCGCTGCGTAGGAATGTTTACTGTATATCAAAAAAAAAAAAATGATAGAATTTTGAGGTCGTTACACTCCACGTCTATTAAGGCGAAGATCCAGTTCTCGAAAATTATGCTTCATCGCTGCAGATATCCAAGCATTAACACAAGCTCCATTTTATAGCACATTGCATGAAAGTGAGTTAGGATTCTTTTTTCAAACGATTTGATTTATCTTTGAAAAGTATGAATGCTGAGTTTGTGACTTAGTGGAATCCTATATATTCTTTTACGTTAATATGCATGTGTATTTTGCTCAACTCTTACTCGAAAATCATGCATGAAATAAAATCACAAGAGTTACAATGAATACTATCTCAAACACTCCCCATTACAAATAATTCTATATTAACCTTCCTTTGGATGTGCTTGAATTATTCCAAGTGAGTGTCCTTTTAATCTTTCTTATTTGATGTCTACTCACTCCAATCTTTGCCTTTGATCCAATACTTTATGTATTTGTCACTTATACCTGTACTAAACATGATATTCAAAAATCATTAGAAACCACAAATAGGTTAATATCATCAAAACACATTAAATATGATTATGAAGCCATCAAAGCTAACAATATATAATAAAAAAATATTAATAATGATATCATAATATTAATATTATTTTTAAAATTTATGCAATACATTATATTATATTAATATAAATTATCATAATATAATAAATATTGTATTTTCATAAATTAGAATTTGATTCGAGAGTAAAAATCAGGAATCAAAATTTAGGTAAAGGGGGAAGTCCCATTCATGCATGGAATGAGAGTCAGAATGAAATTACTGTAAAACAAATATTGCAAGAAAATTTAAATTTTTTAATCACCCTCATTGATATAACAAAAATTTATAGGAATCAAATATCAAAGTCAAAGAACCATCATTACTTCAAATTATAAATACCTTTAAATTAGATCAAAACTTCCCTTCTTCAAATTATTAATCATAAATACTGAATTTAATAGAGATATGACCTTCATTACTATAAAAGAAGAGTACTTTGAGAAGAGGTAGGCATCTTATTCTTATATATTTTTTATTATTGTTACCATCTTATTCTACCACAATCTTTGACTTATGCATCGGAGTAATTCCCACAATACTCCTCGGTCTGTGAAACCTCTTTTGTTTAATTGCTTACAAGTGGTCATAGTCAGAGATTAATCTACATTAATCAGTTAATTTTGACAACAACACTATTGATTTTAAAAGATGATAATTAATGTATTTTTTACATGATGGCCACTTTCTCTCCGAGAGTGCAATAGTTTATAAAATATATTAATTTATGAAATTCTAGAGACATAATTAAAAAAAAAACATTAAATGATGGATGCAAAAAGAATTTATTGGATTAGGAAAAAAATAAAATAAAATCGACAACAAGCATCTAACAATTTATTTAATTAAATATTTTAATAATCCACTAAATTTAAGTGACAATTAAAGTAAATGCTATTTGCACGTTCACTTTATCTCTTAATCTAATAAAATATGCATTTATAAAACAATATTTAAATTTAAGGTAAAAAAAATCATTCTAAAAAACTTATTGTAAAAGTCCGAGAGAAGTTAAAATTGGTGAGTACACATTTATTTTTTGGGGGCCATTTGGACGCGTCATTAAAGAATGCCATTACAAAAGAACTACAACCTGATCCATATATAAAAATATTAGAAAATTTTAATAAATTAGTAGAGACGGAAGAAATGATAATTTTGAAAGTAATAATTTTAATCTACTTAAATTATGTATATCTCTAAAGACTCCAAGCACCAAAGCAGTTTTTTCTTCACAATTTTAGATATTGTAAAAAAAATGCTCCTATAATTATTTATTTGGAATAATTAAAAGAATATATTAATTAAATGAAAATATAATTATTATGAAGATATTATGGATCTCTAATCTCTAATACTATAAAGGGAATTCTATCTTCAGTGTCTTATTTTAAAAATATCAATTTTATCCCTATAATTATATTCATAATTATCTTAAAATACCCCTATAACTATCTATAACTATCCCAAAATGTCCACATATAATTTAATTTCTTGTTATTTTTTTTATATTTTTTAAAAAATTTAGAAAAATATAGAGTCGTGGAGCACATAGCACCTGCCCATATCTAGGTAATTAATAAATAAATAAATGCTCCTCAAAGTTGGATGTTTAAAAGAGTGACTAGCATAGTCCGATTGATAGTAAATAAGATATTAATTATTCACACGACAACTTGTGAGATGAGATGGTATTATAAAGAGCAAGAGAGAAAAATATGTAATTAAAAATATATATCTATTTGTTGTTTTTTAACTAATATAACATCTCATAGCCATTGAAATAACTTCACTAATAATATCAATTGTCATGTGCTTTTTTAATAAACAAATAATTAAAATAAATTATGTTTTAATTAAAAGTTATTTAATGTGAAATTAATATTTTTAGTTAGAAGTTTTTAATAAAAATGAAAGCTATGTGTTGAGCGTGAAGGACTCATTAAAAATTTTAAAAATTTATGAGTAGCATGCACTAAATTCTTGATAGATAGTTAAATATTTAAATCTACAAATTAATAATTTTTATCAACAAGATAATTATAAGTGGCTTTGAAAATTTTTAGAAAGTTGTTCATAATTAAAAATAATGTTAAAATTAATGAAAAATTATTAGTTACACTAAGTTTGATATAATTTCACCATGTGTATAAAAAATAATTATGACTAGTTAAAATATAACAAGTTTAGTATATACACACACATATCTAATATTTTTCTAGTATAATGAAATAATGAATTTATCTTATTTTATATTTTCTATAATAAAGTGTTAATAGTAATTTCCTTCCCTTCAAAAATAGAGGAAGTGAACAAGTGAACAAGCGATGTCACGGTGGGGCGATAACCAATTTTTAACAGTTGAGGGCTGCCGCACAATGCGAAGTGGGAAGACCAGAACCGAGCATGTACCGACGTGCGTGGGCTCCACAGACCATACATATAAAAAACCCTACCTTCAACGTTCTTAACGGCTTCATCCAGTTCACAGTTCTCTCTCTCTCTTTCTCTGATCTGAGAGTTTCTTCACGCGATCAAACCCTAACTCTGCTAGAACGATAGCAGAGATGAAGATCAAGTCAAGTCGAAACAGGCGGAAAGCACAGCCTATAGTTCCATACTCCAAGAAGCCCCGATCGAAGCTTCCTCGCCGGCGACGTTCTCAGATTTGTCCAAATCTCTGTACATCTTTGATTTCAATCGATTCGGATAGGAAGACTAGTTCATCCGCATTTCGTTCTTTTCCACTGGATTCCAGGTGTTCTTCGCACTGTCTGGCCGAAGCATCCTGCAATTCGAATATCGTCTCAGTCGTACCAGATGACTTGAATGTTAAGCATCAAAGGAAGAGAGCTCTTGATGAGATCGCACCTTCCGGAGATGCCGCTCGAGACGGTGAGTTTCGAAGAGTTACGAGAAAGTATTGTAGACGGAAGGAGAATGAGAGAAAATGTGTTAAAGATCTTGATGTGGAAGCGTCTGAATCATCTTGCGTAGAGTCATGTTCTGGAGCAGAGTGGAGAGGTTTCGAACAGGGGAATTCGAAGGAGAGGAACACGGCCAGTAAAATAGCTCAAAATCTGAAGAGAAAAGAAGTAACGGATGATTCGGAAGCAATCTCGCGGTCCGAGATCTCTTGCGTCGAGCAGTTTCTGACGGCAAACGAGAAAAAATTCTCAGAATTTTCTGAGAAAATTTTGGAGTCCACGTCGGAAAGAGCTCGGAAAACTGACAATTCGTCAAAAACGGAAAAGAATAAAGACAATTCGGTCACATCAGGGATAGAATTGTCCTCTGAAACAAATTTTCAAAATGCTTGTTCATCGATCGGTGAATTGGAACCGGATAGCAAAGCAACCGGAGACGGTGAAAACGGAGCTTCAGATGCCAAGTTATCTAAAAATTCACGAAATTCTGTTGATCTGGATTTCACTATTTCGAAGGAAGAATCAACTGCAGAACAGAGCTCAAATAATTCAGGCTGCGACAACGATCTCGTTTGTACGGAACACCTCTCTTCTGACGACTTTCCCGACTACATGTCCAGCCTCGAGACGACGTTTGCAGATATTTTCCCGGGAAGTTCAGAGATAAATTTCTCAGATTACACTCCATCGATATGGTTAGAATCTGAAAGCCAGTTTTCAGAGAGGTCACAGGGAGATTCGACGCCATCGCCTACTTTCTCGTTGTTTCTTCAGTACAGTCAGCAATTTTCCAGAGCGAGCTCTTCTCTGCACACCGGAGTTTCTTCATCCGTTGAAAACGAATATAAAGATGACTTTACAGTGAGTTTTGATCCTTCTCATCAAGCACTAGTTAATCTCACTAAACATCCGTTTGGTTCTCGAGAAACCTGAGGAAAAATGAACGAAAAAAGAAATCCGTACATCTAATCTAATCACATTAAATTCAATTAATGAGTTATGTGATTTTGGTACGTAGTTGCTGAGGTTCGAGAGGGATGAAGATGAAGAGAGCTACCAGAGGTTCAGAAACAGAGAAAGAAGAATGGCGTTTCTCCACAACTACGCCGAGGACTACCGCTGCACGACTGAATACGGCGATCTCATCCTCCAGCAACGGTTAGAGATGGTCCACTGGATAGTTGAGGTCAGTTTTCCTCGCGCCACGTTTCATTATACTTTCCCCGTAGTTCGCTTGCAATTTACTCGTTTGTTATGGCGAAATTTTCCATGCGTGCGGGGAATGGAAGGAGAAATTATATTGGGACCTTCATATTTATTAATATTTAAAAAAATTATTTTCAATAAAACACCCAAATATGTAGAGGGCCCTATATAATTTCTTGAAAAGATGAGAATATATTTTTACAGTAGATAATAATTTTATGCCATGTACACCAAATTTTATGAAAATCTTCCAAGCTTTATGAAAATGTCCGATTTGGGTCACTGAACACGAGTAGAGAACTCTATACGCACCTTTAGTGGACTTAGGTGTGTAAGTGAGTCAAACTTATTCACAAACTACTTTAACTTGACTTCATTCAAAACTGAGTAGAGTTATTCAAATATTTTAACGAGTCGAATTCGAATCTAGTAATAATATTCAAGTTGAATTTCGAGTCTAATTGATTTTCTTAATTTAATTATTTTTATATTATATATATATATCATATAATATATATTTTATAAATATATTTAGTATTATATGTATATTAAATATATGTTTATATATGTATTTAATATTAATTTATAACTAAGTTGAGTTTAAGTTTTATGAACTCGTAGCCGAATCGAGTTCGAATTTAACAATTATAAGATCGATCAAGTTTGAGTTGAATTTTGAGTTTAATATTTTTTAGTCAAATCGAATTTGAGTTTTTTTACTATATCGACTTGACTCAAATACACTCTTAAGTGGACTCCACAAGGAATGTGGGTTGTTTCCTTTAGAAAAGAAAAAATCAATAATCATTAACTATAGGCGCAAACTAATAACAATATCATTGTTAATTAAAATTTATAATTATATATTATTTTGTTTAATAGAAAATAATAGAAACGTTAATTAGCATAAAATTAATTGTCAATGAAAAAGTTTAAATATGAATTAAAAATGTTAATTAGAGCATATTCATTAAAATGATAATTTATTTAATAATATTTATTAATATAATTTAATAATTATATATTATTTTAGAATTTAACTTTTTATGTCTCTCTTCTCACATTTCGTATATAATAATATTATTCATATAATATTATAATAAAAGTAAATATCCAAATGCTAATTATTTTATAAATACTCATAACCAACATTCTAACTTGTTTTAAGACAAAACAAAATGATAATTATGAATTTCAACATTTTTAGAATTTAAAAATATTTATCAATTTCTTTATAGTTTTTTAATTAATAAAAATTATTATTTTATTGAGATATTCTATAAATTTAGCAAAATTTTAAAATAACTATCAGATGAGAGAGAAGTTATATATAAATTATTATTATTATTTTTTGGTTAAAACCACAAATATTCATTGCTGCAAGACAACTTGGGCACATGATTTTTACAATCCCATATCATTTTTTCAAGTTTCAATAACTCTTTTTTAGATCAATTAAACTAATTTTTAAATAAAGATTGAGGGGAAAAAAAAAAAAAGGAAATGCACTTATTAGCATGTTAACATGGAACTGTTTATGTAGGCTTGATATATACCAATAACTTATTTAAGTCATTTAAAAAGGTCTTTCACATCATTGAAATTAAGAGAGAAATTATGTAAGAATGGCCTTTTTAAATGACTTAAATAAGTTATTGGTAGATAAATCTTTTATATCATTGAAGTTAAGAAAGAAATTATATAAGAATAACCTTTTTGTAAGGCTGAAATAAGTACTTTGAAACAAGTACTTTGAAACAATTCTAACTACAAAAATCTCATTTATTTTATTTTAAATATGTACATGACGTTTTGGTGTAGAAAACATGATGAGTTGTTGTTGTTGTTGTTGTTGTTGTTTTTTTCATGTGACTTGATATAGCAACTATCATTAATTGTCAAAAGACTTGCATGTGTACAGGACGTACAGTATATTAAGTGTGTATAAGTTAGCTTGAGTATCTTTTATAAGCAATCAAATGTGACCTAATCTTGATATAGGGGGCATGGTACCTTTGTTGCTCTTTTGCTTTTCTCGTTATATTCGGATTTATTAAGAAGCCTGACTCAGAGTTACATACAATAATTTATTATATTTGTCTATCTACATATTTATTTCTTCTTGGAATTAGACCATGGATAAGTGTGTTGTTGCATTCGCATATATATTATAATACTCTTGTTTTTATAAATACTTAAATAAGTTTTTTATTTTTCCATGTTATGTTCTACATAAACAGCAATCTGCTACAAAGGAGCTTCAGAATGAGACAATGTTCCTTAGTGTAAACCTCCTCGACCGGTTCTTAAGCAAAGGAATCTTCAAAAGCGAGAGAATTCTTCAAATTGTAGGAATAGCATGTCTTGCCCTGGCGACTAGGATCGAAGAAAATCAGCCTCTAAATAGGTGAGTCTTTCCATTATGTTTGATTGCAAAATGTCAATTTGCAAGAATATGTTAGTTTTAATAAGTTAATTATAATTAGTTATATAAGAAATTGTGTTGTTATTATAAAGCAAATAATAATATGAAGTATTTTATAATTTCATAATAAAGGATAGACAAAGAATAACTATTCTCAAATTTTATAATGAAGATGTCTATTCATTTTTTATTACATGTTGAATGAAATAATTAAAAATATGTAAGAAATAATTACTCTTGATTCTTAGGAATAGATTAATGTAAACTATCGTTACATTTGGTTTGCAAAATGTCTATTCTTAGGAATAGATTAATTTTAGTAGGTTAGTTACAATTAGTTATACAATAAATTATATTCTTACTACAAAATAAATACCAATGTTAAACATTTTATGAGTTTACAATAAGAAATAGATAAGGAATAATTATTTTCAAATTTCATCATAGAAATGTTTATTCTTTTCTTATTATATGTTGAATAAGATAATTAATAGTATATAAATAATAACTATTCATTTGATTTCAAAAATTTAAATTATATTCCATCATATTTTAATGTATAGTTATTTGATTGAAAGAAAGGAAGTCAATCTTGTTCATGCATGGTTATTTTACCGAACCAAATGAAACTTTAATTTATTCACATCTCATTGTTATCCTGGCCAAATAACATTAGTACTTATTTAGGGCCGGGGCATGTGTTTTAATATGCTTAATCATACCAAAACATGGTTCTACGTTTCATAGGGAGAGCTTGATGAGAGACTACACTACTTCCCGGGTATATATGCCAGTCGACCATCCTAAATTAATCAACTATATTTCACTTCAATTTCAGCTAGCTAGCTACTTCCTGGAGTGGGCTGGTTTTTAGTTGTTTCGTGGGGAAGCAGGAAAAACTATATGCGTCACACGTTTTTAAGCACATATTTCTGTTTCCGCATGATGAATACAATTTTTAACTCATTCAGATGGAAAGGAATTCCAACTATTCCGGTACTGGCTAGTATCCACATAAATTTTCTTTTGTCCAATATTATTTCAGCGTTCGGCAAAAGACATTCCGCATAGGGAGCAACATATACAGCAGATGTGAAGTGGTAGCCATGGAATGGCTTGTTCAGGAGGTCCTCAGCTTCCAGTGCTTCTTGCCCACCATCTACAACTTCCTATGGTACACCCTTAATTTTATATCTTATTGTGTATTAATTATTAGCATGACGGCTAACCACATCAGCATGAACACTACACAATTAGATCAACCTGCAAACTAATTTCAACATAACAGTCCCAAAATTTAAATGTCCTCTTCGTCCATTTTGTAGTGTTTCTCCGTGTAATCTATGGGTTTCTAAAATTGTTAATGTAGGTTTTATCTAAAAGCTGCAAGAGCTAGTGCAGAGGTGGAGAAGATGGCCAAGTACCTGGCAGTGCTGGCACTGCTGGATCATGATCAGCTGTGCTTCTGGCCCTCAACTGTAGCAGCTGGGCTGGTCATCCTCGCTGCCCTGGCAGCCAATCAAGATGCATCCTGCCAATGGGTCATGGAGGTATGCATTTATTATTATTGAAGATGGAATTGTCCAATTTTCTCAAACTCCTTGTCAACCTCAAAAGTGTTTCATCGCGTAATAGCTAGAACCCATTCTGGACCTCAGCGGAGTTATCCTTGGCAGAGCATTTAATTAAAGTGAACTGTATTCTCCTAAAATTCAAAATGAATCTTGTTTCAAAAAGTTAAACACCCTGATCATTATCTTCAAAGTTAAGTTTAACTTTCTGTGATCTTCTTCTTTTCTTCTTCCCCCGCCCCCCTCGCGCCCCCCAACCAAAAAATTCCCTTTTCCTTTCAATTCCCCTTCTACATATATACGATAGCGTGCAAATATTGGATTTCATTTCAACTCTTTTCAATGTATTTGCTGCATGGCATTCCTCTACTGTCATTAATTAGGCATTACGTCGATTTTTAGTAGTTCATACATGCTATTGTAATTTTACAGACTCATGTCAGAACAAAAGATGATGATCTCCCAGAATGCATAAAGGTATATGAAACTAATAAAATTCCATCGTTTAATTTAGTACAGCTACATCATATGTATTATGTAATCGAAGCCGAGGTCTTCTGACAGATTTCTTTTGACAGAGTTTGGAGTGGTTGGTTAAGTACGTGCGCTAGTTGCCAAAGGTGGCAGACATCTGGATCTCTTGTTCATTAGTAATTTCTTCCTGCTCGTTACAGATCGAGACGCGGAAGGTCATAAAAGCAAAGCCCGATTACTATGGTAAAACACGAACCCTGGCCCTTTCCATTCCTTTCCTTGTAAGAGTATAGGAATTAATCCTAGCTTGTTGTAAACTGTGATAGTAGAAGAAAGAATTGATCCTAGCTTGTACCCAATTTCAATAACTCACCCAAACTTAGTTTGTTAACAAAAAGGAACAGAACCCAAGTTTGATAACTGCTTGCAAGGATTGGGGCATGCAATCGCACACAGTAAAATGTATTGATTTCTATAATAATGATTTGATTTCACAAAGTGGGTGCCTTTGCTACTTATGGTACATGCATAGCAGTGGGGCTCAATGATGCTCCGAGATGTCTCAACCATGCCCGCCTGACCTAAATCCCAGGGATTTGATTTCAAACGTGCAAGCAGCTTATAATTTTTTTTTAATAATTAACAAATGATCATCTCACATTTTTTAGTTTAACCATGGACTGATATAGATATACCGCTAATTCTCTGTTCTAATTAAAATCTTGACATTTTAACTCTGTAATTAAAATACTTTAATTTTCAAATTTCAAGGATAATTTTTCAACTATCTCTTTTTTTTATCAGAGTATTCACTGCTGTCTAAGACTTATAAGCAATGATATTTTCTCATAATATTCACAACCCACTAATCATAGAATTAACGCCAAATTAATTAACACTTGACCCGCACAAATGAAAAATTCGTTGTCTTAAGATGTGGTCCTAAGTTTGATGGTCTATTCAAATCAACTTATCTTTAACCTAAGTTGTCGTTTAGGGGAAGCAAAAAATCAATATATTTTTTCATTTTTTGTTCAATTTGAGTGGAAGGTAAACTTTGTAGTATTTATGAGAAAAAACAAATTATAATTTTTTTTTACAATTTCATCTTTTTTTTTTTACTATTTGTAATGTAGGTGGTCCTTATGGCCCAATTGAACCCAGTTCTAAAACTGTAGAAGAGTTGTTATGGGAGGGAGTTGTGCCTTATTTAACTTACCCTACCTCGTGCATTAACTTTTTGCGTTCGCAACAAAATTAACATTAGCAGTTAAGAAATAAGAATCATAAAATGATGGGCTATAAGACTAAAAAGTAAAACAATATAATGACCCAACTAAAAAACTAACAAGGCCAAACAAGTGGATCGAAGTGAACCCATCAGACGGCTGCACAATTTAAATCAACTTTAAACAGGTCATGGCCCACCACAGTACTGCCACCGTGTTTGCTAGAGGCACAATTGAAATCAGCTTTGAAGATAAATTAACGGTATGCTTGCGCGATGCACGGAAAACAGTTATAACGTTAAAAATTCAAAAATAAGGAGCATTTGGTTTTGTTAAAAATTAGAGAAATAAGAATAAGAAATAAAAATAAAAAATCAGAAATAGGAATATTTGGTTAATGTTTATAAAACTAATATAAATTAAAATTTAATTAATTTTTTTTATCTTTAAATCAAAATATTGTACAAATATAATTTAAATAATAAAAATACAAATAATACACATTAAAAATTACTGTAATAAAAAAAATATTTCATTTATTTTACTTATTAATTGTTCTACTTTCAAAATTTACTATACAATAAAAAATTTATTGGACATGATAATGGAAAAATAGTAAAAGTATTTTGTGATTGGTTTTATTAGTATTTTTTGAAATTTATGTATATTTTTATCTTAATTATACTTAAATTCAAATAATCACTTAAATTTGATTTTAATTTAAAAGTGTATAAAATGATTAATTCAAACAAAAAACTATTTATGGATATTAAAATTTCTGGCAATAAGTTGTCAAAACAACTGAAAATCATAAAATCTTATTTTAAGTTTTTTGGCATATAGCCGAAAACCAAAAATAGAAACCAAAACTAGTTTTATAATATGTTTTCTTCGCTGTGATAAATTGGTTTAAATATTAAAGAGAGGGGCAAATTAGGAATTTGGTACATTTCGTTGACGAAGCCTTTGTTCTTCTCGTCGACGAAATTTAGAGACTCGTTGACGAGGAGAAGTCGAGGATTCTCAGAACAACCGGCGATCTCAGATTCATCGACGAGGCCACCGATTCGTCGACAAAGTCAGTGAAAGATTCGTCGACGAGAACACCATTTCGTCGACGAAATTGCCCGGGTCAAAGGTACTATAAATAGAATTTTCATTACTTATTCATTAAGAAACTTAGATTTTATCTCTCTCTCTCTTTAGAACTCTCCCTACTCTCTCTCTCTCTCTCTAGATTTCTTCGCCGATCGTTGCTGGAATCAGAAATCTGAAGTTACCACGAGGATCGTGGAAGGATTCTCTACAATTTCTATGGATCGGAATCTCGTTTCGAAGATTTTCGGGTTTCGGTGTAAAATCGATATAAGACTCGATTTTCAATTCTGATCCAGTAGTTTTGTAGGTAACAATCTTGTGAGTATATTTTGTACCGTGATTTGTACATTTTGGAACTCGGTTCGCTGTTTAGGGGCCTTGGAGTTTGGAATTTGCCATTCAGGGAAAAGGTAAAGGGAACTATGTTTATATCGGTTATTTTTTAAAACGGACTCGGTAGAACTGTGGTTCATGGTCCTATGTGTGTTTTGGCTATTCATTTGGGGGAATCTAATAGGGAAAACTATGGGTTTTTCATTATTACAGTTTGGGGAAAAGGGGGCGACGAACTGCATCCCTGGTTTTGTTGAAAACCATGGGTATATGTTGATTTATACTGTGATATTGGGATGACTGTGCCTTGACTTGTTTAAACTGTATTTGTTTGGAAAATCATGATTTAGATTACCAAATGGGTGTGGTTTGTTTGGTTATATGAGCATGCATATGTTGTATCTTGATGAAATAGGAATGGGGTTCCGAATTGTTCCAGGTTTGAAAATTTGGCTTTTGTCGAAGAGTGTGTAATACCACTAGATTGGCCAGCTTTCGAGTCGAAGGGTGTGCGAACACCAGATCTGCACTGGTTCAATGCTGATGTTATGCCAAGTTACCGGGGGCATCAGCATTTGCCGAAGGGTGTGAAATATCACCAGACTGCCAGCGTTGGTCGAAGGGTGAGAAATACCACTAGATAGTCCGGCTTCGAGTCGATGGGTGTGACGACACCAGATTGTATTGCTTGGTTTGTGAAAATACTGGAACTGTTTTGATTGTTTTGACTATTGATCTATGCATGTTAGTGTATCATGATAACACTTAAATGCCACACACCGATATAACATGTGTTCTTCCTTACTGAGAGGTGTCTCACCCCTGCTGTACGTACATTTTCACAAGTCCTTCGAGTAACCGGAACTAGCGTCCTAGTGTAGGGAGCGTAGTGGCTGGTGTACTACGGTTAGCGCTTGGGTAAGTGCTAATGTGATACCTCATGGATCAAAGACTTAAAAAGATTAGATGTTACTACTCATATCAACAAGGTGCACCTTTCTTTTCGTGAGCTTTCTCATAAGAACTCCACGGTTAAGCGTGCTTACCTTGGAGCAATATTGGGATGGGTGACCTCCTGGGGAAGTTTTATTAGGAAGTGTGTGAGTGAGTACAAAACACACTGAAAAGGACACGTGTTGATTTGTGGGGCCAGTCATTAGTCCGATAAGGCTCACCCCCCTGTTGTCTAGTCCAGGTGGAGGAGGAGAGATGTAGTGCTCCCTGACAGACCTAAGTTGGGGCGTTATAGCTAGGACTGTATTTTGGTGGGTTGTCATTTTGAGATGTATTTTGGGCACCCGTTTGTACGTTCTAAAGAGCCTATTTTTGCTTTTGTATAAACTATGGTATGGTTCTGTATATGTTGATATAGAATGACCTTTTTCCGCTGTGTATATGATTGTATTTGAATGTGTTTAGGGTGTCTGAGAACCCCACGGGATCGGACCCTCATCCATTGTATTGTATCTTTGAATGTTTTATCAGATACAAGGATAGGTTAGTTACATTTTCACCTTTGGGTCCCATTTTGGGAATCAAGGCGTGACATTGGGCATACCCCCCAAGGATTACACTATCCCTACTCACTTAAACGGCCGGAGCAGAAGTCATTACAACCTCTCCTTACGGGGCGAGGTAAACCTTAACTCAATTACCAGGTTAAGCCCAACTGGTCTCCCTTAAGGGGTGGAGACACCCCAGTTCAATTTTCAGATTGAACCGAACCGGTCTCACTTACGAGACTGAGACTCCCCAGTTCAATTTACGGGATGAACCCAATCGATACATTTAAAAATTATATTTGTACATATTAAAACGCTTCTAAATACAAGCATGAATGTACACATTAAAAACTCAAATACATGCACTCTAATATGATATGAGTTATGCCCAGTAGAGAAAGAGTGTTTTCTCAAAACAATAGAAAGGGTGTTTTCTCAAAACAATGTCTTCAATATTTGAGAAATGATGTGTATAATAAAATACTCAAACATATAACCTTAATAAAATTTCTCCCAAAAATAATTTTCTAGGAATAATAGGAGAACCTAGGGTTTTCGTGTTCAAATAAATTTTGTAGAAATTATATATATATATATATATATATATATATATATATATATGTATGAGAATATATACATGATAAATATGTTTTCCAATAAAGATTTTTGCAATAACAAATATTTGGAGAATCTAAGAATTTAAGCTCAAGAAAATATTTGTGCTGTAAATAATTTTCTCCCAAAATTTTTTATCAAAGAAATAACTGGGAGAAAACTTAAGCAATACTCTCAAAAATGTTTTTAAAAGATTAAGTGCTAAGTAAGAGTATATGCAAATAAAATACCCTAAATAAAATACTCTCCTCAAAAATGATTTTGAAATCAAAGCATGAAAGAGAGTTTGAGAGATTTGTATAAAAGATTTTACCCCAAAGGAATTGATTTTAAAAATAAAAAATGTTTTGGGGAAACTTTGATTAACAATGGATTAGAGAGAAAATTTGGGCTAATCAAAGTTACTAATTTGAGTTATGGAGGGGGTATTTATAAATTTTCAAGATATTTGACCATTGAGGGACACGCTTGTCATTTTGAAAATGTTCAAGTAAAAAATTGATAACGATTAGCAGTTAAAAATTAAGCCAACCTAAGAGGTTCGGCCAACCACTTTTATAAGTTCAATCGACCGAGGCAAATTTGAACTACAAGTTTGGTCGACTATATCAGGGTGTTTCTAAACCCTTCGTGGGTTCGGTCGATCAAGGCAAAGGTTTGTTGACCATTCATATAGATTCGGTTGACCAAGGCCAATTTGAACTATAAGGTTTGGTCGACCAAGTAGTTGAAAAAGTAACTTTTTATGGTTCGGTTAACTAAGGAAGGTTAGTTCAAAATAGGGTCGATCGACCGAGCTATGGTCAACATTTTGACACCGAGGCAAACAGTGGTTCGGTTGACCGAGCTGATTAAAGCTCGAATTGGTCTGTCGACCGAGGGCATTAACAATTAATATTTTGCCCAAAAAATCCAACATCAGTCGACCTTTGTCTGTTTTTGCCCCAAATTTGACGCTAAATTATTTCTAAACCTTTTGTATGATTTTAGTCTTTTAGGAAAAGGTTTTCTGAGAAGTGTGTTGGTCCCTAGGGTCTGTCTATGGTCATTCTGAGTATTTTATCCATATCATGCAGATGCATGTATTATTACAGACCACAAATAAAAATTAAATGCAATTACAAACAATCAAATGTCTTCTTTATCTTTTTCTTTGCTCTTCTAACTTCATGAAATGCATCTCATCGTATAGGTTTTAAGCCCTGCAAGTTTTCATCTTCGTTTTCTTATGTATGTGTTAAATTAATGAACTTATGCACATGCTAAAAACACACATAAGAGACATGTGCTTTACCAGCATTAAAACAGGGATCAGACTCAAAAAGTCAATATAGAGAAATAGAAAATAAAAAACAGCAACGATACCAAACGGACCCTAAAATTTAAAAATATTCTTAAAAATTATAATGTATGTAACATTTAAAGTATCAATATTATGATATTAATTTTGCATCAAAATTATAAAATTATTAGTCGTGAAATATTTTAAAAGTACTATATATAGTGATGTCAAATAGTAAATCATCGCTTCAAAGGTTGATGAGATAGGTGATGTAGGTAATCATTGAAGATTTGTGGTTACTTGTGAGATCTACAAGATTAAATGGGTACCTAAGAGATCCTAGTGGCTATCGAAGGATTTATCTATTACCTAAGTTAATGATTAGGTCTAGAGAATTGAGAACGAAAGAGAAAATGAGTTCAAAGTTTGGTAATACTTACCCTTCTCCCCTCTCCTTTGTTTGGTTTGCCAAATGAAATTGAAGTATGAAAGAAATCGAAGGAGAAATGGAATCAAGGTAGGAATTGAATTATTTTTGGAACGTAATTATCGTGTTTGCTTAGTGACAGAAAATGACAATAAGAATCTAGTTTCAATTTTTTTCCAAGTATAGTATTCTTCAATGACTTCTATAATGTAATGAAAAATAAGTCTTGTTTATTAATACATAATTATTTAATTTTGTATTATTTTTTTATTATATTGATTTTTATTAGTTTTAATATTATTTTTTATTGTCCTTACTATTAATTTTTATTTTTATACTAATTATTATCATTAAAATAATAATAATTATTTTTTCCTTTTAATTTTTATTATTTTTATTTTTGTTATTATTATTTTATAGTTGCCATTGTAATTATTATTAGTTGTTATTATTATTTTTTATTATTTTTGTAATAATTATTGTCCTTAAAATAGTAATTATTTTTTTTTCATTTTTGTTATTTTTTTCCTTGTTGTTTTTATTATTTTAATAGTAATAAATATTATTATTAGTGTAATTATTATTAGTTGTTATTGTTTTTATAATAATAATAGCAATTAGTATTATTATTTGTTGTTGTTTTTATTTGTTTATTATTTTTTATTATTTTCATAATATTGATTATTATTAGTTTAATTATTATTTTTATTGTTGTTTTTACTATTTTTATTATTTTAATATTTATCGTTATCCTTCAAATAATTATTATTGCCTTCAGGATTGTCACCTGCTCGTGAATTCTCGGTTTCAACCCCCTCTCAAACCACCTCGCCTTCTGGCATTCATCTGGAACCATAAAAGGTGCAAAACGGAAGAATTAAGCCTGCAAAGGAGTGCGGAGATGGCAGAGCAGAGGAAGAGGCTTATGCCTCCCAGTTTTTCTGATGAAGTCAGGGCTCGTGGAGGAGGGACAGATATGTTAGGGGGCAGAGATTTGATAGAGGTGATCGAGGACGTCAGGGCGATTCGCCACGTCTCTACTGCACTCGTTGTAATTTGAGGCATTGAGGAGAATGCCAAGCCAAGAACATTAAGTGCTACTGGTGCAGTAGATATGGTCACATGGCCCGAGATTATTGAGGACCGTCGAACAACGCACCCGCTCCTAATCAGCACCGGAGGAATGAGCCATTGCCTCGTGGTGGTCTGGCGCGTGTGTATACTGTGGTTCTGGCTGATAAGGATACTACTCGTGGTGCAGGAGCAGGTATGATTTTATATTAATGGTTGATTTGATTTTAGATTCATATGTTTACTTAGAATTGTGGAGTATACCGAAATGCATGGTGTGTGATTGATTTTTTTATAATAGAATATAGATAGAATTATCGCGTCACAAATTTCAATGATGAAATTCTTTTAAGTAGGGAAGAATGTAATAACCTGAAGAAAAAAAATTAATTATTAATTAATTAATTAAATATTATTAAATAAATAAATAAATAAAAGGAATAGTGTGGAAAAAAAATTGAAATAAAGATATATATTAAGTTATATATGTAAAGTTATTTTATAATAATGGATAAAGTAACAAAAAAAAAAAAGGAAGAAAAGGAAAAAAAAAATGGTTAAAGCTTCTTTTAGAAGCTTCACCGATCCATTCAAAATTAAAATTGCAGAGTCTTAGGCTCTGAATCTCCCTTTTTCTTATGTTCTTCCGTCTCTCACTCCTCCGTACACTTCACTCTTTTCTCAATTTCTTGACAAACATTCGGTCGATCGAAAATCGGAGAATACCACTGGGCTCCATTCTTCGCCACCGACATTTCTACCGAAATGGATTTGTCGTAAGAGGCATATTACTTGGGGTAAGGTAAATTCTCACTCTTACCTCATTTTTTCTTAAATCTTAAGACAAATTAACAATCGGGAACCACCACAGGATTCCTGAAACAATTCTTTACAAATCTAGTGGAGCGGAATTTTGGTTTGAGGTTCTGGGGCATAGCTCCAAAATCAAGGTAAGGTTGTATTTTTGGGTTTTAATGATTATTTGAGAGAAATAGGTTAAGGAATATTATTAGAAAGTGTTATGGGATTGAGATGATTGGTTTGGAATTTATGGATGCAGGGGCTTTTGCACGGACGCCGCCAAAGCGGTGTAGGGTCTTGCGGGTTTATTTTCTAGGGTCAGTAGGGGGAATAAAATTACATCAGTATTTTATTAAGATGAATCAGTTATTTACAAGCAAATGAAACCTAGTATTTATCTATATGATTTTCATAATAGCCTGAGTACTGGAAAATGAAGATTTTGTTTAAGGTTTATAATTAGGATAATTGCATATGATATTAAAATTGTAACGACCCAAAAAATAATGGTTTTTAAATAATGAAGAGAGGGGGAAATGGAAACAGAAATAGAAGGAGGCAGTAGGCGACATTGAACTTTGGATGGAATAACCTGAAAGTAACACACAGGGTCTCGTCGACGAACACAGGGAGTTCGTCGATGAGCGCATAGGTAGTCCTCGTCGATGAAGCTACACCTTGTCGACGAGAAGATACCGAGAGGGGGTTTTTGGGCAGTCTGAATTTCGTCGACAAGGAGTTAGGGTTCGTCGACGAAATTACTTAAGGACTAGTCGATGAAGTGACGTGTCTCGTCGACGAATCCGGCCCTATAAATAGTGAAAACCCAGATTTTTCAGCAGAATTTTGGCGCAAAGGATTCTTTCTCTCTCTAAAAATGCCTCTTCCTCCTTCTCTCTTCGATTCCGGCCCCGTTTCACATCAGATCGACGATCTGAAGCCACCACGACACTCCTAGCGAAGTTCTCTGTAAGTCTGCTGGAGCTGATCGTTGGTGGAGTTGGTTTGGATTTCGTCTCAATCTCAGGATAAGGCATTTTATTCGGTATTTTTCTTTCCCTCAGTTATAAGAAATACAATACACGAAGAAATACTGATGTTTTGTTATGAGGGATGTGGTTTTCAAGGTGTTGAGTAGAGAACCCTGCGGGTATAGGGTTAGAGTACAGTAGGGACTTTTCAGAGATAAGGTAAGGGAAATATACTATGCTAGGAATTTTTATATTGTTATCAAAGATTTTACATATATGAATATACCATCTTATTACCCAGTTTTATAGAATATGAGTTTTAAATGCTTGTATGGCCTGAGTAGATATTTATGTGATGAAGAACGTATATAGTTTTTTTTTTTTTTACAGTATATCATACTATATTGATTACATAGATATAGACAATATATTACAGATATTTATCCAGAACAGTATATTATAGTTTTACTTAGATCAGTATGTTATAGTTTTATACAGATCAGTATATCACAAATATTTATCCAGAATAGTATATTACAGTTTTACTTAGATCAGTATGTTAATAGTTTTATACATATCAGTATATCACAGATATTTATCCAGAATAGTATATTACAATTTTACTTAGATCAGTATGTTATAGTTTTATACAGATTAGTATATCACAGATATTTATTCAGAATAGTATATTACAGTTTTACTTAGATCACTATGTTATAGTTTTATACAGATTAGTATATCACAGATATTTATCCAAAATAGTATATTACAGTTTTACTCAGATCAGTATATTACAGTTTTATTCAGAACTGTATATACAATATTTATAGTATGCCATGTTTCCTATTACCATAATTTACAGAGTATATAGATAGAGTATACAGACAGATATACAGAGATAGCATCAAGATGCTATAGATACAGCATACAGAGATTAGAGTATTTATAGTACAAAAGATAGCGTTATGGCAATTTTGGAAACATGATGAAAACAATAAAAGAGTATATATGTGTGTGTGTATATATATATATATATAGTATTAGATCCCTGAGGAATGATTACAAACAGATACAGATAAAGAATACAGAGCATGGTTCCGTTGCTATATACAGAATAGAGTGCAACCACATATTTCAGATAGTGTGTGGGTACTGTCAAACTATGCTCGGAGAGGATGCAGCTACCCAGTTCGCTGGGTTGAGGGGGCCAGTTTGACGAGGTAGCAGCCATTCCCGAGCCTAGGAGTGGATGCAATTTGGCCGGGCTGAGGTAGTGTAAAGTATGATGACTTATCTGGAGGGCCGACCAGATTAAGTCCTGCCTACGGGCCGCACAACCCTATCATGAGGGGTCAAATCATGACATACAGAGTTCCAGGGATAAATCACAGTTATGTATATGTATACAGTTTTACAGTATCTAATGAGTATAGTATGATATTAGCAGTATGAAAAGTAGAAAATACAGATGATACAGTTATATTTTAAATTGTGAAAATAACAGACATGCTTTACATATTTACTATTTTATTATAGTTCAGTTGTTATTTTAATAGTATGCAACTTAGTCGCCACACACTAGTAATAGCATATTTCCACTTACTGAGCATCGACTCACCCCATGACTTTAACATTTTTCAGGTGATCCAGCTGGACGAGCAGATCATGCTCGCGGATAAAGAGTTTATTGATTACCCTGGTTTAGAGGGTAAGTTTGTGCAGAGTTTTGTATTTTGGGACAGATATTTTTGGAGAGATATGTATTATATAGTTATGGTTTAGAAATACAGATTCCTGGTATTGTATGATGTGTATGGATGTATGGATTATGTTTCCGCTGCATAAGTATGACTTTATATTCAAATTTACCCCGATGCCTTCCGAGGCTCAAGTTTCATAGCAGGGGGTACCAGAGTAGTGCATATATATAAAATGATGTATATTTTGAGGTCATCACAAAAACCGTGTGGTATGAGAATAATTTTTCCTAATAAATTGAATATGAATTACTGTGGTGCTTGGGCTTATATATGGGGATGTTTGTAATAATTATGGCATGATGAATGAATTATTATGTTTGATTCTTGTGTGGAAATGTATTGATATCTTGAATTCATGTGTGGAAATGCATTGATGTATCTGTGTGAATTACCTGGTGTGGTTATTCGTATGCATCACAATATAATGTTGGCATGAGGAGGTTGTTATATTGCCTAGATATAAGTCATGATATGACGTTGGTAGGCCGAGGAGTTCATCATATTGTCATTTATATAGGGTGGGACATTGGCGAGCCTGAGGAGCTTGTTCTACTGATTTACTACGGGTAGGTCATGGGGATTGGATATCGGTGAATAGTGGTGCTTGTATGGGCCACGTGTCGCAGAAGCCGGAGTGGTGCCTATGTGGGCCACGTTATATCCTATGTGGATAACAGCGTCTGTGTGGGCCATATTATGTACCCTATATGGATAGTGGTGCCTATGTGAGCCACGTGTAGATAAGAAGTACATAGGTGTCTGTGTGGGCCACGTACTGATATGTACGCAGTTGCTTTTTGTAAGCCACGTACTGAGGACATGGAAGGCAAAGCATGAGATGCATGATTCTTGCGTAGATGTGTTGTGCGCATGTGAATTTAATTATAGCATAATAATAATGGTATAGCATATTTTGAATGCATGTGTATGTATGCGGAGAGGTAAACATTGTAACGACCTGCTTAATTTCCATACTTTTTTTTATAATATAATAAAACCAACATAATAGGCTCAGCAGATCATAATAACCTGATCCATGGGTACTAAGGATACATCAGAGATATAATACGGAAACCTAAGCAGTAGAAAACATAAAATCATAATCACTATAAACATAATACCATCCACCTTAGTACTAGAGTTACTACATCCATTACATTTATATACACATCCCAAAAAGTGTCATAGAGCCACTTCTCACCAAATCCAACTGCCCCTAACAAAATACTTACTTTTCAAAAAGGGCAAACCAACTGTAACTACCTCAACAAAGCTTTATCCGCTCTCCTATCCGAAGCTCCTGAAATGTTTATAAAATTTCGGGGTGAGACACCTCTCAATAAGGGAAATAAACTAATACTAGTGTGTGGCAACATGAGTATTTATGTGTTATACATAAAACCATACATAAACATATAACTGTTTGTATCATATCTAGGAAAAACATATAGTTTCATATCAAAGCAGAACGTACTGGATTTTCATAAGCATAATTCATCTCATATAATAATAATAATAATAACAACTCTGGTAGGTTAGCTGGCTATTGTTATGTATTAACCCCACATGATTAGGTTGTATGGCCTGAAGGCGAGACCTGATAATGGTTGGCCGACTACTGCCAAGTCAAAAGTACAGTCTCTAAGTACGATGGGTCTGCCAGACCTGGTCCGTACACCAGGGGCGCTCACACTTCTTAAAATCACATCGACTATACGTCCTCACACTACTCCGTACAATAGCGTTAACACAATATCGTGATGATCACGAACACATAGCAGCGGTACCGTACAAGTGCTAGCCTAAACCAAGCCAACCAGGTTCTGATAACAAATAACATATAATGAAACTGTGATACATGGATATTTCATACCATTAATTACCAAATCAATATCATCATATCATTTTGCATATATATATATATATATATATATATATATATATATATATATATATATATACATCATGAAAATCATCAGCTCGTACACCAGCAGATATGCAGAGAACTTCCCTAGGAGTGTCGTGGTGGCTTCGGATCGTCAATCCGACGGCAAACGGACCCAGAAATCACGAGAGAAGGATGGGAACCTGAAGAGGAGAGAGAAAATGAAAGTTATATGTGAGTTTTCGGCCAAAAATGAAGATTTGGCCTATTTATACACTGGCCTTCGTCAACGAGCCACGTCACCTCGTCGACGAGGTCAAGAGGCAATTCGTCGACGAACTCTTCCCTCGTCGATGAAATTCAAAGATGCCCAAAACATCCTCTCGGTATTTTCTCGTCGACGAAATGCTCCCTCATTGATGAGCATGTAATGAACCGAAGAATAATGATATTTAAATAATAATATAAAGAGAGAAAATGTTGTATACATACATGGTCGGATACTGGATCTCCATAACCGCCAACGCTGATTCCCCAGACTTCCTGCTCAAAGCATCAGCTACCACAGTTGCTTTTCTTGGGAGGTAACTGATGGGACAATTAAAATCCTTAATTAGCTCCAACCACCTTCTCTGTCTCATATTCAGTTCCTTCTGAGTGAAAAAGTACTTTAAACTCTTGAGGTCGGAGAATATCTCACACAGCTCGCCATATAGGTAATGCCTCTAAATCTTCAATGTGTGTACTACTGCAGCCAATTCAAGATCATGGGTAGGGTAGTTTTTTTCATATTCTTTCAACTGTCTGGAAGCATACGCCACGACCCTGCCACACTACATCAATACACAGCCCAGTCCTTTCAAGGACGTATCACTGTAAATGACATAACCCTCACCCCCTGATGGAATGATCAACACTGGTGTCGTGACTAGCCTCTGCTTTAACTCTTGAAAACTCTGCTCACAACTGTCATCCCACTTGAAACTAACACTCTTCCTAGTCGGTTGTGTCAGAGGCCCAGATAACGCTGAGAATCCCTCAACGAAACGACGGTAATACCCAGCTAGCCCCAAGAAACTCCCGATTTCCTAGACATTCCTCGGTCTAGCCCAATTCACTACCACCTTAATCTTACTAGGATCCACAGAAATACCATTTTCAGAAATAACATGCCCCAAAAACATGACCTTCTCAAGCTATAATTCACATTTACTGAACTTAGCATACAACTTCTTTTTCCATAGCGTCTACAAAACCTGTCTCAAGTGTGTCTCATGCTCCTCATAGCTCCTCAAATAGACCAGTACATCATCAATAAAAACAACAACAAATTGATCTAAATGTGGATGAAAAATCCTATTCATCAAATCCATAAATATAGCAAGAGCATTCGTCAGACCAAATGACATAACAAGGAACTCATAATGCTCGTACTTGGTCCTAAAGGCCATCTTCGAGACGTTCTCTACTTTTCACTTTCACTTGATGATAGCCTGATCTGAGGTTAATCTTCGAATACACTCGTGTACCTTGGAGCTGGTCAAACAAATCATCTATACGGGGTAGAGGATACTTGTTCTTGATGGTCACTTTATTAATCTCCTTATAATCTATACACATCCTCATGGTTCTGTCTTTCCTTTTCACAAATAGAACTAGAGCTCCCCATAGCGATACACTAGGTTGTATAAAGCCTTTATCAAGCAAATCTTGCAGTTGATCCTTCAATTCTGCCAATTTCGTTGGCGCCATCCGGTAAGGTACTTTTGAAATCGGCGCTGTACCGGGAAGTAGATCAATAGAAAAATCTACCTCGCGATCAGGTGGCAAGCCTGGTAACTCATCTGGGAACATATATGTAAACTTTTTTACTACATGCGTGCTAGCAAATTTCAATTCATTTTCTGACATCTCCTTCACAACTGCCACAAACCCTTGACAACCACTCAGAAGTAGTCTCCTGACTTGGATAGCTGAAACTAGCTGAGGCAGGGATTGCACTCGCGACCCTACGAACTTGAATTTTGCTCGTCCTGAAGGTCTGAATATCACTTATCGTGAATTAAACTCTATATTGGAAAAATTAGTTGTTAGCCAATCCATGCTGAAGATCACATCGAACCCATGCATATCCAACACTATTAGATCGGCAGTCAAGATTTTCCCTTTAATATCAACTGGACAATCCCAGAGTACCCTACTACACCTCACTATTGATTCACTCAGTGTAGATACTAATAATTCAGTATTCAACAACTGTGTTTCTGCCCCACATAGTCTAGTGCACTCTGAAGACACAAATGAGTGTGTGGCTCCTGAATCAAACAATGCAATAACTTTAAAAGAAAATATACTAACCATACCTGTCACCACGTCACCGACCATCTCAACATCATCCGGCGTCAGAGCGAACACTTTGGTTGGAGCCATATTCCTCTTCTGACCCCCACGTGGAGCCTGGTAACCTCCTTGGTACGGTCTAGGAGTAGGAGCTACATCTGGTGGTGTAGGGCAGTCTCACACCATATGTCCCAGTCTAACGCAGCAATAGCAGACAAATCCACCTGCTCGACACTCTCCCCAGTGGCTTCTTCCACAAACCTGATAGATAGAAGGACCCTGTGCTACCTGAACCTCGCATCCTCCAGTCTCCTGCCTTCGTCCTCTGCCATGGTTTCCTCTCATCCACTGATTCTGTCTAGGACCCTACTAGTAGTCTAAAGATGCAGATCTCTTCCTCTGTCCCTGCTCCTCTGCATCCAGACGCTCACCAACCTCTGCCAAGGCTGCTCTATCAACTAGCTCAGCAAATCCTAAATTTGTAACACTACTACCTGCTTGAATATACTCCGCCTCAAACCTCTTTCAAACTGCCTCGCTTTCTTCACCTCATTAGGGACAATATACAAAGCAAACCGAGAGAGCTCTATAAAACGCGCCGTATACTGCTAGACTGATAACTATCCCTGCTTCAGACTCAAGCACTCCTCCACTTTAGCCTCCTTGATAGTAGCTGGAAAATATCTATTGAAGAACAATTATTTAAATCAATCCCAAGTCATGGCTATCGGCGTAGTCCTTTTCTACTCCAAAAGTCTCACAGCAGTCCACCACCTCTCGGCCTCTCCCGTCAGTTTATAGGTGGTTAAGAGGACCCTCTGTTCTTCAGTAGACTATAACACTGCCAAGACTTTCTCGATCTCCTGCATCCAGTTCTCAGCGGCTGCAAAATCGACTCCTCCTGAGAATGCCAAAGGATTCCTCTTCGTAAACTTCTCTATAGTGCACCCATGGCCTGTTGACGGACCACCCTTCTCCTTGGAGCTCCTAGCGATCTTAGCCATAACCTACTAAGTCATGCTACGTAATACTGCGTCAGAGTCAGTCCCGCCTGCACTCGAGGGCCCTGCCCCATCACTACCGCTCGCATAGGCACTACCTCCTCCTAGATCCATCCTAAAAAGCAACAAACATAACTTAGAAATCCTATCCTTATAATTTACCCGCCTAACCTCACCTCTTATCTTAACCTTCTCAACTTATTTCTAACCCCAGTCTTACATTCTAGGAACATAACCCGACAATAGTTTACTATGGTTTTCCTAAAATCGTCGCCCCAGGAAAAACACATAAACCACCACGGAAGTTCTGCCTCTAGACTGTAGAACAAAACCTTAAATCATTTTCCTATACTCTAGTATCATTTATGCTGCATTCTAAAGTCTACATAACCTAGCAACCTAGACTTTGATACCAAACTGCAACGACTTGCTTAATTTTCACACGTTTTTTATAATATAATAAAACCAACATGACAATCTCAGCAGATCCTAATCAACCTGAACCCGCGGGTACCAGGGATACATCAGAGATATAATACGGAAGCCTAAGTAGCAGGAACATAAAATCATAATCACTATAAACATAATACCATCCACCTTAGTACCAGAGTTACTACATCCACTACATTTATATACACATCCCGAAAAGTGTCATAAAGCCACTTCTCACCAAATCCAACTGGCCCTAACAAAAGACTTACCCTTCAAAAAGGGCAAACTAGCTATAACTACCTCAGCGGAGCTTTATCCGTTCTCCTATCCGGGGCTCTTGAAATGTTTATAAAATTTTGGGGTGAGACACCTCTCGGTAATGGAAATAAACTAATACTAGTGTGTGGCAACATGAGTATTTCTGTGTTATACATAAAATCATACATAAACATATAACTATCTGTATCATATCTAGGAAAAACATATATTTTCATATCAAAGCAGAACGTACTGGATTTTCATAAGCATGATTCATCTCATATAATAATAATAATAATAATAATAATAATAATAATAATAATAATAATAATAATAACAATTCTGGTAGGTTAGCTGGTTGTTGTCATGTATTACCATCACATGACTAGGTTGTGTGGTCCGAAGGCGGGGCCTAACAATGGTTGGCCGACCACTGTCAAGTCAAAAGTACAGTCTGTAATGACGATGGGTCTGCCAAACCTGATCTGTACACCAAGGGCGCTCACACTTCTTAAAACCACATCGACTATCTGTCCTCACGCTACTTCGTACAGCAGCGTTAACACAATATCGTGATGATCACGAACACATAGCAACGGTACCGTGCAAGTGCTAGCCTAAACCAAGCCAATCAGGTTCTGATAACATATAACATATAATGAAGTTGTAATACATGGATATTTCATACCATTAATTACAAAATCAATATCATCATATCATTTTGCATATATATATATATATATATATATATATATACACATCATGAAAATCATCGGCTCGTACGTCGGCATTTCATTTTTTACCATAGTTTGGCCCGAACGCCGGCAAATCATATCCATAGCTTGGCCCATACACCGGCAAACATATCCATAGCTCGGCCTGTACGCCGACAAAACATATCCATAGCTCGACTCGTACGCCGGTAAATTATATAAAACTCTCGGCCCGTACACCGATTTTTCATTATAAAAATCCATACCATCAACATATTCCTATAAATAGTAATTTATCATTAATTCTACTCATGCCACACAGAAAGGGTTTTACATATATTTAGAATATCTCATCAGTTTCAGCAGTATTTTCCAACATAACACATAATTACATATATATATATATATATGTATGTATGTATGTATGTATATCTTTGAAATCAAATGCTATAAATTATACTTATATTTTCATAAAACATCTAGTTTAGTTTATCCCCTTACCTGATTCATGAAAAAAGCCCCTGAAACAGCTAGTCTTGCACCCGCAGGGTTCCCCGTTTAACACCCTGATAACAACATTTCCTAGAATTAAACTTTAGTATTTCTATGCGTACTATGTTTTCTACAACTACAGGGAAAGCCAAATATCGAGTAAAAGCCTTACCCTGAGTTTGGGATGAATTTCAAACTCGTCCCATTGACGATCCATTCTAGTAGATATGCAGAGAACTTCCCCATGAGTGTCGTGGTGCCTTCAGATCATCGATCCGGTGGCAAACGAACCCAGAAATCATGAGAGAAGGATGGGAAACCGAAGAGGAGAGAGAAAATGAAAGTTGTGCGTGAGTTTTCAGCCAAAAATGAAGATTTGACCTATTTATACACTGGCATTCATCGATGAGGTCAAGAGGCAATTCGTTAACAAACTTTTCCCTCATCGACGAAATTCAGAGATGCCCAAAACATCCTCTCGGTATTTTCTCGTCGACGAAATGCTCCCTCCTCGACGAGCCCCTCATGCTTTCTCGTCGAAGAACCCCCTAAATTCGTCGACGAAGCTCTATTTTTCCTTTTTCCCTTTCCTCCCTTCTTTTATTATTTAAATATTATAATATCTTCAGGTCACTACAAACATACCGTCGGGAGCTTGCTGAGAAAGACGAGTGCTTTGATAGGTAGTTTATTGGTATCAGCGCAAAGGGATGCTACTTGTATGAGCAGGTAATGATCCTGATCCTTGAAAACCTTCGCCTTTAAAAATAAAAATAAAGATGTGTACTGACGGCAAGGTAATTCTTTGCCTGACCACTTACTGAGTAAGTTGAGTGCTCTGGTAGGTATCTTTTAGGTACAAGAGCAGAGGAAAGCTACTTGTATGGGCGGGTAATCTTCCCTATCCTTGAGGACTTTCGTCTGCATAAAAATTATGTACTTGAGTATATTGGATGTGTGTAGGATATCAAATGTCAGTGATGTTATTAATAATGCGTTTTCTCATCTGTTATTGAAATTATATGAGAAACAGTTTATTTTTATATATATATATATTAAAACTTATCTATCACACACTATTATAATTTATTCCACCCTTACTGAGAAGTGTCTCACCCTGGTGGATTGTTAACTTTTTAGGTTCTTTTATAGATCGGGCTTGAAGGCTTAGGCTGAGACTATTTTTGGTAGTTTTATTTTTAGGGTATTGTGAGATACAGGTAAATATACAAATATATTTGTACGGGCTTATGTTTTTAATACTAATTGTAGATAAGGATATTTGAATGTTGTAGTGTTTATTTTTTATTTTTTTTTGATGTTATATAGAACTCTGGTATTTATTTTAGGTTATTTATTTTTATTTCACTGCGTATTTATTAATTATGGTATCAGAGATGGAGGATTGAACAACATGGCACTTGGGTCCCACCTGGCGGGTTTGGGGCGTCACAACCTTATCATATGTGAGTGCATTGGATATATAGTAGTACATATCTGCTTAGCTTAGAAGCATATTTATTGTACACAAATATTGATATTTGTTGTATTCCCAACGTGTGATCATCAGAAGAGGATTGCACTGGCCTGTAACGTGCACCGGATAGTTCAGACCCGGTTAGGAGGACCTGTTGCACCATAAGGTGTAGTTGTAAAGGTTGAGGTCAGCCTTTTGAATGTGACCTAGGGTATTCCCTTGCCCAGTAAGGAGAGGTAATTGTAATCGGTGTTGCTCCACCTATGAAGTTAGCTTTAGTGGAATCCTCTTACTTGTGAGCTTGAGGCGGGGACGTAGGCATTGTTGGTTGAACCCCGATATCATATTATGGGTGTCTCTCTCTTTTCTATTTATCTTTCCTGCACATGTATATTCATATTTGATATATCGTGTATGTTGTGTATGATTTAAATTGCTTACTTTTTTAATTGCTTCACATACACACGTTGGATAGTCGGGAAATACTGAGTGTGCTATATCTGTTTTATTCATGTGCTCAATCAAATATTGTTGGGTAATTGGTATTTGCTTAGACAGACCCTAGGTTGCAAAATACTGATTGTGATTTTGATTAAACCTAGGAAGAATTTTTAAAATACCCAATTCATCCTCCTCTTGAGAATACACCAATTCCAACAATTGGTATCAGAGCCTCGTTAAATTTTGACTTAACTGTTGGTGCCTTTTTAATGCTGGCCTGGTGATTGTTGTTGTATGCAAACTCAACCAACGGAAGATATCAAGTTCAACTGCCCCCAAAATCTAACACACATGGTTGTAGCATATCCTCGAGAATCTGAATGGTTCGTTTAGATTGTCCATCCGTTTGAGGGTGAAATGTAGTACTGAAAGTGAGTTAAGAACCCAACGCTCCCTGCAAACTCTTCTAGAAACGAGAAGTGAATCGTGGATCCCAATCTGAAATGATGGACACGGGCATGCCATGTATTCTAACTATCTTCTGAACATAGAGTTCTGCCAGCTTATCCATGGAGTAACTAGTTCTAACCGGAATGAAATGGGCAGTCTTCGTAAATCTGTCAACCACTACCCATATGGCATTTTGTCCATGCCACGCTGAAGGCAATCCTGATACAAAGTCCATCGAGATATGCTCCCACCTCAACGTAGGGATGTCCAGTGGTTGAAGTGGCCCCACTAGCCTCTGGTGTTCTGCCTTCACCTGCTGACATGTTAAGCATTGACCCACAAATTTAGCAATTTTCCTCTTCATGTTACTCCACCAAAACTATTCTCTCAAGTCTCTATACATCTTCATGCTACCTGGGTGAACTGTAACGACCTGCTTAATTTATATATATATATATATATATATATATATATATATTTGTTTTTCATAATAGAATAAAAACCAAAATAACAAATTCAGCACAACATAATCCACCTGAACCCGTGGGTACTAGGGATATATCAAAAACATAATGTGGAACCCTAAGCAGCAAGAATTATAAAATCAAAAACATCCTATAATGCCATATACAAAAATCCATCTGATCCTATCACCAAAACACCCACCCTTCAAAGAGGGCATATCAACCGTAACTATCATAGTGGAGCTTTATCCGCTCTCCTATGAGGGGCTCCTGAAAAGTTCATATAATTCGAAGTGAGACACTTCTCGGTAAGGGAAATAAACTAATACTAGTGTGTTGCAACATGAGTATTCCATGTTATACATAAGTCATATATAAACATATTTAGTAAATTGTTATATCGTATATGGGAAAACATATATCATCATAGCATAGCATAATATACTGCATTTTTATAACATAATTCATATCATATAAATATAATACAAAAACAACTCTGGTAGGTTAACTGGCTGTTGTCATGTATTACCCCCACATTATTGGGTTGTGTGGCCCGAAGGCGAGACCTGACAATGGTTGGCCAACCACTGCCACGTTAGAAGTATAGTCTGTAAGTATGATGGGTTTGCCAGACCTAGTCAGTACACCAGGGGCACTCACATTTCTTAAAACCACATCGACTAGCCATCCTCATGCTACTCCGTACAGTAGCGTTAACACAATATCGTGATGATCACAAACACATAGCAGCGGTACCGTGTAAGTGCTAGCCTAAACCAAGCCAATCGGGTTCTGATAACATATAACATATAATGAAATTGTGATACATGGATATTTCATACAATTCATTGTCTAATCAATACCATCACATCATTTTGCATATATATATATATATACATCATGAAAATCATGTGCCCGTACGCCGGCAAAACATATCCATGGCTCGTCCCGTACGCCGGCAAATCATATCCATAGCTCGACCCATACGTTGAAAAAACATATCCATAGCTTGGCCCGTACACCGACAAAACATATAAAACTTTCGGCCCATACGCCGGTAAAACATATAAAACTCTCGACCCGTACGCCGGTTTTTAATTATATAAAATAAATCCAGTTCATTATCATATTCCCAGAAAACAGTAACTCATTATAAATTCTACTCATGTCGCACAAAATGGGTATTTCGTATATTCAGAACATATCATCATTTCAGCAGTATTTCCCAACATAATGCATATTTATATATATATATACATATATATTTCCCGAAAACAAATGCTATAAAATTATACTTATATTTTCATAAAACAACTAGCTTAGCTTAGCCCCACCAACGATCTACTCTGGCAGATATGTAGAGAACTTCCCCAGGAGTGTCGTGATGGCTTCAGATCATTGAACCAGTAGAAGATTGGTCCGAAATCTTAGAGAGAAGCAAGGGAAAATGAAATGAGGAGAGAGAGAGTGTAAAAACCCGAAAAAGATATATTAAAGATTAGCGGATTGATTTCCAAAAAATAAAAAAATAAAAAAATTAATTAATTAATTAATTAATCGGATTTAAAAGAAAAAGAAAAAAAAATTAATTAAAATTTATTTATTTCTTTTATTTATAAAATATATTATTAATAATATTAATTAAATTTATTATTATTATTATTATAATATTAATATATATATATATATATATATATATATATATATATATATATATATATATATATAATGTTAACCACCTGAAGCTTCAAAGAAGCTTAAGGTGAATTCTAAATTGAATTCACGCGCCCCCCCCTCACAGCATCTTCTTCTTCTTTCTTTTCTTTCTTTTCTTTCATTTTCTTTATTCTTTCTCTGCAACTCCTGCAATCTCTCTCTCTCTCCTCACGTTCTCTCTCCCTCTCTCCTCGATTTCATGACGGATTTTCGCCCGATCGAAAATCTGAAGATACCACTGGACTCCATTCGCCGCTGCCGTCATTTCTACCGAAGCGGATCGGTGGTAGGAGTGGCGTAAGCGTATTCCCTGGGGTAAGCCATTTCCCCCTTTTTCTTTAATTTCTTGCAAAATATAAGCCCAATTGACGAACGGACACCATCACGAGAATCTAGGGATGATTCTCTACAAGTCTAGTGGGACGAAATTCTCGTGGGGGTGTCGGGCCAAAACTCCAAATTTGGGGTGCGGCGATTATTAAGGGGCTTATTTTTAATTAATTAGCATTAATTTAGAAATGCTAAAATATTAAGCATCTGAGACTGAAGTAGGATTTCTGAAATTTAAGGCTCGGTTGAGCGCCGCGGGTGTAATTTTGGGACCCGCAGGCAAAATTTAAAAAATTAAGTGGGGGTGTTAAATAATAATTTAAATATTAATTTGAGGTATATGGAGTTTAGGGAAGGCTAGATGGGTATTATTTTGGAGAAATAGATTAATTAATTTAGGGAAAATGTAAATTGTAGGAGTTGAATTTCAGACGCCAATGGCGTAGAATTTAGGATTCTAGCGAAACTCTCAGTAAGCCAAGTAAGGGGAATAAATTATAGCAGTATTTTTAGAATTATTATTTGAATGAATATGTGAAATTGAGCATGTGATATTTTGTCTGAAAATTATTATGATATAAATATCAGATAAATTGTGTGGCATTTGAGAAATTGTAAATTGTGATATTTTGGAGTGTAAAATATAATAATGTGTAATTTCTGAGAAAATATTGAAATGAGAATTACTGATCTGATTAGTGAAAAATAATGTAATATGGTATTATTATATGAGTAAAAATGTTTTGCCTGGAAAATGAGATTTTGTGAAATACTGATATTGGAAAATAATGAAAAGTGGTATTTATTTGTGAGTGGAAATTATTTGCATGAGAAATGAGTATTTTGGGAAAATGTGAAAATACATGAAATATGATATATGATATTACGAGATGATGAAATGTGCATAGAAAATGATGAGAATATTTATATTGAACTGAATTGTGATATACTGGAATATAATTGATGAAATGCCAATACGGCATAATGATTGCGGGTATATGGTGGTAAACCCTGTTGGATGGTTATGATATTCAGCACGGTACCGTTGCGAGTGGTGTTAGTGCAACCACACGGACTCTTGGAGCGTGTGGCGTGACAGTCAATTGTGCCATTGTGTAGGGTTGTTGGGCCCCCTGAGTCCGGATTAGGGTATTAGGCCCGCCAGTCGTACTACAGACGCGATATGTGATATGATATTTGATCTAACCGGATCGGCCAACCGCGGTTAGATCCAGCCTTCGGGCCGCATAACCTTGACCATGGGGGGAAGCATGGCGTGTATAGAAAGATCCTTAGGGTGGCCATGAGTTACAGACGCGATGTTGGTATTTGATACCGAGGATACTCATGAGCCGGAAAGTAAAGTGGAAATGAAAAGTGAAAGAATGATAAAATTGGCTAAAATGAGAAATGAAAGAAAAAATGGAAATTGAGAAATAAAGAATGATAAAATTGAGAAATGGAACAGTGTGAATTAATAATATAAATAATTAAGGCGAAGTGAAACTCTCCGCCTGAGGGCTTACTGAGTAAGGTGAGTGCCCTGATGGGTATCAGACGTGGCCATACCCGGCTGCGTAACGTGTTAGGGCAGAGGGAAGCTACCTGAATGGGCGGGTAATCTTCCCTATTCTCAGGAACTTCGCGTGTAAATATGTGTTGGAAATCATTAAATTTGATAAATGATTTTTAAGCTTATAAAAGTTTGTGTTGTATATCTATATGATTATGTGTATGTGAATATCAGTGTATTTTCTCAAATGAAATGGTGATTTGAAAAGTAAAGTGTATTATAATTTTACTCATTTGGCCACACACTGTAAATAATCTATTCCTTCTTACTGAGATGTGTCTCACCCAAATTATCTAAATTTTTCAGGGAACAGAGATAGGCCAGGTGGTAGAGCTCCGTGATCATAGGGAGCTGGGACCCTGAGATACAAGGTGAGTTTTGACTAGGGAGGTGTGGTTTCCTAGGATTGTGTTATTTTTGGATATGAGATAGTGTTGTGTATTTATGTACGTTGATACTCTGGGTATTGTATTCTGACTGATGTGTATATACTGTCTTCCGCTGTTAGGTTGTTTAACGACTGACGGGTCGGGTCGTATGAATGGTACTAGGATTGTTGACGTGGCCGATTTGTGGATGTTGTGGATTTATGACGTGATTATTTATTTATTAAAAGAAAAAAAAATTGTACGAAAATCGGGGCATCACAGAGAGAGACATTCCTGCAGGTTTTTCAGCTATAAAATGAAGGTTAAACCTATTTATACATTGACCTTTTTCGATGAGCCACGTCACCTCGTCGATGAGGTCATGAAGACAACTCGTCGACACCTCATCGACGAAATTCAGAATCACGCAAAACATCCTCTTGGTATTTTCTCGTCAACGAAGAGCACACTCGTCGACGAGCCCAATATGTCGCGTCGTCGATGAGGACCTGCTGTGTCCCCTTTTTAATTTCCTTTTCCTCTCTCTTTATTATTTAAATATTATGATATCTCCGGTCACTACATTCTCCCCTCCTTATAAAATTTCATCATCGAAATTTACTATTCACGTAGTTCATCATCCCTTAAAACAAAATGGTCTACTTATTTTATTACTTACTCTCACTTATGGCGAAGGAATACCGTAGTTACATTTCAAGTCTTGGGAGATTACATAAGCAAAATAAAATTCCCCCAAAACTAAAATACCACTTACTAATTAAACCATTACATGTACTTGCAAAAGAAATATTACCTAATTATTTACATTTTACCCTGGTTAAACTTCTTGAAATATATGCGGATACTTCTGTATTATTTGTTCCTCGGACTCCCAAGAAGCCTGTTCTACCGCATGATTTCTCCACAAAACTTTTAACAAAGGAATCTTTTTGTTACGTAACTCCTGCACTTTCCTATCCAGAATTTATACTAATACCTCCTCATACACCAGTGAATCACTGAGCTCTAATTCACCATAACTGATAATATGAGAAGGGTCTGGGATGTATTTCCACGACATGGAACCGTGGAATACGTCGTGCATCCTGGATAATACAGGTGGCAAACCTAACCTGTAGGCAGTCGGCCCCATTTTATCTAAAATCTCAAATGGACCGATAAACCTAGGGCTAAGTTTACCCTTCTTTCCAAATCGCACAACCCCTTTCAACGGAGCTATTTTCAAAAATACACGATTACCAACATCAAATTCTAGATTCCTGCAGCGATTATCAGCATAACTCTTCTGTCGGCTCTGAGCTGCACTGATTCTATCTTTGATGAGTCGAACCTTATCACACGCTTGCTTTACCAGCTCTAGCCCCACAACACACCGCTCACCTATCTCATCCCAGAATAAAGGAGAACGACATCTCCTACTATACAGTGCTTTAAACGGTGTCATGCCAATGTTGGCCTGATAACTATTATTATACGCAAATTCCACTAGCGACATGAACTGAGTCCAACTACCCCCAAAATCTAAAACGCATGCTTGAAGCATATCTTCCAATATCTGTATCGTCCTCTCAGTTTGTCTGTCCAACTGAGGATGGAATGTCGTACTAAAAGATAACTAAAACCCTAGGGCTTCCTGCAAGCTCTTCCAAAATCGTGACGTGAAACGCGGGTCTCGATCTGACACAATAGATACTCGCACCCCATGAGAATAAACTATATCCTGAACATAAATCTCCACCAAATGGTTGAGGGAGTAACTGATCTTGATAGGTAAGAAATGGGCCTTCTTAATCAACCGATCTACTATCACCCAGATCGTATTCTAATCGTGTAACGCCATCGGTAGTCCTGACACAAAATCCATAGATATATGATCCCACTTCCACTCTGAGATAAATAACGGTTCCAACTGCCCTACCGGCCTCTGGTGCTTTGTTTTCACCTGCTAACACGTCAAACATTGGGATACATACTCGACAAATTCTTTCTTCATACCACTCCACTAGTACGACCCTCGCAAATCCCTATACATCTCCGTACTACTAGGATGAACTGTATACAAAGATCTACGGGTCCCCTCTAAAATAGTCTTCCTAATCTCAATATTAGTAGGAACGCATAATCTAGAATGGAACCGCAAAGCTCTGTCATCTGCAATACTGAATTCCTCCCCCTAACTACTCTGCACTCTGTCCATCACCTCTGCTAATTCTGGGTCTTCTTTCTGAGCAGCTTTAATTCTTTCTTGTAGAGTAGATAGCACTGCTAAACTAGCGATGTAACGACCCAGAAAATATTGATATTCAAATATTAAAAGAGGGGGAAAATGGAAATAGGAACAAAAGGAGGTAGTAGACTTCAGCGTTCGTCGACGACATTGCATTTTGGAAAATATTGTAATTTCAAGGAATTGCCAAAGCTCGTCGATGAATACAAGGCTTCGTCGACGAGTACATAAGGAAACTCGTCGACGAATACAGGGCATCGTCGACGAGTACATAAAATAATTCGTCGACGAAGCTACATCTCGTCGATGAGAAAATACAGAGAGGAGTTCTAGGGCAGCCTGAATTTCGTCGATGAATACAGGGCTTCGTCGACAAAATTAATGAAGGACTCGTCAACGAGGTGACGTGTCTCGTCGACGAATCTGGCAGTATAAATTTTTGAAAACAAGGATTTTTATCCATTTACTAGCGCCTCTCTCTCTCCTCTCTCTCTCTCTACGAATCCTCTCCCTTCTCTCTTCGATTCTGGCCCCACCAGTCGCCGGATCGACGATCCAAAGCTACCACGACGCTCCTGGTGGAATTCTCTACAAGTCTGCAGGAACAGATCGTCAGGAAAACGAAGTTGGATTTCATCCCAAATTCAGGGTAAGGTATTTTATTCACTTTTTGACTTCGTGACAGTTATAGGAAATGATGTAGACTAATAAATACTGATGTTTTGTTTAGAGGGATTGCGTTTTCAGGATGTTGAGCTAGGAACCCTACGGGTATAGAGGCAAAATTTTATAGGGGCTTTTCAAAGTTAAGGTAAGGGAAATATGTTATGCTAGGAGATTTAATAAAGTAAACAGCGATTTTATAGATGTATATTTATGCCAGTTTATTATACAAGTTTTATCAAATATGAGCTTAAATGATCGTGTGGCCTAAGTGATTTTCATGAGATGAAGTAATCTATATAGCTTTTATAATATATATCATACTATATGGAATGCATGGAAGTAGACAGTATGTACAGTTTATATGGTTCTTCTCAGTATATGAAATTATACAGAATATACAGGTGTAAATATAGATATATATTCGCAGAGACTATATAAAGAGATTTACATGCATATACAGTATTCTTATGAACAATTTCATGAAACAGATAGATACATATATATATGTATACACGCATACAGTTTTATTCAGATCAGTATTTATATTACAACTTTATACAGAACAGTACACACAGAGTTTTAGCATGCCATGTTCCTATTACCATAACATATAGAGTATACAGATAGAGTATATAGACCGAATATACAGACAGAGATACAAAGGTAGCATCAAGATGCTACGGATGCAGTATACAGTTTTACAATATATATATATATATAGTACATAAAGATAGCATTATGGTAATTTTGGAACATGACAAAAATAATAAAAGAATATATATATATATATATATATGTATATAGTATCAGATCCCTGTGGAAAGATTGTAGACAGACATAGTACAAAGACAGTTTACAGAGCACGGTATCGTTGCTATATTCAGATAGAGTGCAACCACACATCTCAGATAGTGTGTGGGTACCGTCTAACTGTGCTCGGAGAGGATGTAGCTCCCCAGTACGCTACGTAGAGGGGGCCAATTAGACGAGGTAGCAGCTAGTCCCGCGCCTAAGAGAGGATGCAGTTTGGTTGGGCTGAGGTAGTGTAAAGTATATTGACTTATCTGGAGGGCCGACCAGATAGAGTCCCGCCTACAGGCCGCACAACCCTGTCATGAGGGGTCAAATCATGACGTATAGAGTCCCAGGGAATAAGTACAGTTATAAA
The DNA here is from genome assembly GCF_029873635.1 of Malania oleifera. Classification (NCBI taxonomy): domain Eukaryota; kingdom Viridiplantae; phylum Streptophyta; class Magnoliopsida; order Santalales; family Ximeniaceae; genus Malania; species Malania oleifera. The sequence continues at coordinate 10,000,732 of NC_080426.1, forward strand.
TATATATGTATACAGTTTTACTGTATATGATGAGTACAGTATGATATTATCAGTATGAAAAGTATAAAAAACAGACGATACAGTACACTTTAAATTGAGAAAGAAAGATATGTTTTTACAAATTATTTATTGCATTACGGTTCAGTTGCTATTTTTATGTGTTCTTAACTTAGTTGCTGGGGCGTCCCCTACGAGCGACGCGTTGCACTTGAACCACCCGGGTGTAGCGAAAAGTGGGCGAGGGTGGGCTAGGTCGTCGCCCCGAAGCGACGCGCCGTGTCGGCGCCCGGGTACGGTGTCAAATATGCGAGGGTTCCTGCATCATTTTGGACGTAGGCAGGTAAAGATGTTAGTTCAGGAAACTAGGATTAGATTAGCAACTTGGAATATAGGGACACTTACGGGTAAAAGCATGGAAATTGTGGATACAATGATTAGAAGAAGAATTAATATAATTTGCCTTCAAGAAACTAAGTGGGTGGGGGAGAAAGCTAGAGAAATCGATAAATCAGGTTTTAAACTTTGGTACATTGGAAAAGAAAAACATAAGAATGGAGTAGGCATTATTATAGACAAAAACTTAAAAGATAGCGTTGTGGATGTAATTAGAGTAAGGGATAGAATTATAAAAATCAAAATGGTATTAGGACAAGAGATAATAAATATCATTAGTGCTTATGCTCCTCAAGTTGGTTTAGCAGAAAATCTTAAGAGACAATTTTGGGAAGATATGGATAGTATTATACAAGGCATACCAGGGACTGAGAAAATATTTATAGGAGGAGATCTAAATGGACACGTTGGAAGAGATAATAAAAATTATGAAAGGATACATAGAGGATATGGATATGGAGACAAAAATGAGTCTGGGGAGATGATCTTAGACTTTGCTATGTCATATGATTTTAGTATAATGAATACTTGCTTTAAGAAGAGAGAAGAACACTTAATAACCTTTAAAAGTGGACAAAATAGAAGTCAAATAGATTTTTTTTTAACTAGGAGGGTAGATCGTGTATCATGCAAGGATTGTAAAGTTATTCCAGGTGAAAGTTTAACCACACAACATAGAGTCTTAGTGTTAGATATATGCATTAAAAAATGGAAGAAAAAGGATAAAATAAACCAGTGTAGGAGAACTAGATGGTGGAACCTAAAAGGAGAAAATATAATAAAATTTAAAGATAAAATGATCAAAGATGGGGATTGGACCTTAGAAGATGGGATAGATTCAAATACTCTTTGGAATAGATTAGCTAACTCTATTAAAAAAATAGCAAAAGAGATTTTAGGCGAATCAAGGGGAAGATTCTCAAATAGTAAAGAAAGTTGGTGGTGGGATAAAGATGTACAAAAAATCATAAAGACAAAAAGAATTTGGTATAAAACGTGGCAAAAATGTAGAAAAAACGATAACTTTAAAAAATATAAGGAGGCAAGAAAAGATGCAAAAAGGGCCGTTAGTGAAGCTAAATATAGATCATTTAATAGTTTGTATGATAGATTAGGTACAAAAGAAGGGGAAAGAGATATATTTAAACTTGCTAAAGCTAGAGAAAGGAAGAACAAGGACTTAGGAAATGTAAAATGTATAAAAAGTGAGGATGATATTGTCTTGGTTAAGGACGAAGATATTAAAGAAAGATGGAGAAGTTACTTTAGTAAGTTGTTTAATGAAAACCAAATAGAAGGCTTAAATTTAGAATTGTCAAATGAGGAAAAGACTAAAAATATAAGATTTATTCAAAAAATTAGAGTTAACAAAGTTAAGTTTGCACTAAAAAAGATGAAAAATGGGAAAGCTATGGGACCAGATAACATCCCAATTGAAGTTTGGAAATGCTTGGGTGCTAATGGAATTATATGGTTAACTAATTTATTTAATACAATTGTAAAAACTAAGAAAATGCCAGATGAATGGAGGAAAAACACTTTAATACCTATATACAAAAATAAAGGAGATATTCAAAATTGTAATAACTATCGTGGAATTAAACTTATGAGTCATACGATGAAACTATGGGAAAGAGTAGTTGAACAATGATTAAGGTTAGAAACGAAGATCTCAGAAAATCAATTTGGTTTTATGCCTGGGAGATCTACCACAGAAGCTATTTATCTTTTAAGAAGATTAATGGTAAAGTTTAGGGAAAAGAAGAGGGACTTGCATATGATATTTATTGACCTTGAGAAAGCATATGATAGGATACCTAGGGAAGTTTTATGGTGGGTTTTAGAAAAAAAGGGTGTATGTTGTAGGTATACCGATGTCATTAAGGATATGTACGATGGAGTAATGACTAGTGTAAAGACTATAGATGGAAAAACTAGAGAATTTCCAATTACCATAGGTGTACATCAAGGATCTGCTTTGAGTCCTTATCTTTTTGCTTTAGTGATGGACCAATTGACTAAGAGTATTCAAAAGGAGGTTCCATGGTGTATGTTGTTTGCAGATGATCTTGTATTAATTGATGAAACTAGGGATGGAGTAGAGGCTGAGTTAGAATTATGGAGAGAAGCTTTGGAATCTAGAGGCTTTAAGATAAGTAGAAATAAAACTGAATATATGAAATGTAATTTTAGTAATGATAGGAGGAATATTGGAGACAAAGTTAAACTTGATGATGAAAAAATAAATAGTACTTGTAGATTTCGATACCTTGGATCTATTATGAAGTTGAAGGAGAAATTGAAGATGATGTAATGCATAGAGTTAAAGCAGGTTGGGTAAAATGGAGAAGTTCTTCAAGTGTTCTATGTGATCGTAGAATACCCTTAAAATTGAAAGGGAAGTTTTATAGGACATCTATAAGACCAGCTATGCTATATGGATCAGAATGTTGGGCGACGAAGAAATATAATATCCAAAAAGTAAAAGTTGCCGAGATGAGGATGCTTAGATGGATGAGTGGTATAACATTAAAAGATAAATTAAGGAATGAACATATTCGTGGTAAGTTAGGTGTAGCTCCTATAGAAGATAAGATAAGGGAAGAACGACTCAGATGGTATGGACACTTGCAACGTAGGCCTTATAGTGCACCTGTGAGGAAGAGTGACTTAGTTACTGTGGGGGGCAGTAGAAGGGGTAGGGGTAGACCTAAAATAACTTGGGAGGAGATAGTGAGTAAGGATTTAATGTCTTTGAATCTATCAAAAGAAATTGTCCATGATCGCATAAATTGGCGGAAAAGGATTCATATAACCGACCCCACTTAGTGGGACTAAGGCTTGGTTTTGTTGTTGTTAACTTAGTTGCCACACACTAGTAACAACATATTTCCACTTACTGAGTGTCGACTCACCCCATTACTCTAACATTTTTCAGGTGAGCCAGATAGGCAAGCAGATCAGGCTCGCAGATAAAGAGAGTGTTTCGCCCTGGTTTAGGGTGAGTTCTTGATAGAATTGGGTATATTTTTTAGTAGATGATGATAGAAGGGCATTTTGTACGACTATAGTCTGTATATTCTGGATTCTGGTATTGTATATTAAACATGTGAATGGTTGTATGATATATGTTTCCGCTGCTTAGGGATGGATGTGAATTCACAGATGTATATATACATAAAAAAAAAAAAAAAGGTATGAATTCTGAGGTCGTTACAGGCGATACATACCTGAGGATCACTTTTAACTAATTCGATGCCGAGTCTCTCAAGATCCATCGTGGTCGGATACTGGATCTCCATATCCGCCAACGCTAATTCCCCATACTTCCTGCTCAAAACATCAGCTACCATATTTGCTTTTCTTAGGTGGTAACTGATGGTACAATTGAAATCCTTAATTAGCTCCAACCACCTTCTCTGTCTCATATTCAGTTCATTCTGAGTGGAAAAGTACTTTAAACTCTTGTGGTCAGAGAAGATCTCACACCACTCGCCATACAGGTAATGCCTCAAAATCTTCAATGCGTGTACTACTGCAGCCAATTCAAGATCATGGGTAGGGTAGTTCTTTTCATATTCTTTCAACTGTCTGGAAGCATACGCCACCATCCTGCCATGTTGTATCAATACATAGTCAAGTCCTTTCAAAGACACATCACTGTATATGACATAACCCTCACCCCCTAAAGGGATGATCAACACTGGTGTCGTGACTAGCCTCTGTTTTAACTCTTGAAAACTCTGCTTATAGCTGTCGTCCCACTCAAATCTAACATTCTTCCTAGTTAGTCGTGTCAAAGGCCCAAATAACGCTGAGAACCCCTCAACAAAATGACGATAATATCCAGCTAACCCAAATAAACTCTTAATCTCCTAGACGTTCCTTGGTTTAACCCAATTCACTACCGCCTCAATCTTACTAGGATCTACAAAAATACCATCTCCTGAAACAACATGCCCCAAAAACATAACCTTCTTTAGTCGTAATTCACATTTACTGAACTTAGCGTACAACTTCTTTTCTCTGAGCTTCTGTAGAACCTGCCTCAAGTGTGTCTCATGCTTCTCATAGCTCCTCGAATAGACCAGTACATCATTAATAAAAACGACAACAAACTTATCTAAATATGGATGAAAAATCCTATTCATCAAATCCATAAATATAGCAGGAGCATTCGTCAAACCATATGGCATAACGAGGAACTCGTAAAGCCGTACCTGGTCCTGAAGGCCGTCTTCGAGACGTATTCTGCTTTCACTTTTACCTGATGATATCCTAATCTGAGTTCAATCTTTGAATACACCCGTGTACCCTGGAGCTGGTCAAACAAATCATCTATACAGGGTAGAGGATATTTGTTCTTGATTATCACTTTATTAATCTCCCAATAATCTATACACATCCTCATAGACCCGTCTTTCTTCTTTACAAATAAAACTAGAGCTCCCCACGAAGATACACTAGGTCGAATAAAGCCCTTATCAAGCAAATCTTGCAGCTGATTCTTCAATTTCGCCAACTCTGTTGGCGCCATTCAGTAAGTTACTTTAGAAATCAGCACTATACCTAGAAGTAGATCAATAGGAAAATCTACCTCACGATCAGGTGGCAAGCCTGGTAACTCATTTGGAAAAACATCTATAAACTCCTTTACTACCGGCATGTTAGCAAATTTCAATTCATTCTCTGACATCTCCTTCACAAAAGCCACAAATCCCTGACAACCGTTCAGCAGTAGTCTCTTCACCTGAATAATTGAAACTAGTTGAGGCGGGGATTGCACTCGTGACCCTACGAACCAGAATTCTGCTCTTCCTGGAGGTCTGAATATCACTTCTCATGCATGACAATCTATGTTGGAAAAATTAGTTGCTAACTAATCCATACCAAATATTACATCGAACCCATGCATGTCTAGCATTATTAAATCGGAAGGCAGGATTTTTCCCTAAATCTCAACTAAACAACCTCGGAGCATCCTACTACACCTCACTGTTAACCCAGTCGGTGTAGATACCAACAGTTCAGTGTCTAACAATTGTGTTTCTGCCCTATATAGTCTAGTGCACTCTGAAGACACAACGAGTGTACAACTTATGAATCAAACAATGCAATAACTTTAAAAGAAAACATGATAACCATACTTGTCACCATGTCACCGCTGTCTCAGCATCACCCGGTGTCAGAGCGAACACTCTAACTTGAGCCACATTCCTCTGCTGGCCCCCACGTGGCGTCTGATAACCTTCCCGGTACGGTCTAAGAGTAGGAGCTGCATCTGGAGGTGTAGGGCAGTCTCACACCATATGTCCCAGTCTACCACTGCGATAGCAAACAACTCCACCTACACGACACTCTCCTCAGTGTCTCCTCCCACAAGTCTGACAGACAGGAGGACCTTGTACTGCCTGAACCTCGCGTCCTCCCATCTCCTGCCTCCGTCCTTTGCCATGGTTTCCTCTCCTCCACTGATTCTTTCTAAGACCCTGCTGGTAACCCAAAGATGCAGATATTTTCTTCTGTCCCTACTCCTCTGCATCCAGACGCTCACCAACCTTTGCTAGGGCTGCTCTGTTGACTAACTCAACAAAATCCTAGATTCGTAACACTACCACCTGCTTGAATATACTTCACCTCAAACCTCTTTCAAACTACCTCACTTTCTTTACCTCATCCGGGACAAGACACGGAGCGAAGCAAGAGAGCTCTATAAAACACGTCGCATACTGCTGGACTGATAACTGTCCCTGCTTCAGAATCGGGAACTCCTCCACTTTAGCCTCCCTGATAGTAGCTGGAAAATATATATCGAAGAAAAATTCCTTAAACTGATCCCAAGTCATGGCTATCGGTGTCGTCCTCTGCTGCTCCAGAAGTCTCACAGCAGTCCACCACCTCTCAACCTCTCCCATTAGTTTATAGGTGGCGAGGAAGACCCTCTGTTCTTCAATACACTGCAACCAGGGCAAAACTTTCTTAGTCTCCTGTATCCAGTTCTCAGCAATTGTAGGATCGACTCCAGAGGATTCATTTTCGTAAACTTCTCTATAGTGCACCCATAGCCTGCCGACGGACCACTTTGCTCCCTGGAGCTCCTAGCGATCTCAACCATAACCTGCTGAGTCACGCTACGTAATACTGCGTCAGAGTTAGTCCCACCTGCACTCGAGGGCCTTGCCCCATCATTATCGCTCACAAGGGCACTACCTCCTCCCGGATCCATCCTGAAAAACAACAAACGTAACTTAGAAATCCTATCCTTATAACTTCCCCACCTAACCTCACCTCTTGTCTTAACCTTCTCAGCTTATTAATAACCCCAATCCTACAATCTAGGAACATAATCCGACAATAGTTTACTATGGTTTTCCTAAAATTATCACCCCAGGAAACACAGAAACCACCACAAAAGTCCTGCCTCTAGACTGTAGAACAACACCTTAAATCATTTTCCTATACTCTGGTATCGTTTCCGCTGCACTCTAAAGTCTCTAGAACCTAACAACCTAGGCTCTGATACCTATAATGACCTGCTTAATTTCCACATATAAATATATATATATATATATTTCATAATATAATAAAAACCACAATAACAAATTCAGTAGATCATAATCCACCTGAACCCGTGGGTACCAGGGATATATAAAAAACATAATGCGGAAGCCTAAGTAGTAGGAATTATAAAATAAAAAACATTCCATAATGTGACGCCTCGATTTTTCGTACAATTTTTTTTCATAACTAATAATAAATAATTAATCCCACGTCATCCATAACACTCACAAATCGGCCACGTCAACAATCCTACTATCATTTATACGACCCGACCCGTATTGGGTACCAGGTAAAAAGTTATTTTATTATACCCCTAACAGCGGAAGACAATATATACATATAAGTCAGAATACAATACCTAGAGTATCAATACACACATATACACAATACTATCTCATATCCAAAAATAATAAAACCCTAGGGAATCACACCTCCCTAGTCCAAACTCACCCTGGATATCGGGGTCCTAGCTCCCTATGATCACGGAGCTCTACCACTTAGCTTATCTCTGTCCCTTGAAAAATTTAGATAATTTGGGTCAGACACATCTCAGTAAGAAGGAATAAATTATTTATAGTGTGTGGTCATATGAGTACAATTATAATACACTTTACTTTTCAAATCATCATTTCATCTGAGAAAATACACTGATATTCACATACTCATAATCATATAGATATACAACACCAGCTTTTATAAGCTTTAAAATCATTTATCAAATTCAATGATTTCCAACATATATTTTTTGCGAAGTTCTTGAGAATAAGGAAGATTACCCGCCCATACAGGTAGCTTCCCTCTGCCCTAACACGTTATGCAGTCGGGTATGGTCATATCTGATACCTATCAGGGCACTCACCTTACTCAGTAAGCCCTTAGGCGGAGAGTTTCACTTCGCCTCAATTATTTATTTTATAAAACACACACTCTTTCATTTCTCACAATCATTTCTCATTTTAGCTCATGCATATTTATGTATACATAAGTTCACATTTATGTACTTTACATAATACATTAGATCACATAATTCCCATTTTCAACATATTCACGATTTTCTTACTGAGCATACCTCCCTAACGGCATCAGTAGGAATCTCACACACACACACACACACAGTCTCTGTACTGAGCATACCTCCCTAACGGCATCAGTAAGAACTTCACACACACACACAGTCTCTATACTGAGCATACCTCCCCAACGGCATCAGTAGGGACTTCACATACACACATAGTCTCCATACTGAGCATACCTCCCCAACGGCATCAGTAGGGACTCACATACACACAGTCTCCATACTGAGCATACCTCCCCAACGGCATCAGTAGGAACTTCACACACACACACACACACACAGTCTCCATACTGAGCATACCTCCCCAAAGGCTTCAGTAGGGACTTCACATACACACATAGTCTCCATACTGAGCATACCTCCCCAACGGCATCAGTAGGGACTCACATACACACATAATCTCCATACTGAGCATACCACCCCAACGACATCAGTGGGAACTTCACACACACACACACACACACAGTCTCCATACTGAGCATACCTTCCCAACGGCTTCAGTAGGGACTTCACATACACACATAGTCTCCATACTGAGCATACCTCCCCAACGGCATCAGTAGGGATTTCACATACACACATAGTCTCCATACTGAGCATACCTCCCCAACGACATTAGTAGGGACTTCACATACACACATAGTCTCCATACTGAGCATACCTCCCCAACGGTATCAGTAGGAACTTCACACACACACACAGTCTCCATACTGAGCTTACCTCCTCAACAACATCAGTAGGGACTTCACACACAATTTCCATACTGAGCATACCTCCCCAACGACATCAGTAGGAAAGAAATATCACCTACCCGCAACTATTGTGCGGTATTGGAATATCATCAATCATATTTCATTATATCTCAATTTAGTTCATTATAAATATTCTCATCATTTTCTATGCACTTTCATTATCTCATAATAATATATAACATATTTCACATATTTCTACATTTCTCAAAATACTCATGTCAGTAATTTGTACAAACTCATTTTTCATGCAAATACTTTCTACTCACGTCTAAATATCACATCAATCATTCTCATTCACTATTTTCTCATAAAATACACATCATTATATTTCACATTTTTCAACATACCTCGTATGCCACACAGTTTTCATCTATTATTCATAAAATATTAATTTCACATTCCAAAATAACACAATTTAAAATTACTCAAATGCCACACAATTCATCTGATATTTATATCATAATAATTTTCAGACAAAATATCATATGCTCATTTTCACGTATTAATTCAAATAGTAATTCTAAAAATACTGCTATAATTTATTCCCCTTACCTGACTTACTGAGAGTCTCGCTAGAATCCCAAATTCTACGCCCTTGGCGCCCGAAATTCAACTCCTGCACTTTGCATTTTCCCTAAATTAATTAATCTATTTCTCCAAAATAATACTCATCTAGCCTTCCCTAGGCTCCATATACCTCAAATTAATATTTAAACTATTATTTAACACCCCCACTTAATTTTCTAAATTTTGTTTGCGGGTCTCAAAATTACACCCGCGACGCTCACCCGGACCCTAAATTCCAGAAATCCTACTTCAGCCTTAGATGCTCAAAATTTTAGCATTTCTAAATTAATACTAATTAATTAAAAATAAGCCCCTTAATAATCCCCACATCCCAAATTTGGGGTTTTAGCCCGACACCCCCACAAGAATTTCGTCCCACTAGACTTGTAGAGAATCATCCCTAGATTCTCGTGGTGGTGTCCGTTCGTCAATTGGGCTTATATTTTGTAAGAAGTTAAAGAAAAAGGAAAAAATGGCTTACCCTAGGGAATACACCTACGCCACTCCTACCACCAATCCGCTCCAGTAGAAATGATGGCAGCGGCGAATTGAGTCTAGTGGTATCTTCAGATTTTCGATCGGGCGAAAAATCGCCACGAAATTGAGGAGAGAGGGAGAGAGAATGAAAGTTCAGTGCTACGTAGAGTAAAGGAAAGAAAAGAAAAGAAAAGAAGGAAGAAGAAGAAGAAGACTCCTGAAGCTTCAAGCTTCAGTAGAGGGTGTACCTTCCTTACAGTCTGAACCAAGAAGTGGTAAGACAATCGGACCCGCAAGCAAGTTGCGGATGCCTGCAGTCGGAGTTAAAGGCAGATAAATGATTTGACTTTGTCTAGGTTAATCCCCAAGGGGTTAGTCCAGCCTTCGAGCCGCACAACCCGTACCATGGGGGAAGTAAATGGTGTTTAGTTTCAGAGAGTGTCTTTTATGCATATCTGTAGATTTATGTAAATGATGATACTTATTTACTGACTGTTTTAACTATGAAAACGAGACAAGTATTTTCATCTGTATTAAGTGAGTACAATGTAAAATAACTATTTTCTATTAAATAGAGGATGAATATTTTCTGTAAACACTAAATGCATGCTAACCACACACTGATGTTAACTTAATCTTCCTTACTGATAAGTGTCTCACCCCAATACACAATTATCTTTCCAAGACCATCTCGAGGTCAAGTTTAGCGAACTCCGGGGCAGTTAATAGCCAGTTAGTTTTTGTGAGTGTCAGTAAGAACTCTCCTATATCTAAGCTAGGTTTGAAGCCCAGAGTATGTATTATGGGTGTATGGACTGAATTAGTTTTGATATTGTATTACGGTTTGTATTACTAGCATTGGGAGACTCTGATGTGTATTAGTAACAAAAAACTCTGGTAGTGGATTATAGAGACTATTTTTTTTTTTCACTACATTTATACTATTGATTATGATATTAGGTACACAAACGTCACTAAAGTAGCACCCTGGGCCCATGTGGTGGGTCGGGGCGTTACAACTTACACATGGAAGAGCTTCTTAGATCAAACTGCTCCCTTGAGCCTCTGATTTTATCTTAAAAAAATTTCATCCCCAACAGTATATGCTTCGCATAATTATCTTATAGTAAAAATGTTTTTTTGGCTAGTTAGTGACATGTTTCAAGTATTAGTAGGTAAAATAAAAAATAATTAATAAAGATGAAAGATTAAAAAAAAAAAATTATAAAAATCTATGTATGTCCATTCCTTTTCTCACATATGTCAAATATTATACGATACCATATTAACTAAAAATTATATTACAATAAATGCAACATTGTTAAATGATGTTATAATTATATAGAGTTATGGTATTATTATTATGTAGCCAAAGAAGTTGTCAGCTCAATATTTAATTAATAGTACTTAAGAGTGCTTATTATGATCAACGTCACATGTAATAACCCCAAAAAGGGATATAGAAGATTAGTGGAGTGATTCAAAAAAAAGAAAAGAATAATAATTAATTAATTAATTAAAATTATTTAAAAAAAAGGAAAAATAATAATATTATTATTTTAAATTTTTTATTAATTAAATATATTATTATTATTATTATTATTATACTTCCTTCAAGATCATTCCTGAAATAGGGAAATAAATTTTTTTTCTTACAGGAAGGCTTTACGCACGCCCCCCCAGTTCTCTCTGAACTCTCTCTCTCCTCTCATTCTCTCTCCCTCTCTCCTCAATTACATGGCGGATGTTCGCTTGATCGAAAATTAGAAGATATTGCTGGACTCCATTCTCCGTTACCGTCATTTCTACGGAAGCGGCTCGGTGGTAGGAGCGGCGTAGACGTATCTCCTGGGATAAGCCAATTTTTCCTTTTTCTTTAATTTCTTGCAAATTATAAGCCCGATTGATGAACGGACACCAAATGAGAATCTAGGGATGATTCTCTACAAGTCTAGCGGGATGGAATTCTCGTGAGGTCATCGTGGGCAAAACCCTAAATTTGGGGTACAGGGGTTATTAAGGGGCTTATTTTTTATTAATTATGATTAATTTAGAAATGCTAAAATGTTGAACATTTGGAGTTGAAGTAAAATTTTCAGAATTTAGGGCTCGGGTTTGCACCGCGGGTGTAATTTTAGGACTCGCAGTTAAAATTCAGAAAATTAAGTGGGGGTGTCAAATATTGGTTTAAATATTAATTTGGAGTACATGGGGCCTAGGGAAGGCTAGATGGGTAGTATTTTGGGGAAATGAATTAATTAATTTGGAGAAAATGCAAATTATAGGAGTTGAATTTCGGGTATCAAGGGCATAGGATTTGGGTCCTAATGAGACTCTCAGTAAGTCAGGTAAGTGGAATAAATTATAACTGTATTTTTAAAATTACCGTTTGAATTAATATGTGAAAATGAGCATAATTGTATTTTGCCTAAAAATTATTATAATATAAATATCAGATAAATTGTAACATCCCTCAATTTCTTAATATAAAATGTCACATAGTAGATAAAGATGGTCAACCCGAACCCGTGGGTAGCGGGGCCACCTGTCAAGTACAGCGGAAAACCTAGCAGCAGTAAACATACAATCTCGAATATCCAATCGTAAAACATAATACCAGAGTTATTTACATTCCCAAAATACTGTATTTATTTACAATCTTTCAAAAAGTCAAAAATGACACTAGGACCTTACAACAAAAATCTCCTAGTCCTAGTTCAACGCTACCCTTCTAGTAGGGAAGCTCCACTCACTCAACGGCGGCCTTGACCTGCCGGTTTCTCTAGGTTTCCTGAAAAATATGTTAATGTTGGGGTGAGACACTTCACAGTAAGGGAAAATAAACTAAATACAGCTGTGTGGCAACATGAACATTTAATGCATTTATACATATATCGTGCATTTCGTAAATCGGAAAAACGTTCATCATATCATATTGAATAATCATACATTTTTCATATTTGTTAATAACTCATAACGTACATAAAACATCTGCTATAACAGTAGTACAAGAAATACACCCAAGATGAATAGCTAGCTGGTGTCCTATATTACCCCCCATGACGGGTTGTGCAGCCTGAAGATGGGACCCGACAATGGCTGACCGACAACTGCTGAATCAAATATGTCTGTAAGTACGATGGGCCCGCCACACCCTGGTTCGGACTGCCAGGTGGACGTCCACACTCTACTGAAAGTCACATCGACTATCCATCTCCTATCCCCTCGTGGGATGGTTAGCACTAATCTGAAGTAGATATTTGATCTACACATATAGCTATGGTACCGAGCCTTGAACTGAACTAAACTAACATCCTGGTAGTAACATATAATACATGAACGTACATAACATTATCACGGCCTCGTGCCGAAAACATAGATACGGCCTCGTGCCGAAATCATAAATACATGGCCTCGCACCAAAATCGTAAATACGGCCTCGTGCCGATAACATAAATACATGGCCTCGGGCCAAAATCGTAAATACGGCCTCATGCCGATAACATAAATACATGGCCTCGTGCCAAAATCGTAAATACGACCTCATGCCGATAATATAAATACATGGCCTCGAGCCAATAACATAATAAATATGGCCTCGTGCCAATAATATAAATATGGTCTCACGCCAGAATCGTTTCAGGTATTTACATTCTGAAAATAACTCATTTATCATATATTCGTCAAACTCATTATAGCATAACTCGACTTTTCAAAATACCTGAAAAAAAATATGCTTTGCTCGTAAAATAATTCATATCATGATTCACTTCACATAAAATAATGTTCATGCCACACATAAGCCATTTAAAGTCATGCTTCATATTCTAAAATCATCATTCCTTGCATCTCATACATACATATACATTTTAATCATAATAGCAGTATTTTCCAAACATACATTTCATATGTGATAAACAAATATAGCATAGGTTTTTCTGAAAATAAATGTGCTCATAATTAATCTTAACTTGCGTGGAAAATAACTGCTTTAGTTTATTCCCTTACCTGACTACTAAGAAAGCCCCCTAAAATATCCTAGCCTGACCCCGTATGACTTCCTGATCAATACCCTGAAACTCAAAACTCCCAGTATTAAACATAAGTATTTTCATGCGTACATCAATTTATATAACTACCATAAAGTCTAATTTGACTTAAAAAGCCTTACCTCAACTTAGGGATGATTTCCAACTTCGTTTTCCCAACGATCCACTCCGGAAAACTCGTAGAGAACTCCGTCAGGAGCGTCGTGGTAGCCTCAAATCTTCGATCCGGAGTAAAGCTAGCCCAAAATCGAAGAGAGAGAGTAAGAGAGCCAAAGAGGAGAGAGAGAGAGTGGAGAGGAAACTTGGAAATGAATAAAAATTGAATTTTTACATATATATAGGCAGCAGAATTCGTCGACGAGCCCGACCTTCGTTGACGAGTTCTTCACAAATTTCGTCGACGAAATCCAGTCTTCGTCGATGAAATTCGTCGACGAAATTCAGTCGGCTCAAAACCCCCCTCTCGGTATTTTCTCGTCGACGAGGCCCTGCGTTCGTCGACGAAATCTTTAAAGCCTTCGTCGACGAAACCCTGTGTTCGTCGACGAAGCTTGGCAGCTTCCTTCTTTATTTTTGTTTCCATTTCCCTTTCTTTTATCATTTAAATTCTATTTTAAATTCGAATCGTTACATAAATTGTGTGGCATTTGAGTAATATTAATTTGTGATGCTTTGGAGTTTGAAACTAATATATTATGAATATTAGATGAAAATTGGGTGGCACCTGACATGTGTTGAAAAATTTGAAATTTTACAATAGGTATTTTATGAGAAAATATAGAAATGAGAATGATTGATGTGATTAGTGGAAAATAATGAAATGTGGTATTTATATGTGAGTCAAAATTATTTGCATGAGAAATGAGTTTGTACAAATTATTGATATGAGTATTTTGGGAAAATGTGAAAATACGTGAAATATGATATATATTATTACGAGATGATGAAATGTGCATAGAAAATGATGAGAATATTTATATTGAACTGAATTATGATATACAGGAATATGATTGATGAAATGTCAATACCGCATAATGATTGCGGGTACGTGGTAGTGAATCCTGATGGATGGTTATGATATTGAGTACGGTACTGTTGCTAGTGGTGTAGTGCAACCACACGGACTCTTGGAGTGTGTGGCATGACAGTCGACTGTACCATTTTGTAGGGTTATTGGGCCCCCTAAGTTCGGATCAGGGCTATAGGTCGGCCAGTCGTACTACAGACGCGATATGATATTTTGATCTAATAGGGTTGCCCAACCGCGGTTAGATCCAGCCTGCGGGCTGCACAACCTTGACTATGGGGGGAAACATGACGTGGATAGAAAGATCCTCAGGGTGGCCATGAGTTACAGACGTGATGTTGGTATTTTATACTAAGGATACTCATGAGCCGAAAAATAAAATGGAAATGGAAAGTGAAACAATGATAAAATTGGCTAAAATGAGAAATGAAAGAAAGAATGGAAATTGAAAAATAAAGAATATTAAATATGAGAAATGAACCGTGTGAGTTAATGACATAAATAATTGAGGCAAAATGAAACTCTCCGCCTGAGGGCTTATTGAGTAAGGTGAGTGCCCTGATAGGTATCAGATGTAGCCATACCTGACTGCATAACGTGTTAGGGCAGAGGGAAACTGCTTGTATGGGCAGATAATTAGCCTCAATTTTACGAAAATCGGGGCGTCACATCACAATAAGTATAATTAGCCTCAATTTTAGTCTTGCCCTTAATGTATAAATGCTCAATATTACCTTCGTTTATTTAAGTGACCGATAACAATAAAAGGGAATAAATTTTTTAAAAAATATTTATTTAAAAACTTGGGGAAAAAGCTATGACCTTCATATTTGAATTTCCTTTCTAATTTGATCCATTTAAATAAAGTCATGCTTGAATAACAATAGTAAATTTAAATCAATATCTTATTTTGCATGAATTTTGGTAGCAACATAGATCTTTGATATCAATAGGGTATGCATAAAGCAAAAAAAAAAAAAAAAAAAGTTGATGGAATTTGTATTTCTCCCTTAGTTCCATTTCTTTTCCTATCACAACAAAACAAATTTTTAGTCCACCAGGCCACTGTATATCGAATATTCAACTTTTATATAGATTTATAGATAAATTTATTATGTTTGATATTAATTATTGTTGCTAAGTACTCTCCATAGGAAATGAAGCAAATTATAAAATTTTTAATTTCTAACTCTTATAACTTGTAGAATAGTATATATATCCATTCCCTCAAATGTCCTAACTCTTTCCCCTTGTAACTCTTGTAAAGCATATCTAATTAAAAAATAAAGGGGGGAAAAGACACAAAAAAAGGAGAATAAGAATATATGGTGATGACTTTACAGACAAAACCATAGTTTGAATATTTGTAAATATTTAAATTAACAAAAAAAGGAAAAACAAAACAAAAACTAATCAAATATCTAACATTGATTGGAATAACGACATTGTCCACATATAGGCTAAAAAACATGCACATATGCATATAAAGAGATAGAATACGCATAGACCCATTAACATAATTCAACTTGAAAGTGAATATACTTTTTGATACGGTCATCATTTAATTTTAAAAAGGAGTGGCAGACAAAACACATTTAGTTAACATGAATATAAAATAAGGTTGAGTATGCTTATTTCATTATTAGCTAGTTTGTTTGGAAGGTATTTTAAAAAGACATTACAATTAGGACACATTTATATAGTATGTGAACACATGGCATGCATATGTTCAATTTTATCTATAGAAAGTAAATTAGTAGTTGTGATAAAAAAACAAAGAAAAAAAAATTTCAAACAAGAAAAGCTTAAATGGATTACAACAAGAAAATGCTTTGCAAAAAGAAAATGCAAAATCGGAGAACATTCAAACTCCTGGGTTGCAATATAATTGTTATAAAATATCAAAACTATGTATAAGATAAAAGCCCTAAATTGCATGAGAGTGGATAAGATCTTGAACTAAGACCAAATATATTGATAGTGTACCTATAAAGCATAGTGAAATGAGTATTTGGACAAAAAATAAACATGCAACAAAAGGGAAGATGTGAATCATACAAACTTGTATTTGGTGAAATACAAAAAAGGTATAAAGGATAATCATGATCCAATTTCCAAGTCGAGATTGAATACTCTATGGATGCTACTTTAGGAACCAATTCATAGTCACACGAATTAGATGGATTATCGAGAATTAACTCAAAGTGTTTTTGTATATAATTATGACAACTAATGGTTGTGGGGTGATGATTAGGCTCATAACATCTAAACATATGATGATTGTTATAAAGGTGAAACTAGGACAATTTATAAGTTAGGGCTGCTACTAGGGGAAGCTGCTATATTAGAACAATCATATTGCAATTGCATTACCATTGCTTAATGAAGGAGTAAAAATTGAATCTGTTAAACAATAAGTGCAAAGTATAACAGTGTTGTGTAATAATAGTAGGATATAAATTATATTGTGACCGATTTCATGAATCTTTTGAGTGTACATTTTCATATGCTGCAATGAGTTAGAACACGACAAAATGTATTATTTTAAATGAATATTTAGGGGAAAAAATATTAGCATTACATAATTTGTCAAATTAAGATTTCTCATTGATTTGGTTTTTGCATTTTAGGAGTTATGTAATATAATACAGATGAAGGAAAAAATTAATAAATTATTTTTTATTATTTTACTTTTGAGAATTTAGAATTTAAATCTTAAATTTAAATTTAAATAAACAATAACATAAAATATATAAAATTTAATCTAAATATAAATAAATCAAAATTCAAGTGCCTATATTCATACTTCATACAAACACTAACTAAAATTTAAAATTCTGTATCACCATTTAAGTAAATAATTTTTGCCCTATATAATATCCAACGTTGACGAATTGGGAATAGGGTTCTGCTGAGCGAAGCAGATCCGTTTCCTGCCCTTCTATCTTCATTATTCTCTCTCCAGCGCCTTCGACGAAGCACGAGAAGTTTTAGATGTGATTCGCATTTGAGGGATACTCTTCTGTGAGTAGATTTATTTACAATCATATTTCTATTTAAGGAGTTTGAATTTGTTTTCTCTTCTCTTATATAGTCAGAGGTTTTTTTTTTTTTTTTTACACGCGTCTTCTGTCACGATCTGCGTTCTTTTCACTGCATCTGAAAGCAACGATGAAGGTGAAGGTGATTGTGATTCTGCTGTTGGAGTTTCTACTTTAAAGTGGAAGGCAGTTTATGGTGTTTCTACATTTTATTTTGAATCATGAACAGTAACCATATTTAATTTGGGATCCAAATATTGTTCAAATATTTACTCTTAATTTCATTTTTCGCAATTGGATTCGAATTTTTGTTTAATCCTTTATTGAAGCCGTTCTCTGCTTGTTTCTTTGACTTTAAAAGTTGCCTCGGATCCTGTATGTGTGTTTCATAGGTAGGGCTTGGCCTTTGATTGAATAACGACGGGAAATAGGCTTGAATTGACGATCTTGGTGTGGATTCTGTGGTAATGTGGGCAGGCTGGAGATTGTTTTTGTATTTCTCTGTTGATTACATCCAGGGCTCATCTTGCTTTTGGTCCCCTTGCGGCAGTATACTTCGAGAAAGTTATTGAGTTTCAGTTATGAGTCCAGAAAGAAGCAGAAGCCCTCTTCGAACCAAGAGGTTTCGTGGCAGTGACCGTGCATCTTTTCGTGAAGCACCTTACTCAAGGGATCGTCGTATTTCCCGGTATGCTTATGTATATATTTAAGTATCATCTAACTGTCATTCTCTTTTTATTGTCTATGCCATGACTGCATAAATATTGCCACTAAAAGTGTGATTCTTGTTCTAAGGATTTTTTTTAAATGCTTCCATCATTCAGTATATACAATTATTAAAAATGTGATTCTTGTTCTAAGGATGTGCTTTAAATGCTTCCATCATTTAGTATATACAATTATTGTTTCTCTTTTACCTGCTTTACAGCATTCTCTCACTTCTTTTTTTTTTTTTTTTCCTGAGCTATCTTTGTTCCACCTTTTTTTGTTTATTTGTTTCTCTGGTTTTCTCAGCGCAATTGCAAATTTTATGTGCTGTTTTGTGACAAAATGATATGTACACTTTTATATATTTATGTTAGTGAGATCTTGATCTTGCTATTCAGCTGAAAAAACTAGGAAAGGCAAGAGTAATGTTCTTTAGCTAGTGTGCACTTTACTTTTTATACGTTGAAAACTTCCTAAATAAATGAATGTTTTCTGGTTTGAGTTTGAAATTTCATGTGTGAAAATATGTGTTATAAGAAAAGTACAGTTTTTAGGGAATTTGAATTTTGTTAGGTGCATGAATCTTTCCCATTGAGTTTTCCTTTGAAGCCTGGGTTAAGGTGTCATGACACTTGTCTTTTAGGGGCTGAAGTATACTAAGGGAAGGCTTAAGCCTTGGGATGTGAAATATTTGTGAGGCTTGTGTTTCTATTAGGGTAAAACGCATTGACCTCCTTGAGGTTTGGCAAAAAGACGTGGACGTGCCCTGCTAGTGACCTCTTTTGAGGTTTGACAAAAGCATGTAGACCTCCCCTGAGTTTCAAAAAGTACATGGACCTCCCCTAAGGTTTACCAAAGAGGTTGACACCCCCCCCCCCTCAACCAAAAAAAACAAAAAAAGACAAGCCTAGGAAGTGGTATTAGTGTCCAAAAAATGAAATGTTAGGGTGTTTTATGGGATTTTTGAAATTGAGCTCTATATCTTTTTGCCAAACCTCAAGAGACGTCTATGTCTTTTGCCCTTTTAATGTCAGGAATGTAAGTTTTGTAATTTGAAAATTTTGAGAAACCTTTTCTATTTTTATAAGTTTGGTAAGTCTTTATTTTCAATTATTGGAAGTAGTGCTCTTTTAGGACTCTAAAATTAATGTTTTCTTATTGATGATATTTAGGGGAACTTCGTAGGTGAACTATTGCTCTTGACCGTTATATCTTTGAGCATGACTGATTTTACGTGGGTTTCTTGAGAGAATATGGGAGGATGTTGGATGTCTAAATATTATGTTAGTAGTGATGGGGTTTTCATTTGTTTATTTATTTACATTTTAGGTGATGAACTTAGCTAAGGGGTTTTGAGCAGTTTTTTACTGCACAATTTGTATGCTAGAACGGGTGTAATAGAATGTTCTTCAAGTTTATTATTTTATAATATAATGTGGGACTAGGGATATGAATGTAGATAATGATGTTGGTTATACTTCAAGGTAGACCTGCTCATAGTTAGTTTTAATTGGTTTCTCAGCTATTCGCACAGCCAAAGCAGCCAGTAGGTATTGCAAAATATTAAAATATAAGATTTACCAGCTAAATCGACTTAATCAAGATGAATTTGTTTGGAGTGTTTTGGTCAGTACCTCACATTGAGAAGTTTCGATTGGACATTAGTAAGGTTCTGGTTATTCAATAGTACAAAAGTTAGAGAGCTGCTGAGGTGGATGAAGAAGGTTTCGGAGATGGCACATCCACACACACACAGAAGGGGGTGGGGACATGGTTTTAAATCGCGGTAGCGGGTAGCGTAACATAATGGTAACGGGTGTAACAGGAAGCAGGAGTAGTGGATGTTACATAACGGGAAGCGGGTGTAACGGCCGTGAATTTTTTTGAAGCACGCACAACCTTGTACATATTACCGTACTTGCATGTTTTAAGCTTTTAGCCATTCTTAGAAAGGGTTTTAGTGTATTTTGGACCCTTTAGTTCGAGTAACTAAGTTATTTAGTAAGGGCAACAAGTTTACATTTATTTTAAACCATCATTGATAGAAAATTACGTGTGTGCACGTATTTATACTTCTCATTGTTCTTATCTGTGATAAATTCTTATGTGTGCTAAATTAATTAATGAAATAAAATACATTATACACTCCATTAATCTATTAGACACATAAGACATACGAATAATATAAATATAAAATAGCTAGAAAAGAAAGAAGGTTGAAGTTGAAAAATAAAGAACATAAATATCACATTACTAATATTATTAAAAAAAAAAAATTTCCTAATGAGTTAGTATTTTGAAATTGTTAATTAATGCATCTATTGTGAGTATTTAAAGAAACAGTAAATTTTGTATCTTTGTCATCCTCATTATAATCTTTTCCCCCTCTTGCCACTTGGTATATTGAGAATGATATATGAAAGAGAGAGAAAAAGTGAGAAGAAAAAGTAAAAAATAAAATATTTTTTTGGTGTAACAGTCTTATAGTCGTTACGTAATGGCCGTAGCGGCCTTTGCGTAATGGTCGCGGTCCGTAACGGCCGCTACGACTGTGATTTTTCTTCCCACCGATTTCGCGGTGTGTAACGGTATCGGTAACCCAAAAAACCTTTATGTAACGGCGTTACATAATGGTCGCGGCCTTTATTTAAAACCATAGTGGGGAGAGGAAGGTGCAGAGGAGACTTGCAGCTGGAAAGGTTCATGAACAGAGAGGGTTTCTTGAGTCTTATTTGACCTTGTCGATGCCATATTCTGGGGCGTTCTGACACGAAGGCACTCTGAATAGAATAGGAATAAAGGAAGAAGGAAAAATGAGTGGTTTTCTAGGGAGGAGAAACAATAAGAATGAAAATGGTGGATTCATGACTTTATTTTTTTGAACAGGGAAAAAAAAAATAAAACCCTAAAAGGTCTAAGCAAAACCAGAGAAGAGGGTTTGGGATCTTGATTATGCACAAGGAAGGTGTTAGGCACCTTGTGACATTCATTAAAAAAATTGTCATCATTAAGAGTGAAAATGGTGGATTCGTCACTTTATTTTTTTGTAGAGGGAAAAACAAATAAAACCCTAAAAGGTCTAAGCAAAACCAGAGAAGAAGGTTTGGGATCTTGATTATGCACAAGGAAGGTGTTAGGCACCTTGTGACATTCATTAAAAAAATTATCATCATTAACTAGGTGTTAAATGTAGAGAAAAGTTTTGTAAATAAGGCTGGATGATATGCCCAATGTGTTTTGATGGCATCTATAACTGTGTTTGGCTGATATGTGATTTTGAAGTATTTTTGGTTGTTGAAGAGCCATTGTTTTAAGGTTGTGAAAGACTCAAGAAAGAAACAAGAAGTTTATCCATGTTTTGATCATTTGGTGGAAACTTCATTCTTCGTCAATGAACCTCTATGCAGGAGGGTTGGTCCTCATTGCCACAAAGAAGTTATGAATGATGCATAACCTTGGAGCCCCTCAATTTGACTCTCACCAGGGCGGCCTTAGGACCCTCGTTTTATTAGTTTTGGAAATAGGATTTGAGAAAAATTGAGTTTGTAATTTGAAGTGATTGATGGTTTTTTTATAAAAGACATGTTTGAAAAGCTGCTTGTGAAAAGAAAACTGATGTCCGTGTTGAAAAATAGGTGTTCAAATATAGGACATTCGGTGTTTCATCATTGGCTAGAAAAACAAGAGTAATTTGTAAAGGATTCTTTTTTGTAATTAGAAGAATTGGGAAACATTTTGATTGAATTTGGAAGGAGTTTGCTAGGGATTTGGATCATTCCTCTAGGAACCCATATGGAAATAATCTTCCTCATCATGTGCCTTCAAAGACTAGCTCTAGAGCAATTGAAGAAACTTGAGAAGAGGGTTGAATATTTATGGAAGAATGGGAAGTCATAATTCAATGATAAAAGGAAGGCTACTAGAAAATCAAAGGATAAGGAAATGCCTTAGTAATCTAAAACATCGCTAATGAATACTGCTGAAAAAAGGGGGTTCCCTAGGCCAGGGTAAATACAAAAATAAAAAACTTGGAGAGTTTTTTTGCCATCACTTAAAAAACAACAGCTCTAACCTTGAGCAACACACTATTATGATTTGAAGTGAGGAGTCAAACATAGGACCAAACAAACAGTTGTATTCATTCATGCACCTATGGTTACTGAGTAAGCACATCTAGATGTCTTAACGTTTCCTAAAGCATCCACCATATGGGGCGGCATTCGCCTAGGTAAATAGAAGAGAAACTTGGAATCCCAAGAATTACATTTATTCTCATCATCGGTTGCAATGTTTTAAAAGGCGAAGACGTAAGGCGAGGCGTTTTACCCTCTGTGAGGTGAGGCGTAAGCCTCAAGGCATTGGGGCATAAGCATTTTGGGACTGTATTTTTTAAAATAATTAATAAATAAAAAAATTATGTAAAGTATAAAAATGAGAAAAATGTTAGAAATGGAGAAAAAAATAAAATCATAATTCTTAAAGTATCATATAGGCCAATTTTAGCTAACAAACTCAAACAATGCATGTGAAGAGAAAAATTCAAATTACAGCATCACAATGTCTCATCATCCAAGATTCTAATTTATAAGAATCTAAGTCTTAATCAACAAAGTTTAGAGGGAACTAGCAAGATCTTCATCAAAATCATCTATAATAAGAGTTCTTCCACTAATAAATTCCTCTTCCACTTCAACATCGTTGTCTTCCTCAATTATGCCCAATGTTGGCCTCTTGCCTTTTTCTTCAATTAAGCTATAGGTTAGGAGTTAGGAGAAATGGAGAATTATAAATTAGTAGATTCAAAAATGACTATTGATATGTATGTACTCAAGTTCTCACAATAATCACTAATCTTCCTTTTGCAAGGAAGATTAGAATGTGAGCTACCAGAAGCTTATGTTGCTTGAGCATCATCTCCTTCAAGAGGTACCATGTTCAAAGCTCTAACAACATGTCAACATCAACATCTAGGAGATTTTCATCATCAAACCAAGAAGTATCTTTTGGGAGGATAGGTTCTTCCTTCTATGTGATCCATTCATCATCTGAAGTTACTTTCGGCACCAATATTGGATCATAATTTTGTCTTCTTTTTATAGCTCTCTCCCTCAGTTTGGTGTTGTACTTGACGTAAACTAGAGCATTCAATCTCTTGTGCTCTAATCTATTCCTCTTTTTTGTATGAATCTACAATTGAGTTTAAGCCATTTAAATTTTTAGATATTAGAAGATATTTTCATATTTGAGTGAAACCATAATAACATGGCGTTTGTAAGAAGTAAGAACTAAGAACCTGCTCAAATGTGCTCCAATTCCTCCCACATCCACTAGCACTACATGTCAGGCTAAGAACACGAATAGCAAACTTCATCAATTCTGGGGTCTTTGTCCCAAAACGCTTCCATCAATTAGCTACAAAATAAAAAAGAACATGTTTAAGTTCCAAGTTATAAGAAGAAACAAGGATAGAGTACCATTAATTAACTAATTTTGACTGAAATATCATTTTTACCTAGGCTTCTCAACATTCTCGAGTCAACAGCCACTCGAGTCCCAAAATCCCCTTGTGCATTATCAAAAAAATCCAACTGGATGTCTGCAGCTAGCCTCTCCTCATATGTCGACATTCTATTTATGCATTCAAATAGTCCTTTCTTCACTTCTTCACAATTAGAGAAGTTCTCCTTATAACGCAGTTGGGGATTTAAATAATTTCATATTCTGCAACATGTAAAGGGTGATGAAGTTGTGGAGTCCATCTATCATCCAAATGGGTCCATACTTCTTCTAATTTCTTGTAAAATTTACAGCAATTTTTTCCTTCGCCGAATCCATCATGTCATAGACAAACCCCATGGCTGGTCTTTCCTCAAAATCATCTTCCCTTAGAACACACACAAGAGGGACAACACTCTTGATTACATATGCCATGTGAGGCCAAAAATATTGGTCAGATAAAACTATTAAGCGAGTCCTTATACCTTTATGCATTTTTGCATATGTAGAAGTACACCACATCTCCGACGAGAACATACATTGAAGGCCTCGATTTTGTTTGTAAATGGTCTGAAGTGTCAAAAATGCAATAGCAAAGCGTGTCATTGCAGGGTGGACGAGTTCTTTGTTGTTGGTGAAATGCTTCCTCATCATTGCAAGTACAAAGGAATGATTATAAATAAATTTCATAACTTGCTTAGCCTTTAGGATTGTGCTTGCATGGATCTTCAATTTTGCAATATCCTTCAACATGAGATCCAAACAATGTGTAGCACATGGAGTCCAATAGAGCTTCTCCCTCTTTTCCATAAGCCTTGTTCCACCATTTACCATGTTCTTCGCATTATTAGTCATCCCCTGCACAACATTCTCCTCACCAACTTCCTCAACCACCTCGTCCATATGCTTAAACATCAAATCACCATTTTTTATAGAATCAGAAGCATCAATGGATTTTAAAAACCATGTACCAGCAGGACTATTCACAAGGAAATTAATCAAGACCCTTGAACACCCATCAGTCCATCCATCAACCATGATAGAACATCCATATTCCGTCCAAGCTCTTTTTTGTGGTCTTTCAACATGCCATCGATGTCTTTCACTTCATCTTTAAGGATCTACGTCCTCATCTCTTGCAGAGTTGGAGGCTTGAAACCTAGCCCGTAATTAGCAATACCACCCACCATAACACACCAATATACGTCATCCATCAAATTAAATGGTAGAGCATTGTTGAACACACGACGGCCAACTTACCTACACACTTCATTTCTTTCATCCTTCTTCCATTTTGTGTTTAGAGTGGATTTTTTGGTGAATTTGGTCTGTGAAAATGAAAACTTATCCATTGGACCTCTAGTCCAAGGATTAAGGCTAGTCCCACTATTCTGCCGCTTAATATCTCCAACTAATGGAGACATAAAACTTTGAGTCCCTCCTCCTAGACCCATCCCAATCTCTTCAAGAAGTTCATTTCTTTTACCCTTCTCTTCTTGGAATTTTTCAAGAGCAATCTTGCACTCATCTCTCACGTTTTGAGGGGCTTTTGGGTAAGGTTTCATTCCCTTCATTGTACCTAATGTTTAAATCTTGTGATAAAAGTCCCACTGCAACTTTGATTTCAAAATTTGCATCTAAAATATTTTTCTCCATCAACTTCTTTTATGTATTTCCAAGCAAAATCTTTTTTCTGCCCATGGAATCAACTTCAGACATGTTTTTCTTCGTTGAACAGGAATGATTAGGTGCAGCAAGAACTTAAAATTGAAAAATGAAACTTGAAATTTGAAACAAAAACCTCATATCAAAGCTTCAAAGGGACCCTCTACCCCTCGGACAGAGACGAGAAGCTTGAAGGAATTGTTGACAGCAATCGTGGAGTTGCCGGAGATGCACGAGAAGCTTGGACGACTCGTTGGAGGCAGTTGTCGAGTCGTCGGAGAGGGAGAAGAAGCTTCACCAAGAGAGGAATCGTCGAGAGAGGAGAAGACTAGAGGCTTCGTTGAGAGATCTGAAGCTTCTTTGGGAGGAATCGTCAAGAGAGGAGAAGACTAGATGCTTCATCGAGAGAGCATAGGCTATTGTCGAGGAGAAGACAAGTTGGAGGCTTCATCGAGAGAGCAGAAAGGAAGAAGCTTCGTAGGAGAGAGGGAGGAAAGGGTTTTAGATGTTCTAGGTTTTATTTTTTAATTTATGCTTTAAACCGAGAAGCCCAAAATGCGTACGCCTTGAGATTTGAGGTGTAAAATGCGAGCATTTACAGGTGAGGCGTATGCCTTCTCCCCTGAGGCGTATGCCTTTGTGGATTTACGCATTTCTACCTACGCCTTAGTGCGTTTTAAGCCCAAATTGCCTTGAGGCATTCCTCAATAACACCTTTTAAAACACTGATTGGTTGTTGTTCAATCTCAAAAGGGGTGGAGTAGCAATCTAAGCTAAACATATCAAAGAGAGGGTACAAAAACATACAAAGGAAAACATCCTAACATGTAACCGAATAAGCAACTGATTTCTTATAGAAAGAAAATAACACAAAGCTTACATTTTAACCCTACCCCTTTCATGCTAATTGAATGTACAAGGGGTTCATTTGTTTCCTTAGGTATCCACTCTATGGGAGAATGGAAGAAGGAGGGAAGGAAGGACTAGGGGGGGGGGGGGGTTGAATTTTCTACTATAGCTCCCTAATTCAATCCACAAACAAAGCACATATACACCCAACATTACAATTGAAACAAATCATTACAAAATGATCCTCGAAGCACCAAAAACACACAATAACCCTAGTTAAACTTCTAACCAAAATCTTGCAAACTAAAATAAAAATATTACTTTATAAATCCTATAGTTGCAATATAAGCTTCTAAAGTTCCCTGTTGATGGTCTTCTATTTGGTAGGGAACCCATTCTCTTTTTCTTCCTATTTGTGTTACTGGTTGATGTGTTGAGTTGAATGTTTTTGCATGCTCGTGGGTTAGGTGTGATCCAACGATGTAGAATAGGTAGGGATGAGGAAGAAGTGTCCCTTCTCCAGCTCTTGTTGATGCCATTTGTTTTTTGGGGGATAGTGTTGAGAAATTTCAAAAAGTTGTGTAATTAGGATTAACATGGACTGGTGCATTAGAGGAGTTTGTTTATGTCTTTATCTGGCTGCACCTTTTTAGCTCGATCTTTGTCATATTTTTGTTTTACTTTAAGGGCAATTCCAGAGTTGTGTATGTTTGTGTGTGTGTGTGTGTGTGTGTGTGGTTTTTTATTTTATTTTATTTATCCAATGGTTAGAGAGATCTTTGGCATGCATGCTCTCTCTAATCCAATCACATCACCCAAATATCTATTGGTTCATATGATCTATTCAGCTGGAGTAAGTCATTAGTATTAATTCTCCTAAGAACTAAAGTTCATGTAAATACCTTAATCTTAGTGGGAACATTAGCCTTCCAAATGACATTTTCTGAAAGTAGAGGATAAGAGGTTTGATGATTTCACAATAAGTGCAAGAGAAAGGATTTAGAAGAGAGAGAATTGAAATTATCCCGAAACCAAATGCTAATATCATCTCATGCCTCGGGATGCAAACAACCAAGCCACTCACGAGGGGCTCGAAAGCTTGGCTCAATAAGAGCTCGTCAATCTCAATCCTAATTTTGAGGCTTGTTTATTAAAAAAGCCAGAGCCCTAGGCTTCTCCCACTAGTTGGGAGTTTACGGTTTCAAGTTCTAAATTTCAGTCCCCTATGGGGGCTCTTTTCACCCCCTCCCGCATGGTATTACTTCGCTATCGATCACCATGCTACTATTCTTGAACAACTTGGAGTCGGGCCTTTTTTTTTGTATCCATAATTTGAAGTTAAAAATACTTCAAAATAAAGAAGGTAACGACCTAATTAACTATACAAATATAAATAAAATAGAGTATTAATCTACAATAGAATATAATAATATATGGCCTGAAATGGGCTCCTTTTAGATTGTGACAGCTCAATTATTGGATTGGTTGGGCTTGTATAATAGGCTTAGACTAGGCTTGCATGTAGGCTCATTTAATAGGCTTGAAATAAGCTTGGAAGACTGGGCTTATTTAGCTTAATAGCAGAGGCCCTCTTGGTGTGGACTTGTGGATAGGACGAAGGCACAAGGCTAATAAGCTTGCCTGGTTGGGCACAAGGAACCCAAGGCAGTACTAGGCCTCTTTTGCCCTTTTGCCCATCGAAACCCTAAGAGCCTCTCCAAAATCTTACATTTTGCCTCTCTTCTCCCAACTCTCAGGTCCCAGCTCTCGCCTTTAATGGTTGAATCCTAATCAGAGTTTTGATTTTGTTGAAATTTTGATTTTGCATTAGCTTTGTTTTTGGTTAAACTTTCTTTGTATCTGAGCTATATTTTTGTTGTGACTGAATGGAAGTTGAAGTCGAAGTTTTGTTGTAAACATAATTTTTTTTCTCGATTTTAAGTTCTAGTCTTTCAGATGGTGGGTGATAGCATTTCCATATGTTTCAATGTTGGAATAAAAAGGCAATTTTCTTACAAATTTCCACCTTCTTAACCATGCTTTTATTTATTGATATATTTAACTTCCATGGAAAATTATTTCATGTATTTGATTTTGTTGCATTTTTATTTGAAATTCCTCTATTATTTAACTTACTGCAAATATGTTCATTCCTTAATTTGTCTTTTGATGTTATACCATTCATCCACCTTAGCATTCTCATCTTGATGATTTTTTTTTCTTTTTGGATATGTTTTTCTTAGTCTCCCAACATTCTGATCCATGTAGGAACCTAGAGAAATGTTTTTATACATCAAATTCCCAAGTTCAACACCCTATTTTTACTTGGCCTCCTAATCTTATCCCAACTCAAATGACAATCCCTTGCTTTATCACCCATATGAGACGATAAAAAATCTCTCATAAGCCTCTCTAATCTACCAATTACATGGAAGTAAATTCTAAAAAGAGATTAAAAAAAAAAAAAAGGAAACTTGAAAGACAAGCTCTAAAATCAAAGTTAATACCATTCGATACGGAAGACATTTTGTTTTCACCATTTAGATCAATACCAATGGCTTTGAAAATCAACGTAAAAACCATCCACTAAGGAAGACATATTTTAGATTTCATAGCAGAGGATTCCATGTGATGTATGGTGAGAGATGGAAGGTTGATAGGTTTATGGTTCAATGCACGCCACGTGATATGCCTGTGTCCCTTTACCCATCATCCCTTCCCTTGGACAAATATTCTTGCTACAGTATGATTGATTACTTGTCCTCCAACATTCAGTTGATTTGCATGGAAGAGTTGGCATCGTGGGATTTTTTTTTTTTCTGATTGGTGTAAAAAAAAAGAGAATTCGTTAAAGAGTATTAAGGGGGTGTTTGCAAAATCTATTTCATACTTTTCTTGGGCCAAATTGTCGTGAAAATACTTGACAGTGACATTGGGTGGTTGAACCTGTGATTGAGTGTGGCCAGTAGAATTTGGTTACTGTTTGTTTCATCAAAGATGCAGTGGTCATGGTGGACAGCAATCCATCCTTGCTTCGTTTTCAGTGGGGCTGGGAGTGGCTTAGTATCGGTCAAGGGTGAGGTCTGTATAAGTGGTTTCCTAGCAAGTTTTACTGATAGGATATGCCTTTTAAAGTCAGAAGATCTGTGTACCAGTTGTTTTCTTTATCGAGTTAGAAACTTGATATTCAAGTGAGTTTCTATTATCTTTGTTTTCTAGTAACCAAAACAAGCAAGAAAGCATTTTCTTTAGTTGTCTTGGAAGGTTATTATTCTTTGTAATAAATTTTAAATAAGCCTGTCTTAAATTTTGATGAGGGGGTAGCTCTACCTTTTCGTAAATTGAGGATTTTACCTGAGAAAATATCATTGACAGTGAAAGGATTTTTTTGACAAACGAATGCAGGCCAATTTCTTCCCTTTTCAGACTTCAATAGAAATATCCAACAAGATTGGGATAGGTATGCTCATTCATAATTATCATATACAGCTGGTTCAGGGATTTAAACATGTTTTTAGTTTCAAATTTATCTTCTTTAAGGAACTCCTTATTAGCCCTATGACCTGAAATAATATGACACTTTACAAATTTGGTTTCATACTAGACTGGACCAAGTTGTCACGAAAATACTGGATGGTAGCCTTGGGTAGTCAAACCTTTGGTTGAGCATGCTCAGTTGAAGATTTGGTTCGTGGTGGTTTCGTCTAAGGTGCAGCGGTCATGATGGACAAGGATCCATCCCCGCACTGCTTTGTCACCAATGGAGCATGTGGTGGCTCAGTTTCATCGAGTGGGGAGGTTGATATGAGTGGATTCAAGTGAGTTTTTACTGTTAGGATATGAATTCTAAAATCAAAAAGATTTGTGTAAGTCATGAAGTGAATTTTTATTGTTTACTAACTGCGAAAAGCAAGAAAGCATTTTCTGAGGAAACCATTGGGCAGCTTTCTGAGTATCATATTTTTCTTGTTTTGATGGGATTCCTTTTGATGGGTGGGTGCATGGGTGATTACTATAATACAATCCCATTCAATCTTCTGTTATACACAGTTGCGCACACACACATATACACACGCATATATATATATATATATATGGTATAACATAAAATTTAATTGAAAGCATCCTATTGTATAGTTATTTTCACCCTAATGTTACATTTGGTTCTAGAATGTGTATTCCAAGGAACAGAATGGTCATAATATGAGGATTTTGTTCTTCCCTTGGCCAGCTACATGAATCATTTTTCGTCAACTTACATGATCATGTGCAATTTCCTTTGAGAATTTAAGGGCTATAATCCTTACCTTCTCTTTACACATTATTTTTGGTCTATTCCTACCCCTTCTACTAAACACTAACAGTAACTAGTTCACTTTTCTCTGGTGCACTGTTTGTCCTACTATTATCATGTCCAAACCATCTAAGGTGCCCCCTTTCTTATCTTATCTTCTACAGGTGCTATGCGTAACTTACCATGAATATGTTTATTTCTTAATTTATCTTTTAATGTTTTAAATCACTAATCGACCTTAGCATTCTCATTTCGGTAACTTTTTCTCTTCTGAGACATTGTTTCTTAGCTACCCAACATCCTCATCCATATAGGAAAG
This sequence comes from Malania oleifera, assembly GCF_029873635.1. Classification (NCBI taxonomy): domain Eukaryota; kingdom Viridiplantae; phylum Streptophyta; class Magnoliopsida; order Santalales; family Ximeniaceae; genus Malania; species Malania oleifera. Next base: position 10,032,005 of record NC_080426.1, read on the forward strand.
CTAGTCTTATGGCAGTCCTATAAAACTTTCCTTTCAATTGTAGTGATATTTTATGATCACACTGCACGTTTGAAGCAACTCTCCATTTTATCATCCTTGCTTTAACTCTGTAAAACATTTTTATTTTTTATTTTTTATTTCTCGTCTAGCTTGCATAATAGATCCAAGGTAGCAATATCTAGTGGTGCTATTAATTTCTTGACGATCAATTTTAAATCTTTTCTCCTACCATGATTGAAATTACATTTCATATATCTAGTCTTATTTCTAATTATTTTAAAACATTTAGATGCTAAAGCTTCTCTCCATAATTCTAACTTAGATTCAACTCAATCCGTAGTTTCATCAATCAAGACAACATCATTTGCAAACAACATATACAACCTCATTTTGGATGCTTGTAGTAAGTTCATCCATCACTATTGCAAAAAGATAAGTGCTCAAAGCAAATCCTTGATGCACATCTATTGTGATTGGAAATTCCCTAGACTTTCCACCCACAGTTCTAATGCAAGCCATTACTTTATTGTACATATCTTTAATGACATTAGTATACCTATTGCATACTCCCTTTTGTCTTTTTTTTTTTTTTCCTCTGAAACCCATCATAGAACTTCCCTTAGTACCCTATCATAGGTTTTCTCTAAGTCAATAAAAGCCAAATGCAAGTTCTTTTTTCCCCCCCTCAAACTCTTTCATTAATCTTCTTAAAAGATATATAGCTTCTATAGTCGATCTCCCAACCATGAAACCAAACTGATTTTCTGAGAATCTTGTTTCTAACCTTTGTTTTTGTTCAATTACTGTTTCCCACAACTTCATTGTATTACTCGTAAGTTTAATTTGACGATAGTTATTACAATTTTTAATATCTCCTTTGTTTTTATATATAGGTATTAATGTGCTTTTCCTCCACTCGTTTGGAATTTTCTTAGTTTTTATAACTGTGTTGAACAAATTAGTTGGCCATATAATTTTGTTATCACCTTGGCATTTACAAACTTCAAAATGCAAACTTCAATTGGGATGTCATCCGATCCTATAACTTTTCCATTTTTCATCTTTTTTATTGCCACCTTAACTTCATTAACTCTAGTTTTGCAAATAAATCTCTAATTTTTAGCTTTTTTTATCTTATTTGTCAATTCTAAGTTTAAGCCTTCTACTTGGTTTTCATTAAATAGATTATTAAATTAACTTCACCATCTTTCATGTCTTCTTCTTTAACCAATAATCGTTTATTAACTTCATCATCTTTCTTTTATGTCTTCTTCTTTAATCAAGACACTATTATTCTCATTTTTTATACATTTTACATTACTTAAGTCCTCGCTCTTTCTTTCTCTAGCTTTAACAAGTTTAAATATATTTCTTTCCCCATCCTTTGTATCTAATCTATCATATAAATTATTATATGCTCTTCACTAATGACCTTTTTTTGCATCCTTTCTTGCCTCTATATACTTTTCAAAGTTTTCCATGTTTCTATATTTTAGCCATGTTTAATACCAAATTCTTTTTGTCTTTATGGCATTTTGGATATCTTGGTCTCACTACCAACTTTCTTTACTAGTCAAAATCTTCCTCTAGATTCATCTAAAATCTCTTCTACTATCTTTCTATCCCTTAGATTCCAAACCTAGTTCTCTTGCATTGATTTGTGTTACATTGTTACCCTCTCTTTCAATTTTTTATTACATATATCTAGCTCTAGAACTCTATGTTGTGTAGTTAAAATTTCACTATGGATAAATTTACAATTCTTACACGATAAACAATCTACCCTCCTAGCTAAGAAAAGATCTATCCGTCTCTTTATTTTGTCTACTTTAAGTGTTCTTCTCTCTTCTTTAAGCAAATAACACTGCAAATTTTTTTTTTGTTGAATTCATAATATGGAATTGATAAGGAATGAATTCCCAATATTCCAGATATGACATTTAATGGACATTGTAATTTTGGATAATGGTAAAATATTTTTCGTCAAATCAAATTAAGATTTTATATTGATAAGATTTGCAACGTCCATTCTTTGGTTAAGACCGATTGTTCTTTGGTCAATCCTTTTACAATCTTATCTGATTTGGAGAGATTTTGGATTGATTAACTCTTGTATTAGGTGTTGAATGTTTGTTACCAATGGAAATTAAGGGACACGCTTAACATGATAGAGTTTCTATGTGTATCATGTTATTAATGCTAGCTTGCAATTAAATATTTTGTTAAAGATTTTGTGTGTGAGATATCTTGGAAGATGCAACACAAGTTTACGTGATACACACAGCCTTTATGTGCTATCAACCATCAAAATTAGCCTTGTGTGCTATCAAAAACAAATAACAAGATTGAACTTGACATCTCTTTTACTATTTTTTAAACTCCATTAAGAAAAACCAACCTATGTGAGGTTATTTTCTTGCAAGTAGACTTCGGTCCTTGTGTTTATTGAGCTGTTCTTCTCGAGTGTGTAATCAAAACCAATAATAGAGCACGTGCAAGAGAATAAAAAATTTCATTTTGCTTCCCCTTAATCATTAGCAATCATAAACATATTCAATCAAGTTATCAAAATATCTTCCGTAAAATAATCAATAAATTTAGATGCGTATCCAACCATGATTGCATTTGAACTAAATTATAATTAAGATTATCAATTTGAATCAATACCACATAATTAAGTAAAAGCTAGATATTTAACCCACATTCATGCATATGAATGTAGATTGTGATGTCAAATATAGAGAGAGGATCATCATATTTTTCCCACTAGGTTGTTTGTGCTTTCATTTTTTGCGTTGATTTCATCAAGCTTTACATTACTCTTCTACATCCATGTTCCAATAGAAGCATGATTAATAATACAGCAATTGCACAATAATCAGTCCATGAATGCAAGATTTATACAGATGATCTATAAATAATTAACCACAATTTATAGTGATTGTTCTTAATTCTCTTTATGAAGCTAATATTAATTTTGCATTTTGTAATTACCTAGTTCAAACACATTATGCACAAAAATATTATCAAAAGTAATATTGTCATAGTATTATCATTTTGGTCAACAATGGAATGTGATTAAACATGTACTAAGATGGGCAATTCAAGTTAGCAATTTTTGAATGCTAACAAGTAGTTTTCAAATTAAATTTTACTTTTTATATTATATTTATGATTTTCTTACTTTTTTATTTTTACAATGTCTTTAATTTATTTTTTTCATTATATCTGTGATTTTCTTAATTTTTATTTATTTTTACAATGTATATAATTTATTTATATATTTTTATCTAAAATTAAAATTCTCAAAAGGCTTATACGCCGATGTCTTAAGGCTTACACCTCACCTAGAACACCTTGCCCTACACCTTTACCTTTTAAAACATTAACATAGAACAATATAATTTTTAATCACTAAACCTAGTGCCCTCCCCACAAACACCCACCACCTGCGCATGTGCTCTACCCCCTTTATTTTCTCACAAAATCCTGGATCTGGCCACTGGCAAGGGTTTCAGGCTTTCAGCCATCCTCGTGTCCAGATCCTCATGGAAACTAATTGAATATAATTTTCATTGATCTTCGATAACACCAAGAAGTGTTTGGTCTTCATTCTGTGCTTAAGGGAGGAGGCCCCTTCTCATTACTGAACTTCATCTAAAATTTGGTGAGCCATTAGAGGTCCTCCATATCAAGGAATAGTGAGATTTTTTGCTTCCTTTTGTATTCAGTGACTGAAGCATTTCTTTTCTCCCTCAAGAACCGGATCGAATGTTTTGCTCTATTGGATGAATAGCAACCATCCCTCATAGGGGTGGCAAAACGGGTTCATGGGCTGGGTTCGGTCAAGTTGAAAATGGGTCAGGTCGTAAGCAGGTCGATGTTAAACGGGTCGCAATCATATAAACTCTAACCTGCCCATTTATTAAACAGACGGGTCACGGATTACCCGTTTAAAAAATAATTGTATATTTTAATTTTTTTTAATTTATTTTTTAAAGAAATGTACTTATTTTATTTATTGAATCTTAAAAAAAAAAAGGGTGAAATGTAAACAAAAAATGCAGATCGACGCCAGAGTCTAAGAGAGTCGAGAGAGGGAGATTGACACCAGACTGAGAGTGAGAGGGGGAGAGTTGAGATCGTGAGCCGAGAGGGAGACTAAGAGTGAGGGAGGGGGACGGGCCGGACGGTGTGCGGAGATGGGAGTGAGAGGGAGAGTTGAGATTGTGAGGTGAGAGGGACTTAGGGAGAGTGAGAGGGAGGGGACGGGCTGGACAGCGTGCGGAGACGGCGACGGCGTGCTGGGCTGCCTTGAGTGTGGTGTGCGGGCGGCGTGCAGTGCTGGGCTGAGGGCTGGGGGCAGTGGGTAAGACTGTAAGAGAGATTAGGGTTTCTTGTTAAATGGGATATATATGTAAATAAACGGGCCACCCGGCGGGTGATCCAACCCAAACCCGTGTTGACCCGTTTATAAATGGGTTGACTTTCAAAAACCCGAACCTGTCTTAACTGAGACAGGTCACGGGTGACCCATTTTGCCAGGTTTAATCCCTCGTCACGGGGAAAGGGAAGGAGGGGATCTCATTTGCTTTTTGCCTTTTATTAGAACAATTAAATTTCATTATTTTATGGATTTTAATTTTCTTGATATTTCTAATTAAAATTTCTCTTGACCAATCAAAATTTTTTTTCTCTTGATATTGCATGCTGCTGATGGCATTGCAGCTGAGGAATTGCTTTTTCTTGGTGACTGAAAAAGGTCTAGATAGTAGGTATTGGACTAGTTGCATTGGTTCTTACTGGGACTTCTGAGGAACATGAATTTAGACATTGAAAAACTGAAATAAGCCTCTTGGATAGAGCTTCTGTCAAATGGCTCTTGCAATGGAATACACCCTTTCTCTTGCCAAACCTCTTCTGTTCACTCATAGGATGGAGTCATGAAATCGATAGTAAAACCCAGTAGATGAGCAAGCCTTCAACTTAGATTGAAGGAAAGACTTTCGATCTAAGGTTGGACAAAGTTGGGGTTAATTGGTTTTTGTTTCTTGAACATAATAAAAATTGTGACAGATGGGTGAGGTTATCTACAAGTGCTGCAAAGTGGTTTCTTGATTATTTGTCTTTGTTTGGTCAGCTGGGTAGAGGATATTGCAGCATGCGTTACTGGATGATGATTCAATTAAAAAATGTGGGGGGAGATATTTTGGATTTGAAGGTTGAGGTGGAAGGAGTCAGGTGGTGGTGGTTTGAAGAACGTTGAAGTTACAGGGGGAGGTGTAGGTGGAGGTGATATGGCCACAGAAAAAGGACAGACATTTTAACTGAAGTGTTTGGTGCGGAAGTTTTCAGTTCTCATTCAGAGACCTTGACTCCTACAATCACTGGGCCAGGCTAGGGAGAAGGTCCGATGTGCTAGTGTTTTGGATAAAACGGAGGGCTTCTTTGCTTCTGAGATGAGCCATTCTAAGAATCAAGTCCATCCTTCAAGTGTTGCTGTCAAAGCCCGTGAGCCAGGTACTAAAATCCAAGGGTCTGATTTACTTTCTAATAAGGGCTGAGCGGTTTCTTTTAGTGGGGGCACAGGGCAGTAGTGAGGCCCAAGAAGCTTCTTATAGCAAGACCAAGAATTAAGAGAATGGTGTGCAGAATCTTTTGGAAGGGGATAATGGATTGAGAAGGGAGTTTTTAGTCATAGACACAAAAGAGAATCTCTCAGGTGGAGCAGTAGATTCAATCAAATGGAGAGAATCATGAGAGATTTAACAATGGTTTGTGCCAAGAGGTAAATATTTCTGGGAATTTACAGAATGGAAATAAATGTAAGAGAGCTATGTGTAGGAAGGTATGTGAGCCTTGATCAGTGAAGAAGGGGAAAGGTGAGAAAAATATGCTTGTATACAATTGAATGAATTCAAACATGCAGGGAGGCAAATTTTTTAAATGAGATTATGCTGTGGAATTCTGAAATTGCTCAAAGTCTGACATAAATAAAGGAGGTAATCAGAAGGAGAAAATTTGCGGGGATATCTAGGAAAGGCATGGTGAATTTGGTCGTGAACTTTGCTTATGATACTGGTTTAATGTTGTATGAGATTTGTGGAAATTTTGGATTATGCTTCCGATTTCTCTGATGGGCCAAGGTATATTTCTTATACATCCCCTTCTCCACTCGAAGGTTTAAAGAATGTTATTTCTGAAGAAAAGGGAAGGGGGGAGGGGTCTTGGTGTGAACTTCGCTGTGAGTGATAAGCATATAGGATTCTTCCTAATCCCATAGAGAAGATTAGTGAGAAGGATGTTGCTATCCAAAATCTTTTGGAAGAACAGTATTGTGGTTGGCTGATCCTGGAGGAAATGAAGTTTGGTTGGATGGAGCTAAAAGAAAGTAATCGATGGCCTGTGGGACTTAGCAAGGCTTGAAAACTATGAATTATGAAGGGAAGGGTTTAAAGAGGGTTTTATTAATTAGCATGGTTATTAAAATCGCAATCTTCACCCAAACAATCCAAGTCGCAACATAAATCGGAATCAAGTAGAATCGTAAAAGAATCGGTAGAATCATAGGATTGTAATCCTAAAATCGTAAGTAGAATTGTACAGAACCCACTTTGTTACCTGGATTGGGATTTTTTTTCCTTTTTGTGCTTCAATAATGTGGCCCAATACATGTTTTTGCTTGCCCAAAGACCTCAAAAGGTTTATGTTGGGTCCAAAGTCTTCTAAAACTGGGGCAAAATGGCTCCCAGCCTCCCATCAATGAACAAATTCAGCGGAATCTGCACCTGACTTCCCTGGAGTTCAACTCCTCAGTCGTCTACTCATTGAAATTCAGCAACCCAGTACCTGAATTTCTCTCCTGTTCGACAACCAGAGAGCCCTTCATCTAGTTACTGGTGTTTGATCAGCAGCAGCTAGCAGTCTTGCTGTTTGATCAACAGTTCTTTGGTGTTCAACAACCAGAGTTCCTGGGGTTCAACAAAAACTCAGTCCTCAGTCCTCAGTCCTCTTCCTTCTTTGGTGTTCGACAAGAACATGTCAGTCCTCTTCAGCACAGAGTTCTTGTTTGGTCAGCAACAGCCAAGAAAAGAGCCAAGCCAGCAGGCCCAACAGAGCTGCAGAGGTATTGCTTTAAAGCAGATTTTTTGCTTCTTGAAAAGACTCAATAATGAGCATTGTTTTTCTCCATATTCTTCTTTTTATTGTTTAAAATTTTTATTATATTTTAAACTTCTTATACTTACCAAGTTACTAACCAAGTTTTGTCTTAGGACTTATCATGAAGTTCCACAAATATAATTTTTTAATTTTTATTTTACATTGAAAGTAGAATCTTACGATCCTCGATCTGATCCTGCGATTTGATCCTGCATACCCCTCCCAATGGTCCCACCTAGAATCCCGATTCTAACAACCTTGTTAATTAGAGTTTGTTAGTTGTATTTTTGTTTGTTTTTTTTTTTTTTCTTGTTTAGATTTTCCTTCTTTTGTTGGTTTTCCCTGCTACGAGGATCCCTTGTCCTTTCCTAGATTGTAATTTTCTCTCTTTCCTTCTTCATATATATCTTTTGCAATCCAAAAAAAAAAAAGCTTCTGCCTAACTAAAAGATAGAGCCAGTTCATATGGACTTGAAGTAATTGAAGAGAAAGGAGAAGACAAATATAAATGAACCAGAAACTTGTGTACCATATTAAAATGAAACTTCTTGGCATTTGTAATTTGTACAATTCCCACGGCTGTTGGTGCAATTTGACTTGCTTATATTGATTTCATTTTGTCAGCCCTCATTTCCATGCGTTGTCATTGAACTTTTTGAAACATGCAAACATCTCTTTTTGTATACTGTTTTTTCATTTCATTGATGCTTAGCTTTGTAAACTTTTTTTCTTCTTCTTCTTCTACTTTTGGCCTTTTGGTGGTCTGACAGTTTTGCAAACAGAGGTTTTATGGTCCTTTATGGGTGGTTTTTATATTTTATTACTATTGAAAGTAAATAAATAGATACATAATGTAGCTGGATTTTCTTGATATATGAGCCACATCTAAATTAATTATCTTGATATGTTGAGACTGTTTCATGATTTTGTCTCTCTTACCTGTTAAAGGCTAAGATTTCCTTCATTACCATAATCTTTTTTCATTTTCATGAAATTACAATTAGCTATGATGTTTTTTTTCCCAGGCAAGATTATCTGTGCAATAAGTGCAAACGACCAGGGCATTTTGCCAGAGATTGTCCGAATATGACTGTATGCAATAACTGCGGACTCCCAGGGTAAGATGATTTCCTTCTTTATTCACATAGAACCTCCGTATTTTATCAAAAATAAAATAAAATAAATACAATGAAATGTGGTTACATTTTGGCATTGTATGAAAACTTACAGTTACATTTTTATGTATGTTTTTCAGTGATTATTGGATGCTTAAGCTGTTTGCATGTTATTTTACTCAAGATTTTTTTTCCCGGATGATTTGCTTTTTGATAAGGACTGTTTTATGGTGGATCCTTTTCGTGCTCCTTGTGAAACAGCATATATTGAAGACAAAGAAATGCAAATTGTGGAATATCTCCAAGGTTACCCTGATTCTGCATTTAAAAGTTAATACATGACCATTTTTACTGTTCTTTGTTTGCAGCCATATCGCCGCTGAGTGCAACTCAACTACCATGTGTTGGAACTGCAAGGAGCCTGGACACCTTGCAAGCCAATGCCCCAATGATCCAGTCTGCCATATGTGTGGAAAGATGGGTCACCTGGCTCGAGATTGCTTCAACCCTGGGCTACCTGCCCATGATGCAAGGCTCTGCAACAACTGCTACAAGCCAGGCCACATTGCTGCCGACTGCACCAATGAGAAAGCTTGCAACAACTGCCGCAAGACTGGTCACCTTGCTCGGGAATGCCCAAACGAGCCTGTGTGCAACATCTGCAACATCTCCGGTCACTTAGCCCGCCAATGCCCCAAGTCAAGCCTCACACCAGAGCTTGGTGGCCCTTTCAGGGACATACTTTGCCGTACTTGTGGGCAGCCTGGCCATATCAGCCGGGACTGTGTATCCATTGTCATCTGCAACAACTGTGGTGGGAGGGGACACCAGGCTTTTGAGTGTCCATCTGTCCGGATGCTTGACCGTGGTGTCCTTCGACGGTATTGATCATCTGGGTTGGTAGGGTTGGTTCGTCGAAGAAGCCTGCTATTGCATCGCAATATATTTTGATCTTTGGGATTGATTGCTTCTGTATGAGAGATCCATTTTCCTTATGTTGCAAATTATATAACTCAACTCTTTTAGGCGCTCTTACAACATGGTGTAGCAATATGCTGTTTCCTTTTTCCGCCATATATTGAGGTCTGGGTTGTTACATTTACCTTTTGGAAGATGCTTGAAATGATTACTTTTCAGTTTGATGTCTTGTGGAAGTTTTGGGGCTTTGGATTTTCAGTAGATGGCCTGAGCTCAAAAGGTGAGAACTGGCAACTGGTGATATGTTTTGGAGTGGGAGGGCGGTATCCAATATCTTAGCAGCTTGCCAGCTTCCTACCTCCTGGTTTCATGTGCTTTGGCCATATTTTCCAGGTGAAGTGGGCTGTGTTGGGAATTTCTTATGGTAACCAAGTTGCTATAATCTGTGCGGTCTGTGTTTCCAAACTACACTACTGTGGAATGTTGAAATATCCAATCCAAGCTCTCTGGCCGAACTTTGTAGTCCGGCTTAATCACACAGAATTCTAACACATTTATAGAATTCAAGAATATATCATGTGTAAAGAAACTTTTAGTCTGTAACTTTCCTGGTTTATCTGGCTAGAGTCTGGCCAGAAACTTTGATTATGGAACCCATCTGTTGCCCATTTCTGGAGCATTTTATAAATTGGAACTTCTCCTAGACTTACTAGTGGGCATTTGTAGAACCCATCTTCTGTTTGTAACTCTGGCATTTTAAATTGAGGCTTCTCCAAGACTTCCCTATGGGCATTATTCTTTTGCAGTATGTGCCATGAATTTTTTAATTTTGGGCTACATAAGAAAATATAAATGTCAAAACTCATGTTTTCATTTGGACAGCTTAAAATTCAGAATGTTAAGCATATATTAAATCATAAACATGTTCTGAATTTTCGTAAATAATCACATTGGAAATATGATACAATATAGACATGAATGAAAAAAAAAAGTCTCAATTATTTGGAAATGGATGCCAAATTAACAATCCTTTCATAGTTAAATTTAATTAAGGGCAAAAGACATAATTTTTTCTTGGGATTTGATAAAAAGATAATGACTTTCTTAGAAGATTTCAAAAATTTTATAGATCTCCTCTAAGGTTTCAAGAATTTCAAGGATCTTCCTTCAAATTTGTCCAAAAGACACAAATTTCTTTTCATATTTTACAAAAAAGGTAGGTTTTTATTTTTGAAAAAATTTGTAACTTTTTGGCAAATCAAAAGGAAAATTTGTGACAGTTTTAAAATCTTAGGTTTTTTTTGTGTTTTGGAAACTTCTATAGAAGTTTTTATCTTTTTGACTAACCTCAAGGGAGATAAGTGTTTTTTGCTCTTTGCAAAAAGATAAATTTTTTTAGGAGTGGTATGTACCTTTTGGGAAATCTTAAGAAAAATTTATGATATTTTTGAAATCTCAAAAGAAAGTCTATGTCATTTTTGAAATATCAGAAAGATTTTTGTTTTTTTTTTTTTTTTGCCAAACTTCATAGGTAAGTATTTGTGGTCTTTAGGTAAATAATTCTGACGAATTAAAAAAAAAAAAATACACACAACCGCGAGCGCAAACACAATCCTATCAAGACATCAATTTTTTTCATTTAACTCAAAGCATCCTAGCAACAATGATGGAAAGAGCCCCCAGGGCGCAGCTCAGGTGGTTGAGCGGATTTCGGGTGTGCGCTTCATGGCATCAGGGTTTCCTCTCCACCCGGATTCGATTCAGCGCCTGAGCTCCTGATTTAACCTCCCTGTGGTGTGTGGGGCCATTCTACAGGGCGTGGGAATAGTCACTGGCCGGTGCAACGGACCGTAAAACGGACGTCGTTGACGGTAGGTGGACACTCGGACGTAATCCAAAAAAAACAAAAAACCAATGATGGAAAGAAAATGAGGAAAAAATAAAAATAAAATGAAATAATAGACGAAGTAGATGTAAGAGCAATCAAATGGGGCCAATCCTCTTAGTCATGTACCGGTGTGGCACTGTGGGCTCAAAAGTCCATCTATTTTTAAAGGCATAAACAGAAATGTCGTTCAAAAAACTATATTAAAGTCCATGATAGAAAATAGTTTCTAATTTTATTTTTAGTTTTCTAAGGAGTTATAAAACATTTTATTTTTTAAATTTTTTTATAGATACTATTTAACTTTGTTTAACTGAAACAATTTTTTAGTTTTTATTTTTAGATATAAAAATATTTCAAAAAAATAACTTATTTTATTTTTAAAATTATATAAGGTAATATTGTTAGGGGAAAGGGGATGGTCAAAAACACAAAACACCACACAATCACAGAGAACACAAAAGGATTACGTGGTTCAGCCAAACTCGGCCTACATCCACGACGGAGAGAGTCTCAGTGTATGATCAATAAGAAAAATATAATGGAGGAGGAGAACACACTCTAACTCAACCCAAGCTCAAACCTCTCTGCCTCTCACACATAGCTCACTTTCTTCTGCACTTTTAATATTTTCTCTCACACTCTCCTTTACAAAGCAGTGTATTTATTGATATCAAAGAGGAGCATTGAGATAGAACAACAATAAAGAAATATGCATGCTCAAGGTTGTGCATGCTCCACGAGGTTATGCATGCTCCGGGAGATGCACCTTCCCAAGCAGAAATAAATGCACCCACATGAGTGGGCTAACAAATAACCCCCTCCAAACATATGGGGGCAATCAAGTGTCCGCTGCTCTGGTGCTGTAACACTGTGACCTTGTCCTAGTCTTTAGGCATACGCACCCCCTCGCAAGAGTACCCGCACCCCCTTACTAAGGTGCTCATGCAATGATCATCTTCTCGATGATTTCAGTAGATCTAGGAGACCCACTGAATTTGAGCATAGCTCCAATTTCTCTCTAGTCACTGTCTTTGTCAATATGGTTGCTGGATTTTGGCTGCCAAGGATCTTCTTAACTGTTAATACCCCTTCGTCTAGAAGAAATCTATTGAAGTGATAGCGGAGTTCAATGTGTTTGGTCTTTGAATGGAATGCTAAATTCTTTGCCAAATGTATAACGCTCTAACTGTCACTATACAAAACACTCTTCACCTGCTTGAAACCCAACTCTGTCAACAGACCCTGTAACCAAATCATCTCTTTGCTAGCTTCTGTCATGGCTATAAACTAGTGGTTAGTGCAACGGTTTTCTATATCTATGATACCCAACTAACGACGGTAGCAGCTACTGTGAATACATATCTAGTAGTGCTTCTTCTATGATCTATCTCGTCGGCACAGTCTGCATCTACGCATCCCTGCACAGTCAGATCACTATTGTCAAAGCATAAACATTTGTTAATTGTACCTCAGAGATATCTTAATATCCATTTGACTGCTTCCCAGTGGATTTTTCTTGGATTTGACATGAATCTGCTGATGGTTCCCACTGCATGACTGAGATCTAGTCTCGTGCAAACCATAGTATACATTAAATGTAGAGACCCAGAAAATAGTAAGTAATGAAATAATAAAGAAAAGAGGAAAATTGGTTTGGTGAAAACCAAACCGTTGACGGTTTGAGTGAGCTCAAAAAACCATCGACGATTTTGAGTAACTGTGGCCAAGTAAGGGTAAAACGGTGGAAAAGGGTTTGGTTGAAACTGTCGACGGTTTTGCTCCGGGTCTGTTGTAACGCCCCAACCTGAGTCTGCTAGGGAGTACTGCGTCTCTCCTCCTCCACCTGGACCAGAGAACAAGGGGGCGGGCCTTATCGGACTAATGACTAGCCCCACAGACCAACACATGTCCTTTTCAGTGTGTTTTGTCCTTACCGACACACTGCTTGAGTATAATTTTTTAATAGATACTATTTAACTTTGTTTAACTGAAACAATTTTTTAGTTTTTATTTTTAGATATAAAAATAATTCAAAAAAATAACTTATTTTATTTTTAAAATTATATAAGGTAATATTGTTAAGGAAAAGGGGATGGTCAAAAAAACAAACACAACACACAATCACAGATAACAAAAAAGGATTACGTGGTTCGGCCAAACTCGCCCTACGTCCACGATGGAGAGGGAGTCTCGGTGTATGATCAATAAGAAAAATATAATGGAGGAGAAGAACACACTCTAGCTCAACTCAAGCTCAAACCTCTCTGCCTCTCGCACACAGCTCACTTTCTCCTGCACCTTTAATATTTTCTCTCACTCTCCTTTACAAAGCAATGTATTTATTTATACCAAATAGGAGCATTGAGATAGAATAACAATAAAGAAATACGCATGCTCAAGGTTGCGCATGCTCCACGAGGCTATGCATACTCCACGAGCTACACCTTCCCAAGCAGAAATAAATGCACCCACATGAGTGGGCTAACAAATCACCCCCTCCAAACATATGGGGGCAATCAAGTGTCCGCTGCTCTGGTGTTGTAACATTGTGACCTTGTTCTAATATTTAGGCGTACGCACCCCCTCTCAAGAGTACCCGCACCCCCTTACTGAGGTGCTCATGCAATGATCATCTTCTCGATGATTTCAGTAGATCTAGGAGACCCATTGAATTTGAGCATAGCTCCAATTTCTCTCTAATCACTGTCTTTGTCAATATGTCTACCGACTTTTGGCTACCAATGATCTTTTTAACTACTAATACCCCTTCGTCTAGAAGAAATCTATTGAAGTGATAGCGGAGTCCAATGTGTTTGATCTTTGAGTGGAATGCTGAATTCTTTGCCAAATGTATGACGCTCTAACTGTCACTATACAAAACACTCTTCACCTGCTTGAAACCCAACTTTGTTAACAAACCCTGTAACCAAATCATCTCTTTGCTAGCTTCTGTCATGGCTATATACTAGTGGTTAGTGCAACGGTTTTCTGTATCTATAATACCCAACTAACGATAGTAGTAGCTACTGTGAATACATATCCAGTAGTGCTTCTTCTATGATCTATCTCATCGGCACAGTCTGCATCGACACATCCTTGCACAGTCAGATCACTATTGCCAAAGCATAAACATTTGTTAATTGTACCTCAGAGATATCTTAATATCCATTTGACTGCTTCCCATTGGATTTTTCTCGAATTTGACATGAATCTGCTGATGGTTCCCACTGCATGACTGAGATCTGGTCTGGTTCAAACCATAGTGTACATTAAATGTAGAGACCTAAAAAATAGTAAGTAATGAAATAATAAAGAAAAGAGGAAAATTGGTTTGGTGAAGACCAAACCGTTGACGGTTTGAGTGAGCTCAGAAAACCGTCGATGGTTTTGAGTTACTGTGGCCAACTAAGGGTAAAACGGTGGAAATAGGTTTGGTTGAAACTGTCGATGGTTTTAATTTGGGTCTGTTGTTACGCCCCAACCTGAGTCTGTTAGGGAGCACTGCGTCTCTCCTCCTCCACCTGAACCAGACAACAAGGGGGCGGGCCTTATCGGACTAATGACTAGCCCCACAGACCAATACCTATCATTTTCAGTGTGTTTTGTCCTTACTGACACACTTCTTGAGAAAACTTCCCAGAAGGTCACCCATCCCAAGATTACTCCAATCCAGGCGCACTTAACCGTGGAGTTCTTATGGGAAGGTTTCCAAAAAGAAAGGTACACCTTGTTGATATGGGTAGTAACATCAAATCCTTTTAAGCCTTTCTTCCATAGGTATCACATTCTCCCCCACTCTTACAGAACGCAACATCCTCGTTGCAAACCCACATTCCAAACCTAGGCGATGTGAATCTCATCACACTTCCAGCTGAGTAATTTCTTTGATACCATTTTGTGCCCCAACCTAGGTCTGCCAGAGAGCACTACGTCTCTCCTCCTCCACCTGGACCAGACAACAGGGGGGCGGGCCTTATCGGACTAATGACTGGCCTCACAAACCAACACGTGTCTTTTTAAGTGTGTTTTGTTCTCACTCATACACTTCTTGAGAAAATTAAACTAAAAATTTAACACGCATAAACCAACCAAACAACTCACTAATTAAACAAAGATTTAGCTAAAATTAAACTTCAACAATGACTTAAGATTAAGCACCCACTCAGCACAATGATGACTTGAATGAAATATAAGGAACATGCAACATTTCAACTAAATAAAAAAATAGCTAATTAAACAATAAGTAAAGCTTAACTAAATAAATAAACTAGACCTAACAATAGATAAACTCAAACAACTCTTAAATAAGGATAACTAGATTTAGACTAATTAAAGCTCCAAGGCATTTAACATGGCATTAACTAAAACAAAACAACTAAACAATCACAGAGAAAAGAGAGAAAATGAGGGAGAGACTTAAACAAATATTTAGTTTCAACATTAACTTTAAATAAAGGCAAGGCAAACTCAACAACAAAAATACTAAACAAATATTAATTCCTACAATGATTTCAAATAAATAAAAAAGACAAACTGAATTTAATGATATAAATAACCCAAGAAGAATTTAAATTCAACAATTACTTTAAAGAAATACTGAACTTAACAATTTAAATAATCCAAACTAGTGCTTAAATTTAAGAGAGAGAGAGAGGGAGAGAGAGAGAGAGAGAGAGAGAGAGAGAGATAACTTAAACAAGCATTAATCTAATACAAAATGTTTCAACAATGAAATAAACCAACACATTAATTGACTTAAACAAATATTTAACTCCAACACTAACTTTAAATAAAAATAAACTAAGATCTTAACAATAAAAACAATAATGTAAAATCTAAAATAGAGAGAGAGAGAGAGAGAGAGAGTAGTCATGAGTTGAAGAATCCCATACTACTCCTTGCTGCCCACAGCTCTCCTGTGCGACGCTGCTCCCTCCTCTCTAAGAAAAGCTCCCTCAAAACCCTATTGAAAAGCCTTCTTTCCTTTACTTTTCTTTTTCTTTCCTTTCTTGCCCTCCAGCCTCACTCTCTTAGTGCCTCACCACAAAAAAAACACGGCACACCCCAATTTGCATTTTGAAAAGCCCTCCAGCACACACTTGCATGGCCAGGTCACATCAAGACCCGGCCCACTTCATTTTTTTTTTCTTTTTTTGTTTCTTCTCTTTTCTTTTTGTTTTTGTTCCATCATGCACAAGCCCTATTTTGACCATCCTAGAGCTCGTATCTCTCAAGGCTCAAAACACAAAAATTGTAGAACACTCCCTCAGCTTTCCCAATAATTTTAAATTGTATTGATTGGAACTCGAACGAGAAAGTTACACCCAAATTACGGAGTAATGTCGAAACAGTCCATAAAAACGCGTATGGTAACTTCACGTCCGATTTCGACCTTGATGCAATTAGTATTTCTCAAAATGTAAAACACGAAAATTATAGAGCGTTTTCTTATATTTTTATAGCATCTTGAATCATTGGAATCGGAGGTCAGATGAGAGAGTTACGCATAAATTACAAAGTACTGTCGGTTTTTAGTTTCCAATAATCGTCCTGCGATAAAAAATACCAAAAATTCTTAATTTACTCAATAAAACCCAAATGTTATAAACATGATACAATGTTAATTTATTGAGATTAATTAGGCATTTAATTAAAAATATAATTCGTAATGCATTAATTAAAACACCTAATTATACAATTTAAGTGCGTAATCACTTACAAACCCCAAAAAGACATTCTGAACTAAGTCTATTACATATACAAAACACTTACGTAATCTAAACACAATATGACACTCCAAGTCCCTCTAGCAACTAGGACCAACGTTCTGCAGGACCTGAAACAAAGGTTGTATGTTAGGATGAGACACTTCTCAGTAAGGTGGAGGATATTAGATCAGTGTGTGACAATACATATTCAAACCAATAGAAAGCAGTTACATATATAGCATATTCTCAATACTATAATATAGGAGATATTTATATATTTCCTGCAATAGATAATTCAGCATCGTTGCAAGCGAGAGTTCCCGAGGTTAAGGTAGGGTACAGGCCCATATACTATACAATCCCTCTGCCCGGTACTCAAACTTATGACTTTGCCTATTTTAGTTTTTAAATCATGTATATGCATATTTAGAACACCGTCCAACTTAGAAACATCATAACTAATGTCAACACTACTCCTTGGTGCGGGTTATGTGTTCATAAATCCCTGAACAAGCCCTACCTTGCGCAGGTATTATCAGTCATTTTGGTTATAATAGTTTAACTGAATCCACCTGGTCCATTAATCCACCAGTGGCCACTCCCACCCAGCCGAGTATCTTGATACCCACACTGAAAAATAAATGTGCGGTTGCACTGTATTAAGAACATAGCAACGGAACCGCGCTTAAACTTTTTAAGGCTTCATATAACGTTGAGATTTTTAAGGCTCTCATAGTAACAAGCTGAAGTCCCAATATCATATATACAATTTATAATAAAACAAACTAACTTGTTTCAAATTCAAAAATCACCTATACAGTTCCAGTATTTTCACAAACTCATTCATTCACACGGTGGTATAAACTGGCACACACACTCTCGGTTTAACCCTTTTTTTACATATAAAGTTTGGAATATAATCGGCACCTGTTTTCCACATTTTCAGATAGTAAAAAGGAACTTCAGTTCCCATAGTTCATATACGTGTACAACAGTTCAATATATTCCATTTCATATCATATGCCACACTCATTTGATCAAAAATCTTCTATATATAGTATATAACTCGAAAAATAACATTTAAATAGGAAACAAAGGGTTCAAGCATCTCCTACATTAAGTTTAATTCAAATAACGAAGTTTTGAAAAGGTTAGAGATCATACACCAAAACCCTCATTTTTACCAAAATCATAAAATCATAAAATCAGCATTTTACCCGGTGAAACTTTGCAAAAAAGCAGTCAATACGTGCATATAAACATAAGCTAACTTTTTAACGGTTTAGTATACTAAAATGACTGATGTAAATAAATCCCCTTACCTATTTCCCCCGAACACTGAAACACGAACTATACGGTTCCAAAACAACGAACCGAGTTCTCAGAACCTATAAACCAAAGAACAGTACTTCAACACAATCCTATTTACTATAGATCTACCGAACCAAAAATGAACTTAGACCCTTACCTCGATTTCGAGATAAAACCCATAAATCCTCAAAACCAAGATCCAATATGCTACAACCATAAAGGTTTTCTCCCTGATCCATGTAGTAACGTTGGATCGTGGATTCGAGTGACAAACAGCGGAGGATCGAAA
Organism: Malania oleifera; assembly: GCF_029873635.1. Lineage (NCBI taxonomy): Eukaryota > Viridiplantae > Streptophyta > Magnoliopsida > Santalales > Ximeniaceae > Malania > Malania oleifera. The sequence goes on from NC_080426.1 coordinate 10,050,395, forward strand.
GAGAGAGAGAAAGAGAGAGGGAGTTTCTTAACCATGAAGTTATGAAATAGATATTTATAATTTAGTTGACCTGGCCAGACTCGTCCACGAAGTGGAGTGCTCGTCGATGAGTAGAAGAAGAACGTTCGTCGACGATAGAGTTGGCCTCGTTGAAGAGCTTGAGATTCCAAAATTCTAGAAATCTCTCAATATACTCTCGTTGACGATCGTTTGAATCTTGCCAACAAGCCATAGAAGAGACTTCGTCAACGAGAAAAAGAGCCTCGTCGATGAGCCCTGCTATTTTCACCTTTTTAAATTCCTTTCCCTTTTTTTATTTATTTAATTCACATTTCTCGAGTCGGGTCCTTACAAATGTGGCCTATTTAAAGCATTCAAGGCATTTTTTTGAGATAAATAAAACTCACTCTCTCTCTCTCTCTCTCTCTCTCTCTCTATCTCTCTCTCTCTCTCTCTCTCTCTCTCTCTCTCTCCTCTTTTAGGGCTATGACCTCAACTCTCTTTCTCTTCGATTTTTCTCCCATTTTAAGACCGAATTGAAGGATAAACGGCATTTCGGGATCCAGACGACGATTCTCCACAGTTTAACCGGAGTGATTTCGCTATTTAGGCTTTCCAGACACCACTCCAAAACTGGGGTAAGGAAGAAGTTTTTTTTAAAATTTAATTAGTTATTGGAAGAGTATGAGCTTAGGAGTATTAAAATGATAAATATTCTGGGGTCGAGCTGATTGAGTTAGGGTAATATGGATATAGGGTTTGTGCGAGCGCCGCAGGCATAGTTTTGGGATCCCTGCAGGCACATTTCCAAGAAGTAGGTTAGGGGAATAGATTATGTCAGGCGTTTTCAGAAATTTTACTGATTAAATTATAATATGTGATTTATGAGTAATATATATATATATATATATATATCTATGTCTATATGTGTTTTCCTAAGTATACAAATTTGTGAGAATGGGAACTTTGGAAAAGATATATGTATGTTTGAGAAATTGGGTTATTAAGTTTGAGTAAAACCCTAGAGATGGTTATACCAGTATTTTCAGCAGAATATTATTATAGTGTAACGCCCTGGCTTATTATACGGCCCCAGAGTGCTACTACCCCTGTTTAATACACCTGTCCTTGATAACATACATATACAACCCGCCCTAAATAAGGAGATACAGGTATTTCATACTGATCTGCAATCTCGTGCAGAGCGGAAAACATAAACATCCATATGGGAATCTAAAAGACATACCAGAGTTTTCTAACTATATTCTCAAATACACACATCCATGATTAAAACATAATAAGTTCTCAAAATCTCCAAAAGATATTCTAGATTGAGTCTGTTACATATACAAAAAGCTTACATAAGCCAAAAATCAAAACGACTCTCCAAGTCCCTCTAGCAACTAGGATCTACATCTTGTAGGACCTAAAACAAAGGTTGTATGTTGGGGTTCTCAGTAAGGTGGAAGATATTACATCAGTGTGTGACCACATGCATTTATTTCAATTAAAAGCGAATACATATAAGGAATATTCTCAATACTGTAATATAGGAGATATACAGACATAAATCCTATGATAGTTGGTTAGCATCATAACAAGCGAGAGTTCCTGAGATTAGAGTAGGGTACAAGCCTATACACTGTACGATCTCTCCATCCGGTACTCAAACCTATGACTTTGCCCATTTTAGTTTTCAAATCATAAATATGCATATTTAAAACACTGTGCATACTTAAAACACTGTCCAGCTTAGATACAATAATAACAACTACCGACACATTACCCCTTGGCCTAGGGGTTGTGCAATTTACTATAGTCCGATTGATACCACCTAGTCCATTAATCCACCAGTGGCCACTCCAATATCCAGCCAACTATCTCGATACCTACACTAAAAATCATATGTGTGGTTGCACTGTATCCAATATATATACAAAACAACGGAACCGTGCTTAAAATTGAGTTTTTTAAGGTTCTCTTATAACGGTGGGTTTTTTAGGGCTCTCATATAATGGTGAGCTTTTTAAGGCTCTAATAGTAACAAGTTGTAGTTTCAAATATCATATATAAAATTTATGATAAAACGAATTAACTTGTTTCAATTTTTCAAATCACCTGTACAGTTCTAGTATTTTCACAAACTCATACAATTGTACTGTGGCATAAACCAGCAAACAACCTCTCGGTTTAATCCTTTATACGTATATAGATCGGTATATAATCGACACCTGTTTTTCACATTTTTCACATAGCAAAAATGGAACTTCAGTTCCCATAGTTCATATACGTATTTAAACAGTTTTACGTATTCCATTTTATATCATATGTCACACCCATTTGATCAAAAACCCGCTATATAGTATATAACTCGATAAATAGCATTTAGATGAAAAATAAAGGATTCAAGCATCTCCTACGTTAATATTAATGCAAATAAAGAAGTTTTGAAAAGTTTAGATATCATACGCCAAAACTCTTACTTTTACCAAAATATAAAATCGTAAAACTGACATTTTTACTCGGTGAAATTTCGCAAATAAGTAATCAGATCATACGCATAAACATAAGCTAACTTTTTAGAGGTTTAGTTTTATAAAAAAACTGATGTAAAGAAATCCCCTTACCTAAATCACGAAAATAGAAATATGAACTGATTGGTCCAAAATAATGACCCGGGATCCCTGAAACCTAAAAACCGAAGAACGATGCTTTACTATAATTTCGACTACCACATAACTACCAAATTAGAAACAAAATCATATCCTTACCTTGATTTTAGGGACAATCCCGAAAATCTTTAAAACGACGATCTGATCCACTATAAGTGTAGAGTTTCCTCCCCTGATCCACGCAGAAACTTCTGATCGAAGAAATAGACGACGAACGACGAAGGATTGTAGAGAAAGAGAGAGAACTCGCTGGTTCTAGAGAGAGAGAGAGAGAGCTTTTGGGTTTTCTTAACTCTTAAGCAACCAAAAATGATATTTATAGAGCCTTTGACCAAGTCAAATTCGTAGATGAAGCGGCGCCTTCTTCGACAAGCCAGCCACTCAGTTCGTGGACGAGGCTCTACCTTCATCGACGAACCCTATCCGGATATTTTCTTTGGTTTCGCTCAATATCTCTTCGTTGACAATCTCTGAATTTCGGCGATGAAGAGCTGGAGGGACGTCGTCGATGAACCCTACTGTAATTCTCTTTTTACCATTTTCTTATTTATTTTATGGGTTCGGGTCTCTACATATAGTATAAGTTATCACTCAACTATAACAACCTGCTTATTTTACCATTTTTTTTCCACAAAATAATAATACTAATAATTCTAATATCCTACTAAACTGCCATAATCATGATCAACCTGGACCCATGAGTACTAGGGATATACCTGTCATACAACTCTGACACCTAAGCAGCGAAAAACATAAAATTACATACATGTCATACAACACCAGAAACCATACCAGAGCTCTACTGAATTTGTCATATATTTATACAGTCATCCACAAAAAGACCCAAAAAGTATCCTAGGGTCATAATCACACAAAAACCCATCTGACCATATCTCACCTATTTACCCTTCTGATAGGGTAGTTTGGCCAACCCCTACCGCTGCGGAGCTTTATCCACCCTTCTACTGGATTTCCTGAAATATTTGAATGGCTTGGGTGAGACACCTCTTATTAAGGGAGATAAACTAATTTCAGTGTGTGGCAACATGAGTATTTTTCGTAACATACATATAAATAGTACATAATTCATAACTGGTATAAACAATTGTATCATATCTAAATAAAACATGATTTAACATAACATAGTTTAACGTACTAAATTTTTGTACTAAAAAATCATCTTATATAACCATATCATACTTGAATTATTAACCCTGATAGATAGTTGTTTTCATGTCTTACCCCCCACATGACAGGGTTGTGCGGCCTGAAGGCGGGACCTAGCAATGGCTGGCCGACCATGCTAAGTCAAACATAGGTGTGTAAGTACGATGGTTCTGTTCCACCTGTGCCGAACTACTAGGGGAACTACGACACTCTCATAAAGCCACATCGACTGCCATCTCCCATACTCTACATACGATGTGTGGTAGCACTAACATAAACATAAACGTGAACATATAGCTACGGTACTGTGCTTCATAAAACTAGACTAAACTATCCGGGTTTTGATGACATATAATACATTTCATAATATTAAACATAGTTGTTTCATATTTCAGAGTAATATGTGACATAATCATATTTTCATAATTCTGACATAACACACATAATCACGGCATTTACGTCGGCGTAATTCATAACATAAAAATCACGGCATTTATGCCGGCATAAAACATAATATAACTTACTGAACATAGTCTTTCTGTACTATTAACATAATGTTTTAAAACCATAATTTTTGTACAGTTTTTAGGGTTTTCCTAAAATTGTCATAACATGCTTATTCTGAAAAACATAATAATATTTAATATAACATAATTTTATGGAAATATTATACTCATGCCACACAAATGTAAGTAGCCTAATAAACTCATAATTTGTTCCAAAATCATACTTTCTTATAAAATGTGTTAAAACCACTTCCCTATTCAACAACAGTATTCCCAAACATAGTTCTATAACATACATATTTTCCTGAAAATAAATGTTGTTTATTTAATAATAATTTCATGAAAAATACTGACTTAATTTATCCCCTTACCTGACTTACTGAGAAGCCTACAAAATTAACTAAACATACTCCTATGGTGTTCCCAACTCAACATCTTGAAATTACATTTTCCACAACAAAACTTCAGTATTATTCTATCAAAATCATTTTCCTTAGTCCAGAAACACCAAATACCTTATAAATCTTAAAATAACCAACTTACCTAGATTTTGGGATGGTGCCCAAGTTGGCCTAACCAATGAACTACTCCAGCAAACTTGAAGAGAATCTTCCCAGGAGTAGCGTAGCGGCTTCCGATCGTTGAACCGGTGGAGGTCAAAGCCAGAAACCTAGAGAGAAGGTGGGCAGGACGATTTTTAGAGAGAGATAAGGAGTTTCATGCAAAATTCTCGTTGAAAAACCCGAGCTCAGTTTATTTATAAGGTGCGGATTCATCAACAAGAAACGTCACCTCGTCGACAAGTTCATGAAGGGAGTTCGTCGACGAACTCGTAACCCTTGTCGATGAACTTCAGACTCTGCTGAAACCCTCTCGATAAGTTCTCATCGACGAGACACGCGTCCATGTTGACGAGCCCAAGAAGCCTATTCGTCGACGAGACCCTGCTGAATCCCCTTTTTAAAATTCTCTTTTCCTCCTTCTTTTTATTATTTAATTATTATAATTCTTTGGGTCTCTACACAATCTGTGTGGCATGAGTTTATAAGTCATGTATAATTAGATTTTTTAGTTTCTATGGTAAAAATATATAGACATAGGTAAGATTTTATACAGTATTACAACGTCTTATAAAGGACAATAGTACAAATTTGATACAGTATTACAACATTCTATAAATGACTACAGTACAGATTTTATACAGTATTAGAGCGTCCTACAGATTTTATATAGTATTAGAGCATCCTATAAAGGACTACAGTATAGATTTAATATAGAATTACAGCGTTCTATATAGAACTATAGTACATCATTTGATACAGAACTACAGAATGATAGCGTTCTATGTAGAACTACAGTATGATAGTATTTTTTATAGAATTAGAGTATTTCAGTGATTTTATACATATTTATAGTATGACAATTTATACTGAGTTGTGAAAGAAATCATGTTATTATATTATTTTAGAAATCGCATTATATGGTTTAAGAACCCTAATGGACCATAGCTAAGCACGGTACTGTAACTTCACAGATACTAGTGCAGCCACACTTCTCAGATAGAGTGTTGGTGGTATACAGTCGATTGTGCTATTGAAGTGTAGAGTTACCCCCCTGAGTCTTGACCAGTTGGGTAGATCAATCGTACTCATAGTTACAGATACAGATACACATACAGTTGACTTAGTCTGGTTAGGCCAACAATGACTAGGTCTAGCCTACGGGCCACACAACCCAGATCATGCGAGGTTAATACATGACGTTGTTGTTTATCCATCTAGGGTAGTTCTTCTATGCATATATACGTATTTACTTATACAAAGTTATTGTCTTATATAGAGTATGATGAGAAAGGAAAGTATTTATTTTGAAATATATTAGTATATACATGTTTACAGTTTTACATGATTTCACCGTGAAAGAAACGGTAAATAATGGTTGTATATTTGGAACACTAAAACTCATATTATCACACACTGATAATAAATTATTCCTTCTTACTGAGAGGTGTCTCACACCAAGAATTTAAAATTTTCAAGAAATATGAGGAATCAAGGTTAGAGTGCTCCGGGGCAGATTTTAGATAATATTGTTGGAAGTAAGTGTCTTTGAGTTCTGATATTTATACAGTGATGTTTTGTACACTATGGGTTGTAAATATGTGTATAGGTAGATACTTATGTGTTGATGGTTGGTATTAGAACTCTAATATTGTAGTTGGATGTATATGTATATATATAGATAGATGCTTCCGCTAAGTGGTGTGATATGTTTGAGGACTATTGTACCTGGTGCCACTCAGGGCATCACAGGGTACTATAGTGTATCTTATACAAAGATTATGTATGGAGTTTTACACAGGGTATTACAGGTTGGTATCAGAACATATTTCTTTTATATATTTTAAACAAAATATTATAGCAGGAATTTTCTGGTCATCACATTAAACTTCCTACAGCTGAAGCATATGACATTTTGTCCATTTCTTTTTTCTCTTCCTCTGACTTTGGAGACTGGGTCTTTGATAAATTGAAATGGCCGGCTAATGATATGTTAACTGCCTTAGCATCACTCATGTTGAACCTTCTGAGAATCCTCCTAATGTACTCAGCCTGAGACAACTGCAAGGTTCCTTCATTTCTGTCTCTAGTGATTCTCATCCCAAGCATCTGCTTTGCTGGACCCAAGTCTTTCATTTCAAATTCAGTGGACAACTATCTTTTCAATTTTCTAATTTCGTCCATGTCTGATCCTGCAACTAGCATGTCATCAACATAAAGCAAAAGAATTATGTAAGTTGATTTATACCTCTTGAAATAGTAACAATGATCAGCGTTGCATTTGCGGTAGTCATTCTTTTGCATAAAGCCGTCAAATTTATTATACCATTGTCTTGGAGTGTGCTTCAAACCATACAGACTCTTATTCAACCTACAAACAAGTTTTTCCTTGCCTTTCTTTGCAAAACATTCACATTGGTGCATGTATATCTCTTCATCTGAATCACCAAGGAGGAAAGCAGTTTTTACATCTAATTGCTCGAGGTGTAAATTCTCTGCTACAACAATACTCAAAACTGACCAAATGGTCGTGTGTTTCACAACTAGTGGGAAGATTTATAAGTAGTCAATACCTTCTATTTGTTGGAAGCCTTTGACCACGAGTCTTGCTTTGTATCTTCTCAAACCATCATGTTCTTCTTTTATGTGGTACATCCATTTGTTTTGAAGAGCTTCTTTTCCCTTAGGTAATCTAGCTAGCTCCCAAGTCTTATTGTTAGCTAGGGATTTCATCTCATCTTTCATGGCAAGTTCCTACTTGCTTGTCTCATCCACCTAACATGCTTCATCATAGCTATAAGAACCCGAACTGTGATATATGAGTTTAAATAAATAAGAGAGGGGTAAATTGGTATTTGAACACGCTTCGTCGACGAAGCCAAAGTACGTCGACAAAGGCTTTGAATATGTTGTCAACGAAGTTCAAAGGCTTGTCAACGAGGAGAAGCCAGAGATCCCAGAATTGTCGACGAGGTCTTGGTCTCGTTGACGAAAACACTATAGAGCCTCGTCAACGAGGGCGCAATTCGTCGACAAGAAGTGGCCGGGTCAAAGGGCTATAAATAGAAGTTTTCATTACTTCCAAGCTAAGAAAACTAAATCCTATCTCTCTCTCTCTCTCTCTCTAGAACTCTCCCTACTCTCTAGATTTCTTCGCTGTTCATCGCGAGAATCGAAAATCTGAAGTTACCACAAGGATCGTGGAAGAATTCTCTACAAGTTCTACGAATTGGAATCTCGTTTCAAAGATTTTTGAGTTTTAACTTAAAATTGAGGTAAGGCTCGATTTTTAGTTTTGATCCGGTAGTTTTGTAGGGAATAGTCTTGTGAGTATATTCTGTATTGTGATTTATAGGTTTTGGAACTCGGTTCGCTATTTAGGAGCCTTAGAGTTCGGGATTTTCTATTTGGGGAAAGGTAAGGGGAATTATGTTTATATCGGTTATTTTTGAAATCGGACTCGGTAGAACTGTGGTTCATGGTCCTGTGTGTGTTTTGGCTACTCATTTGGGGGGATCTAATGGGGAAAACTATAGGTTTTTCATGATTACAGTTTTGGGAAAAAGGGGGCGATGGGATGCATCCCTGGTTTTATTGAAATCGGAGCACATATGTTGATTTATACTGTGTTATGGGGATGGTCATGCCTTGACTTGTTTAAACTGTATGTATTTGGAAAACCATGATTTTAGATTACCAAATAGGTGTGGTTTGTTTGGTTATATGAACATGCATGTATGTTTGATTGGTTAAATAGCTAGTAGGAACAGGGTTCCGAATTGGTTCCACGTACTAAGAGTGTTCGGCTCTATATCTGAGGGTGTGTGTTTATCGCCTGCCACATAGACAAGAGTGTCCGGCTCTATATCCGAGGGCATGAGCCTATCTCGGCTGATCACCGAAGGGTGTGGATCCACCAGTTTAGCGCAGGTGAGATGCCATGGGAGTCGAGGACTAGCCATGTGCTAGTGGCGCCGTGTTACGTGGGTTGGCTATGGACCAACGCCGTATGTAGCGGGCCGGCTTCGGGCCAATGAGTGTGACGACACCAGGTAGATCATGGGCGTGCGTATGCGTGTGTGTGCGTGTATGCACTGTGTAAAATCAATACCGGACTGCATTTAACTGCGTGTATGTTGCATCATGATAACACTCAAATGCCACACACCGATATAACATGTGTTCTTCCTTATTGAGAGGTGTTTCACCCCTATTGTACGTACATTTTTACAGGTTTTTCGAGTAACCAAAACTAGCGTCCTGGTGTAAGGAGCGTAGTGGATGGTGTACTGCGGGTAGCGCTTGGGTAAGTGCTAAGACTTGTATTTTGTGGGTTGCCATTTTGAGATATGTTGGGCACTCGTTTGTACGTTATTTGATGGAACCTTGATTCTGTCCTTGTATAGACTCTGGTATGGCACTGCATATATATATAGAATGACCTTTTCCGCTGCGTATATTCTAATGTGTTTGGATATGTTTAGGGTGCCTGGGAACCCCATGGGGTCGGACCCTTATCCTTTGTACTGTATCTTTGGATGTTTTATGGATACAGGGACAGGTAGATTACATTTTCACCCCTGGGTCCCACTTTCGTGTTCGGGGCGTGACAATAGCACTGGTTCACCTGCATCAGTTAGTAACAAATAATCCAAATATCTCCTATTCGGTACATGCGGTCAGGAAGACCTCCTCAGTATTGGAGTAGGATTCGAAGTTGGAGTCTGTGGTTTTTCAATGCACTCCTCTATGATAGATTCCTCTGTCTGGGAATTTTCAATAGTCTATTGTGCCACATTTTTGTTAGTGTAATCATCCAACTCTATAACATTAGGGTTATTTAGTGTGGGATTACTTGATGATGTTGTGTCTTTGTACATAACTTTTTCATTGAAAACAACATCTCGACTCCTTATTTTTTTCTTGTTTTGGTCATCCTAGATGCAGTAACCAAACGCATCTTCACCATATCTAAGGAGTATGCATTTTTTAGATTTTGGATCAAGCTTGCCCCTAGCCTAATCACTAATATGTACATAAGCAACGCAACCGAAAACTTTTAAATGTGACAGTTTTACCTCCTTTTTTATCCATACCTCCTCTGGTAACTAGAACTGCAATGGTACTGATGGGCTTTAGTTGATTAGATAAGCAGTCGTGTTGATTGCTTCTACCCAAAACTGCTTTGGTAAACCTGCTTGTAATCGCATACTTCTAGCTCTCTCAGTCAAGGTTCCGTTCATTCATTCTGTTACGCCATTGTGTTGGGTGTACCTAGCACGGTTATTTCAAGTATGATCCCATGCTCGTAGCAAAACCTTTTGAATTCTCTATCTTTATATTCACCACCATTGTCTGATCTCAGCTTTTTGATTTTTAAACCTATTTCATTTTCCACAATGGCCTTCCATTTCCTAAAAATATCATACACTTCGGATTTATGCCTTAAGAAGTAAACCCATACCCTTCTAGAATGATAGTCAATAAAGGTGACGAAATAGGATTTCCCAAAAATGGATGACATTGGGCTCGGTCCCCAAACATCTGTGTGCCCCAACTCCAATTTTTCTTTCTTTGGAGTTCTGTCGAATGTCTGAAAGCTGACTATTTTTTATTTGCCGAGGATGCAGCTCTCACATTGATCAATATTAGATGATTGGAGACCTGACATCTTTCCCTTTGAGTTCACAATTTTCAAACCTTTTTCACCCATGTGACTGAGTCTCTAGTGCCATAAGTTTGAATCTTCATTCCCTGGAGTAATTGAAATTAACATGCAAGCATCTGTGGTCATATAAAGAGCACCATTTTTCTTACCGTACAAGTATGTCATTGCACCTTTGGAAATTTTCCAACTATTGCCACAGAAGGTTGTAGTGTAACTGTTGACCTTATAGGTCATATCCCGTTTTGATTATGACAAATATCTTGGTATTTAATGTTTGCCCTGAGTTTGTGTGCATGTTCAATTGGTAGTATCATATGGTGCATAGGGACTTGAAGGGAAATGAAGACCCAAAGTGTTTACTATTGTGTCGCGACGTCCCGTGAGCGCGTGTGCCCAGGGCGGCGAAATTAAAAATCAATTTTAATATTTTCATGGAAAAATATGGATGTGTTGGAGTCGCCACTAACCTTTAGTGCGGTTAGAACACGTGATTACTACCCCGTTAGGGGTAGAATCGGTCTACATTACCAGAGTTGGGGTCGGGAGTTCGGTTACGCGAGGGGAAGGTATGAGCACCCCCTACGCGCCCGTTCTTACGAACGGTACCTAATTAATTTGAAATTATCCCTAAGTTAATCTAATAATTCTTTAAATTACTCCTTTTTATGACTTTATAATTACACGTGAAAAATAAATAAATAAATAAATAAAACAAATAAAGAAAGATAATATATACATATATATTCCCTCAGAACTTAGGGTACGTGATGCCCAAAGGCTAATACCCCTTACAATTAAATCATAGGGATTAAAATCGAAAATAATTTACAAAAATAGCTCCTAGATTTATCTTCAAAATTTATAGATTTTTCATAAATAAATTAAAATATTTTTCAAAATTCTCTGAGAGATTTCAATACATGACAATAGGATAATAAATTGACAAATTAAGCTAACATATAATGAGCAATAAAATACCATACGCTATACATATTAAGATACTAAAAATACTAAATCAAATAGTACCAAATAATAATAATAATAATGTATAATGTAGAATAAAATACTAAAAATAACATCATACTGAAATATACTAATATTCTTATTATAAACGTATAACCTTAGAATACTAAATATAACAACATACTTAATATAGCAGTATACTCATATGAATCACATAACAATATAACGATATAAATACATATGTACAATAAAGGTAATTATAATTTACTTCTAATAGTGATAATAATAATAAGGATATGATGTATAACATAATAATTACCTTAATATTAACAAGCAATTAAAGATATGCACACTACACATATAGGTAAATCACTACCTAAGGAAGCAAATCAAATATGGAAACCAATGAGAAGCCAAGGAAGTAATGAAATTAAGGAGAAGATTTATTTCTAAAAATAATATACACCTATTCAATATGGTTACCAAAATTAATACACAACCCTAGATATACAAATATTACATATAAAATAAGTGCAAGAATAACCAAAACCCTAAATAGTGTAAAGAAACCTAGACATGCATAAAAACCTAAATAATATCTACACATGATATGATGACAATAAAAACCTTACTTTGATAATACATAATAGACACAATTTATATTTGAATTATAAAACAAATAATATAACAATAAGAGAAAAACCCTAAATATGAATATATTATTTACTAAATAAACATATAACAACAAGAAAAGGAAAACTTAGTCAATTAACCAGAATACTACTTATTTAACGTATACACAATTCAAAATTTAAAAATTGAAACCAAACCCCAAAAAAGGAAACCTGCAAAAATAAGAGCAAACCAATTAATATTATTACTACAAAAAATTTAAACAAATATTGCCGCAATAAAATAAAACCTAAAACACAATATTTAAAATTTTAACACATACACAATAAAAGGTCTAGCTGTGAATATTAACTACATACTATGGCAAATAGGATATTAATATAAGCACCTATGGAGTCTTAAACTTTAAATATTAAAACAGATCAAAATAAGAAAAGAAACATAAAAATAAATAAGAAAACAGATAGCTGAATAAATAAATAAAAGGAAAATAAAATTACATAAAAATACACGTGCGTGTGTGTGCTGTGTATGTATGTGTGTGTGTTGGCAGGAAAGAGCTTACCGCCGGGGGACTGCTGGAACTGGTGAGGGTGGCCGGTTGCAGACGATGGTGCTGCTGTTGTGGTGGAGAAGGGCTCGGCTGTGCAGCAGAGGGTCTGGAGTGGTTGGCCGCTACAGTAGCTCGAGTCTGGTGTGCTGGCTGGAATGGTGCAGCGGTGGGTGCAGAGGGCTGGCACTGGAGATCCTGGAGGCTGGCCGTGAGTCTTGGATGCCGTGGAGATGCTGTGCCGGGGCTGGGTTGCTAGGTGTGGCTGAGCTTTGAGAGGGTGCAGGGGATTCGCTGCTGGGAGAGTTGCAGGGCTGCTGTGCTGCTGCTGCCGCCGGGTTGCCGGAGATGGAGATAATGATGAGAGGGCTGGGTCGTGAGGTGGTAGGCTGTGAATGGAGAAGATGGGGTTGGCCGAGGCTAACGGCTGGGTGAGCGTGAGCAGGAGGGTTGCCGGGGTTGTGCAGAGAGGGTGATGGGAGATGAAGGAGATGGAGAGAATTGAGAGATTTTTTTTTTTTTGGTTTTGGCCTTCTGTGCCCTGTGTCTCCGCTCTTGGCTTCTCCGGCTGTTTTTTTTTTGTGCAGCGCCCCCCCTCCCTTATAAAAAAAAAAAAAATTGAAAAACCCTAAAACCAAACTTCCCTTTTTTGATTTTTTTTTTTATTCTTTTATTCTTATGGTAATAATGAAAAAGGAAATAATATTAATAATAATAATCATAATAATATAAATATCAATAAGGTAATAATAATAATAATACTACCATATAGTAAATAGTAATAAATAATTATAGTAAAAATAAAAATAATAAAGATAAAATAATAATAATAATAATAATGATAATTATAAATAAATAATAGTGATAATAATAAATTACTTATAATATATAGAAAATAAATAAAATAATAATAATAATAATAATATATCAAAAATAATAACAATAAAGAAATGGAAAATAATTATAGTAAAGTAAAATAAAATAAGATAATAAAAGTACTAGTAATAATAATATAATAATAATAATGATAATAAAAATACTAGAAAAATAATAGTAGAGTACTAATAATATAGGAAAATAATAATAATAAAATAATAATAATAATAATAATAAAAATAATAATAATAAAATAAGAGGGGACCCAATGTTCTATTTGGCTAGGGCAAAAATAGGGTGTCTACATATTGTAATTTATATTTCAAATCATTCGGGTCTGTAATATTAATTATTCAAGGTCTGTAATAATTAATGCATGTCATGCATGGTAAGAACTACAAGTTTAAAACGACCTTAGAGAGACCCTAGATCCTTGCACAAACACTTAGGAAATTACCCACTATTATCTATGCAATCAGGGGTAAAAATATGACTTAAGTTCTAAATAGGAAAGGGCTTCGAGCGACCGAACTTGTGCGTCGAAAACGCTTCGGTCAACCAAAAGTGTGGAAAGTCAAAATGTTGATTAAAGGTCAGGCAACCGAACCGAAATGAACTGAGTGTTCTCGGTCGACCGAACTTTTATTAAGGATTTTTTCACTGTCCACGGGCGCCCAAATGTCATGTTTATTTTGACCTCAGGCGAACGAATGTTGAAGTTTGGCAGACCGAAATTAGGCTCAGGCGACCGAACCTTGAACAGGTTGAAAAATCGCCTAGACCAACCAACTAAACCCTTCACTAGGCACCCGAATTGATAAAATGAACTTTTCATTTTGTGAGTGTTTGGGCGACCGAAACTCTCGGATTGGCCTATTTTTACCGTGGGTTATTAAGGGTAAAATTGGGTTATTTAGGTTAAACTTGTTTAAAAACAAATTTAATTATTACCCTTATTCCCAACGGTTATGTTTTTGAGTGAGTCTATATATATGTGTGTTCATTTGTAAAAATTAACAAGAGATTAGTGATTTGATTAGCAAATATTTCCTCTAAATTTTTTAGAGTTCTTTTTCATACTCAAAGCCAAAATACTTTTCCATTGATCATTTCCTTGCAAAATCTATTTGAATGAGAATATTCTAAATCATCTTACATTGCTTACTAAAGCTTAAACTCTCATTGCCTCGATTGTTTGATTGATTTTTTATAGAAAGTTTAGCCAAAAGTCTTCCCCTTGATTTAATTAATAAATCCATTGTGTGGGGAAACTTTTTAGCTTGTGAGTCTTGACATTTGTATTGCAAGACTCCTAAGCTTGTATTGTGATTGTGAAGCACAAATTGTTTTGACAAGCTAATACTACTAATATCTTTTGTGCTTAAATTTTGAGAAAATCATTTTTAGATATTTAGATTATACTATTTGAAAATCTTTGAAACCCTAATTGAGATTGATATATTTTTATATATTGTTTCAAATATAGATTGACAATACACTTGCATGCTTGATTTCTTATCGACATCACTTTGAGTGTTGTTACATATATTTGCACTGAACTTATAGTTCTTATCTGGTTGACGTACATTGATTGATATTGGTACAAATCTTCTTATTGGAGAAGCACGTGTTTTGTACACGAAATTTATATTATGAATATGTTGTATTCCAGGCGTGGCATAAGGGAGTGTTAATCCAGCTCATAAGAATTGATTGTAAAGGTTGAGGTCAACCCTGGTAATTTGACATGGTGTTGTATACAGTGCCGCTCTACCTGTTAAGTGAGTTTTAGTGGAATCCTCGGGCTTGCGAGCTAGAGGCGGAGACGTAAGCAGTATTGGCCAAACCCCGATAACATATCTTGTGTCTACTCTTAAATTCCTATACTTTAATTTCCTGCGCATGTATGCTTATATTTAATTAATTATAAATGTTTGCATGATTTAAATATTGTGAATGATTAGGATAAACTGAGCCAGTTGTATTTGCTTTGATTATTTGCTTAGTTAATTTCTTATTGGGTAATTGGTATTTGTTTAGACAGACTCTAGGTTGAGCTATACTACTTGTTAATTTGAACATAACCTAAGAAAAAATTTAAAATTCCAATTCACCCCCCTCTTGGGAATACACCAAAGTCAATAGTAACCTTCACTCGCAAGCTGTCCAGCAGATATTAAGTTTTTCTTGAGATCAGGGATGTATTTGACATTAGTCAAACTTCAGGTGGTACTTATCAAATTTATTTTTGCTTCTCCTTTTCCTATAATTTCACAAGGTTTGTCATCACCAAGATAAACATTGCCAAGATTTATGGGTATATACCTGTTAAGCATTTCTTTGTTGCTAGTTGTGTGAAACGAGGTTCTAGAGTCTAATACCCAAGACTCTCCCTTTCTTTCCAAATAGCATAACAGTGCATCTCCTTCTCCTGAAGAAGAGGCGACATTTGTTTCGGTCTTATTTGCTGGCTCCTTCTTCGAGGATCGACATTGATTGTTGTAGTGGCCAGTCTTGCCACAATTCCAACACTCGTTCTACTTTTTGCTTTTAGTGTTGTTGGAATTTCCTAGAGCTCTTGATTTGGACCGTCTGCTTCTCGATCTTCCACGGTTTTGATTTTTGTTTTGATTTCTGCCCCTAGTCTATTTCTCACCTTGTGTGACCAAGACATGACCTTGGAGGTTAATGATTGGCATTCTTAAGGTGTCAGTCTCTTATAGTGAAGTCATCACTTACCACCAAGCAATGCTCTGATACCAGCTGTTAGGGAAAATGGGATGGTCAAAAACATAAACACAACACACACAATCACATAGAACACAAAAGGATTATGTGGTTCGGCCAAACTCAACCTACATTCACGGGAGAGAGGGAGTCTCACTGTATGATCAATAAGAAAAATACAATGGAGGAGGAGAACACACTCTAACTCAACTCAAGCTCAAACCTCTCTGCCTCACACTCAACCTACATTCACGGGAAAGAGGGAGTCTCGCTGTATGATCAATAAGAAAAATACAATGGAGGAGGAGAACACACTCTAACTCAACTCAAGCTCAAACCTCTCTGTCTCACACACAACTCACTTTCTTCCGCACTTTTAATATTTTCTCTCACTCTCCTTTACAAAGCAGTGTATTTATTTATACTAGAGAGGAGCATTAAGATAGAGCGGCAATAAAGAAATACGCATGCTCGAGGCTGCGCATGCTCCACGAGATTGCACATGCTCCAGCAGTTGCACCTTCCCAAGCAAAAATAAATGCACCCACATAAGTGGGCTAACAAATATTTGGGATAGTAGATTTTGAGGTTTGGATTTAGATTTGTATTGACTTGTAAGAAATTCAATACATAATCAACACAAATCAAAGTATAAAAGTAGAAAAGTCAAAAATCTAGAAAATAAATATATATATATATATAATTTTTTATATAAAGAAAATTGAAAAATAATATGCTATTTTTGTAATATTTAAAAATTAAAATGCAAATTAAAACTATTTTCAAAAATAAGCAATGTCAAAATTTTAAAAAAAAAAAATTGTTTCACAAGTTAAAAGATGACTGGTCTTTATTAAACTCTTTCCAATTCATGCGTCATGCTACTAAATTATGAATGACATGAATGATTGAAAAATTATGTGACAAAATTTTATCATAATATTTTAAATAAATAAATACTTTTTATCTAAATCATATACATCCACTAATAATTTATATCTCCATTCGCTCATTGCTGGCGTGGATCATGGAAAAAATCATTAAATATATTAGCTTCAGTCTTGCCATCATATTTTGCTACTTTAATTTGCTCTTCTATGAATGTTCCACTGTTCGGGTTGTCGAAAGGAAGCGAAGTAGGAGAAGATGTGCTCCTTACGAAGGCAAGGCAACATCTTCGTACTCACACTGACCGGCGCCGGTGAACACAGGCTCAATCCCACCCTCATCGACGCCATTAAATCATCTCTTCTCAGAGTCCGCGCCGCGCTCCCCCCGCCCTCTGTTCTGATCACCACCGCCCATGGCAAATTCTTCTCCAACGGCTACGACCTCGCATGGTCCAAGTCGCCCGATCCCGTCGAGTCAGACGCCCGGGGCCGCCTCATGGTCGCCAAATTCAAGGCTCTTGTGGCCGATTTCCTCTCTCTCCCGATGCCGACGATCGCCGCCGTCAATGGCCACGCCTCCGCGGCCGGCTTCGTCCTCGCGCTGAGCCACGACTACGTCCTCATGAGGAAGGACCGGGGGTTTCTCTACATGAGCGAGCTCGACATCGGTCTCGTTATCCCGCGCTGGTTCACGGCGGTGATCCGGTGCAAGATCGGGTCGGCGGCCGCCCGGCGCGATGTTTTGCTCCGGTCGAAGAAGGTCACCGCTGAGGAGGCGGTGGCCGAGGGCATAGTATTCTCGGCTCACGACGGCGCGGAGGAGACCCTGAGGGCCGCCGTGCGATTGGGGGAGGAGTTGGAGGGGAGGCGATGGGATGGACACGTGTACGGTGAGATCCGTATGGGGTTGTATTCTGAAATTCCGGAGGCGATTAGATTGGACGGAGAAATGAGTGGGACTGCGTCAAGATTATGAGCTGTAATGGTGTAATGCAATCAAACGTATTGCTTCTGCGTTTGCAAAATAGTCAAAATGCGATTGCGGACTACAGCAAATTGGTATTTTAATTTGTAAGCAATCGCCTCTCTCTCTCTCTCTCTCTCTCTCTCAATAATTTTGCAATCAATGCAATAAAGAAGCTAAAGTGAGTTAATATTTCATAAATCCAAACAGGATTAGATTTGAATTTTGATGAGTAGCAAGTTTTTATCAAAGATTTAATGTGAATTTCCCCATCACACTGCATGCCTTGGATGATGGATCATCACCTGGCTTTTCTTGCCATAGGTTTAAGATTTTTATTTTTTTTTTGTGGCGCACTGACCGTACTCAAATATAATAGAATTTAAAATTTTTAAATTAAATTTATTACTTGATTTTTTTATATATTTTATTTTAATCTATTTATGGCATATTGAGTTTCATTTCATAAACTAATTAAAAGATAATTTTTTTTTGTAATTATTCAAATATTTTACAGCAATCATCTCTATTAAAAATAAATGCAATTTTTTGTGATTGTTTGAATATCCTACACAATTACTCTATTTTGTAATATTGAAATAATTGTTCGATTAAAGATATTTGTGCATTTTTACTAATAGCTAGCTTTATAAAAATTTGAATAAGTAATATTAAAAAGACATTTTAAAATCCTTAATATTCACCCTTTGACTCAAACTACTATTAAACTCGTGGTGGTTCTTGATAATTTGTATTTAATTCATAGGTCTTTCTTTCTTTCAATAAAATATTGGTTTGATGGACTACATACTATCCTATGTGACAATATTATTAAATGAAAAGTTATTTTAGAGTTTCAACCATCCACTACAATGTATATACATAATTTCATACGAAAATTTCAAAATATCCTCATACCTTACATAGTTAGATTGCACCTAGATTCAAACATACCATATTGTACCATGAGAGGCGCTCTCACATAACTAATTTAAGCAAATAGGGAAGTTTCATGCATAAACATCCCTTACTGAAAAATAAGGTGCAGTCCTAAGAGTGGGGTGAATTGAGTTTTAAAAGTTTATTTTAATTCATTTTATAGATTTACAACTTATTGTAAGTTTAGTACTCAAACAAAGATAATTTGTATTACAATATCAGTTAGAAATCAATATTTACTTTTAAAACTTTAAAAATGAATAAATCAACTTGATCTTGCAGTAATGTCGATTAACACCCAACCAATAAAATGATTCAATCAACACAAACCAATGATTCACAATGTAATGCTTTCAGCTGTTGAATAATTCACTCCTCTCAACAAGATAACCAAAACAAGATTCTCACTAAAGAATGAATTTAGAAAAACTTTCAAGATTCAGCGATTGAGTAACTCAAAGTAGAGTTTGATAAAAGCCCTATTTTAATGAAGCACAATTGAAAATTTCAACACTCTTCCAAAACTCAAATTTTAAATAAACTTTCAATTAATGAGTCTTGACTGTTAATCAATCAACGTACTCCATTATGGTTTCTGCAAAAAAGCATTGATCAACCAACATACTTCCGTTTTGTTTTTGCAATTCCAAAGTCAAATTAAATTTTTGTTTATTTAACATCCAATCCACACAATTTATGGAATTGAAATAAACAACCACGCAATTATATATGTGCAGAAAATTAAAGAGAGTTTAGGGAAAGAGAGTGAGACCGAATTTTTTACGAGGTTTGGCTTATACCTAGCCTATGTCCTCGTTTTAGGCAAGACCACCTAAAGATTCCACTATAACGTTCCTTTACGGGTGGAACAAACTGTTACAATCCCTCCTTTGGAGTGGAGCCTCCTCTCTAAGTGATACCCCGCGCTTGGTACAACGATCCAACAATCCTAAATCGTCAAGAAATCTCCTTAACAAGAATCTCCTCTTGCTAGTTCAACGATTCAATAACCTAAACCGTAAAAAACAACAAAAGCCTTGTGTACAAGTAACACTCTTAAAAGAGCTGATTAGTATAATTTAAAAACAATATACTTCAATCAAATAACAATATAGAAATATGAAACTCAAGTATATATATCACCAAAGTTCTTTCTTAGGTTGAATAACTCAGTAAAAATGCAAAGACCCGTGAGCTTTTCTCAGGAAACTCGTAGCAAGTAATGCAACAAGAGTATAGGTAAGGTAGCTTTGAAGAGTAGAAAGAATTTGATTGATTTCCTGCTTGTAGGTTGTTGGTGTATTTGATCATTGGGTTTAATCATGTATTTATAGAGTTTAAAGAGTATTTTTTGTGTTGCCTAAGTTGTTTAAAGTATTCCCCAAGTTTTCTTAAAGTTTGGTAACAAAGAAATATAAATTTGAATTTTAAAACTTTAAAAATTATAATCGTTAAAAGTGTTCAGGTACTTGAGGCTTCAGGGTCAGGCGCTTGAAGTGGTTCTATTTGCTGTTTAGGTGCCTGAACAGATAAGGTCAGTCGTCTGAAGTGCTGTCAACTTCGACCGCCTTTCAGTATTTTGGCCATAACTTTTTTTATACAACTTCAAATTAGACTTTCTTGGTATTAATAGAAATCTAAGAGAAAATCCCATAATTTTCATGTTGAACACTTTTTAAGATAAGAAGTGTTTGATATAGAAAATTATTCATCAATGCAGATATAGAAAAAATAACAGAATTTTAAAAATCCTGTTTTGGTGATTTTCATTACAAGAATAATTTTAACCATTTTGAAATAACTTTTGGCCTTATAAAAATATTTTTCAAGTATTTTAAAAGGTATATAGGCCTAAGTAATTAACCTAAGAGTTTCATGTATCCATATTGAAATTACTTGAAATACTAACATAAAGATTTCTTAAAACTTTGACATTCTAAGCACTTAAGTCTTCATGCTTTTCCATCTCTTGAGTCTATCTTGACTTCCAACTTCAATTCACTTTAAGTTTCATCAAATCATCTTTGAATCCATGTTTTAATAGTATAAGCTTTATGAGATCTTCTTTCTTTGGAATATGAGCTTTCAATAATCCTCGTGTGCACTTGACCTTGTATTCACATAATTGAATCTTGAAATATCATCACTTAACAAAATATGTTAAATTCCTCTTATTTATTATCTTCAAAACAAGATTTTAAGCCTTATACGACCAACACTTGCATTACTTGAACTTGTAAGATCTTAAAAATATTTCCTTTTGATTGATGAAAATCATCATCAAGCTAGAATCAGTCAAGTCAAATCATCAAGAATATTAAACTAAATGCGGAAGCATACCTGAATTCATAGCGTTCCAAGATGTGTTAAGTCGTGTGAATGACCTTCTAGATCAACACGTAATGTCCAGAGAATTCCTTTGGCGTTCTTTGTATTCTCTCGGCGATGGGATGGCAAAAGAGAATTTTTGAACCATTCGTGCGATATGGGGACCGTAACCACTATTTATATAACCATTGGTCATATGTGTGTATTTCCATTTTCGTCCATCATAATAAACGAAAATTACCACTAAAGTATCTACACATTAAAGGTTCACAACCTATCAGATATATTAAAGCTCATCATTATCCAAAATAACCGATTACTTTTAAATAAGGTCTATCCTTATTTGACAATCCACAACACATAATTGTTTCACATATAAGCTCATAATTGAATTTTGATCCAACAATCTCCCACTTGGGCTATATGTGTAACCTCTTAATTATGTATTGCAAAAATAACCAATTGAGGTCAACTTTACTGTCATACCAAAATGTATCTATAACCAATCTGGTCCATCAATTATACCAACATAGGATCAAAGCGGCCTTTGTTACAATGTTCGTAATTCGACCCATCAATGGTCACATATGCCAATACAATTAAATGACATGAATCATGACGTGGATGTGTAGCATTAAGGGTGTACAAAATTTACCAAAAAATCGAAAACCGGACTGAAATCGGACTGAAACCGGACCGAAACACATTTCGGTTCGGTTTTTCGGTTTGCGGTTTCGGTTTTGATTTTGAAATACAAAAAATTTCCGTTTTGGTTTCGGTTTCGCTTTTGGACCAAAACCGAACCAAAAAAATCGAAAACCGAATTAATAAAAAATAATTATATATTATAGATGCTGCCTGTTGGTGTTGCCGTGTTGGATCGCCAGTCGTCGGCGAGAAACCACCTCCGAATCCACCTCTGGTCGGTTTGGATGGCGGAGATTTCTGGGACGAAGTCCATGGCTCCATGCGACGCTTGCGCTCCTCTTCTTGGAGCTTGAGAGAGATGCCTCGGACACGACAGACAGAACACAGAACCCTTCTGCCTTCTGGATCCGTTTCATGAGGTGGGTGGAGAACAGGAGAAGCTGGCGATCTCGTTTTGGTGTGGAAATCCAAGGTCATGCGACTATGCGAGAGTAGTACTTCTCGCTCACCTGCCGGCTGCCGAGAAGATTTCTTCACCGTCTTGGTGTGTAGTGCACAGTGCACACCCCCATCTCTATTTGTGTGTGTGTGTTTGCGAGAGAGAGAGAGAGAGGCCGGTGGTCACCGGTGAACTGCAAAGAGGGCAAGCAAATTTGCGAAGGCACATGCAGCTGCAGGAACCACATGCTAATTGCTAGCCATCCCACATCGGTTGGAAATGGGAAGTGAACTAGGATCCCACCTTATATATTTTGTATGGATCCACCTTTTAACATGTCTCATGGTTTGGGCTTTGCAATTAAAGCCTTGGCCCAGGAGTTCTGTGATGCCGTAATGGGCTATGGCTCCCAGGCTCAAGTATTAATATTCTTTTGATAGTTCAAAATTCGGTAAAATCAAAAATAACCGAATCGAACCGCAAAGTTCACGGTTTGGTTTGTTCATAAACCGACGGTATACAGTTCGGTTTCGGTTCAGTCATTTTGAAAACCAAGGAGTTCGGTTCGGTTGGCGGTTTTGGCAAAAACCGAACTGAACCGAACCGTGTACACCCCTATGTAGCATGGAAATTTCATGCAATGTGATCTTAGCATGCCTATTTCCAACTGGTCCACCTTAAACTTTAGTGAGATCAACCCATAACAGAGTGTTAAAACCAAACTTTATTTCTGCAGAAAAATAACCTCGAAATAATCCATAAACTGGAATAACTAAAAAAAAACATGTCTATATCGAAAGAGCATCCATAAAATACAAACTCTCACTAAAATTGAACATCATCTAGAAATATGACACTCATCGAAGTAGTGTGCCCATGAAATTGTTTGGGTGGCAATCCCTTTGTAACGACCTGCTTATTTTAGTATTTTTTTTAAATGGCATTTAATATAATAAACCTGATATTTGTTATACTGATAAAACATGATCAACCTGAACCCATGGGTACTAGGGATATTCCTGAAATATCACTCTGACACCTAAGCAGTAGGAAACGTAATTTACAAACATGTCATCCAACTAATCACAATACCAAAGTCCTACCAAAATCTGTTATATATATATATATATATACAATTACCCACAAAAGACCAAAAAGTAACCTAGGGTCACTTCCCAAAATAAATCCAACTCTGGCTCTACAACTCACCCTTCTAACAAGGTAGCTCGATCGGACTCTACTGTCGCGGAGCTCTATCTGCTCCTCTACCTGAATTTCCTGAAATGTTTGAAATGTTGGGGTGAGACACCTCTCAGTAAGGGAAATAAACTAACATCAGTCTGTGGCGTTATGAGCATTTTCGTATTATACATATAAACAGTAAAGTAAGCATATCTGGTAATGTAACGACCCGAAGAATAATGGTATTTAAATAATAAAAAGAAAGGGAAATGGAAATCGGAAATAGAAGAAGGCAGTCGAGCGTTCGTCGACGACATTACACTTTGGAAGGAATAACCGAGGGGAATTATCAGGGCCTCGTCGACGAACACAGGGGATTCATCGACGAGGGTATAAAAGGACCTCGTCGATGAAGGCAAGATTCGTCGACGAGGAAATACCGAAAGAGGTTTTAGGCAGTCTGAATTTCGTCGATGAGAAGTAGGTTTCGTCGACGAAATTATTAAAGGACTCGTTGATGAGATGACGTAACTCGTCGACAAATCCAACCCTATAAATAGTGAAAAACTCAGATTTTTGATGAAAATCTTGCGCAGAAACCCTCTCTCTCTCATCCTTCGGTTCTTCCCCCTTCTCTCTTCGATTTCGGGCCGGATTTCCTCCGATTTGAGGATTTGAAGCCACCACGACGTTCTTGGGAAAGTTCTTTGCAAGTCTGCCAGAGCAGATCGTCGGTGGGGCTGAAGTGGATACCATCCTAAATTTAGGGTAAGACTTTCTACTCAATATTTGGATTTTTGACAATTGAAGAAAGTGTAGTACGTGTAGGAATATTGAACTTTAGTTCTAGAAAATTCCATTTTCAGGGTGTCAAATGGGGAACCGTGTGGGTGCGGGACAAATTTTCTTATGGGCTTTTCAAGAATCAAGTAAAGGGATAAACTAAACTAGTTCTTTTAAGAAAATGTATGCATATATAGCATTTGATTTCAAGAAAGTAAATATGTCTATATATATGATTTATATTTGAGAAAATACTGTTGAAAATGATGGTATGTACATCTGTAACACCCCAACCTGGGTCTGTTAGGAAGCACTGCATCTCTCCTTGTCCACCTGGACTAGACAACAAGGGGCGGGCCTTATCAGACTAATAACTGGCCCCACAAACCAACACGTGTCATTTTCAGTGTGTTTTGTCCTCACTCACACACTTCCTGAGAAAACTTTCCAGGTAGTCACCCATCCCAAGATTGCTCCAAGTCAAGCACGCTTAATTATGAAGTTCTTATGGGAAAGCTCCCGAAAAAAAAGGTGCACCTTGTTGATATGGGTAGTAACATCTAATCTTTTAAGTCTTTTCATCCATGAGATATCACATTCTCCCCCACTTATAGAATGCAACGTCCTCGTTGCGAACCCACATTTCCAAACCCAAGCGATGTGAATCTCATCACACTTCCGGCTGGGTGTTGGCTCTAATACCATCTGTAGACTCTAGAGTGCAGTGGGAAACAATACCAGAATATAGGAAAGAGATTTGAGGTTTTGTCATAAGATCTGGATACAAGATTTCGTGATTGTTTCTGTGTTTTTCCTAGGGTGACGATTCCAGGAAAACCATAGTAAACCGTCAATGAATCATGTGTTTAGGTTGCAGGAGTGAATTTTGGGATTAGGAACAGGAGGGATAGTTAATAGAGGTTTTGGAGTTTTAGTTGAATAAGTTGAGTCTATAGGAAGATAGAATTTTGAAACGGTATTCTATGTGATTGCAGGATGGACCTAGGGGACAATAGTGGTCACGCCAGTGGGAATGATGGAGCGGGTCCTTCTGGCGTAGTTGGTGGGGATTCAGATGCTCTACTACGTAGTGTAGCTCAACAAGTTATGGCTGAGATAGCGCGGAGCTCTATGTAACGACCCAAAAAATATTAATATTCAAATATTAAAGAGAGAGGAAAATAGATACAGGAATAAAAGGAGGCCGTAGACTTCGTCCACGAACGCTCCGCATTCGTCGACGACATTGCATTTTGGAGATAATATTAAATAAAAATAATTTTAGAAAAATTGCCAAGCTTCATCGACAAACACAGGGTCTCATCGACGAAGGTCTTCAGAATTTCGTCAACGAACACAGGGTTTCATCAACGAGAAAATACTGAGAGGGGTTTTGAGGCAACCTGAATTTCATCGACGAATACAGGGTCTCATCGACGAAATTTGTGAATGACTCGTCGACGAAGAACGGGCTCATCAACGAAATCCCCTGGTTTATATATATATGGAATCCGGGATTTTATCTCATTTCCAGCCCCTCTCTCACTCTCCTCTCTCTCTCCTACGACTCTCTCTCCCTTCTCTCTTCGTTTCTGGCCCCACCAGTCACCGGATCGATGATCCGAAGCTACCACGACGCTCTTGGTGGAATTCTCTACAAGTTTGCCAGAGCGGATTGTCGAGAAAACGAAGATGGATTTCATCCCAAATTCTGGGTAAGGTCTTTTATTGAGTTTTTGACTTTCTGGTAGTTATAGGAAATGATATAGACTAAAAAATACTAATGTTTTGTTGTGGGACATTGTGTTTTCAGGATATTGGGTTAGGAATAGTGCAAGTATAGAGCCAGATTTTTATAGGGGCTTTTCAAAATTGAGGTAAGGGAAATATGTTATGTTATGAATTTTTATAAAATTATTAGAGAATTTATAAACATATATTCATATCAGTTTATTATATAATTTATACAAAATATGAGTTAAATGCTTGTGTGGCTTGAGTAGATTTTCATGAGATAAAGAATTTATATAATTTTGTGATGTATCATACTATACTGAATACACAGTTATTGACAATACATACAATTTACATAGTTTTTCCAGTATATGGGTTTACACTGAATATATATATATATATATATATATATATATAGATTTATATTCACAGAAAAATATACATGCTTATACAACTTTTTATATGAATGGTTTCATGAAACAGATATATACATATATCCATATACATGTATACAGATACTCAGAACAGTATATATATACAGTGTTATAGCATGCCATGTTTTTCCTATTATCATAACATACAGAACATACAGACAGAGTATATATATATAGAATACACAGATAGATATACAGAGGTAGCATCAAGATGCTACAGATACAGTATTTACAATACAGAAAGATAGAGTTATGGTAATTTTGGAAATATGATAAAAACAATAAAAGAGTATATATGTATATATGTATATATGTATATAGTATCAGATCCCTGAGGAAAGATACACAGACAGACACAGATTACAGAGCATGGTACCGTTGGTAGATACAGATAGAGTGCAACCACATAGCTCAGATAGTATGTGGGTACCGTCAGCTGTGCTCGGAGAGTATGCAGCTCCCCAGAACACTGGGTTGAGGGGGTCAGTTTGACGAGGTAGTAGCCAATCCCGAGCTTAGGAGAGGATGCAGTTTGGCCGGGTTGAGGTAGTGTAGAGTATGATAACTTATCTAGAGGGCCGACCAGATAGAGTCCCGCCTACGGGCCGCACAACCCTGTCATGAGGGGTCAAATCATGACGTACAAAGTCCCAAGGATAAAAGCAAAGTTTTATATATATATATATATATATATATATTTACAGTTTTACAGTATATGATAAGTATAGTATGATTTTATCAGTATGAAAAGTAGAAAATACAGGCGATACAGTGTATTTTAAATTGAGAAAGATGGATATGTTTTACAGATTGTTGCATTACAGTTCAGTTGCTATATTTTAAAGTACTTTTAACTTAGTTGTCACACACTAGTAATAGCATATTTCCACTTACTGAGCGTCGACTCACCCCATTACTCTAACGCTTTTCAGGTGAGCCAGTGAGGCGAGCAGATCAGGCTCGCGAATAGAGTGTAGCTCAGATCGCCCTGGTTATAGGGTGGGTTTTTGTCAGAGTGATGTATGTTTTTGGATACATGACACTAGAGGGATATTTTTTGTATGGTCTGTATATTCTGGATTCTGGTATTGTATAGTTTATGTATAAATGGTTTTATGATTTGTGTTTCCGCTACGTAGGAATGTTTATAATAAATATATATAAAAAAAAATGATAAGAATTTTGAGGTCGTTACATTGAATATTTGAAAACCCTATTCAATGTGGCATGAGTAGAAATCGTTATAAAATACTGTTTTTTGGAAATGTGATTATGATACGGATTTTTATAATAAAAAACCGGCATATGGGCCGAGATTTTGATATATTTGTCGGCGTATGGGCTGAGCTATGTGTATGATTTGCCAGCGTACGGGCCGAGCTATGTGTATGATTTGCTAACGTACAAGCTGAGCTATGGATATGTTTGCTGGCGTACGGGCCGAGCTATGTGTATGATTTGCTAACGTACAGGCTGAGCTATGGATATGTTTGCTGGCGTACGGGCCGAGCTATGGAAATGATTTGCCAGCGTGCGGGTTGTGCTATGATTTGCCAGCGTACAGGCCGAGCTATGGTAAAATGTGTAATATCGGCATACCGGCCGATGATTTTCATGATACACGTATATATGCAAAATGATATGATTGATTTGATAATTAATGATATGAGATATCCATGTATCACAGTTTCAATATATGTTATATGATATCATAACCTGGTTGGTTTGGTCTATGCTAGCACTTGCACGGTACCGTTGCTATGTGTCCATGGTCATCATGATCATGATATTTGTGTTAACGCCGCTGTACGGAGTGATGTGAGATTGGATGGTCGATGTGATTTTTAAGAAGTGTGTGAGTGCCCCTGGTATACGGGCCAGGTCTGGCAAACACATCAAACTTACAGACTGTACTTTTGACTTGACAATGGTCAGCCAACCATTGTTAGGTCCCGCCTTCGGGCTACACAACCCAGTCATGTGGGGGTAATACATGACAACAACCAGTTAACCTACCAGGAATGTTTTTGCATTATTATTATTATTATTATATGAGATGAAATATGTTTATGAAAATGCAGTATGTTCTGCCATGTTTGATGATATATATGTTTCCCCAGATTTGACAAAACAGTTACTAAATATGTTTTGTATGGTATATTTATAACATGAAATACTCATGTTGTCACACACTAATATTAGTTTATTTCCCTTACTGAGAGGTATCTCACCTCGAATTTCATAAATATTTTAGGAACCCCTGATAGGAGAGCGGGTAAAGCCCCGCTGATCTAGTACGGTAGATCTACCCTTCCAGAAGGGTAAGTATTTTGATAGGGTCGGATGTATTTTATGGAAATGGCCCTAACACATCTTTTTGGGTTGAGTGTTGTGTATATATATATATACAGTGATTGTAATAACTCTGGTATTATGATGTATGATATAATAAGATGTTTATGATTGTATGTTTCTTGTTGCTTAGGCTTTTGCTATATGTTCTGATATATCCCTAATACCTATGGGTCCAGGTGGGTTATGATCTGCTGAGCTGGAATTTGTGATATTGATTTTATTATAAAAAAAAATGAGTGGAAATTAAGCCGGTCGTCATGGGTAAAATCTGCCTGTAGCAAAATTAAGTAAAACATGATTTGTCATATCATAATAAGGCATACTAAATTTCTGTACATGAAAATCATCTTATATAACTGTACAATACTGAAATAATACCCAAGATGGATAGATAGCTAATTTCATGTCTTACCCCCACATGACCATGTTGTGCAGCCCAAAGGCGGGACCTAACAATAGCTGGCCGACCATGCTAGATCAAACATAAGTTTGTAAGTACGATGGGTCTGCTTCACCTGATCCCGGAATGACAAGGGGACAACTCCACTTTACACTAAAGACACATCAACTGCCATCTCTCACACTATTGATCGTGTGGTAGCACTATCATCATTTTGAACATATAGCTACGATACCGTGCTTCTGAAAACGGAACTAAATTACACCATCCGAGTTCTGATAACATATAGTATGATTCATATATTAAACATAACTGTTTTGTATTTCATAATAATATCTGACATGGTAATAATTCATGAATTCTGTCTTATCATACATGATTATGGCATCTGCGCCAACATGAATCACGACATCTGCGCCAGCATAACATAGCATTTAATCACAACATCTACGTCGGCCTATCATAATTTACTGAACATGATTTCTCTGTACTGATAAACATTATATTCATAAAATCATGATTCTTGTATTGTTTTATAATTGCCTTGAAAGATAATCATATCATGCTTGATCTAGAAAAACATATTATTTTGATATACATAATTATATGGAAATTTCAACTCATGCCACATAAAAATGAGTAACATTCTGAATATAAAATTTGTTCTAAAATCATAATTTATGATAAAACACGTTTAAATCATATCCCTATTCATAATAGTATTTCCCAAATATAATTATATAATATATATATTTTCCTGAAATTTAATGTTATAGAATAATAAATAATTTCATGAAAAATTCTGACTTAATTTATCCTCTTACCTGACTTATCGAGAAGCCCACAAAATACCTAATTCCTACACCTGTAGTGTTCCTAGCACAACACCCTAAAATTAACATTTGCCCCAACAAAATTTCAGTATTATCTTCCCCAACATATTCTCCTCAGTCCAGAAACACCAAATACCCAATAAAATTGAAATTAACTAACTTACCCAAATTTTGGGATGATGCCCAAGTTGGCCTAACCAACAATCTACTCCGACAGATGTGAAGAGAATATTCCCAGGAGTAGCATGGTGGCTTTGGTTCGTTGAACCGGTGAAAAACCGACCCAAAAATCTAGAGAGAAGGGGTGGAGGATGGAATGCAGAGAGAGAGAAAGAGAGAGAGGAGGGTTGCATGTAGGATTTCTCGCTGAAAAATTCAAGTTAAGCATATTTATAAAGTGCAGACTCGTTGACGAGCCATGTCATCTCGCCGACGAGCGTAAGAAGGAGGTTCGTCGACGAGCACTTACTTCTCGTCGACGAATTTCAGGCCCTAAAACACCTCTCTCGGTAATCCCTCGTCGATGAGACACATGCCCCCGTTGACGTGCCCAGGAAGGCTACTCGTCGATGAACAACCTGACCTTGTCGACGAGGCCTGTTGAACACCCTTAGTAAACTTATTTTCTCCCCTCTCTTTTAATACTTAATTTAATAAAATTCTTCGGGTCTCTACATTCTCCCCTCCTTATAAAATTTTGTCCTCGAAATTTACTATCTGTAGTGACATCATCCTTTAAAGAAAATGGGCTACTTATTTTATTACTTACCTTCACTTGTGGCGGAGAAATACCGTGGTTACATTCAGGGTTCAAGGAGATTACAATACTTAAACAAAAATTCTCCAAACACCAAAATACTACCTATTCTATAACCTACAATACTACTCGCACATATATCATCTTACTTTTCATAAAATTAAACCATACTACATTTACTTTACTCGTATACCTAGTGCTGATCTCCACTGAATAAGTGCGGGTATTTTTGTCATATCTACTCCTCGAGCTCCCAAGAAGCTTCTTCCATTGCATGATTTCTCCACATGATTTTTACTAAAGGAATCTTCTTATTGCGTAATTCCTGTTCTTTTCTGTCCAAAACCTGCACAGGAGTTTCTTCATAAGCCAAAGTATCACTGAATTCTAACTCGCCATAACTGATGACATGGGAGGGATCTAGGACGTATTTCCTTAATATGGAAACATGAAATACGTCGTGAATTCTAAATAAAGCTATGGTAAAGCCAGCTAGTAGGCAACTGACCCTACTCTTTCAAGAATCTCAAAAGGGCCAATGAACCTAGGGCTCAACTTACCCTTCCTCCCAAATCTTATAATTCCCTTCAATGGCGTTATCTTTAAAAACACATGGTCTCCTACTTCAAATTCCAACTCCCGGCGGTGCGTATCGGCGTAGCGTATTGACGTAGCTTTTCTGCCGACTCTGAGCTGCACTAATTCTTTCTTTAATGAGTCAGACTTTGTCATAGGCTTGCTGGACTATTTTTGGTCCCAACACTTGCCCCTCACCTATCTCATCCTAGTATAGAGGAGAACGACACATCCTACCATAGAGTGCCTCATAATGTGCCATGCCGATGCTAGCCTGCTAGCTGTTATTGTATGTAAATTCTACCAGTGGCATATACTGGGTCCAACTATCCCCAAAATTTAGCACGCACGCCCGCAGCTAGGACTATACATGGTTTGGTGCAGCTCAATTTTGGCCAGAACCGAAAATCGAACCGAAATTTTTGATTTTGGGATTTTCGAACCGAAACCCAAATCGAACCGAAATTATACTTTAATTGAAAACCGAAAATGTGGTGGTTCGGTTGCGGTTTTTCGGTTTTAAATTAGTTTTTGTACCAAAAAAAAAAAAAAACCTTTATTTTCCATAAAATTGTTGAAAATTTATTAACCATTTTAATTTTTTATAGGGACTCGTAATTTTAACAAAATAAAATATGTTGGATACTTTTAACAAAAATAACCTTTATTTTTCATAAAGTTCTTAAAAATTTATTGAGGATTTTTATTTTCTATGGTGGCTATCTGACTATATTGCATGCTATATTTTTACTAGCCATATATATATATGTATATATATCTTATATAAAACTGTTTTTTGATTTTTTTTTGTTCGGTTTCAACATAAAACCGAAATCGAAATTGAAACCGAACTATTTTATTTTTGAAAATCGCAACCGAAATCGAAAATCGAAAAACCAAACCGTTTATGGTTTTGGTTCAGTTTCGGTCAGGTTTTCGGTTTTTTGGTAATTTTTGTACACCCCTACCCGCAGCATATCTTCTAATATCTGAATTATCCTTTTAGTTTGGCCGTCCGTATGAGGATGAAACGCCATGCTGAAATATAACTGAGACCCCAGAGGCTCCTATAAGCTCCTCCAAAATCGTGACGTGAAATGTAGGTCTCGGTCTAATACTATGGACACTGGCACACCATGTGATCGTACTATCTCATGTGAGACGTGGGTATTCGGGAAAAGGTAAGGGGATTCTGTTTATGTCAGTTATATTTTGAAATTAGAATCGGTAAACATGTAATTTACGATTGTATGTATGTTTTGGTTACTTATTTGAGAAAATCTATAGGGTGAAAATGCAGAATTTTTGGGTTACAGTTTTTGGAAAAATTTGGGATTTCGGATATCATCTCAATTTCGGTTAGAAAATCATATGTTGTATAAAATGGTAGTAAGGAGATGATCGTACCTGTATTTGTATTAAGTTGTACTTCTTGAATTGAAAACGATATGATTACTGTATACCCAAATAAGTGTGGAATGAAATGTTGTATGTAAAATGTTTCAGGTTTTGTAAAACAACTAAGGGCGGCTAATTACCGTATGCTAATGAGTATAGGGACATGAGTTCTAAAATTGTCCAGGTTTTGTAAATCAACTAGGGGCGGCTAATTACCGAACGCTGATGCCATGTCTCGACTAATTACCGTGGGTGAGAGTGTCCGACTCTATATCCAAGGGTATGAAATATCACCTGTTTGTTCTGGCTGGTCACCGATGGGTGTGAGTGGACACCGTATTAGCATGATATCTCTATGAGGCTTTGATTATCGCATGATATTGGGTGCTTAAGTATAAAAACCCCAAAAAGAGATATAAAAGATTAGTGAATTGATTTCAAAAAAAAAATTTAATTAATTAATTAATTAGATATTAGAAAGAAAAAAAGGAAAAAATAATAAGAAAAAATAATAATAATTAAAATTTATTTTTTATTTTTTAAATAAAATATATTATTATTATTATTATTATTATTATTATAAATCTAACATCTTGAAAAAAAAAAATTTGTTTCTTCTCCTACAGCCACCCCCCCACCTTTCTTCTTCTTCTTTTTCTTTTCTTTTCTTTTCTTTTCTTTTACCCCCCTACGCAGCCTCTGAACTTCCATTCTCTCTCCTCACGTTCTCTCTCCCTCTCTCCTCGATTTCGTAACGGATTTTCGCCTGATCGAAAATTTGAAAATACCATTAGACTCTATTTGCCGCTGCCGTCATTTCTACTGAAGCGGATCGGTGGTAGGAGCGGCATAGGCGTATTTCCTGGGGTAAGTTATTTTCCCCTTTTTCTTTAATTTCTTGCAAAATATAAGCTCAATTGACGAACGGACACCACCATGAGAATCTAGGTTCTCGTGGAGGTGTCGGGCCAAAACCCCAAATTTGGGATGCGGCGGTTATTAAGGGGCTTATTTTTAATTCATTAGCATTAATTTAGAAATGCAAAAATATTAAGCATCTGGGACTGAAGTAGGATTTCTGGAATTTAGGGCCCGTGTGAGGGTTGCGGGTGTAATTTTGGGACTTGTAGGCAAAATTTAGAAAATTAAGTGGGGATGTTAAATAATAGTTTAAATATTAATTTGAGGTATATGGAACCTAAGGAAGGTTAGATGAGTATTATTTTGGAGAAATAGATTAATTAATTTGGGAAAAATGTAAATTTCAGAAGTTGAATTTCGAGCGCCAAAGGCGTAGGATTTGGGTCCTAACGAATTTCTCAGTAGCCAGGTAAGGGAATAAACTAAAACAATAATTTTCCATACAGATTATTATTGATTATGAGTGAATTTATTTTCAGAAAAGCATATGTTATAATGTGTATTATGAATGAAATGTACGATTGGGAAAATACTGCTATGATGATTAAAATGTATATGTGTGTATGAGATGTAAGGAATTCACGATTTTAGAATATGAAGCATGGTTTTTTTTTTTACAGCACATGTGTGGCATAAATATTGTTTTACGTGGAATGTATTATGATTTGAAAAATTTTACGAATGAAACATGTTTTCAAGTATTATCAAAAGATGAATTATGTTGTGATGGTTTTGACGATTATATGATAAATGATGTATTTTCAAAATATATATACCTGAAACAATTTTGGCGCGAGGCCATATATTTATGTTATCGGCATGAGGCCGTATTTATGTTATTGGCGCGAGGCCATATATTTATGTTATCGGCACGAGGCCGTATTTATGTTATTGACGCGAGGTCATATATTTATGTTATCGGCACGAGGCCATATTTATGTTATTAGCGTGAGGCCATGTATTTATGTTATCGGCACAAGACCGTATTTATGTTATCGGCACGAGGCCGTATTTATGTTATTGGCGCGAGGCCATGTATTTATGTTTTTGGCACGAGACCGTAATTACTATATTTTCAGCACGAGACCATAATGATGTTATATATATGATCATGTATTTTATGTTATCACCACTAGGATGTTAGTTTAGTTTAGTTCAGGGGCTCGGTACCGTAGCTATATGTGTAGATCAGATATCTACGTCAGATTAGTGCTAACCATCCCACGAGGGGATGGGAGATGGATAGTTGATATGACTTTCATTTAAGTGTGGACGTCCACCTGGCAGTCCGGACTAGGGTGTGGCGGGCTCATCGTACTTACAGACATATTTGATTCGGCAGTGGTCGGCCAGCCATTGTTGGGTCCCGCCTTCGGGCTGCACAACCCGTCATGGGGGGTAATACATGACACCAGCTAACTATTCATCCTGGGTTTGTTTTCAGTACTACAGTTATAACAGACGATTTTATGTATGTTATGATTTATTAACAAATGTGAAAATATATGTTTATCTAGTACGATATGATGGATGTTTACAAAATTATGAAATGTACTGCATATGTATACGTATATGTACCTTAAATATTCATGTTGCCACACAACTGTATTTAGTTTATTTTCTCTTACTGAGAAGTGTCTCACCCCCAAACATTAAATGATTTTCAGGAAATCCAATGAGACCGGCGAGCCAGAGCCACCATTGAGTGATTGGAGCTTCCCTACTTAGAAGGGTAAGCATTGAACTAGGACCAGGAGATTTTTGTTGTATAGTCCTAGTGTTATTTTGACTTTTTGGAGATTGTACATACAAACAGTATTTTGATATATAGAATGCTCTGGTATTATGTTTTATGATTGGATATTTGAGATTTTATGTTTACTACTGCTAGGTTTTCCGCTGTGTTTGACAGATGTCCCCGCTACCCACGGGTTCGGGTTGACCATTTTATTTATTATGTGATATTTTATGTTAAAAAATTGAGGGACGTTGCATTAAGTGTGACGACACCAATCGTATGTTTGATATCGTATGTACTGGAACTGGATAGAATTGTATCGTGTTATGTTTATGTTGAAATAACACTTGTATGCCACACACTGATATAGTCTGTTTTCTTCCTTATTGAGAAGTGTCTCACCCTAAATATACAAATATTTTTTAGGTCCTTAGGGTAGCCGAAACTAGCATCCTAGCATTCGGGAGCGTGGGTGTTGGTTAGCTGCGTAGAGTACTTGTGTAAGTACGGATCTTGTAACCGGGTTGTCATTGTTGGGTTTTGTTGTAACGACCAAAAAAAAAAAATTATTATTATTATTATTAAAAAAATTAATTAAATTAAGAAATTTGAGAATTGTGGGTGTATATATATATATATATATACTTTAATACATATATATGTATATATATATATGTATATGTATATATATAAAAGTAAATGAAGGGATAAAGGGGGGGGGGGGGAAAGGAAAGCTCAGTGGTTAAGCATCTTGGAAACAAAACTGAAGGAGGGAAAGAGAAAAAAAAAAAAAAAAAAAATTCTCACGCTGCGCATAATAGGAAGGTAAGGGAAAGAAAGAAAGAACAAAAAAAAAACTCTCTCAGCTCATACTCGCCACTCCTATTCTCTTTACGATTTCGGGGCAAATTCTCCCCCAATTGAAAATCCGAAAATACCACCGAACTCCATTCTTCGCCACTAACATTTCTACTAAAGTGGATTTGTCGTAGGAGTAATGTGGGCATATCTCCTAGGGTAAGACAAATTCTCATTCTTACCTCAATTTTTCTTAAATTTTAAGTCAAATTGACGATCAGACACCACCACGAGAATTTAGGGATGATTCTTTACAAGTCTAACAGAGCAGATTTCTCATGGGGTCATTGTAGGCATAATCCCAAAACTAGGATAAATGAGTTATTTAGAAATTAACTGTTATTTAATTATTGTAAATTAGGAAAGGTTAAAATAATATTTTATTGGGGATGGTTTGATTGAATCAAGGTTCGGGTGAGCGCTACAGGTATAATTTTGGGAACATTGCAAGCATGGTTCAGGGAATTGGGTAAGGGGGAATAAAATTATATCAGTATTTTATTGAGGTGAACTGGTTATTTACGAGCATATAAAATTTGTTATTTATCTATATATATATTTTTTAAAACAACTTGAGTATTGGAATATGATGATTTTGTTTAAAGTTTATATTTGAGATAATTGCATACGATATTAAATTTGTGTGACATGAGAACAATTTTTCCTAATAAATTGAATATGAATTACTGTGGTATTTGGGTTTTCATGTGGGGATGTTTGGAATAATTATGACATGATGAATGAATTGTTATGTTTGACTCCTGTGTGGAAATGTATTGATCTATTGGGATACTGTGTGGGAAATTAATTAATCTGTTGGATTTTTGTGTGGAAATGCATTGATGCGTCTGTGCGAATTAACTGGTGTGGTTATTTGTATGCATCTCAATATAACATTGGTATGAGGAGGTTGTTATATTGCCTAGATATAAATCATGATATGACGTTGGCAGGTCGAGAAGTTTGTCATATTGTCATTTATATAGGGTAGGACATTTGTAGGTCGAGGAGCTTGTTCTACTGATGTACGACGGGTAGGTCATGGGAATTGGATACTAGTGAACAGTGGTGCCTGTGTGGGCCACGTGTCGCAGGAGTTGGAGCGGTGCTTGTGTGGACCACGTTATATCCTGTGTGGATGATGGCGCCTATATGGGTCATGTTATGTATCCTGTGTAGATGGTGGCGCTTGTGTGGGTCATGTTATGTACCCTGTGTGGGTAGTAGTGCTTATGTGGACTATGTGTAGATAAGAAGTACGTAAGTGCCTGTGTGGGCCACATACTGATATGTACGCAGTTGCTCTGTGTGGGCCACATACTGAGGACATTGGAAGACGAAGTATGAGATGCATGATTCCTGTGTGAATGTGTTGTGCGCATGTGAATTTAATTATAGCATAATAATAATGATACAACATATTGTGAATGCATGTGTGTGCGTGCGGCAAGGTAAACATACCACCGGGGGCTTGTTGAGAAAGACGAGTGCTCTGCTAGGTAGTTTCTTGGTATTAGTGTAAAGAGATGCTACTTGTATGGGCGAGTAGACATTCTGATTCCTAGAAACCTTTGCCTTTAAAATAATAAAGATGTGTATACTGGTGGCGAGGTAATTCTTCACCTGAGGGCTTACTAAGTAAGGTGAGTACTCTGGTAAGTAGTTTTTAGTACCAGAGCAGAGGGAAGCGACTTGTATTGGCGGGTAATCTTCTCTATCTTCGGGGACTTTCGCTTGCGTAAAAATTATGTACTTGTGCATATTGGATGTGTGTATGATATTAGATGTTAAGGATGTTATTAATGGTACATTTTCTTAGTTGTTATTGATATTATATGAGAAACAGTTTATTTTGATATGTAAATATTAAAACTTATTTGTCACACACTGTTATAATTTATTTCACCCTTACTGGGAAGTGTCTCATCCTAATGGATTAACAACTTTTTAGGTTCTTCTAGAGATCGGGTTTAAAGGCCTAGGCTGGGATTGTTTTTGCTGGTTCCTTTTTGGGGTATTGTGAGATACTGATATATATACACATATATATTTGTACTGGATTATGTTTTAAATGCTGGTTGTGGATACAGATGTTTAGAAGTTGTAGTATTCGTTTTTGGGTTGTTATATAGAACTCTGGTATTTATTTGAAATTATTTATTTATGTACTGTTGCGTGCATGTTAATTATGGTATCAGATACAAGTGATTGGAACATGTGGCACCCGAGCCCCACTTGGCGGGTTTAGGGCGCCACATTTGTAGACACCTGGGGTATGTACTGAATTTTGGAACATAGACTTTAGTTATGTATAGACTCTGGTATAGTACGATGTATGTATTAGAAAGAATATTTCCGTTACGTACTTGATGTGAATGGATATGTATGTGAATGTGTATAGAGTGTACGTGTACCCCACGAGGTCGGACCCTCATTCAGTATAGTATCGTGTATGTTTTAATTGATACAGAGACATGTTAGGTTACTATATTCACACTTGGGACCCATCCGCAAGTTCGGAGCGTGACATATACACTGTGCGATCCCTTCGCCCGGTACTCAAACATGTGACTTTGCCCATTTTACTTTTCAAATCATAAATATGCATATTTAGAACATTGTCCATCTTAGAAACATCATAACTAATGCCAACACTACCCCTTGGCTTCAGGTTGTACAATTTACTATAGTCCGACTGAGCCCACCTGGTCCATTAATCCACTAGTGGCACACACTCCAACCCAACCAACTATCTCGATACCTACACTAAAAATCAAATATGTGGTTGCACTGTATCCAGTATCTAGCAACGAAATTGCGCTTTTAAGCTTTTTTAAGGTTTCATATAACATTGAGCTTTTTAAGGCTTTGGTATAATATTGAGCTTTTAAGGTTCTACTAGTAACAAGCTGCAATTTCAAATATCATATATACAAATTATAATAAAACGAATTAATTTGTTTCAAATTTACGAATCACCTGTACAGTTCCAGTATTTTTACAAACTCATTTATTCATACTGTGGCATAAACCGACACACAGCCTCTCGGTTTAACCATTTTCAAATATCTAACTCGGTATATAATTGACACCTGTTTTCCACATTTTCAGATAGCAAAATGGAACTCCAGTTCCCATAGTTCATATACGTATTTACACAGAATCACATATTCTATTTCATATCATATGTCACACTTGTTTGGTCAAAATCCACTATATAACATATATCTCGATAAATATCATTTAAATGGAAAATAAGGGATTCAAGCATCTTCTAAGTTAAGATTAATACAAATAAAGAAGTTTTGAAAAGTTTAGAAATTATACGCCAAAACCCTTATTTTTACAAAAATTGTAAAATCGACTTTTTTACCTAGTGAAACTTCGTAAATAAACAATCAGTACGTGCATACAAACATAAGCTAACTTTTTAGCGATTTAGTTTTCTAAAAAGATTGATGTAAACAAATCCCCTTATCTTTTTCCAAATTGCAAAACACGAACTATACGACTCCTAAAACAGCGAACCGAGTTCTCAAAACCTATAAACCGAAGAACAATACTTCAATGCAATCCTATTTATTACAGATCTATCGAACAAAAAACAAACTTAAACCCTTACCTCGATTTCAAGGTAAAATCCGAAAATCCACAAAATGAAGATCCGATCTGCTATAATCGTAAAAGTTTTCCCCTTGGCCCACGTAGTAACATTGGATCATGGATTCGGGTGACGAACAACAAAGGATCTAAGAGAGAGAGAGAGAGAGAGAGAGTTCGTTGATTCTAGAGAGAGAGAGAGAGAGTGCTTTTGTGTTTCTTAACCACGAAGCAATGAAATAGATATTTATAACTTAGTTGACCTGACTAGACTCGTCGACGACGTTGGGCGCTCGTCGACAAGAAGAAGAAGGGCATTCTGCGACGACGTAGTTGGCCTCGTCAACGAGCTTGAGATTCTAAAATTCCAGAAATCTCTCGGCATACTCTCGTTGATGATCCTTTGGACCTTGCCGACGAGTCACAGAAGAGACTTCATTGACGAGAGAAAGAGCCTTGTCGACGAGCCCTGCTGTTTTTACCTTTTCAAATTCTTTCATCTTTTTCTTATTTTACGGGTTCGGGTCTCTACAATCATCATCATATTTTTATCAATACTTAGGGTTCTGAAGTCAATCCCTTTGAGAGTAATACTTTGAGCTCCCCAAAGTCATGTTGGAGTATTCAAATAGTGATTTTATCACTTGATGAACAAAAGGGATATATATATTTTTTTCTTTCATTTTTGAAGGC
Organism: Malania oleifera; assembly: GCF_029873635.1. Lineage (NCBI taxonomy): Eukaryota > Viridiplantae > Streptophyta > Magnoliopsida > Santalales > Ximeniaceae > Malania > Malania oleifera. The sequence continues at coordinate 10,091,187 of NC_080426.1, forward strand.
AACGCTTACATAATTACGGAAACCGTAATGTGAATTGGTGTCATTAGGGGGTGTTGAAAGGTTGATCATCACTGAAATGATCTATTAATTACCTCCCCTATGCATAAGCGTACTCCCAAACTCTAAATTTGATTTTCACAAACCTTTTGTATGGTTTTTCTTTATTTTTCATGTGTTTAAAAAAAAAATGTGAGGACTATGTTTTTAATTTTTTTTACTGGTGTTGACAAATGCAGTCATTAAACTTTATGCAATTCATGGATTTAAGTTATTGAATTGATCCTTTATAAACTTAAGTTAATCAAGTTGATGAAATGCTTATGTTGCGTTTCAGTCTGCCTCTAAATTATTAACAATTGCCCCACCATTTTTTTTTTTTGCCTACTCTTAACTATCTTTTTGAGCCTCTCATTTACACAGATGAACTCAACTAGAAGCTCCAGACCTTGGGAACTCCTCCAATGGCAAACTCTAACTCCCTCCACCCAACATCAACCATAACAACCAATTTTGTCCCAAAACTCATATATTTCACAACCTTTTTCATTGTCCCCTTCTTGCTACATAACCTCCTCCTTATTGGCACCAAATACGTCCCCTCCCTCCTTTGCATCCATCCCATTTTCCTTTCCACCACCATCGCCCTTGTCGACGTCGCCACTAGAAGAACCTTCTCCATCTTTGACATCGCCTTCATCCGTACATCGTCCACTCTCCACCCATCATCCTCTATTTCTCCTTTGGGAGTCCTTTTGCATTGAGTTAGGGATCTCCCACCTCATATGCCTTAGCAACCTAGCCATTGCATTTTTTCACACATGCTGTCATAATAAAAATCCCACTCTTTCCCTCATTGCCATCCTCCTCAACTCCTTTGAGTTTGAATCCATTATTAGGTTTGCTGAGAATGATCACAACCCTAATCCTAGGCCCAAGATTAAACCAATCAAACCCTAAAGGGTGATTTTGTATTTGTTTCAACACAATAGGCAAGTGAAGTGTATTGCTCCTTTGACCTAATTGTAGTGATCGTTAGACTTTTCCACATTTAAACAAGAATGCAAGCAAATTACCTGTATTTGGTTATGGATTCAAGTTGTTTTTGCTTGTGTTCGAGTTCTCTATGTTGTTGAGCACGATATCTTTTACTTTAGAGACATGACCGGGCTTGTTGGAGAGTGACCGCATGATGCTAACTTAAGAATTTTCTCTAGCCTCGTCTCTCCCTTTCTCTCTCTCTTAGCATTTTGTCAAGTTGGGTTAACCAACATAATGACATTTAAGTAATTTTAGAATTTCATTACATAAATTACGTTAAATTAAAGTTTACGGACCACATTGAATTGAATTTAAGGAATAAGGTTAATGGTTTTTAGCATTTTGTCAAGTTGGGTTAACCAACATAATGACATTTAAGTAATTTTAGAATTTCATTGCATGAATTATATTAAATTAAACTTTAGTGACCACATTGAATTGAATTTAAGGGAATAAGGTTAATGGTTTACCTGTTATATAAATTTACAATGTAAAAAATTTATAAAATTAAATGTCATTTGCATAAGAATGTGGGTCTAATTCACACAAAATGCAGGCATACATAAGTTATATGTATACAAAATATCAAATGAATTTTATTTTTTAAGATAACTCATTATTTTTTTTATTAAACTAGTTGTTTATTTATGTTATTACGGAATACCCTCACAAAAAGATTAGAATCGGAGAGCTCATATTCACTTAAAATAAAAGTTTTGACAGATCAATGGTGCCCGAGGAAGGAACTTTAATGACAGTTTCGTCCATTTTTATACCAGAATAGTATAATACCGAGCCTGCTTTGCTGTTCAAGAAAAGAAAAGAAAAGAAACAAAAAAAAACACCCCATTGTCCCGACATGAGTGAGCCCTAATTAATTATATTAGGACAAAATTGCCCCTAAATGTCCAAAAGTGACGGAATCGCATCTCATAAAACAAAACTACAACTACACGAACAGCTACTCAGCTGAATCTGATACTTAAAAAAAAAAAAAAAAAAAAGAAGAGAAAAAAAATCGGTGTATAGCACAAACAGCTAATAAAGCTGGCGAAGTTTTAAGAATTCTAAATCTCAACCAATTGTACTAAAATCGCTCCCTCTCTCTCTCTCTCTCTCTCTCCCATCTTGGCAACAGTTGCTTCATCGTTCACACTGCAAACAGTTCGTTCGATTGCTCAAATGTAGAGTTGCTGATGATTCTAGGTTAGAGGAAGAGTGCCTGTTTCTGTCTGCGAGTTGCCGAGAGAGAGAGAGAGAGGGGAGAGTCAGAGGCCGCCATGTCTGCGAGCTTCAGCCCTTCGCGAAGCCCTGCTAGCTTGCGGTTGCAGTTGGGCAGCGGAGTCTCGAGGCTGAGATCTTCGTCCTTCAAAAAGCCGCCGGAGCCTCTCCGGCGAGCCGTCGCCGATTGCCTATCCTCCTCGTCCGCCTCCCACCACGGAGGCCCTTCCACCGTCGTCTCCGAGGCCTCGAGGACTCTACGGGTCAGCAATTACATCACCATGCGGTTTAATTGTTTGTGTTCGATTAGATCTTGATGCTTGGGGTCTGTTTGGCGTCTTTGGGGCTTGGAATCTAGGATTTGCTGTGCTTGTTTTGCAAATTACTGGAATTTCTGAGCTCAGTTAGTTTATATGTGTGTGTGTGTGTGTTTTTTTTTTTTTTTTTCAGATTTTATTTACTGTTTTCAATTTAGGAATATAACGCTGACGGCCAGATCCTCTTCTCAAATTAAATTTGTGTCACAATGCTGTTGGTTTTGTTGATGTTAAGCTTTGGCTTTACATTTGATTAGCAGGATATTCCCAATTAATTATTGGTAGTAGTTATAGAAGTTGATTCTGCTTTTGCTGTTTTTTCTTGGAGAGAGTGCTTGACGTGGTTTCTTTAATTAGGTTGTTTGTCTGATTACGTATTAAGTGTGTTTGACTAATTTTGGTAGGTGTCGTTGTAGCTTATTTACCTAATTATCACGCTAGCAATTGACAACACAGTAAATTCTCCTATAATCCTATACGAGAATTGGGCGGAGATGGAAATTAAATTGTCTTATCTTTTATTCTCATAGCTCTATCCCACCCTTGGTGTTAATTCACAAGGGTATATTGACAATCATTTCTAGAAATGTAGTGTCATTTGGGGAACTGTGAAGAGAAAGCTAGCATGCACATATCTGTATCTTAAGTTAAATAATTCCTTTCTTGATGAGGGTCTATGCTGCCTGCTATGAAGTAGAAGTAAAGATTGAGAAATGTACATGCTGCATTTGTGGAATTGCTTTTTTATCTTAAACTGGTGTCCACATTTTTCTGGCAAAGCAAATGACATTCTATATTGCACTTCTGGGATGATATGCAAACTTCACTGAAATGGGCATAACCTATTGAAAAGTGTAACACCCAGTGCACAAGGCTCCCCTGCTATTGGGGGCTAGGGAGGGCAAGATGTGAGCCCCCAAGTTAGAACTGTTTATGTGTGCTTGGTACATTTTGGAATTTTACAAATTATATTGTCTATTGCAGGATTATCTGGCAGCGACTGCGACAACTGACCTGGCTTACAGTGTGATTTTAGAACATACCCTTGCAGAGAGGGAGCGCAGGTATCTGTAGGACATTTTTTTTCAGTGATGCATACTTGATGCAGTTCTAATAGACCTTATCTTACTAATAGAATGCTACAACTACACCCTGTTCTATTATACATGAATTTATGTATTGATAATTATGTGTAACTGTTCTGTTAGGCAGTATTAATTGTTTTCCCAGGTGGGTGAGTAGAGTTGAATGCTGGTGATAAGGTGGCCTAGTACGTTATTGTTTATGAATTTGCCATAAAAAAATTGTGAAGCAAATTTTTGGAGGGGCACTGCGGAATAGGAGATAAGAGTATACATTATGGATTTGTCTGTGAGGTTCTGATTGTTGCATCAGTCAACGGAATATTAATTCACATAGATAGTGATGATTGATAATGCTGATCTGAGTTGAATGATGGCAATGTAAAAGTTAGTCGGAATGGAAATAGAGATCATGATGAGGAAATTGGCTAAGACCATTCGGTCCTATAAAATGAAGGCCAATGAATGCACTTGTAAGGTAGATTGGTTTGTTTGAAGTTGAGGTGCCACATGAACAAGAGGAAGGTTGTAAAATACTTGCATCAAGATTGTGAGAAAATATATGATTGGTAATGATTGCACAGTATGATTGGCAAAAAGACTTCATGTAGCTGTTCCCAAGTTGTTGAGTTTAAGTCTATCGTGAGTTGGGTTGAGTAGATTTCAATAGATGAGACGGTTGAGGTTGACTATTGGGGGTTGAATGAAACTCACCACTTAACTAAAGGGTGAAGTGGTCAACTAATAAACACCAAGGTGAAGTGGTCAACTGATAAACCCCTTATTAAGCACTTGGTTTTCTTGTGTGGGAAGCCTGCTGCTCAGAGCATTATTTTTCTTGTGTAAAAAGCCTGCACTGCTCAGAGTGTCGTACTGTTGAATTCATCAAATCTGTTATTTGAGATCTGTTTCTATATGCACAGTGTACCTTCATTGGATTGTGGTTTTTCTATGTGCACAATTTGGTATATCTAGCTTCGTCTAAAGACTAAGCGAGCTAGAAGTTGTGAAAGGGAGTGGAATTTATGATCCAGATTTGAATTATTATTACAACTGTTCTTTTTATGCGTCCATTTTCATTTCCTTGTGCTATATAATCTATATTCTGCATGTACATGACTTTCTTTAATTTTTATTTTTTATTGAATTTTCTTCTTCTGGACTGCTTTTGAAATTATAAGTATGACAATGTAATAGAATTTTATTTTGCACCAGCCCAGCTGTTGTTGCAAGGTGTGTGGCACTTTTGAAGCGGTACCTTTTACGGTATGTGCCTTTTTTTTTTTTTTAATTTTTTATCGCAGCTATTATTTTGGATATGGAAATGTGAAAAACATCATGCACTGATTGTGACGTGTTCAACAAAATTTTCATTAAACTTGCTTCTTTATCATTGTGCAGTTGCGTAAGAAATTGAGTTATGGTATTTTCTCTCTGTCAAGATTCTACTGAATGGTCATAATTTTTAAAGCCTCTTGTGTAAAGAATCATTTGACAATGTTGCTTCATCTGCTAGTATTTGCGATAAAAAATGTTGTTTTGTCTGCTAGTATAATTTCTTATCGTTGCATCAAAGGCATTGTGCAGTTGCGTAAGAAATTGAGTTATGGTATTTTCTCTCTGTCAAGATTCTACTGAATGGTCATAATTTTTAAAGCCTCTTGTGTAAAGAATCATTTGACAATGTTGCTTCATCTGCTAGTATTTGCGATAAAAAATGTTGTTTTGTCTGCTAGTATAATTTCTTATCGTTGCATCACAGGCATTGCTGGTTCATTTATGGGTAGGGTTCAGTTTATGTGCCCTCGCTGCTTGTGTTGGTTGGTGATTCCAAATCTTGGGTTTGTGACTTGTTGGAGGTTTATTTTGTGCAACGATGGGGACTACTTTGAATACATTCACTATGTTCTATCGGCATGGTTTGGCTGAGTAAGCCAACCAGCATTTTAATTTGCTTTTATTCGGGAATCAATATGTTTTTGCTGATTGGACGGTGTTAATTTATAATGCTAGGATATCGGGTTTAGTATTTGCACAATGGATCATTTCTTTTGTATAGGAAAGAGACTGACTGTGAATGAAACATTTATTTCTTCTGATCAAATATGATTTATGCTCAATTTACTGAGGGCTAATGTAATATATACCGAATATAATGCATTGTTAACTCTAGATGTGAGAGTAGGGTTCTTCTTCCCAGTTTCATATCTTTCTTGTCATTTTGAGTAGTATAACTTTTAAGCATCATTTCCTTTGTTCAAACCACTGTGTAAATATGGGACCTGAGATGGAAACTAAAACTTCGTCCATAATCTGAAGAAGCTGTTAAACTTGCATTATCATATCCAATATTGATATAGCGTTTCACAAGTAAATGCTATTTCTCATGGGAACCCCATCACAGGATTCCAACACAGGCGTGTGTTCTGCGCAAGGTGTGTTCCCCCCTTACCTGCTACCCTTCCCCTGCTCTCCCTTCTCTCTCAATCCCCTCTGCCTGGCGGTGCTACAGCTGCTGGGGCACAGCTGCTGACAATGCTGCTGCCAGCTGCTAGTGCAGCAATTTTATCCCTCTAGTTTTCTTCTCTGCTTTGCTCTCTTTCTCTAGTTTTTATTTATTTTTATTTTTTGACCTGTGTGTTATGTAAACAAGGAGGGGGGTGGGGTGCATGTGTGAAGGATGGGAAGCCTGGAGATTGAAAATCTCTGTTACAGTCTGTTAGGTGGGTTGAAAGAAGAGAAGGGTGGAGACAGGGTTTCATTTCAGTGGGGGGTGTAAAGCAGAAGAAACCAATAATAATAATAATAATAAGGGCTCCACATCACTCCCTGAGCCGCGATGATTTGCCTCTGATGAACAGCATTGTCAGGGTTTCCATAGGCATGTTTATACACGATGTGGGTTTATGAGGATATGGAATCCATTTGGGAAAGGATTGGGGCTACTGGATCTTTGTGATTTCACTTACTAGTGACTTTTAAGTTTTAGAGCATTTAACTGATTTTCCTCAAGCAGCATGATCTTTTAATCTTGGTCCCTCAAAAATGATCCTGGAGGAGTGCTGCTTTTGGAAATGGTGCCGATTGCATACTGGACACTTGAGGGTTCTATTTGGTTTACTTTTTCCATATCAGTCGTAAATGGGAGCTTCTGAGAAGTGATGTACTTATGGTGCCTTAGAAGCACTAGAAGTCTAGGCCTTCTTGGATTCGACTTTGAGATTGATTTACTTATAAAAATAACATTTACTGCATGGTTCTATATATTTAGAACACTAGAACAGGTCCTTCTGTTCCCCTTGGAGGTTTTAGTCATTTCTGGAAATTCTGGATGTTCCATTGGCTTATGGTTGTATATTCTTTAGTCTTCTATCTCAGCTGATCTGAGGGTGATTTTTCAGCTAAGGGCAAATATAACATGGTAATTATTGATGGGTACACTTTGCATTTACATCCCTATATTTTGCATTGTCGCAGTTCCTTCGTCTCTCTCACTCCTTTTTTTTATTTTTTATTTTTGGGTTGGGGGGAGGGGAGATTGTGTAAGTTTTTATGTTTGCGTTGCCACTGTTCCGTTCTCTCTCTCTCTCTCTGCGTGCGCACGTGTTTTTCAAGGGGAATCTTGTGTGGGTTTTCTTTGCTTTTTATAAGAATTAAGGAGTGATGCACCTCTTGTAATTCATTTTTTCTTTACATCCAATGAAATTGTCATTTCTTATGAGCTCCATTTGGATTGAGAATTTTATGAGACAAAAGGGAAGGAAAATAAAATAAAAAAATGAAGCATATTTCTATTTTGTTTTCTCTTTGTATGGAATACTATTAAAAACAAAAAAAAAAAAAATTCAAATATGATTAAAAATTAAGAAAAATGAAAGGTCAATTACATGTAAAATAAAAATTCATGGATTTACTTTGTATTTAGGGTCCGTCTTGTATTATTTTTGTTGTTTGTTTCTTGTTTCTATATTGTGAAGAAACAGATTATGACAACACTTTTGTTTGCGTTGCCAATTTTCTATTTTTTTTGTTGGCTTTTCAATTGTTTTTTGAAAAAATTGAAAACCAAGGGTGACTTTGGTACCACTATAAAAAATTATGAAAATGAAAATCAGAAAAAGAAACTAAATACTAGAAACCAATAACCTCTTTGGTTAATATTTTAAAATTAAGATAAATTAAGAACTTATTTTAAAAAAGGCTCATTTTCATCTTTAAAACAAATAATATTTTAAAAAATATGATTAAAATAATAGAAGTGCAAAATAATAAAAATAAAAATAATTATAATAAAAATAAAAATTATTATAATTATTTTATTTAATTGTTATATTTTGAAAATTCACTTTATAGTGACAATCTTATTGTACATGACAATTGAAAAATAGTAAAAATATTTTTGTAATTGATTTTTATTCTTTTTTAATTGTTTTGAAATTTAATGTATATTTTTATTTTAATTATATTCATATGATCATTTTATTTTGATTTTAAATAAAAAGTGTGTATAAAATGAATGATTTAATAAAAAAAAAAACTATTTTTGGATAACTAAATTTTTCGGCAAAAGGTTACCAAAGCAATTGAAAATAAATAAAAATATGATTTTCATTTTTTTTCAAAGAAAACTGAAAACCGAAAAAAGAAATAGAAAATTGGTAATATAAACAAACACATTTTCATAAACTATTTCTTCATTGTACAGAATTTGAAACAAAAAATGGGAAACATCAATGATACCAAATTGGCCATTTTTTATGGTTTTCTATTGTTTTGGCAGCTAGAGTACTTAGTACCCAAAATTAACTGTTATGTATTCAATTATTCATTTTATACATAGTTTTTTTATTTAAAATTAAAATATATTATCCCTGTGAATAATATCCGTTAATTTTTCTAATTTTTTTTAAAATAATAATAAAATTCAATTAAAAATATTTTACAAATTTTCTAGTGTTATGTACGAAAAGATTGTTCTTGTAGCACTAGACAATGAATTTTGAAATATAATAGTTCAATAAAATAATTATAATAATTTATATTTTTATTATAATATTTTTAATTTGTATTTTTTGAATTTTTATTTTTTTAATTATATATTTTTAATTTTTATTTGATTCAAGGACAAAAATGGGCATTTGTTCAACCAAGTTTATAGATCTTTTAGTTTTAGAAGTATTAACCTAACAAGTTGCTAGTTTTTGGTTTCTAGTTTTTGTTTTTTGTTCTTAGTTTTCATTTCTGGTTTTTGTTTTCATAATTTTTGATAGTGATACCAAATGACCCCTTATCCTTTCTTGTTTTCCTTGATAACTAAGCAGGAAAAAGAAAAATTCATTTCCTTTCCCTTGCTCACCAAGTTCCAAACAAGGCCGTAATGAAATATATTTAAATCCTTGCAATCTGCCTTAACATTTCAAATGTGACATCTGTGGGCTTTAAATCAACTTGATTTCATGAGCATGCACTTCCAAAGAAAGGTTGAATGCATAGATGACTTAATGCATTTTGTCTAAGAATGTGAACCTCTTATGTGTGTGTGTGTGATTGGGAGACCCAGCAGTAAAGATCTAAAGTCAATTTAATCTGCACAGAGCAACCCTTGATAATATCCAAGCCATGGGGAGAGAGAGAGAGAGAGAGAGAGAGAGAGAGAGAGAGAGAGAGAGAGAGAGCTTGGATATTATCAAGGGTTGCTTTGTGCTGATTTCCAGCAAATTGACTTTAGATCTTTACTGTAGGGTCTCCCAATTCGACTTCCACCATAGCCATGGACATCTATTAATTGACAACTCAACCTGGTAAAGCCCATTCACACCCTTAATCTTTCATTATTTTCTTTTAGTCTCTAGGAAAATGAAGTGGTGATTGCCCAGAAAAAATAAATGTTGAGTTAGTCATCTTGTTGATCAATTTGCTTTTGGGAAGTCTCTTTATTGTAGATGCCTCATCCATTATGATTGGCATGCGTTGTTTTGTTCTCATATATGAATTATCTCTTAATAAAGTTAAACCACTCTTTTTTTAGTGGCTTCTTATCTCATGTGTGCTTGGATTCCTTATGGATGCTGCAGTCTGCAGATATAAACCCCGACTACCCAGTCTACTAGTCAACCTGATGAAAACCAATCTGACCTTTAATATATCACTAATTTTGTTCAGTCACTAGGAAAGAGGAAATGGTGATTGATAAAATAATTTGAGTTGATCATTTGGCGAGTCAAATTGATGATTTGGAGGGCAGGCCTTAGATTCAATAGTATGGTTGCTCCTTTGTGACCAGTGGGTCATGGATTCAAGTCTAAGGAAACAGCCTTTCTGCATAAAAGCAGAGGTAAGGTTGCATACATTGTGACGAACCTCCCCCTACCCTCGCAAAGCAGGGATCCTTTGGCCTGGGGACAACCTTTTTTATTTTGCGATTCAAATTGTTAGTAGAAAATCTCCTGAGGTCACTTGAAATTTTGGCAGTGGGGGCTCATCTCTGCTTCAGATGCCTCATGCATTATGATTGGTGGGTGCTTCTTTTTTGTATATGGATTGTTTCTATATAAGGTGAAGAATTGCTGTTATATTGTTTCTTTTATCGAATGAGCGCATATATCCATTTGACATGCTGCAGATATAAACCTAGTGAGGAGACATTGCAGCAAATTGATCGGTTTTGTGTCAACACAATTGCTGAGTGTGATATAAACCCAAACCGAAGATTGTCACCGTGGTCACGATCTTTAGACCAACAATCGGGAGCATCTATAGCATCTGCAAGTATTTCTCCTTTGCCTGTATCTAGTTTTGCATCAGCAGCACTTGTAAAGTCCTTGAATTATGTTCGTTCCTTAGTGGCTCAACATATTCCAAAACGGTCATTCCAACCAGCAGCTTTTGCTGGTGCACCTCCTGCATCAAGACAGTCACTTCCAACACTGTCATCTCTGTTGAGTAGATCGTTCAATTCTCAATTAAGCCCTGCAACTGGTGGGGAACCTTCAGAGAACAAAGATGCTTCGACCTTATCCATTTCAAATGTATCGAACATTGAGAAAGTTGATGTTGTGGAAGATATTGAATACATTGCCCTTGATGTTTTAGCATGGCGCTGGCCTGGGGAACAGCAGTTCCCTTTGGTTTCTCCTGAGAGGTAACTGGACTTTTGCATGTGCCTTTTCACTTTCTAGGTAGTAATGGTTTTTCAGTTCGAAGTTTGATATGGGTTTATGTGGTCCTGTGGTTCACTCTTTTGCTTAGAAACCTGAAATGACATGTAATATGATGCAGTGACTGTGTTTTGAATCCCCAAGACATGAGTACGCATAATTTCCTTGAAGTAGGTGCTGCAGCTTTACTTGTAGGAGACATGGAAGCAAAAATGAAAGGTCAGCCTTGGCAACATTGTGGAAGTGCTGATATGCCTTATCTTGATCAAATGTTGCAGCCTTCTTCTGTCACAACAGCTACCAATTCTGCCTCTGCTCGCCCTCATTTGAGAGCAATAACAGCTTCTAAACGCAGTAAACAAGCCCCTCATCAAATATGGCATGTTCTTCTTGCTCAAATTGTTGCTTTTACGACTCTCACTTCATTTTAAATTATTTAGTTTCATTTTTTGCTCTAAAATCAATTCCATATTTTTTTTTATAAAAAACATGTGACCTTCAGGTTTTAGTGTGATAACTGCTTTCTTTTGTTCTTCATTAAAATTTTCTTGACATAGGTTGCCTTCTATAAGTAACAATTGTGGTTTCAAAGCGACTTAACATGCATTGGATTGCATTTGGGTTTGGATAATGTTGGTCGATCTTTTCAATGCCTAATCTGATTAATTTATTGTTGAATTTTGATATCTGGTTTCAGTTGGGGTGGTCCCAAGTTTTTGAACCATACTCACTTATTGAGCATGTTAGGCTGGCTTGCTGTTATTTGAGACTTCTATGCAAGTTGGCAACTGTCAACGTGCCTGCATCTTTGTCTGTTATGTAAATGATATATGTTTCCATGTGACGTTCATGTTTCCATTATGATAAAATGAAGTGCAGTAGACAGGATTTGTACTAATAGGAAATATTGTAGGGATATTGTAAATGTTACCGTATACTAGTATTTGATGATGAAAAAGGCACACCATTTTAATGATTTCTTTATTGTTGTGCATCCCATGTGGGTGCTCAGAGTTCATTTAAAATAGTTCTGTGTCTCTGCTCTTGACTATTATCATACCCATGGCACACCTCATCTGGTCATAGGCGTCTTATAAAACTTTCATAAAACAGTTAGATTTTTCAACCTTTAAGGGATTTTATGATTGCATAAGTACATAGCACAATAGAGTTTTGTGTGCGCAGTCATGCATAAATTTTCCTTACTATCGAATAGGTTTTATGTTCAGACAATAGATTTTTTTGTATGTTTTTTATCTGCATGCATGTGTTATCAAGGTTTCATACTTTTGAGTTGAACTCTATTGAGTGAATTGGTTTATGGTGAGTTGTCTGAGATAAAAAAAAAGGCTTTAAAACCACAGCTTTTTAATTATTCATGGTTTTAAACTTTAATGCTCAGTTTCATGCAAATTTATTGCAACTAACTTATTGTTTTTCAGGGAGGATTCTCTTGTTAGTACATTCCGCCCACGTGCGCGGCCCCTGTTCCAGTATCGTCATTACAGGTACAAATTGTGATCCTGATGTTTTTTGAATAGTTATTTTACATGTTTGTCTAATATTGCATAGGACTCACATGTTAGTTAATGAGAATCAATCTTATGCTATTGGTAGTAGCACACTGTTTGGTTCTATCACCAGCCTGATTGTGTATTGACATTTTTTATTTTACTTTTTCTCTATTTAATTTTTTGGAGTTTCTGTTTCTTGTGATTTTAGATATCTTCTTATGAGAAACTCCATTTTACTATCCATAATTTTCCATTCAATTTTGTTTATCCTCGTCTGTTATTGCACCATGATGGTTAGTTTGTCAACTGGTGTGATTCGTGTGGTTGAAGTTGCATTCATGATTGAAAAACTTATCAGTTTTCATGATTGATATCTCTCTCACTTACACATTTTCATCTCATCAAATGTTTTGTTGTTGATCAGCGAACAACAACCTTTGCGATTGAATCCTGCGGAGGTGTGCGAGGTTATTGCTGCAGTTTGCTCAGAAACATATTCATCAAATTCTAATCTCATGACAGTTTCATCCAGATTGAATAATAGCAGTGGAAAGCCGTCGATGGATGTGGCTGTGAGCGTCCTTATCAAACTTGTTATTGACATGTATGTTTTGATGCCGCTGTTTGCTGGTATCCTTTGGTCTCATTCTTGAATGGCATATTTGTGACCTCTCTCTACCCGTGTGTGTATAAACTACCTGTTATTCAATACTCTTTTCATGGTATTTGTATTTTGTTATGTGCTATCCAATATTCTGCTCATTATAACTACTGTTTATTAAGTGGAGGCTTGGAAACATCTTGCTTCTCCCCAACTAGTTTCTTTATGTTGTCTTGATTTTGGGTTTTTTGGAGACTTTGTTTATTCTAACATAATCTCCTTGATATTTTATCACTTACTATTTTTTTTAGAAAGAAAATTATATTAATAAATGAGAACATATACAAGATAAAGGACAAGAAATCCACCCATAAGCAAACAAAGAAAAGCAACGGAATGAACAATTAATGAAACAAAATGCCCAATCACTCACAAATAGACTCAAAGGAACTCCTGGAAGACCACCAGCATAGACGACCAACGTGAGGCAAAAATGAGCACTTTATACCAAAGCAAGTGAAGAGGGGGAGCCTTTTTCTGAAATATCCTTGAGTTCCTTTCTAGCCAAAAGCACCACATGATAGCCAATAGACTGCAATGCATAAAATTATATAATCTCCAAGATGTCATGAGAAACAACTCCAGAATCCTTGGGACATGGGGAAAAGAATATTCCACAATCTCCGAACATGGGGACAGTGTAGAAAAAGATGGGCAGTAGTCTCACTGCTTTTCTTGCATTTAAGACACATCAGGCGACAAAGCTTTATTAAGCCTTCTCTTTCGTAAACAATAACAGGTGTTTATCCCAATCAAAATCTTGCAAAAACAAAAGCTTTAACGTTAGAAGGAATCTTCTCCTTCCAAATAAAAATTTTCAGTGAGGAAGGACTGCCAGTCAGAGTTTGAATAAGATAGGAATAGAAGTATTTTAGGGAAAAGAACCTGAACTATCAAAAAACCACAATCTCTTGTCCAAGGAAAGGAGCAACCGACATGAATTGGGATAGAGCTCAAAGATGTAAACTTCCCTACCTCTGTGTGGTTTAAGGTTACAAAAGAACTAAAAAAGACTACAAGAATTTTAAGAATCATTTAGACTATAGAAATGAATATAGGAGCATTAATGGTGGAAGGATTATGCAGTCATGGAACATGAAGAGGAGTATTCCTATCCACAAATCCTCCCAAAACCAAATTTTTTAGAACCATCGCTCATGCACTGAGTTAAAGAGATAAAGGTGGGATAAATTTGAATAAGAAATTTCCAAGGACTAGCATGGGAAACATTACCCCCCACCTTAGCATCCCAACCATTCGTATGGAGGCTATATTTACTTTTGATTACCTTATGCCAAAGGATTCAGTTTCTAAAAGAAAACTCCCCAATCATTTTCTTCTAAAGGGACGTTCTCGTGCACTAAGCTCCCAATCCCAAATCATCCCTTAGATTTTGTCTTTTTCAAATTGTCCCAGCTTACTAAATGATCTTTCCTACCCAAACCCTACCCCCAACAAAGAAAATCTCTCATAAACTTCTATTTTTTCAGCCACTCATGGTCAGTCACTCTTCAACAAGATACCTAAAAAAGGTAGGGGGAGGATATCACCCAAAAGAAGACCTATGTAGCCAAAGGTCACTCCTGCACTCTACAGTCAGCTAACAAAGCATTGCTCGAAATTCCTTCTGCGCTAAAAAATTCTAGCCAAACTAGACTTAGACATTAATATTGAACCCCATGATGATCTAAAATCTGTAGAACTGTTGAAACATTCTTAAAACCCCCAGTTTCCCTAACCCACATTCCAAAAACAGAATAGCATCATCAGTAAATTGGAGATGGGAAACAACAACCTCCTCTATATGCACACCAATCCTCACACCTAGATAACATCCCACTCAAGGAGTCAACCACTAAAGTATACGAGAGAGGGTCAGAGTATCACCTTAACACAAACCCCTCAATGCCAAATAATAAGTTTGAGGTTGACCATTTTCAATCACTGAAAATGTAGAATAGTAAAATCAACCTCTAATCCACTGTCTCCACCTATCCCAAAAGCCCTTCTTACTTGAGACCCAAAAACCCCAATTGGCTCTACCATAGGCCTTCTCAAGATCCAACTCAAAAACAATCTCATGCCTCCTACTCCTCATATGCCCTACTACATTCCCACAAATACTGCCTGGGAGATGAAATAGTAGTCCTACTCAACACCGCACAGATTCCAGATTCGTTGGGATAAAATCTTTGTTAGAATATTAAATAACCGGTCACCAAGCTGATTAGCCTATAATCCCTAGCATGTAAACATCGATCCTTCTTGGGCACAAGAGTGATAGAAGGTAGAATTAACATTCTTACTTACTCCTATATTAAAATAAAACTCTTAAATCACTATCAAAAGATTGAGGTAATGTGTGTTTCATTACTTATTTGTAATGCCAATTTCTGCTCGACCATTAAGTTATAAGATTAATAATTTCTTTGATATTCTGTGATATTGAATGTTTCAATCTTGGCTAACCTTTGTTTCAGTAAGTTATGTTATTTTTTGTTGAAAATAAACTTGTCTCTGGCATGGAGGCTGGCTATTTTTTATCCTTATGGATTGGCATATTCTTGGGAGAGACATTAGGATATAGATCATGTGAGAAGTTCTAGAAATTTTTTTTCAAAATTTCTATTCTCAGTCAAAATTTGTGGTTATGGGTATTCCATTATGTTGTATGATCCATATAATTAATAGACCATAAAACCAAAAGAAGTTTATTGATCAAACAAGTGCTGCTTTGTATAATCGTCTTTGAAGCAAGATAGAATTCCTCATCATCCCCGCGTATTCTTGTCCTTTGGATGATGTTATTTGTTCTCTTTCAAACACATTTCTAAATCAATCATGGGATGAGGTGATCAAAATAGTTTTTTTGTAGGTATGTTCTGGATTCTGGGATCGCTGCTCCTCTCACTCTGTCTATGCTTGAGGTGCTGCGTCAATTACATATTTATTTCTCCTGATGATAATACATTGAAAGATACTTATTCTCTATGATGTTGTCTTTCAGGAAATGATTAGCTCCCCGAGATCAGCTTCTAGGGCTCGTGCTTTTGATTTAATTCTGAACCTTGGGGTTCATGCTCACCTGTTGGAACCAATAATTGTTGATGATACTTCCACAATTGATGAAGAGTACTCTCAAGAGTTATATTTTGACAATGAGTCTCAATTTGGTACACGACAACAGAGAAACACAGACTCCTTCAAGATAGAAGCTTCCTCAGCTATTGATAAATTTGAGTTTTGGATTTTAGGCATTCTTTATGAGATTCTTCTTCTTCTTGTTCAGGTACAACTAATCTGTCATATTTGAGCTTTTCAACCTTAGACAAAGTATTTTAACCTTTGAATTTATTTTATTTCTGTGCAGATAGAGAAATTGGTTGAAGAATAAAAAATAGAACTGATAATAACTTTGTTTTGTAGCAACAACTCTCTCTCTCTCTCTCTCCCCCCCCCCCCCCTCACCCAAAAAAAAACCCTAAAAAGAAGTCAGGAAAAAAAAACCTACTTAAAGAGCAATGCTCAAATTTTTGAAGAAAAAACATAAAGAAAAGGGGAGATATGACTAAAATTTTTAATGGTGTTTATAAATTTGAAGGTGTATTCAGGATAAGGATATATTTCATATTGTTTTAGTTGTGTGCTGAATGGCATCTACGTTGCTAAATGGATCTTGAGCCCCCCCCCCCCCCGACCTTGTTGTGTGGTGAGATGCCCGACAAAGACTGGTAGGCTTCATGTGTCTGTTTGTGAGAGCCCCATCTAGGGCATGTGGAATGCTGTCCTTTACTATTTGTATCAAGGTGGATGCCACTGACCTAAATAAGGGCAGATACCCAGAGGCATGCGACACTGCAATGACACTGCTTATGTCATTTAGTTGGTAGGCTGGGGAAGCTTTTTGGAATGACCAAGGTTGCTGAGTTCAGTTCTTTGAGTTTGGCATGTGTTGGTAGGTTAGGTAGCTCATAAGCATTAATTGCCCTTGGGATGGCTTGGAGAAACAACTGGCGGCTGGAATGAGCACAAGCTGACACCTCCTCCCCCTTCCCCATGGCCCCATAAAAAAAAAAATGAATAAAGAACCACCAACAGAAAATACCCAAAACTTTTTCCCACCAAGGTATCATGCCTGAAGCTAGCCATGGGGATAGTAGCGCTTGCTTCATTGTGACTAGTGGCATGCACAATGTCATTTATGCCAAAACAGTGATGCTTATGCATACAGTGGTTATAGGTGCAGTGTATTTGAACCCTTGCCCCACTAGGGTAGGTGCCTACTATATAGGATAATTTATGCCTCTTATAAGCCTTGAGAGGGCTCAAGCACCTCTTTAATGAATCAAGCATCATCACATCCATCATCCTAGACATAGAATTGGGATTCTCACTCTGTGCTTCTATTTCTAATCCCCTGCTTTTATAGTCCACACCATGCTTTCTACCCAAGCTCCACCTCCTGATGCTGTCTTAGTATCTTGCCATCTTACTTGGAATACTGTGCCCCAGCAAAAAAAAATCCCATCTTCAACAAATTTAAAGATCTCAAAATACTCATGTCATGTTTTATATAATTTAACTTGTGATTTGTTTTGTATTAAAGTTTCCACATGGACCTTGGATTAAACATGGACCGACATGTCTGATAACAGATAAAAATTGGATCCCTGTTTTTAGAATTTGGAATTAAATCTGATAGAACATATTTGAATCTAGCTTGCTGTATTTTATCTTTGCTAAACATATTTGAAGTGCATTATTAAAGGTTGAATGCTGGAATGTCTTCTTGACGGAAAATGAATGGGCTCTAATAATAATTACTTTGTAAGCTATTTGTGTTTTAGGTTTTTTTTTTTTATTTCAAATAAATACTTTTGATAATATCTGTTGTCAAATATTCATCATTTTTGTTAGTTCATTTAGCAAATAGGTATGCCTCTTCTCTTCTTTATGTATGACTTAGCATTGCAATAACATTTTCCGCTGTTATTTATTTATTTATTTATTTTTACAGAAAGAAGAGAAGGAAGAATCTGTTTGGGCATCTGCCTTTAGCTGTTTACTCTATTTTGTCTGTGATAGAGGCAAAATTTGGAGGAACAGACTGAAAGGTCTTGATATAAGGGTGAGTGGTTTCCTTGCCTTCTATTTATTTTTTCATTTCCCCGTGAATTTATTGTTCTGTACATTTGCTGCTCCAACGAGGGAGAATCCTTCAACATGGGAAGTTAGTTCTTGATGGCGATAGTGACATGCCCATTTTTCTCTTGGCGCATGTTGCAATTTGACTTTTATCAATTAGAAAACCACGTAAAGTTCTTGATGAAAAGAACATATAGCCATTGACATGGCTCATTGCATCTTTTAAGTCTCTTTTTTTAAGACCTAGAGGGGCTTAGTTTTGCTAATTGATGTTGGCAATCAAAATTAGTTGAGAAGAACCAAAAATAAAGTTCTCTTTATTTTTGCATGTTAGCTTTCAATTTTCATAACTCATCCCCATTTGACTGAGTTTAGAACATATAGCCATTGACATGGCTCATTGCATCTTTTAAGCCTCTTTTTTAGAACCAGAGGGGCTTAATTTTGCTAATTGAGGTTGGCAATCAAATTTAGTTGGGAAGGACCAAAAATAATATTCTCTTTATTTTTGCACGTTAACTTTCAATTTTCATAACTCATCCCCATTTGACAGAGTTTATCAGAAATTTTAGCTCTTTTTTCTAATCTATTGATTTCTCTGAACAAGCCTCTTCGGCATTTGGATATCATTACTACCCAAATCTAATTTCTGAACTTCTGTATGTGTAATTATGTAGTGCTATGTCTGACCTGTTAAAGTTCTTTTCTACTCTACTATTTTAGCAAGCCTTATTACAGCGTTCTTTATAAATCTCAGGTTTGATCTAAATTGTTCATCATCTATTTGCAGGTTATTAAGACACTTTTGGAGATTAGCAGGAAGAATTCTTGGGCAGAAGTAGTTCATTGCAAACTCATTTGCATGTTAACAAATATGTTTTATCAAGTTGCTGATGGACCTGCCCTTGCTGTTTCAAGTACCCCAATATTTCTTGTTGACCAGGTCGATCTGATTGGGGGAATTGAGTTTATATTTTTTGAGGTAAGCAAATCATTTTCTTGATAACATGAATTTAACATTATATTTGCATCAATTGTTATTGTCTCTAGCTGTTGTGAAAGGTGATTTGACTCTATAAAAATTTTATGTTGCCTGGTTGGCTAGAGTCTCAGAGAATTTCCACATTAATTGTGCTGCTTAAAATTTTTTAACAAAAACTGTTTTGGCCCATATAACTTTCTTTTTCATTTAACCTCAAGTTTCCATTCTTAAGAATTCCATTCTGGTTATTTTTACTTGGTCAAATTTCTGTGCATTTATATGACTATTGGGAGGAGAATGGTTTAATGGTATTTTTCCTTGCCTTTGATATTCATGAAGACCAAGCGAAATATTTGGAGTAACAGAGTAATTATAGGTTTAAGATTGGAACCTACTTTTTTTTTAACTTTCTCTGTGCATCAACCAGATTTTCTTTCTCAAACATCACTCTCCAATCAATAGAAAAACAGAAAAAGGAAATAAAAAATGCCACCTGCTGGGGGCGTGTTATGCAGGAGTTGCACGTTTACGGACACTTTTTTGGGTCTCTCTAATTAAATCTTCTGCTGATATATTGGCGTTCGTGATTCATTACCAGACTAGGTGGTGGAACTTTGCAGAGGAGAACGTAATAAAATTTAAAGATAAAATCATGGAAGAAGGAAATTGGATAGTGGAAGAACTGAAAGCACTAACCCTTTATACAAGAAGTGACTAGTTATATTAGAAGAATTGCAAGGGAGGTCCCAAGTAAGGAGTTTCTGGAAGGGATGATGATGTCCATGTAGCTAGCTAAAACAAAAGATAGTGCTGCAAAACAGTGTGTAGAAATGAGGAAAAGATTAAATAGATGATAAGGCAAGAAAAGACACAAAAGATGCTTTTAGCAAAGCCAAAGGTAATACTCAATCGGGCATTAAAGATGGAGAGGAAGACATGATATTTGTCAATATAGACTTAGATCATCACTATAACCCCTCACCAACATTTTCTTCAGTGTGAATCATATGACCTTACAAGTAATATTTTTCTTAACCTTGTTTTTCTTGGAAAAAAAATTGTGGCAAAGAATGCAGAGGAATGGCCGTTCTCCCCCCCCCCCCTCTCTCTCTCTCTCTCTCTCTCATGAACTTCTCTATCGTTTCAAAAATAGCAGGTGATGGTAGAATGATCGATTTAGATTGAAGAAAATACCTTTGATATGAGATTGGACAAGGTGGGGGAGATTTATTTTCTGTGCATGTTCGTGAGTAATAATTCTTCAGTTAGGTGGGTTAAACTCTTGAAAGAGACAGTTCTTTGGTTTGCCAATTGTCTAGCAGATTTTGTTCAGTTGGAAAGGGGTGCTCATAATGTTCGTATGGGAAATTTGCAGTATTAGATGGCAATTAGGTAGGTGGACGAGAGTGGGGAAGTATTTGGGGTTGGTTGGCAAAGCCTGAGCTTTCTCTCCGAGATTGTGAAGTCGGGTGGTGATGGAAGGGAAGGCAGGTGAGGGAGAAGGATGCATGAGTAGAACCCAACCATAGGAAAGAGGAGCTGTGTTCTCGGTATGGGGCGAGCTGCAGTTGAATGCGTGATTGGAATCGTATGAGCATACTGTTAAGGCAACTGGGATTGCTCATATTGTTAAGGTGGCTAGGATTTTGGAGGATGACGCTATTCTAGCCAAGGCAGATAGGGTTATGCTTGGGGAGTGGAAGCAAAGAAATCTGGGGTGGGTCATTTATTCTTGGTGTTGGCTTTGGGCTGGATTATTGAAAAAGGAGGAGCACCCTTAGTTAAGTTGGGCCACTTAACTGAACAGGCTCATAATACTTTGGGCTCTGTTTTGGATGTTAAGGATGGCTTACCTCTTTGGGCTCATTATAAGGAAAAGGGCTAATCAGCTGACCCCATGATGGATCTTGTTAATGGGCAGGCCAATTCCCTAGTCTAAATTCTCGGACGTAGAATACAAGGAAGATGGATTCTCCCTCATCTATTAACAAAGTCCAAAGCCTTTCTCCAGCTTTCATAGACACAAATGCAACAAATCTAGTTGCTGATTAGGGCACAGTAGCTTGCCCTCAGAAAAGTATCTTGGCCACAAAGATGATAAAACCAAAAATGTCGAAGTGGTTGATGATTCTAGTTCTTCAGTGGGACAGGAGGTTGGTGCTGCCAAGGCTAATGAAGATGATGTTTTGGGTGGGGAGGAAATTTGATAATTTAGGTCTGAACTTAGATAAATCTAATGGTCGCAAGATGTTTGCTTGCTGGAAGGTTGCTCTGATAGGTGCAGAAATGAGGAAGTTGTACGAAGAGAAAAGAGAGCACTCTGGCGAGATGGGCCAAAGATTTTAAAGAGAAATTTACTATTGAGGAAGATGTATAAGCTAAGAAGATGGGTAATTCTTGTAACAGACTAACGAAGGAAAGGAGGCAGTGAGATTTTTTGTGGGGCAGGGGTGGCCCCTATCAGATAATGATAGTGTTGAGGATGAGACGGAACAATATGGATATGTTTCTGATTCCTGTGATGTTCTAGGGGATTTATCATACGTAGACCCATCCCCGTTGGAAGGATCGGAGTGGATTTCTATTTTTGAAGACGATGGTCTGTATAATGAATTGCGATGCAAGGATGGTATTTTTCCTACACCAGCATAGGGAGATCCCAAGGAAGGATTAAAAAACTGAAGATCTTATGGATAAATTGGATTTAAATTTGGTGATCCAGGAGCAAATGAAGTGTGCTTTGATGGGGGCAAAAACAAGGCTAGCAAGGGTTAGAGGGAGTTGGCTAACTTGATGTGTTCTGTGAATTATGATGGAAAAGGATTGAAGAGGGGATTTCTTGGTTAATTTTTTATTTTATTATGTATTTATTTAATTTAATTTTATCTTTATTTTCTTTGGGCAGACTTCTTGTCCCCTATTGTTGTAACTTCTCTATCATTCTAATACATTTTTTTTATAAAAAAATTATTATTATTTTAAAAATTATATATATATATTTTTCATGTGTTTTTCTAGATGTAAATGTTTTGTTTGGGTTTTTTAAGAACATGCTTATTTGTATAGAGGTTTGGGAATTTATTAAAATATAAATTGATATAGTTGTTTGCTCGGCATTTGTACTAATTTTGTTTTTTCTTAAATTATAGCAACAGTAAGTGCATTTTGTAATCATATGAAGTAAAAAAATATAATTTTATTATTATTATTTAAAATCAGGATGACAAATTTTTTATTTTTTTTTGAAAAACAGTTTAATTAACAAATTCAAAGTATTGCAAAAAGTGAGCCCAAGCCTTAGCTCAAGCTTGAGCTTGCATTCTTACTTCCGAGCCTAGCTTGAGCCTAGATTTCTGAGTTGGTTCTGAGTCAAGCCCAAGCCAAGCTACTAGACTACCAAGTTGATTGTACACATGTTAAAGCTCAGTCAGCTCAACTTGTTTGCAACTCTAGTCAGGACTAGATATAGAGTAATGATTTAGGTAATATTAAATGCATAAGGTGATGCTAATTGTGTAAAAAGTGAGAGTAAAAGTGTGTTAACAAAAGAAGAAGATATAAGAAATTATTTTAACAAGCTATTTAATGTGAACCAAGCAGAAGGCATAAGATAAATGTCAAGTGTCATGGACCCCCAAAATAGGACTCAAGTAAGGGTCGTGCGGCACTCGTTGAAAGCTCTCCCCAACGAGTTAGCCAATAATCACCCGTTCAAGCCTGTAGGCATGAGCACCAGGTGAGTCTCAATACTCAAGAGAAACAAGGAACAATATGATATCACACGAGCAAGATATTCGCATACACAGAATAAGGCTACAACAATCAGGTATATCACAATCCATGGCAACAAAACACCATAATGAAAAGGACTACTTGTATTATTCAGTTCCAAGAGAATAACCATATAAACGTTAACACATATAATCGTAGATTCATTCTAAATCCCTGGAGAATACAATTAGAGCAGTATCACTCTCCCCCTTTTCCCCATTACATTGTCACTCCCTAACATCCTCCCCCACTCATTTTATCGACGTCCTCATCGATGTGTTGTAGAAGGCCTCTTCACTCTGCTAATGTTGAAGCTGGTGTCATTTTCTTCGAATTTCTGAAATCTTCAATATTTTGTTTGGCATGCTGAAGGTTTTCTGCCTTTTCCCAATTGTTCTCTTCTTCTCCCTGCCCCATCCACTGAACCGAATATTGTTGTTGTTGACGACCTTCTTCATTGACGACTCTGTTTGCAAGGATCTCCTGAACATCTTTGTTTACAATCTGCCTTCTGGAAATTGTTGATCTCCTTATCTTTTGTCGGTGCGGCTCTGCTTCATTTGTGTGGAATGACTTTAGGTTGCTTACGTGAAACACTGGATGGACTAGTCGTTTGTGGCTCTTCATCCACTCTGGTTGTTCAAGTCAATAAGATGCATGCCCCGCCTTCTTGATCACTTTGATTGGACCTTCGTAACGGTGTAAAAGCCTTTTATCCTTACCGCGAAGAAATCGAAATGTCTCTAGTGGCACTTTTACAAGAACCAGATCTTCAGTTTCAAATTGTTGTGGTCGTTGCCCTTTGTCAGCCCATTTCTTCATGCGTTTCAATGCTTTTTCTAACTGAGCTCAAGTGACTTCGATGTTTTGCAACCAATTCTTTGTGAATTGGTATGCTTTCGGGAAATTTCCTTTGTATGAACCATCCAGAGTGTGCGGGAGAGTTGGTTGTTGACCTGTCACAATCTCAAAAGGGCTTTTATTAGTCGTAAAAGATTTCATAGAGTTAAAACAGAATTGTGTTGTGTCTAGTAAAGCAACCCAATTTTTCTGATTTGAGTTTACAAAATGTCGCAAGTATTCTTCCAGCATCCCATTAAAATGTTCGGTTTGACCATCTGTCTGCGGGTGGTGGCTGGTGGACAGATTAAGGTTTGAACCCATCAAGCGAAAAAGTTCACCCCAAAATCCCCCAGTGAATTTGACATCCCTATCACTGATTAGGCGTTCTAGAACACCACAATATTTCACCACATGCTTGAAGAATAGCTAAGCTGTCTTCTCTGCTGAACATGGCTTTGAAATTGGTACGAAAGTTGCATACTTTGAAAACCGATCTATCACCACCAGAATTGTGTCATACTCCTTTACTTTTGGCAATGAGGAAATGAAGTCCAAAGAGACACTCTCCTATGGGCTTGCAGGTACGAGCAATGGCTCCAACAGACCTGAAGTCTTCTTTCTTTCTACTTTGTCTTGTTGACAGATCAAGCAAGTGTTGGTATAACTCATCACATCATCTTGCATATTCGGCCAATAGTATCCATATGTAATCAATGCATGAGTTCTTCGCCATCCGGGATGTCCAGTCCACAATGTATCATGGCACATAGACTCTCCTGCCTTTAGTCATTATTAGCTTATTTTCTATCCAGAATTGTCATGTCTTCCTTTCTTCTATCAATTTGCTCAATGTCTGCGCCTGCTGGTCTGTACTTAAATATTCCCTGATAAGATCTTTCAAAGGTAACGCCACCCTCCTAGTTGATATATAACTTATGAGTTTCATTGCTACCAATTCGGTTTTTCTGCTTAAAGCATCGGCCACTTCATTTGTCTTCCCTACCTTGTATTCAAAATCAAAATTAAATTCAGCTACCTTTTCCTGCCAACAGGCTTGTTTTGAGGTTAGTCCTGGTTGTGACAAGAAGCGAGTAACTGCCATATTATCGGTTTTTACCACAAATTTGGACCCCAAGAGATAGTGCCTCCACACCTGAAGACAGTGTACCACAGCAAGAAGCTCATTTTCCAGTGCTGTATAGTTTCATTCGGCACCGTTAATTTTCTACTTTCAAAAGCAATTGGATGCCCTTCCTGCAAAAGAACTCCCCCTAATGCAAAGTCTGAGGCGTCTGCTTGTACTTCAAATGACTTTGTCACATCAGGAAGGATTAGCACAGGATCTCTTACAATCTTTTCCTTTAATACAACAAATGCTGTTTGACATTCTTTTGACCACCCCCATGGTACCCATTTTCTCAATAAATTTGTTAACGACACAACTCTTCTAGAGTACCCCTCTATAAACTCTCGATAGTAGTTGGCTAGCCCCAAGAAGGATCGCAGTTCTCTAACAGATGTAGGTGCTCGCCATTCATTGATGGTTTGTACCTTTGCTGAATCCATCCGTATTTGACCCTCTTCAATGATATGCCCTAAGAATTTAATACGCTTTTGAGCGAAAGCATACTTCTTCCCTTTTACATATAACTGATTTTCTCTGAGTTTTAGAAAGACCTGCTGAAGGTGATCTTTATGCTTTGCTAAGAATGCGCTGAAAACCACTATGTCATTAAGGTAAAGGACTACAAATTGATCAAGGTAGTCTCGAAAAACCTGATTCATTAAAGTACGAAAGGTAGCAGGTGCATTTGTTAACCCAAAAGGCATGACAAGGAATTCAAAGGCTCCACACCGGATGACATAAGTGGTCTTAGGTTCATCTCCCTCTACAATGCGCACTTGGTGCCCGATCTCAAGTCCAGTTTAGTGAAATATTTAGTCGTACTTAACTGGTAAAAAATATCGGCAATCAACGGAATGGGATACTTGTTGCGAACCGTCACCTTATTAAGAGCTTGATAATCTACACACAAACGCAAACTTCCATTTTGTTTCTTCTGGAATAACATTGGGGCCCCAAAATGTGCTTTTGATGGGCGGATGAATCCTATTGCTATTAGATCATTTAATTGCCTTCTAAGTTTAGCTAACTTAGGCGGCGCCATTTGATAAGGGGAACGTGCTGGCGGTTTTACCTCTGGCAAAAGCTCAATTTCGTGGTCAATTTGTCGTCGATGTGGTAAAACCCTGGGTAGCTGTTCTGGGATTACCTCCTTCCTTAATTTCAACCGAATAGTTGTCTATTTCTTCATTTTCTGAAACTACCGGTAGAATCACGAAAGAAGGTTCTCCCCTTTTTACTCCTTTCTCGAACTGGAGGGCTGAAAGTAACTTCCTCTCATCGAAAGTGTTGTAGGCTACGGGAACCGCACATGGTGTATCTCCCATTATCACAAGGCAACCCGCAGTTGGGATCGGCATTGAGCGTGTCACTTTAAGAAAATCCATCCCCAATACTATATCAAAATCATCGAGGGGTGCCACCAAGAAATCAATTGTTCTAGACCACAATCCCATTTGGCAGGCTACTTTAGGTGCCACTCCCACTGTGGTTAACGCTTCAAAATTTACTGCTTTCAACTTTCTCACATCCTTGTCTACTTGTAATTCTAACCGCTGAGCTTCTGTATCAGCAATGAAATTATGGGTGACCCCTGTATCAATCATGACCTTGATTTTCTTTCCATTCAGAAGTAGATCAACGTACATTAAGCCCTTTTCTTGAGACTTGTTGGTAACTACTTGGCGTTCTAATGCCCCCAAAAATCTCAATGCTCCCACCATATTCTGTTTTTCTTCTGGGGTTGCTGTCGGGGTTTCGGTTTCCCCTCAAAGGGCCTTTAGAGCATTCAAAGCCTTTTCTTTAGGGCACTCCGCCACTCGATGTGGTCCCATGCAAAGGAAACACGAGACCGGCAACCGATGCTCCCCACCACCTGTTCGACCGCCCCTCCACTCCTTAGTCATGGGCGCTCTTCTATCTTTCCAAGAATTATTTATTTCCTTGTCCCTTCCCCTATTTGTGGGCTTATACATTTTATTGGGCCTGAAATCATTATTGGCAGACATTGGGAAATTTCGCTTTCCAGAATTATCTGAAAAATCATCCAACCGTTCCGTAGCGGCAAGGGTGGAAGATAGGTCACTAGCTCCTTGACAGCATAGTTCATTCTTCGGCTATTTCTTCAAACCCTGGAGAAAATGAAATAGCCTATCTGATTCGGTCATGTCTATGATGTCTAACATCAAGGCTTGATATTCCCGTACATAACTCCTTATTGAGCTGGTCTGTTGCTATTCCATTACTTTACACCGTGCTATGTACTCTACATTTTCTGGATAGAATTGGGTTTTCAATGCCTATTTCAACCCCTCCCAGGTATTAATGACGCATTTATTGTGCTGGATATCATTCCATTTAGTTCTCCACCACAATTTAGCATCCCCAACAAGGTATACGGTTGCCATATTTACTCGATCTGCCTCCAGATCAGCTCGTGAACACATGAAGTAGTGCTCCATATCAAAGAAGAAATTGTCCAGTTCCTTTTCATTTCGAGTACCCCCAAAACTTTTAGGTTCTGGTACCTTTAATCGAATACCCTCACTTGGTTCTGCATGCGGCCTTCGGGCTATCTGCGTCACTGCATTCACTTTCACTGTCATCTCTTGTAAATCCCTCTAAACCTGGTCCACAGTACTCTAGACATTGCCCATCTCCTTCAAATTTTCCATTAAAGCACTGATGGACTCCTTCACATTTTCTGCATGGAAATCGAAATTATCCGTTAGCTCCCGTAAGGAGGTCTCAAGCTCTATTGGCTCTCCCCGTTGGGATGTTAGAGATGGCAATATGCCCTCAATATGTTCCAGCCTATTCTCAAAAGCTTCCAACAGCTCAATACTCCTATGGAAGGCCTCAAGCTTTATTGGCCTTTTCTCCAGGGATTTTACACGTGGAATGAATTTTTCAAGTTCCTCAATTCTCCCCTCAAATTGTGATACCCCATAGAGATTTCCTCTAGGGTTTTCTTCGGCGGCCTCAAGCTCTATTGGCACGTCTTTCTCCTTTATTAATTTTGCCACCAACCCTTGGAGTTCATAGCACGTTGTCTCCAAGGTTACAAGTTTTGTCTCAAGCGCCTCAATGCGCTCTACTTTTCCAGACTTGTTTCTCATGTTACCACTTATGGTGCTCGCACACACTGTGCTCTGATACTGATACCAACTGTGACGGACCCCCAAAATAGGACTCAAGTAAGGGTCGCGGCACTCGTTGAGAGCTCTCCCCCAACGAGTTAGCCAATAATCACCCGTTCAAGCTTGCAAGCACGAGCACCAGGTGAGTCTCAATACTCAAGAGAAACAAGGAACAATATGATATCACATGAGCAAGATATTCACATACACAGAATAAGACTACAACAATCAGGTATATCACAATCCATGGCAACAAAACACTATAATGAAAAGGACTTGTTGTATTATTCAGTTCCAAGAGAATAACCATACAAATGTTAACACATATAATCGTAGATTCATTCTAAATCTCTGGAGAATACAATTAGAGTAGTATCTCTCTCCCCCTTTTCCCCATTACATTGTCACTCCCTAACACCAAGCATAGTCATATCTGTTATGATTGTGCAATCTCCACCAAATGCACATGCGTATGGGGCCCATTTATTTCAACTCATGCATGGTGAGGACTAGTGTGACCGTGCATAGTTTAAGTGTCTCATTCCAATTTTAGTAAGGTATTGTTTGCTTTGGCCCGTTTGTTGTCATGGTTTCGACCAAGGCTTCTCATGATGTTGAAACTTACTCTGTCATTATATGACATCTCCCTAGTAAATGTCAGGTGATCATGATTGGCTTTCTCAGTCTCATCTAGTCTCGGACATCCTTGTTAGGGTGGTCCACCTCTATAAGCGAGCGAACTATGATCCTTCCTCAAACTTGCTAAATTTGAGAAATGTATATTCTAGAAAAAGAACTGTGTTTTTAACATATCTCTCAAAAAAGGACCAAAAGTGTTTTGGTCTCAATCAATGTTTTAAAAAGCTAAGGCATAAGACGGGGCGCTCTAACCCTTAAGAGGTGAGGCGTAAGCCTTAAGGCGTTGGGGCGTAAGCCTTTTGAGATTTTATTTTTTAGATAAAAATACGTAAATAAGTTATATATTTTAATAATAAAGAAAATATTAAGAAAATCACAAATATAATGTAAATAAAAAAAATCAAATATAATTTGCAAACTACTTGTTGGCCATTAAAAAAAAATTGCTTAAATTCATTACATAAATCATGACAAGAGATAGTTATAACATTACAAAGTTCAAATTATTTTTCAAGACCTAAGATACAACTCAATTTTTTTGAAAAGGTTGAGGTTCAAGAGTTTTAGAAATGAACTCATGTTATATCATTCCTTTTATATAAACATGGAATCAATATTTTCTAACCAAATCTTACTTGAGAATTGCACACCCAAAATGCGTTACTCTCAAGTGAAAAGGCGCAAAAGGCGTGCCTTTTTGTACAAATGCGTAAGCTTCAGCGTGTAATGCGTTTGCCTTTTTGGGATTTGGTATTTTAGATTGAGCCTCAAGGCATTTTAGGCTTGCCTTGCCTTAAGGCAAGCCTCAAGGCGAGCCTTGATTTAGCCTTTTAAAACATTGGTCTCAATTTTGTTTGACAACTTCTGATGATCTCAATCAGAAAATATATCTGTTCTCTCGAATGTGACCAAGTCCTTTGAATTTCAAATACTGCTTCTGAATTCGCTTGGAGTTCTCTTGCACGAGGGACAAGTAGTTGCTTTTGAAGGTTGAAACTAAGAGATGTAGAATGGAACTACTTCACACGAGAGAGGTACTAGCGGTACACTGCCTTAGGATTAGCTCCACTATTGAAGTATCTATTGGGATACAAATTTGTGGTGAAGACGAACAATGTGATAGCCACTCATTTCATATCTTAACCTGGTGAAATTCGAAAGCAAGAGGCCTTGCAGTGGCATCAAAGATCAGATGGGTAAAATTGTAATAATCACAACATTGGGTGTGTACTAGAAAATATAGGCCATATAAGGATGAAGTAGGTTTCACCGTTTTAGACTTGAAAGGCGCCTTTTATGGGGCAAAACTGAGACTGATTGGCCAAAACGGATAATACAACACCAGAATTGGGCTGAAATCTTTACACATAGCACCCCTTGAAGGCCTATACATAAAATCAACTACTTGGGAAAATGCCTAAACTTGGACCTATGTTCAAAAAAAATAAATGCCATGAGGTCAAATCTGCACCAAAATAGATGAAATATAACGTGGCATCCTTGTTGAAATTTGGATATCGTGATCGAATAAATATTACTAGTATAAGACAGGAAATGAGTATGTCTGAAAATCAGCTTGGTTTTATGCTGGGGACATTGCCCATATATCTCTTGAGAAGATTAATGGAAATATTTTAAGAACAAGAAGAGGGATTTTTGTGTGGCTTTATTGAGTTTGAGAAGGCTTGTGATTGGGGTAGCCGGGGCAGTTTTTTGGTAAATTCTGGAAAGAAGGGGGCAGCAAGGAAGTGTATAGTGGTAATTAAGTATGTAAATAATGGGGTTGATGCTATAAAGTAGAAACTTCCAAGAGGTCAGGCAAAATCAATGTTAGATGTCAAGAAAATCTTGAATCATGGTCTTTATTTGATGCTGGACTGATTTTGACAATATGTAAGGTACTCGTTATCTTATTTTTATTTACTATTGAAGCTTTTGAGATCATGTTTTGAATTTTCTGAGTGTAAACACAGGATGTGAACCATAAACCCCTATTGCCCCCTTTTAAACCAAAAGACATGATTGGGTTAAGATCCCATATCTGGTATCCAGAAACCAAAATCACATAGAATATAAATTCATTGCTTACCTAATCAATGGTCACAAAAGACTATGGCATGGGTTAATTCAGTGCCGTAGCACATAGTACTTGAACATTGGCTCAAGGAATTTTCTTTACCCCTTCTTTCCCTGAAAAGCAGGGTCACCTTGCACTGGGATTATTCTGGTAATTTTAAGATTTACTATAAATTGTAGATTACACAGGAGTCTTGTTTAGTTCCTTTATGTACTTTGATTATTATTTGGGAGGTCTTTCAGTCAAATTTTGGTAATTTCACGTGTATCTTGGGTATAAAGTCCTTAAATGGGGATTAATGGGTCAGGTGGGTTCAGTTTTGGACTAAA
Source organism: Malania oleifera (assembly GCF_029873635.1). NCBI lineage: Eukaryota > Viridiplantae > Streptophyta > Magnoliopsida > Santalales > Ximeniaceae > Malania > Malania oleifera. The sequence continues at coordinate 10,122,226 of NC_080426.1, forward strand.
CCCTACGATGAAATGTTGTTGGTTTTTGAAAATCCTAAACTGGTCCTACTGCCAACCCCTAAAAGTGATGGGGTTGGGTTGAAAAGAGTTTGTTTTTTATTAGGCGGATTGGGCAGTCGTCTGATTAAACAAAAAATTAAATAAATAAAAAAAGCCGTAAACCTTGGTGAATATTGGAAGAATAATTCAAAGCAATCATAGATTCAGGAACCCCCTCCCCCCAAAACACACACACACACACACACACACACAGAAACTTAGATCTGATAGAAAAGAAACCAAATAAGGCGGGCAATCATAAATCCAGGAACCCCCTCCCCCCAAAAAACATACACACACACACAGAAACTTAGATCTGATAGAAAAGAAACCAAATAAGGCGGGCAAATCATAAATCCAGAAAAAGAGGGAAATTTGACATGAAAACTTAGTTATGATGAAACACGCACACGCACACACAGAGAAGGCAGTGATCAGAAAAGCCTTTGGGTGTTGAAGAATGTCATAGATATTCTTTAGATCAGAAAAACGCTTTGGGCGTTGAAGAATGTCATAGATGATCTTTATATCAGAAAAGCCTTTGTCTTGTTGTTGAGTGAATGATTTTGGTCTTGTACATGGGTCAGCATCCCCTTGATGCTTGCTAATGAATATTTTTCACTTTTGTAACAACAACAACAATAGTCATGTCATACCTCATTGCAATGCCTAATTATTCTCATAGTTTCCTACCTTTGTGCCCTCAAATGGCTCTAGCTGACCACCAACCCATGTTGTTGAAAATCTCAACCTAATCTGCCTGTCCTACCCTTAAAACAGATGGGCATGGGTTGAGAAGTGTGGATTTGTTATCAAGCAGATTGAGCAGTCATCTGATTAAACAAAAATCAAGTTGCCAATCTTGATGAATATTGAACAAAAACTTCATAGCATTCATTCAGCCCAAAAAAAATAAATGCAGGAGCTTAGGTCTGATGGAATAGACACAAGTTATGGCAGGCAAACAATTGAAACAATTCAAGCACCTCCTTGCTGTATCTCTCTCTTTTTTCTTTTTTTTTACAATTCCTTTTATGTCTTTTTTTTTTTTTTTTTTAAAAGAAAAGAAAAAGATGATTTCATTAGAAAAGAAAGAATATACGATGAGGAGTATAGGTCCTACACTTCAAGAATGTTATTTAGGCTTCATTTTTCCGTTTACTGGTTGCAACATATTCTTAAGAAAACCATTGATTTATGTGCATCTTCTTTTAATGGTTTTTTAGCCAATGTTGAACTGTAAGATGTTTATGTGATTTTCTGTAACTTTATTTCATTTACTATGTTCTAATTGTCATATGATGGGTATAATAATTTAACAGAGACATTTTGGTCATTTTTCATGGATATTTATGTATTATATTTTTGAATTCATCCTGTTTGTATGTTTAGCTGTTAAAAAAATAGTTTCAAGGTGTTTGTGTTTATGAAATTTTGTGGAAAAATATTGTATGCTCATTCTCGAAATGTTTATAGTTGTCTGTGAAGTTGCTTTTGTAATTTTAGATGTTTTCCAATGCAGTATTCTCTTGCAAATTCAAGGGAGGAAAGGAGAAATCTTTATCTGGTTCTTTTTGACTATGTTTTGCATCAAATAAATGAGGCGTGCATGGCTACTGGAGTCTCTGAATATAGCGATGATGAGATTCAACCGATTGCTACACTGCTTAAACTTGTAGATGCACCAGAAGCTTTTTATATTTCTGTTAAGCTTGGGGTGGAAGGCATTGGAGAAATTTTAAGAAGATCAATTTCAAACACATTGTCTAGATATCCAAACAGTGAACGCCTAAATATGGTAATGTTCGAAATGTTTGTGTTTTCGCACATCTGTGCTTGTGCATGTTTCCTATACTCTCTTGGAAGGAGTTATATTAGTATGCTTTTTGAAAGGTCTATGTGCTCCTAAAAATAAATAAATGTAGTTTGATAGTTCAAAATTGTGGTAGGGAGTTTGCTATAGCCTATAATATGCTTCATCTGATAAAATTGACATTTATTCTTGACGGAACTATGGAAAAGTGGGAGAATCAAATTCCACTCCTAAAGCTGCATCTCTGCATGTTTGTGCTTGTGACACTACTCTCTGGAAATGTGATGACCTCAAGTATCCAGCTTTATTTTTGAATTGATGAACACTGCACTTCTGATTTTAGCTTTGATAGTAAACAAATGGCCATGAAGAACAGCATACAAGAATAAATATATGCTTGCTACTGTCATTTGGAGGCACATTATTTTTTTTTCATAGAAAAAATGTCAAGATGCCTCTAGGCATGTAAACACATCAGTGTTAGTGTTCAAACCCTTTTATACATGTATGGTGTGTGTGTGTGTGAATGTGTATTTCACGTGCCTAGCTTTAACCTTCCATTTTCCAATAATCCAAGCTATGTAATGGATTAGGACCTGGTTGTGTGTAGGCCTGGTTGTCTGGACCTTTTCATTTCTATCGAATAAATAAATAAATAATAAACACTCATACGGGTATTCGAGTTGAGTCAACACATGGGATGCTCAGACTCAGCTTGACTTTGAAGAGCTCGAAGCTCAACTCATACTCGATTGATATCAAAGTTGCTAAAACTCAAGATTGACTCAACTACAAGTTTTTAAAATTTAAGCTCGACTTGATTAAGCTCAATTTAATTATAAAACAATAATAAATGCATGCATATAATATTAAGTATATGTATGAATATATAATAAAATTACCAAAGCTCTAGTAAGCTCGATTAGACTCGCAAGCAGTATTTCAGAACTTGATTTGACTTGTCAAGCTACCTGAGTAGCTTAAACTTAACTTGAATTTGAGTAGAATTGGGTTGAGTGAAGATATACAAGTCAAGTCGGAATAGCTCACAAGATGACTTGACTCACTCCTAAACATGCAATCTTTGCACAAACATGAACAATGACTATGTGGGCATTTCGTTAAAATTCGGTGCCAAGTGCTGATATTGAATTCAAAGATGTTTCTAAGAATCGGTTTTGATTTACAACTTAAATCAATCACTGAATTTGAATATGAAATTATCCTAACTATTTGGTATCTAATATCTGAATGTGTTATTTTCCAATTTTAACCCTGTGAATATATATTTCATTTGGGTATTTTTTTTGTCATTTTCATTTTTCATAATAAGTAAAAATGAAAAAGAGACTATTTTTTTCATGTACCAAATCAGATGGGAGTATGTTTGATATCAAACATCTCTATTTAGATCAAACTAATGCTACCTACGTGTACACATCAGCATATAACCAAGAAAGGCTGACCTTTCTGCCTATTCCCGTCTTAACATAATTCATCTGTTGTAATTAGACTGTTTAGTGTAAGAGATTTTCTTTTCCTTTTTTTTTTTTTCCACGGGGAGGGGGGGTGGGTGGTGAATGGATCCACATCCTCCCACTTTTGTAAGAGCATTAACTTTTATGATTATTGCTGATCTAGCTAGCAGCCTAGGAAGCTTGCTGCAAGGGGAGCGGATGTGAATTGTGTTGATACAAAAAATTAAACAATGGCCAGTGCAATTCGAATTCAATGACAAAAAATAAAGTTGTCTCACACTAGTGATAAGGACCATAACAGTAAAGGAGATAAGGTAGACACAAACAAATTATGGGTTGGCCCAATTTGTTGCCTACATTCAAGTAAATATCATAAAAGTAAAAATAGATATATATGTAAAGATTATAAAAGTAACCCCGAAAGGGAACTCCCAAATACAGAAAAGGCTTTCTCAATTGTGCTAACCAACTTTTGTTCAAAATCACCTCAGAAAACTAAAACTGAAGGGAAGCTTGACTTGACCATATAAGATAACTAAAACTAAAGCGAAGCATCAACATCAAGTAGCTAATGTGCTTGCAGTATGACCATATTCACAACACTCAAGCATGAACATAGTTTTAGCATAACTTTTTATTATCATGAAAATTAGTTATGAAACCTTGGGACTAGCTGTTATTTTTATTTTCCCTGTTTTATCATTTTGATTGCACAGATCTTTTTCTACTTCTTGTTTTAAGTTTCACAGTGATAATTCTGGCTTGTGGCTGTGGATTTATTTCTTACCAGTTATATGAACTTTATAATTCATGCTTGGAAATGTTTTATTAAAAGTCAATTAGCTACAGTTTCATTAATTTTGCTGCTATCTGAAGTTCAGTTGTCTGTGCAGCTCCTGGAGAAGATTACTGGGAAGCTTGATTCAATTATAAGTTCATTTACTCATTTAGATAAAGAGTTCTCACATATGATAGAGATAACAAAATCTTGCAAGTTTTTGAGTCACATTGAAGATTTGGGAAGCAGTTTTGGCATGAAGGCAAAGCTCTCATGGGCTACTTTACATTCTCTTCTTCATTCAGAAAGAAATCCTTGCCGTCAGAATGCATGCATCTGGTTGGGTGATTTACTCATTGCTGAAATTAGTGAAGAAAGAAAAGCAACTATATGGTCAAATATCAAAAACTTGCAGCAACAAATTACCCGAGCTGGGGTTCATGATTCTTCAGTTGCTTCTGATATTCCTTTATCCATTTGTCTTTTGTGTGGGCTTTTGAAGTCAAAACACAACTTGATCAGATGGGGCTTCCTATTTGTGCTAGAGAGGCTTCTCATGCGATCTAAATTTTTGTTAGATGAGAAAGAGCTACAGCATACAAGTAGTAGCGAAGAAGTAGTTGGACATGTTAACACAGATAGTCGCCTCGAGAAAGCAAATGCAGTGATTGACATTATGAGCAGTGCTTTGTCATTGGTGGCCCAGATAAATGAAACAGATCGCATGATTATTTTAAAGGTATTTTACTGTTTTTAGAACCTAGATCCTGTTCAGGCTGCTAGGATGATTTCCAGTATAAAATGTGTTACATGAAAGCAGGGAGGTTTGACCTGCTGTGGATTCTTCTAAGATGTAGAATTTACTTGATCACATGGACTTGCTGTTATTTATTTTATTTTTTTTATTTTATGATCTGAGAAGAAACTCATTGAGTTATTTGCAATTTAGTGTTTTACAAAGAAAATTTACTTGAACATGAATAATCTGTTGGTCTTGTTTTTGTAGGGAGGGTGGGGGAAAGGTAAAGAAATTGTGATCTTCTTTATTAGACCCAAGAAATCAACAACAATAACAATCCTTAAGTCCCATTAGGTGGGGTTGGGTATATGAATCATTTTCTGTCAATTCACTCGATCAAGGGAATTTTCTTCGACTAACTTAAGAGTTGTTAAATCTTTCCTCACTACCTCATTCCAAGTTATTTTAGGTCTATCCCTCCTTCTTCTAGTACTATTAAAAATAACTAGCTCGTTCCTCCTTACTGGTGCTATGGTGCATAACTTGGTCTGTGTTTTAAATATGCAAACCATCTAAGTTGTCCCTTATACCAATGCTGTGCCTAACTTATTGCAAATATGTCCCTTTATTAATTTATCCTTTATGTTATACGACCTTGACATGCCATTTTGGACACGTTTACTTTTTGAATATGTTGTTTCTTAGTTGTCCAACATTCTAATCCATATAGCATGTTTGGTCTTATAGTCATCCTATAAAACTTTCCTTTTAATTTTAATGGCATTCTACGATTGCACAACACTCTTGAAGTTGTCCCCCATTTTACCCAACTAGTGTTGTTGATTTCTTGATTATCAATTTTAATCTTATATTCTATATTCCTCCTTAAATGGCTGAAATTACATTTCATATATGTTATCTTCATATCTTGTTTCTACTTATCCTAAAGCCTTCAAACTCTAAGGTTGTTCTCCAAAGTTCTAACTGAAATCCCCCCCCCCCCTTCTTACTTTCATCAATCAAAATAATATCATCTGCAAACAGCATACACCATGGGATCTCATTTTGAATATTCCTAGTAGTTCGTCAATCACTACAGCAAACAGTAGGGGATCAAAGTAGAGCGTTGATGTATGCCTATTGTGATTGGAAATTCTTTAGACTCTCCTCCTACAAACCTAACACTAGTTGTTACTCATATCCTTAATAACATCAGTATATCTGCTGCATACTCCCTTCTTATCTAAAACCCACCAAAGAACTTCTCTAGGTACTCATCATATGCTTTCTCCAAGTCAAAAAAAATCATATGCAAGTCCTTCCTAAAATTTTCTATTAATCTTCTTAGTATATATAGATAGATTCTGTTGTCGATCCCTCAGGCATAAAACCAAATTGATTCTCATTATTAGACCCAAAAAGTAGGTAATGAATCATGATCCATTTGGTTTATTGCACAAATATTTCTTGTGTCATTAGTCCATTGTTAAAAAGTTAATGTATCATATAATGTTACTATTTTTTCTGTTTAGTGCTCGCTCATTTTAGTGGAGAAGATAAGGTAGTTGGGGGTCTTTCAATAGCCATATTGTAATTTGCATCACTCTCACTCTCCTATACCTTTTTCTGCTTGTGAACAGATGTGTGACATTCTATTTTCTCAATTATGCCTGAAAGTCCTCCCAGCATCTGCAACACCTTCTACAGATGTAATACAGCAGGGGAAAATTTTTGGTCGTTCAGATGAAAGTAAAAAAACCAAAGCAGGGGAGTGCACCATTCAACAGGAAAACTTTGGCATGGAGGAACCTATGGAAAAAATTGTTGACAGATTTGGCTGTAATGGTGGAACTCTAAATTGTGAGACAGCATCTATGGCCGCACTGCTTCTCCAAGGGCAGGCAATTGTTCCCATGCAGTTGGTTTCACGTGTTCCTGCTGCTTTGTTTTACTGGCCATTGATTCAGCTTGCTGGTGCAGCAACTGACAATATTGCATTGGGCGTTGCTGTTGGTAGCAAAGGAAGAGGAAACCTACCAGGTGCTACATCAGACATCCGGGCTACCCTTCTTTTGCTTCTGATTGGTAAATGCACTGCTGATCCTGCTGCTTTCCAAGAAGTTGGTGGAGAAGAATTTTTTAGGTAATTCTGAATTTCTTGCCCCCTAGGAATGAATTTTCCTTAGTTATTGTATGTTAGATAAGTGAACAAAAGTTCGCCTGGGTATTCGGCAGGGAGCTTTTAGATGATACAGATTCAAGGGTGGCATATTACTCCTCAGCATTTCTTCTTAAGGCAAGCATGCTGTCCTGTTTATCACTCTGATGACTGTTAATTAATTAGAGTCCTATTTTTTCTTGAAAATTGATTTAAAACTTGGTCTGCAGAGAATGATGTCAGAAGAACCTGAAAAGTATCAACGCATGCTTCAGAATATAATTTTTAAAGCTCAGCAGGTGTGGTTATCATTCAGTGTTTTGCCTAAGGTTACAGAATTGTTACGCATTATTAGAGTTCTTAATTTATTATTATATTTTTTAATAATTTTGCATTGTACAAAAAAGGCATAGGTATGATTGCAGGATGTGATTCTTTACTTATTCTATTTTTAGGTACTAGAATCTTTCAATATTCTGAAGAAAGAAAATAGGATTTTCTGATATGGCAGCTCCTTTTTAAATTAAAAAAATTACTAGCAATAGCAGACTGAGAAAATCAATCATGAGATCTTGTATAATATTAATAAATTGATTCCGTGAAAAGTAATGGACGTTTCTTTTCTCGTTGGTACTACTTTCTCATTGTAGCATAGACTTGTGCTGGTGGTGCATGTACCATTCCCAATAGCTGCATGGAGTTTTTGTAGCATCAAACATTTTGATGTCAGAGTGTCAATCTTTTGCATCATTATCATGCTTTGAACAGACAGAACACCTGCAGACTGGCAGCCAGTTTTAACTATATATATGCTTTATGACATGCTTGATAATTAAGTTCTACCCATTGGCTGCATCAGAAGGTTTCTTTGTTCTAGTCCAGTCTATTTGTTACCATCTATTGCAAGTCTATTGGTAACGTTTGAGTTCTAGGAAAAGATCACAACTTTATGCCTGTAAGATAGGAAGAAAATGACTGGGTGATGCAGAACAGTGAGTGGTTTACAGGGAAACAGAGAAATTAGGGTTTTTTTCTGTTTTTTTTGTTGGGGGAGCGGGCGGGTTGGGTTGGGATTGGGACATATATTCACTTGTCCTTTCGAATTGAACTGCTGTCTTTACATGATTTCCAAACACTAATTCTGAGGACAGATTAAAATACAAGGAAATTACAAAGAAACCTCTAAATACACATATATTTACCGACAAACCCCACGTATACATAAACCCAACTACTAAATGAATTTAACACATTTTTAGGTTTAGACCAGAACAAAATAAATCATTGCAAGAAGACTATGTAGTAGAACCTAAAGGAAGAAAATATAGTAAAATTTAAAGATAAAATGATCAAAGAAGGGGATAAGGGAGATGCGAACGATCTATGGAATAGGATGGTTGACTCTATTAAAAGTATAGCAATAAAGACTTTTGGTGAATCGAGGAATATCCTCAGGAGTTGGGATCAAGATATCCAAAAAGTCGTAAATACAAGAAGAATTTGGTACTTAACATAGGGAAATTGTAGACACAAAGAAAACCTTGAAAGTATAGAAGGCAAGAAAAGTTGTAAAAAGGACCATTAGTGAAGCTAAACATAATGCTTATAATAATTTATATACTAGGCTAGATACAAAAGAAAGAAAGGGACATATATAAACTTGGAGCTAGAGAAAGAAAATACAAAGATTTAGGTAAGGCAAAATGTATGAATGATGAGAATGATGATGTTCCTCCTAGTTAAAGAAGAAGACATAAAAGAGATGTGGCAAAGATACTTTAATAAGTTGTTTAATGAAAACCAAATTGAAAATTTGAACTTAGAATTGACAAATGAGGAAAATAATAAAAATATGAGATTTATCTATAAAATTAGAGTTGGTGAAGTAACGATTGCATTAAAAAAATGAAAGTGGGAAATCTATAGGACCAGATTGTCAAATATTTTGTGAATGACTGAATTTATTGGCCTTGAGTTCTGTATATTATATATAGACTTTACAAGAATGCTATACATAGAAAGTAAATAAGGTCTAGCATGATTCTAGCCCTATACAAGTAAACTATATTCTGTCAAGCCCTATACATGTAAACTAAATATATGCTAACTGTACAAAATAATGAATTGAAATATAAGGAAATAAATGTGGGCTAAAGTAAGGAAAAAAATCTTTTGCTTTGCTGTTTGCTGTTCTGTTCACAGCCCCCCCTCAAATTGATGTGGGTTGATCAACAAGCATCAATTTGCTACTTAGGAAGCAATGTCGATGATGAGTGAGAGCCTTGGTGAAGATATCCGCAATTTGTAATTCAGTGGAAATGTGTAGAAGAGTGATAATACGAGCTTCAAATGCTTCACAGATAGAGTGACAATCGACTTCAAAATGCTTCGTGTGCTCATGATAGACAGGATTGGTCGTGATCTGGATAGCACTCATATTATCGGCCTGTAAAGGTGTAGGATCAGTCTCGGAAAAATCTAGCTTAGGAAGCAAGACTCGAAGCCAAATAATTTTAGAACAAGTAAGACACATCGCCTGGTACTCAGACTCCGTCGATGACTTAGAAACTCTATCTTGCTTCTTACTCTTCCAAGAGATTAATGCATCACCTAAGAACACACACCAACCAGTGATGGAGCGATGTGTATCCGCACAACCAGCCCAATCAGCATCGCTATAAGCAGCAAGGTGAGTAGAATTGCCTGTAGGGAAGAATAAACCACGGGCATAAGTGCCTTAAACATAGCATATAATCCTACGAACAGGAGTCAAATGAAGATGATGAGGAGTCTGAAGAAACTGGCTGACTTGCTGTACAGCAAAAGAAATGTCTGGTCTAGTAATGGTGAGATAGACAAGACTACCCACCAACTTTCGGTATAAACTGGGATCAACAAGTATATCACCCTCCTCTTTGCAAAGCTTGACATTTAATTCCATAGGAGCATCAACAGAAGTACCCCCCCCCCCCCCCTCTCTTTCTGAAGGCTAGTCATGGCATCCAAGTCACTAGCATACTTATGTTGATTGAGTGAAATACCTGAGGGATTACGATTCACCTTAAGACCAAGAAAATATGTGAGACCCAAGATCTTTCATATGAAAGGACTCTGAGAGATGAGTCTTGAGCTGAGCAAGTAAAGCAGAATCGGAACTAGTAAGCACAATATCATCAACATAAACCAAAAGAACAACAATACCCATGTCTAATTCCCGAAGAAACAATGAAGTGTCATACTTGCTCTGTTTGAATGAAAATTGTTATAAAGTGGTGCGGAATTTATCAAGCCAGACCCTCGGAGCTTGTTTGAGACCATAAAGAGAACGACGAAGCTTACACACATGTGAAGTCGAAGAGGGTAACAAGCCCGGGGGTGGCTTCATATAAATACACTCTTTAAGATCTCCATGAAGAAAAGCATTCTTGACATCCATCTGATGTAGTGGCCACTCACTGGAAGCAGCAATAGCCAAAATTGTACGAACAATAGTCATCTTAGCCATAGGAGCAAAGGTCTCTTCATAATTGACACTATATTCCTGATTATTCCCAAGTGCAATAAGGCGAGCTTTGTAACGATCCAGACTTCCATCAGAATGGACCTTGACTAAGTAAACCCATTTACAACCAAGAGGAACAATGGTGGGGGGACAAGGCTCAATGTTCCAAGTGTGATTGGCCCTTAGAGCGGCGATTTCTTCCTGCATAGCTTGTTGCCAACAATCATGCTTGGCAGCGTGTCAGTAGGAAGTAGGAATATCTAAATTGGACAATGCAAAAGTAAGAGCTGAAACAGAGTTACCAGAACTTGAAGAGGGAAACCCATACCTGTACGGGGGTATAGACACTCGAGAATAGTGACGTACCCAAGGCTCTGGAGGTGCTGCAACTGACTGAATTTGGAGCGTGGTAGGATCATATATCGAATGAGCTATCGGAAGAGATTGTGGGTGGGGGCGCCGCATATACACTATACCTGGTTTAAAATGAGAACTGATTGGATGAGAATCTGAGAACTGCTCCTCAAAGGAGGGGAGAATCACAGTAGGAGAGGAGTGTACGGAGGACACAGGAAAGAAATGTTGATTTACAAAGAAAATAACATTCATAGAAATGCGTGTACGATATAATGTAGGATCCTAGCAAAAGAAATCCCTTTTGACACACATTGTATCCCAAGAATGCACATCGAACAGATTGAGCAGATAATTTATGTCGCTCATGAGGAGGTATATGAACAAAACATACACAACCAAAGGTTGCTTAACAAATAAACGGAAATAGGGAGGCTCCATTACTAGGACTTGAGAAGGTAAACGATTAATCAAGTAAGTAGTGGTTTTCAGAGCCTCAAACCAGAACAAGGATGGAGCAGAGGATTCCAGCAAGAGAGTATGGACCACATCTAGGAGATGACGATTTTTCCGTTCGGCTACTCCATTCTGTTGGGGAGTAGCAGGACATGAACATTGATGAATAATGCCTTTAGAAGCCAAAAATGCCTGAAACTCAGTAGACACATTCACCACCAAAATCTGTGTGTAATGTCTTAATAGAAGCAGAAAATTGATTGTCAACATACGCTAAAAACTCAGTGAAAGTACGAAAAACCTCAGGTTTAGAGCGAAGAAAGTAGACCCAAGTAAATCTACTATGATCATCAATGAAAGTAAAGTATTTAAATTTTTCATGTGAACTAATCGGGGAAGGTCCCCAAACATCACTATGGATAAGCTCAAAACACTGAGAAGCTCTACTAGCATGCAAAGGGAAGGAAAGAGTTTTGCTTTTACCAAGTTTGCAAGAGGCACACTCGAGATAAAGAAGAACGTTCTTTATTACCAATTAAACCAGAGTTCAATACATAAGATAAGATCTGAGTATTGGGACGGCCTAAATGACGATACCACACCATACTAAGATCTGGAAAATAATTACAAGCAAAAGACTTAATAGAAGAAATTGGAGAACGTGCTGGAATAGACAAAAGTAGTGAAAACAAGCGCTCCACTTTAGGTCCCTTCGCGATCGGCTCCCCCGTTACCTGGTCCTGCACAACATAACCATTACCAGAAAAATTAACAGCACAATTGTTATCAACTAATTGACCAACAGAAATAAGATTCGTGGAAAGCTAAGAAGCAAGAAACACATTAGTGAACTTAGAAGAGGCATCTCCGACAGCGGCTGTTGGAAAAGAACTGTCATTGGCAGTCTAAATAGAAGATTGACCAGCGTGGGCCGAACATGACACAAGGTAGTGGGATTATTTCTCATGTGATTCGAGGCACCCGAGTCCACATACCAGAGATTAGTAAAATTGTTACCTTGGAGCCCCATTGCTGATAATGCCGAAATTAGCATCTATTGCACCATTTCGGGTGTGCAGTAATTCGCTGGAGGAGGTGTAGGAACAGAGAAGTCACCTGGGAAGGTCCCCAAACATCACTATGGATAAGCTCAAAACACTGAGAAGCTTTACTAGCATGCAAAGGGAAGGGAAGAGTTTTGCTTTTACCAAGTTTGCAAGAGGCACACTCAAGAGATAAGGAAGAACTTTCTTTATTACCAAGTAAACTAGAGTTTCAATACATGAGATAAGATCTGAGTATTGGGATGGCCTAAACGATGATGCCACACCCTACTAAGACATGAAACATAATTACAAGCAAAAGACTTAATAGAAGAAATTGGAGAACGTGCTGGAACAGGATCAGCTCCCCCATTACCTAGTTCTGCACAACACAACCATTACCAGAAAAATTAATAGCGCAATTGTTATCACCTAATTGACCAACAAAAATAAGATTCGTGGAAAGCTGAGGAGCAAGAAACGCATTAGTGAACTTAGAAGAGGTTTCTCCGACAGCATCTCCTACAGCAGCTATTGGCAAAGAACTGCCATTGGCAGTCTGAATAGCAGATTGACCAGTGTGGGCCGAACATGACACAAGGTAGTGGGATTATTCATCATGTGATTCAAGGCACCCGGGTCCACATACTAAAGATTAGTAGAATTGTTACCTTGGAGCTCCATTGCCGATAATGTCGAAATTAGCATCTATTGCACCATTTCGGGTGTGTATTAATTCGCTGGAGGAGGTGCAGGAACAGAGAAGTCACCTGAAGAAGAGCCAGGAGCCGCAAACGTCACTGTGGGGAGTACACTAACAAAAGTCTAGAATGCCTGGGCCTAACAATTTTGTAGGCGGATACGACATTCTTTGATAATGTGACCCTTCTTCTTGCAATAAGAGCATAATTTCTTGGAACAATTAGCAGCGATATGTCCAAATTCTTTGCAGCAAAAACACTGCAAAGTGCTAGAATGCGCATGCAGTCCTTGTCGTTGAGCAGCATAAGCCATAGGGACAAAACCAAAACTACCATGAGATTGTGCCAGAGTAACTTGAGTAATATGCCATTGTTCTTCTTGAAGTAACTCACCAAAACAAACATCCAGAGAAGGAATAGGAGAGTGATTTAGCATAGACGAGCGAACAGATTCATACTTGGGGCAGAGTTTCATAAGAAACTAATCACGACGACTAGTCTCGTGAAGACGTTGAATAATGGGAAGAGAAGCCACAAGAACATCCGCAGTAACCAGATCATAATATTCATTCCAAAGAGTCAAAAACCCCGAATAATAGTCTTGGATGGAACGACTGTCATGTTGAAACATGGCAATCGCATGCTCAAACTGAAAACAACGGGCACCGTTATCTTGATGATATACAGTTTTTAAATAAGTCCACATGGATTGAGCAGTGCGATAAGGTCACAAGTTGGGGACAATATATGGCTCAACCAAGCCAAGAAGCCAAGACATAATCCGAGCATCAAGCACAGCCCATGAAGGACAAGCTGCGGACTCCTTGGATTTATCAGGATTGGGTGCACAATCTGTGCCATCAATATGACCCAAAAGATCTTTTTCCTTCAGAAAAGTTCAAACTGAAAAGTCCACGTAGAATAATTGTTGCCCGTAAATTTGGCACACATAGGTGCGGAATCCATGCTAAATAATGGAGAAAATCAAGAAGCCCCAAACAAACAGATTGTGCCAAAAGAAACAGACCACCAGAAAATCTAGAAACCCAAAATAAACAACGCAGGTACAAAGAAAAAACCAAGAACAACCTCCCTGCACTGAAAAATAAAATCTTGAACCAAAAAACTGCATTAAAAATTAAATCTTGAATCAAAGACCTGCTGTGCCGAGAAGATAAGTGCGAGAAACAGCAACAGAAAGCTGTTCCCTGCTTGCCGAGAGTCACAAACAGCAACAGATACTGGAGAAACAAGTGGCAAACCAGAAACCTGCTGTGCCTGCTTGCCAAGAGTCACAAGCAGCAACAGAAACTAGAGAAATAAGTGGCAAACCAGAAACCTGCTGTGCCTGCTTGCCGAAAGTCACCAACAGCAACAGAAAACTGTTGCCTGCTTGCCGAGAATCACAAGGACATAAACTGGAGGAATAAACCCAGAAACCTGCTGTGCCAACAGCCACGCAAGCACAGAAGTACCGAAAGAACAGAGAAAAAATTCCAGTAGAGAAAACAAAACCCCAACAGCCACGAAACCGAGAATACAAAAAATCGAAGGGGAAAAAAAACCTAGCAGTCGGCTGGCTCTGGTACCATGTCAAATATTTTGTGAATGGCCGAATTTATTGGCCTTGAGTTCTGTTTATTATATATAGACTTTACAAGAATGCTATACATGGGAAGTAAATAAGGTCTAGCATGATTCTAGCCCTATACAAGTAAACTATAATCTATCAAGCCCTATACATGTAAACTAAATATATGCTCAGTTGCTAACTGTACAAAATAATGAATTGAAATATAAGGAAATAAATGTGGGCTGAAGTAAGGAAAGAAATCTTTTGCTTTGCTGTTTGCTGTTTCGTTGACACAGATAGCATCCCAGTTGAAGTTGAAGTGTATAGTCAACAAATCTATTCAATACTATTATAAAAACCAAGAGGATGCTGGAGGAGTGGAGGAAAAGCACAATAAACCCTCATATATATATATATATATATAAAACCAAGGTGATATTCACAATTGTAATAACTACCCGGAATCAAACTTATGAACATATGATGAAACTTTGGGAAAGCTTAATTGAACAAAGAATAAGTTTAGAAACTAAAATCTTAGAGAATCAATTTGGTTTTATGCCTAAGAGGTCAGCAACAAAAGCTATTCATCTTCTTAGAAGGTTAATGTAAAAGTTTAGGAAAAAGAAGCGGGATTTGCATATAGTTTCTATTGACCTTGAGAAAGCCTATGATAAAGTACCTAAGGAAGTTCTTTAGTGGGTTTTGGAGAAGAAGGGAGAATGCAATAGATATACTGATGCCATTAAGGATATGTATGATAGAGCAACGGCTAATGTTAGGATTGAAGGAGGAGAATTTGAAGAATTTCTAATCACAATTGGGGTACATTAAGGTTTTTCTTTGAGTCTGTATCTTTTCGAATTAGTGATTGATGAACTCAATGGGAATATTCAAAACGAGATCCCATAGTGTATGTTGTTCGTAGGTGATATTGTTCTAATTGATAAAATTAAGAGCGGAGTAGAATATGAGTTAGAACTATGAAAAAAACTTGAGTCTAGACTTTTTAGAATTTAGTAAAATTAAGACAGAATATATGAAATGTAACTTCGGCCATATAAAGGGGAATATTAGAGATAAGATTAAAATTGATAATCAAGAAATTAATAGCTTGAGTAGATTTTGATATCTTGGGTCTATCATGCAAGCAAAAGGAGGGATTGAAGAAGATGTAATAGTTAAAGCAAGTTGGGTAAAATGGAATAGTACTTTAGACATGTGTTGTGATTGTAGAATACCCTTAAAATTAAAGGGAAAGTTTTATAGAACAGCTATAAGACCAGCCATGCTATAAGGATTAGGATGTTGGGCAACTAAGAAACAATATATCCAAAAATTAAAAGTTATCAAAATGCGAATGCTAATGTAGATGAGTGGTATAACTTTAAATGATAAATTAAGGAACAAACATATTCACAACGAGGAAGGCACAGCACTAGTAGAAGATAAGATAAGATAGAGGCGACTTAGATGGTTTGTGTGCTTGAAATGTAGGCCAAGTAGTGCTTCAGTGAGAAGTGAGTTAGTTATTGTTAATGATTGTAGAAGGGGTATAAAAGACTTGGAATGAGGATAGTGAGGAAGGATCTAATAGCACTTAAGTCAGAGAGAAAAATGCCCTTGATTGTGTGAAATGGCGGAAAAGGAAAACACCCTTGATGTTGTTGTTGTTGTACATTTAGGTTGAGACCCAACAATCTTTTGACTATTCCTTAAATTCGGCCTTCAAATTGTGTCAAAATGATTCTTCTCATTACCTACATCCTATCCTACATCACTGGGACAATTCAGCTCTTTTTATTTAGGCTTATAGCCCATATGTTGTTATTATTTGTTAGGCCGTCTAGACTCTAGTATACAGCTGAATTACATGTCAACTAACATCCCATGCTTTTGTGTTCCTATGCAGAGCAACAATGAAAAGCTGTTGGAGAATCCCTACCTTCAGATGCGAGGCATACTCCAGCTGTCAAATGACCTTGGAACCAGGTTGTGATCTGATTACTTGATTTTCTGCAAGTCAATTTTCTTGACTTGCTCGAGTAGCTTGACATTCATTACAACACACGCTCATGATGTTTTAGTGCTCAGCGTTATCTGGCCTAAGTTCAAAGTATGCATAATCAGAAGATTACTAATTTTCTGAGCTCACATGCAGTAGCTCTGGAAATTGGTTCCTTAATGTGATTCATGCTGGCTGAAATGTTAAGCTAAGCTTGAAGTATAACTTCCACTATGATAGTGGATGGTGCTCGCTAATTGTTTGTGGAATATTTTGCGGTTCAATGGTGACCTGTCTGGCTGTGGGTTTTGCACCAAGATAATAGGTAATGGTGAGCCATCCTGTGGCAGCTTTCCATACTCATATCCAAATTGTACATGTGTCTAATTTTGAATTGATGAGGAATTCCTGTATACGGTGAGAACTATGAAGCCCAACCTTCAGCTCAAGGGTTTTGAGCTGGAGATGTGAGACTGTCATTATAAAGTCAAGAGTGCCCAAGTCATCGCCAAAAGTTTATGGAGTTACCATTTATTCTGCTATTGGATGTTTCAGAACAGGAGACTGAATAAATCTTCAGGTACAATCTATCTTTGATAATAACAAATTATTCTCTTCCTTTTTGGCTTGTCCTATCTTGCTGTGCTGTATTTAAGGTTTGCAAAATTGTGTGCTATTTTGAGAAGTTTCGGTTCTTGGATTTATGATAGTATTTTGTGTCATATCCTTCTAAATTTTATGCCACTATTTTATGGTTAATGAAATGTTCTCCTTTTCCGTGAGGCAGTTATTGGCGTTGCATAATGACTGCAGAAGCTTTGTGGGCAACTGGAGAATACTTGTTCTGTACAGATCAGATTTTGTGTTTTGGCCTGCCTGCTTGTTTTGTTATATTCCGGAGGCAGCAATCACGCCGAATTTTTAGAAAGGCATAGTAAGATAATAAAAAATAGTTTGTAAAACTAGCAGGGTTTCATCACCTTGAGTTCGAGAAGATTAGGCTCCAGATCCCACTTGTGGATTGGCATAAAGTTGCTGTAGCCACAAGATGCACCAGCTCAATTCTTAAAAGCGCCGAGGAGCATCCGTAGGGGGTGCCTGCTATGATTTTGCTATGATTTGGATCCATTGTTCTTTATTTGTATCAACATTGTATATATGGGTTTTTTGGCCTCCTCCTGGACAAATGGCACTTGTAAAATGGCTGCTGTGAAATTTGTTTCATGTACAAATTAACATTGTTACAGAAATTTGCTTTAACAAAAAATTTTGACTTGTAATCATGGTGATTGTAAAATAATAGCAGTAGAAAAGTTTTGGCTCTAAACTCCTTGGACTCGGTTCAGTTTGGAACTTGAAAACTATTAAAAATACGAAGCTATAAAGTAATTTTTTTATGTTTAGTAAAAAAAAAATAAGAATAATTAGTATATAGCAAATTTAAAAAATAAAACAAATTTAATTTTGTACTTAACATTTAACATTGTCTCTTTTCATGCTAGAATAAATTTTTATTTTCATTTTTAGCAGTATTTGATACACAAATAACATGCTTTTTTCTTTTCTTTTCTTTTCCTATGCCTTTTTTTTTTTTTTTGCCCCCCTCGAACAGTGAAGCAAGCAACAAAACGTAATTTTTATGAATTCTTTGCCTGTTTCATGTTTGATGGAATAAGATAAAATTTTGCATGAACAATTTCTTTTTAAATTATTAAATATATATAATTTTATTGTATTCTAGTTCTATACCATAATAAGTAATAACTATTTTCCATGAGCAAGACTAATTTAAATGCTGGTTTGAAAGGCGGCAGTTTTGATATCTTTCACTTTTCTCAGAGCTAGGTTTTGTGCTCACAATTCAAGAAATACGAAGCTTATTATCTCTCATTCTCTTTAACGGTATACAAGGGCGGGAGTGGATCGTTTGGCTGACAAAGAAAATTAAATACAGTAGTTGTCTTTGTAAACATTATATCAACAGGAAACAAGGAAAAATACATTTAGGCACAAGCTGTACACACCTTGTTCACCCAAAAGCCCTGGCACTAGATTTTGTCATCGCAACTACCCGTAAAAATAATGATTCATTTTGTTGAAAACTCTTTAAAAGGCACATTAAAATTACAATGTGGACTGGGGACTGCTACAGTTAATATTTAAGGAGCAATAACTCCGCCTGAATGTGAAGGCAGACACCAAGTCATGGACAAACATAACGCAGACAGTATACTCGTACAAATAAGATATGATCTAATCATGCATCACCATAGGTGTAGGAAAC
Source organism: Malania oleifera (assembly GCF_029873635.1). Lineage (NCBI taxonomy): Eukaryota > Viridiplantae > Streptophyta > Magnoliopsida > Santalales > Ximeniaceae > Malania > Malania oleifera. The sequence goes on from NC_080426.1 coordinate 10,141,149, forward strand.
TGCAACAGCCTCGTATCAACTATTGTAAAGTGGTCCCCTATAACTTTTTAAAAGAACTCAAAAAAGAATTAATGAAAATGAACTTATTGACATTGTTGTTGTAAAAATGTTTTTGACTTCCCTAAGAAAACGAAAAAGTGACCTCAATTGTTTAGTGGAAAAGTTATAATGTGCCTAAAAATATGTTGAATGACTAAAATAGATGCATTTGCGGACTATAATTAATGTATTGAAATTATATAATATTTGAAAAAAAATTAAAGACAATAATTAAATTAAATAATTTATTGAAGAAAAAATTAGCTTTTAGCTTTTAAAAAATTTCAAATCTATAACTTCTAAAAATTTCTCAAAAAAGTTAAAATTGACTTTTAAAAGTTGTAAAGAGTTGGTTAACAAATATGTTCAACTCATCTTTTATTTTTAAAAAGAAAAAAATGATGCAACAACAGTGATGTCAAACTCGCCCTAAATCAGCTTACTGACAAAACCAAACGGGAAAATACAGCAGGCATCTCCCGCTGACTTCCAAATGGTATAGAAAAGAGAGGGTCATTTAAATGGTTGATGCTCCATATGTAATTCAACCAGCATCCACTACCTAGGTTTCTTCCATCTAAGGCAACAAAAAAGGGCACTTTCTGATTTTAACAACCATATCCTTGGGTAAAAATGCATCAAGCCAGCCAGCCCGCCAACAAAAAACCTATACAGCCAACTGCTGAAAATGAGATGGAACTTCAGTTTATTTGCATAGCCTCAAAGTGATACTTGTCCAGATCAGCATCAAGATCTTCAGCAGATATCCTCTCACCCCGTCCTGTACCTTGTCCTCGGCCCCTCCCAGATCCACGTCCAGGGCCAACACTGCCTCCACCACGAAACCATCCCTGATTACCAACCATCTGTTGCCTGCTGCCCATCATCATTGTAAACCAAGAAGGAAAAAATGATGTTAATTAGGACTAAAAATGAATACACTGGACAGAAAGCATCAATCGACAAATATGTCAAAAATGATATTTCACAAAACATAAACTAGCATATGAAAAAAAACAGCCACCTGGGGAAGAAAAAAAAAATCATCCATGGTTCAACGAGTTAGGTTTTATTAGGCATTAATATTATTTTCCCATTTTCTGAATCGAATAAAAGGTCAGTCACTAGGATCACTCATTCTGTTGCACTAGCCACCTCATTAGTCAAAATTGCTACATCTCCCCAGCTGTTTGCATACGCATTTGTGCCTTCCCATATATGGTGTTATTTCTAACCTACACATGGCAAATGGAGGCTGTTTTTCCCCCAGGGCAAAAAACAAACATGCTTGTCTAATGCAGCACACAAATACAGCAACTACAAAAACTTGTACCTTCTGAAGGTGCCTTGTGGACTTCCCAATATACCAATTGTAGGTGGAGGTGCAGCAGCAGGAGTAACAAAATTCACTCCAACAAGCTCTACTTTCATTGGTTTCCCATCAAGTTGAACATTATTGTATCTCTTCATGGCAGCCAGAGCATCTGTATGATGTGAGAAAACGACTTCAGCTGTTCCCTGAGAGAAACAATCATTCTAAGCCACTAGACAATAAAATTTCCATTGTAAGAGGCCTGATCACCTGAAAAATCCAAAGCTGTTGAAGATACCTTCGATCTTCCACTCCTGTCATAATGGACTGAGTATCGTTTCAGGTCACCTACCTCTGAGAAGAGCACCTGTGACAAGCTAAATGAATTTAAATCATGTAACGCTGGTTCACGACTTACTTAAAACTTGCGAAACTAAAAGCATAAGAACTACGATGAAATATAATGAACTAAGAACTACAATGAAATATACAGAAATAGTGAATAAACATGTTATGGATTTAAAGCAAAAACATTTAAAATCGACTTGGAGTTGCCTACGACTATGTTCCATAAACCTAGATCTACAATGCTCTTCAATAATACAAATAACAAAATTAATATATGTTACTGCAGCTGTACATCTCCCACTTTCACTGCTAGAACAACCACCTCCCTGTGATGCACTAATTGGTCTTTAAAAATTTATTCCATTCTTTTTCCCTAATGATTTCTGCACATTTGCATCTGACTAATGAGAATGGTACTGATAAACAACCATGTCATCATCACTTACCCCAACTCTCCAATTAATGACTGGTAAGCAAAATGCAATCATTAAAAGTTGCATAGTTGCGTCTCTCACTCGCATTGAAAGAAGAAAGGGCCAAAACTTAACACTGAATTACTGATTATTTTGCCAGTAAAAGCACCCAACCACCAACTACAACATCACTATCTCCTCGTCAAGCCATTAGCCTCAAGACCCGACTAACACTATCCACCACTCCACTTTCACTGTATCCACCAGCACTACATCCACAGGTGCTGTGTTAACCTCAACATATTTTATCAAAAAATTGAACGAGCACATACATGAAGGTAGAATCATCTGGTAAAAACTAAACGATCCCAGCTTAATGCTAGATTTTGAGCATGCATGTGCATGCGTACACACGTAAAACACACCTCTAAAAATAACACAACCATGTCATCATCACTTACCCAAACTCTCCAATTAATGACTGGAAAGCAAAATGCAATCATTAAAAGTTGCATAGTTGCATCTCTCACTTGCATTGAAAGAATAAAGGGCCAAAACTTAACACTGAATTACTGATTATTTTGCCAGTAAAAGCACCCAACCACCAACTACATCATCACTATCTCCTCGTCAAGCCATTAGCCTCAGGACGAGACTAACACTATACGCCACTCCACTTTCACTGTAGTCACCAGCGCTACATCCACAGGTGCTGTGTTAACCTCAACATATTTTATCAAAAAATTGAACGAGTACATACATGAAGGTAGAATCATCTAGTAAAAACTAAACGATCCCAACTTAATGCTAGATTTTGAGCATGCATATGCATGCGTACACACGTAAAACACGCCTCTAAAAATACAACAACAACAGCCTTAAGTCCCACTAGGTGGGGTCGGCCATATGAATTTTTTTCTGCCAATTTAAGCAATCATGATTCCATGAACCATTTCTTTTGACAGGTTCAGGGATATTAAGTTCTTACTCACTATCTCCTCCCAAGTTATTTTAGATCTACCCCTACTCCTTCTACTACTCCCACGGTAACTTCTCTAAAAATAATGCAAAATAATAATTAAAGAAATACATGCCACGATAAATAAAACTGCATACTGTGGGCCCATGGACATAAAATACACACAAGCAAAAAATAACTCCAAATCAAAAGCCATGTTTGCCAACATTTACTGCATTGTGTGAGGTTCTACCAACCATGGCTAACTTCATTCCAATTCATAAATAATACTAGTTCTCTGCACACTGGATAAAAATAATCAACCCTAGCAACTTGCACAAGAATCATCAAAATGCCAATCTACCATGGCAAAAGTCAAAGCTGAAAAATGCCATGTGGTAAAATTAAATTGCTCCACCTTCAGTCTTGCCTAGATTTTCTAGAAAGTTTCACATATAAACTACATTCAAGCAACAGTCAGGTGTAACATCAGTGACAACTCTCACCACCCATATCAGCATCCCACTGCAAGCTTTAGTGAGCCTCGTATCACTGTGCCTATGTGCACAAGCATCTAATTAAAATAATAATAAAATAAAAAGGCCTCCCTTAAGAGTCCACATCCAACTCCTTGTTGACTCTTAAAATTATTTCAATGTCCCCTGAAAGCAAGAAAAAAATAAACAAAAAACAAGGAGTCTAAGGTGACTAAACTAAATTTGCTTGAGTTTTCATTTGTACAACATGAAAGAAAGAGAGAATAGGAAGAAGTTAAAAGTTCTTATTTCTTCATCTTTCTGACAGTTTCTGTACAATTTCTCGGCAACTGAACATATCATTACAATGACAGCTTCTCCTAATCAATCTACAGCTATAGCCAGGCTATTCTGACCAAAAACCATGTATAACCAATCCTAAATTCTAGAATCGGAAACCCACAAAATAAAAACAAAACATGCAGTACAACTCCTCGCCAAAAGAAAGGCACAAAGGGGCATGAAGACCTTGGTTTTCTGAATCAAGAATAAGCAAACCAATGCTAACGAAGCTATACTAAAAACAGCAATAATATATTTATACCTTTATATCGTCATTAGATACACCATAATCCAAATTTGAAATGTACAGCTTAGCGTCTGCCTCCATGCTCGACCGGCTTCCACTCCTCAACACTTCCTGCAATATAATCCAATAACATAAACACCAAACACAACACCATGTATAAAAAATGCACATCATGTGTAATAGTATGCGTGCGTGCGTAGGTGTTTGGAGGACTAAAACCCTAGAACAAACCTGTGGAAGCGAGTAGGGAGTGGGGCGGGTGAGAGGGCGAGTTGCGAATCGGCGAGTCGGACCGGAACCGAAGCTTCTGCCGCCGCCCCTGCTTCCTCTGCTTCGGCCTCCGCCTCTGTATCCGGCGGATCTCTTGTTTTTTTGAATGAGATCATCAAGGGACATGTCCAGAGCACCGGACATTTTCTTGGCGAAGAACGGGGAGTTCGGAGTGTAGCTAGGGTTTGTGAAGCACCGCACTTCTATCCAGTAGCTATGGGTTTAAGGCGCCGAGCAGTAAAGCCTCCCTGCGACGGTTTTGCAGACAAACAAATTAGTACATACCATACCACTATACCAGTACTCCAAAAGCATGCACGCCAGAGGACCTGTCCACAAAAATGAGCGGCGCTCTAAGGCGCCGTTTGGGAACATGTATTTCGGAACAAATTTAAGTTTGTATTGTTCAAGTTGAATCAGTTGAATTAGGGAGGGTGAGATCCTATTTTTAGGATTTTTAATAATTTAATTTTATATTATACTCTATTTAAATTCATTCGCTTACTTTTAAAATTCTAGATTAATGTTTGAGAAAAAAATCAGGCAAATATTTTTAAATGCTTAGGTTGTAAGATTGTATATTAAATTACTATTAAAAGACTCATATTGTGTTTAAAAGTATAAATTCTAAATCTTAAATTTAGATTTGGATTGATTGAGATAAATTTTAGTATAATTATATATTATACCTTATTCAATTTTAATATAACTTCAAATTTAATATCTCTTCAATCATAGGGTAAATATAAATATTTTTATTTCTTAAAGTAATAAAAATTATAATAACAATTTACCCTTTTGGTAGCTGTCACCTTTTTAATTTCTAGCATTTGAAATTTTATAAGTTATGTGACTATAAAAAATATGAATCAATTGAAACTCTTTTACCTTCTTATAGTTAGAACTTATAAATTTCTCACTTTAATTGAAATTTTATGAAATTAAATTAATTAATGATTAGTTGATATATGTATTTATATATAAATCATCTATCATTCCTCCCCCTTGTAGATCATATATTACCACAACACCTTTTTCTCTACAAACCAGACAATCACATAAAATAAAATATTAAAAAAAACAAAAACTTTGCTGGGAAACGACCTTGACTCACCTTTTCTCTAGTAATGATAGGAAGGGGACTATTATTGTACCATTACCTAAAAATGGTTAGTTATTAAAGTTGTGATATTCTTGCAATTTGTGTTAGATTAATCAAAATTAAAACAATGAAACTATTTTGGGCCATGAATTTTTAAAAAATTATTTGCGACTTTTGTTTTTCAGACTGTAACAAAGAGAAGTGTGCATAAAAAAAAAATATAGTAAAAGTGCAACCAATGGTGTTGATAGATTTTGGAGCAAAGATGTGAGATATTCACCGTTTGATTCACATGATTAGAGTATGAGCAATGGTCCAATGAGGGGTCTGCTTATTTTTTGGTCAAGTTAAGGGAAGGAAATTTTACGTGTCATTTTAAAATGGGGGTAATTATACATAAGTGTATGTAGTTAATGCAGTAGCTTGATTGTTATGTGAATTTGGTAAATTGACGTATGCATTAACTACTTAAAAATTTAATAAACAAGCAAGAAAAAAAAACAATAGAAGACATTGATGGTTGATAGAAAAGGTTAGGAAATACATACAAAGAAAAAAGTTATTAAATGCGCAATGAACATACAAAATGGCACATGGGGTCTTGAGAAAAAATGATTATACTATTATGTCATTTATAGTTATAGAAAATATGAAAATTAATAGAAATATTTTAGGTATACGAAAAACTAATTTAAATGTCACTTTAAATTTAAATTCTCTATCCATCAGTAAAAGAGTGGTAATCCAAGGGGTAAATACAATTCGATTAAAACCAAATTAATTGAGTAAATTTAGTTGGTTCAGTTCGGTTAAAAATTTATGCAGTTTGGTTCGGTTTTCATTTTCATTGAATTTTGATTTTCAATTTTTGGTTTGGTTTTTGGGTTTAGTTAATTTTGTTGACCGAATTAATCGAATAATATAAATTAATAATAAATAATTACATATATTATGTATTAAAATATTTTATATATTATATATATACTAAAATTTTATTTTTTTATCTATTATATATTCAAAATTTATATATATATTTTATATATATTAAAATTTTTAATCTATTAAAATCGATTAACTGATTTAACCGAATTCGGTTAAGTAGATTTTAAGTTCGATTAAATATGAAATTTTGGTTGGTTTGGTTAATGAATTTTTTTAATCAAAAGTTTTCGAACCGACCGAATACTCACACCTAAGCCATCCTATCCACATAAGTGTGTATAATATATTTTTATTTAATTAATTCATAAATTTAATTAATTTTAATTTTAATATTTATATATTGTTTAAATTATTTTTCCTTTTTGCACAACAACAAACAATAATTTTAGATGTTTGAACAATTACAATACACATTTCAATTATTTTTTTTGTATATTTTTACTTTTTATTTTCATATTTTCAAAAAAATTATAAAGAAAAAATTATAAAAAGAGAAGAATATACAAGAGGGTAAACTCTTAAAAGTACAAAACCTTTTCTATGATACTTATTTGAGAATAAACTTGTATATTGTTGGTGTTAGAGAATTCATCATCAAAACCTAGGTGTTAAGGAGAAAGAATTAAGAGAATCTTATACTAGTTTTGGAACTGATCACAAAGATGATGTGGGACTAGATAGACATTAATACTCCCCCTCGAGCCCATGGGGGAAATAAGGTGACAAAAGCCCATGGGGAGAAATGAGGTGAGGAGAAATCCAACCCATGGAGGAGCTAAGCAGCCCAAGGCCCAGCTCTAATACCATGTTAGATAACTCATCCTCAAAATATAAGTGTTAAGGAGAGAAAGTTAAGAGGAACTTATACTGACTTTGGAATTGCTCACAGAAACGATATGGGAATGGACGAACATTAATAGTTGGTATATTTTAAATTATTATTTTATTAATTATCTTGAAAATATATATATATATATATATATATATATATTAGAATGAGTTATGTATATACATTTAATTAAGTCATTCATTCATGTATTTCCTAATTTCATAAAATTAATTATGTGAGTGTTATTATAAAACATGTATATTTATGTAGATGACTATTTAGATAATAGGTTACAACTTTTGGTATGCCCACATAATGGTTCATTATGCGGTTAACCTCTGGGATGCCAATGTATTTGCCTATATAAGGACATGTTTTACAACAAAATGAGATAATAAGATAATTAGCAGTATCTAGTTCCTGAAGAACTAGACTATTGAATTTCTATAACTCCAATTTTATTTTTTTTGTATTCCTCTTTTATTTCATTTACAACACGTTATCAGCACGATCAAGTCTCTAATAGTATAGCAAGTTTCGTTGATATCATTTTAAGGTAAAAATCTTATTTTTTTTTAACATTTATTATCTATATAACTTTAGTTTTTGTCAAACTTTATTTACATGTTAACTATATCTCTAATCTTGAGTACATGTCCTTAAATATTTTTATGTTGAGATATATATGAGAATAACATTTCCATTTAATATTTACCTAACTTTGAATTTTTATTTATTTTCAAAGTGACTTTATGATGTCAAATCTTACAAAGGTTAAATTTGTTGCCCTTAATATTTCTAGAATAAATTATTTGTCATAGGTACTTGATGCTGAGATTCACCTTAATGCTATGAATCTTGGAAGTACAATTGAAGAAAGAAATCAAACATTCCTGTAGAATCGCGCAAAGGTAATGATTTTCCTTCGACACCATTTACACGAAGAATTGAAAATTGAGTACCTTACTATTAAGGATCCATTAGTCATTTGGAACAACTTAAAGGAGAGATATGAACACCAAAAAACAATAATTCTTCAAAAAGTTCGATATGATTGGATACACTTGTGACTGCTAGATTTTAAAACTGTAAGTGAATATAATTCACTCTTATTTAAAATTGGCTCTCAATTGAAATTATGTGGAGAAAAAATTACCGATGATGATATGTTAGAAAAAATATATTCGACTTTTCATGCCTCGAATGTGGTCCTGTAACAACAATATCGAGAGCGTAGATTTACAAAATATAATGAGCTAATTTCTTGTTTATTGGTGGCTGAACAAAATAATAAGCTTTTGTTAAAAAATCATCAATCTCGTCCAACTAGCTCAACATCGTTCCCTAAAATGATGTGGCTTTTTCTCAAGGTCGTGGACGAGATCGTGGTGATGAAAGGGGTCGTGGTAGGAAAAATTGTTAGACCCGTGATGATCATCCTTCAAAGTTTGAAAGCAAAGGTGCTGAAAATACTAAAAGGAAATAGGCAAAGAATAAAGAAAGCTCTGAACAAAATAACAAAGTGCAAAAAAATGACAATATTTGCTATAGGTGTGAAACAAAAGGTCATTGGTCTTGAATACGTCGCACTCCTAAACACCTAGTTGATCTTTACAAGACATCGTTAAAAGGAAAAGGGAAAGACGAAACTTACTTTTAGTACAACGTTCTACCCCCATACTGATGGACAGTCAGAGAAAACAATACAGATCTTTAAGAATATGTTACGGGTTTGTGTGTTAGTCTTCATTGGTGGTTGGATGCAGTTTCTACCACTAGTAGAGTTTGCCTATAACAATAGCTTTCAAGCTAGTATCGGGATGACACTGTTTGAGGCTCTGTATGGTCAGAGGTGTCGGTATCCTCTATATTGGGATGACGTTGGTGAACATCAGGTGTTAGGACTTGAGCTCATGCAGCAGGCGTTTAAGAAGGTGGGTTTGATCCGGGATAGGATTAAATCGGCTCAGAGTCAGTAAAAGAGTTACACAGATGTTCGCCGCCATGAGTTGGAATTCGAAGTGGGGGGTAATATATATCTGAGGATCACTCTGATGAAAGGGGTGATGAGATTCGGAAAGAAGGGCAAGTTGAACCCGAGGTATATCGGACCATTCGAGGTTCTTGAGCGAGTGGGTCCTGTAGCCTACAGGATTGCACTACCTCCAGTGCTCTTGAGGATCCACGATGTATTTCACGTATCCATGTTGATGGGGTACGTGTCGAATCCTTCACATGTTATTAGTTACGAGAACTTGGAAATTGGGGATACTTTAGCGTACGAGGAAATACCTGTTCAAATTCTGGATTGTAAAGTTCAGAAGCTACGTACCAAGGATATGCAGTTAGTAAAGGTATTGTGGTGGAATCATGAGGTTGAAGAAGCTTCTTGGGAATTGGAAACAAAAATACGCCGGAAGTATCCACAGTTGTTATGAGTATGTATGTCTTACTCTGTTATGGTATTGGAATAAGTGGTTAGTCTTTGGGAGTGTGGATTATTGTGAACTCCTAAGATGGTTTATGTATGTAACCACAGTATTCCTCCGCCATAAGTGAGAGTATGTATATATTTTGTGACGGGGCTTCGTTGTAATAGTCGCTAATTCTTTTTAGAGTCGAGTGTGTGTTTGATTGTATGAATGAGTTCACGAATGAGAGATTACAAATTTCGAGGACGAAATTTTTTGTAAGGAGGGGAGGTTGTAAGAACCCGAACCGTTATATATGGAATAAATAAATAAGAAAATGATAAAATGGTAATTGAGTAGGCTTCGTCAACGAAGGCCTTTTGCTGCTCGGCAATGAATTGTAGAGGCTCGTCGACGATATTCGTTGATGAGGGGAAGCTGAGAGGTTTCGGGAAATCGAAAATCTCAGGCTCATCGACGAGGCCACCGCTTCGTCGACGAACGCTCTTTAGTGACTCGTCGACGAAGACGTTATCTCGTCGACGAGGTTGGCCAAGTCAAAGGGTTATAAATATCTAAATGGTTGTTTCTAAGCTAAGAAATCAAGAAATCCTCTCTCTCTCTCTCTCTCTCTCTCTAAGAACTCGAACCTCACTCTCACTCTCTAGATTTCTTATTTGATCGATGCTGGAATCGTCAATACGACGTTACCACGAGGATCAGGGAAGGATTATCTTCAAGATTCGTGGAACAGATCTTCATTCCGAGCATTTTCGGGTTTTGGATTAAAATCGAGGTAAGGCTCAGTTTTCATTTATGTTCCAGTAGTTTTATAGGGAATGGAATTGTGAGTATGCTTGGTACTGTGATTTGTAGGTTTTGGGAAGTTGGTTTGCTATTAGGAGCTGTAGAGTTCAGGATTTGGTTTTTTGGGAAAAAGTAAGGGGATTCTATTTATGTCGGTTCTTTTCAAAATTGGACTCGGTAGAACCGTGGTTCATGGTCCTGTGTATGTTTTGGCTACTCATTTGGGGGGATCTAACAGGTAAAATTATGGTTTTGCATATTACAGTTTTGGAAAAAAGGGGCATTGTGTTGCCTCTCTGGGGTTTTGTTGGAAAATTATGAATATATTGTGATATATATTGTGTTATGGAGATGGCTGTGTTTTGACTTGTTTTAAACTGTATTATGAAAATCATGATTGTTGTGATTACCAAATGAGTGTGGATTGATGTGTTATACGAGCATATAGGAACTGGGTTCTAAATTGTTTTAGGTTGTGAAAGAATGTCCGGCTCTATATCCGAGGGTGTAAAATATCACCTGACATGTTTGACAAGAGTGTCTAACTCTATATCTGAGGGCGTGAGCCTTACTGGCTGATCACCGAAGAGTGTGGATCCACCAATTGTACCGGTACGATGCCATGGGAACCTGGGCCTACGCCATGTACCAGGGAAGCCGTGTAATGCGGGTCAGCGTCGGGGCGAAGGGTGTGACAACATCGGGTTACTTGATCATGCGTGTGTGCATGTGATGTACTATAGTGAAACTGTTTTGTGAAAATACTAGAATTGTATTGAAATGTGTATGTTTTATGTCATGATAACACTCATGTGCCACACACCAATATAATTTGGATCTGCCTTACTAAGAAGTGTCTCACCCCTATCGTACATACATGTTTTTCAGGTCTTTCGAGTAACCGGAACTAACGTCTTTGTGTTGGGAGCATAGTGATCGGTGTACTGCGAGAAGTACTTGGGTAAGTACTAGGACTTTATCGGGTTGTCATTTTGGGATATTTGACTGACACCCGGGTTTATGTTTTGTATTATGAAGTATGGACTCCTTTTGTATAGACTCTGATATGGTACAAAGTATGTATAGAGAAAACATCTTGCGCTGTGTATATGTCTTGTATGTGAATGTGTATAGGGTGCTTGGGAGCCCCATGGCGTCAAACCCTCATTCATTAGCGTATCATTGGTATTTTGCATGATACAGGGACATGTTAAGTTACTAATTCATCCCTGGGTCCCATTACCGGGTTCGGGACGTGACAATACATGTTATATGTTATAATATATCCATATGTATTTTGGACAAAAAATAGTGAAATTTCATTACCATTTGCTTCTGTAAATGTAGACATTGTAGAACCACGTAATTCTTCGTGTCATTGTTTTATTGCATTCATATAATTTGCATGATTGTGTGTTTCTCTACATTTCACTGTTGGTTGTTGCGTTGTGAGATTGTTTGTTTCCGCTGTATATTCATTTGCATAACAGAGTTGCTATTGATGTCTTGCATAACCACCCTTGAGTTACCCATAACCCCCCAAGACATAATGACACATTTATAAATCTCAAGCTAAAGGAGAGTCTACCTTCACCGCCATAAAAAATGGACCATATAAAGAGGTAAGCATCTCATTCTCACTCACTATTCATTTATTATTACAATCTGAACCTCCCATTCCCCCAACTTAGGTATCAGAGTGAGTATTACCCAGTTCCTCAAAGTCATTAGTACTTGATTCCTTTCAGGTGGTTACGATTAAAGGATGATTTAACAAAAGCCGTACGATTTTTGGCAGCAACAACTTTGTTAGGTTATTCTCTCTCTGCCATTGGTTATATTTTCACTTCAAGTGGTGGTGCTATTTGCTGTAAGTCTAAAAACAAACAATAATTGCTAACTCAGCTATGGAAGTTGAGCTTATTGCTTTAGCATCATCTAGTGAGAAAACAAGTTAGTTGAGAGATATGTTGTATGAAATTCCATTTTCGGAAAAATCAATTCACCTACCCTAATTAATTGTGATAGTATTGTTGCAATTGGTAGAGTGAATAACCATTATTATAATGGTAAATCTAGACCCATAAGAAGAAAACATAGTACTGTGAGATCATGTTTGAGTTGTGGTATCATTAGTGTGAGTTATATAAAATCTTCTCAAAATCTCGCAGATCCATTAACTACGGATTTAGTAAGAGAAAAAGTATGAAATACATCGAGGAGGATGAGAACAAAATCTGTAAAATCATGAACCATGTATGAGGATACCCAACGCAAGGACTAGACATCCTATAATTGGATTCAATGGGAAGAACAAATCATATGGTGGTCGTAATAAATGCACTATTATTTTTACATTCATTCATACGGTATAAGTGTATTTATCTTGTAACAAAGGAGGTGGATTTTTAAAAAACTCTTAATGATAAACTGTATCTTTTTTGAGTGGGTTGTTAGAATTATAGGAGTACCATTGACATATTTCGCCTATGTGAACATAAGAGAGGGGCCGCTCTCTATGAGAATTAGACTTACTCTCAAATATGCTCATGAAATTGGGCTTAGTACAAGGTCGATATGTGCTGGTTGTTAAAGCTCATATTAACACTTGGATAATTATGTGTGGGTAGTAATACTTTATTTCTCTTAAACAATCATAGTTCAAGTCTGAGACTATTACTGTTGTTCACTAAGTGAAGGTTCAATGAGGGGGGAATTGATACTGTATTTTAATATTATTATTTTATTAATTATCTTGGAAAAGAGCATGTACCTTGGAATGAGTTATGTATCTACATTTAATTAAGTCATTCATTCATGTATTTAATAAATTCATAAGATTAATTATGTGAGTATATCTGTAACGTCCCTCAATTTCTTAACATAAAATATCACATAATAAATAAAATGGTCAACCCGAACCCGTGGATAGCGGGGACACCTGTCAAACACAGCGGAAAACCTAACAGCAGTAAACATAAAATCTCAAACATCCAATCATAAAACATAATACTAGAGCATTCTATACATCCTCACATACATCAAAATATCTCTAGGGTCAAACACAAAATAATTCTGACCCTATTACAAAATCTTACCCTTCTCACAGGGTAACCTCACTAGCTCAACGGCGGCCCTAACCCGCCGGTCTCTCAGGGGCTCCTGAAAAATTAATTAAGTTTGGGGGTGAGACACTTCTTAGTAAGGGAAAATAAACTAAATACAGCTGTGTGGCAACATGAATATTTAATGCATTTATACGTATATAGTACATTTCATAATTCAATAAACATCATCATATCGTACTGGGTAAACATATATTTTCACATCTGTTAATAATTCATATCATACATAAAATCATTTGTTATAACTGTAGTACTGAAAACAAACACAGGATGAATAGTTAGCTGGTGTCATGTATTACCCCCCATGACAGGTTGTGCAGCCCAAAGGCGGGACCCGACAATGGCTGGCCGACCACTGCCGAATCAAATATGTCTGTAAGTACGATGAGCCCGCCACACCCTGGTCCGGACTGCCAGGTGGACATCCACACTCTACTGAAAGCCACATCGACTATCCATCTCCCATCCCCTCGTGGGACGGTAGCACTAATAAGGCCTCGTGCCAAAATTAACCCATAGCTACGGTACCAAGCTCCTGGTCTGAACTAAACTAACATCCTAGTTGTGAAAACATATAATATATGATCATACGTAACATCATTACGGCCTCGTGCCGAAAACATAGATACGGCCTCGCGCCGAAATCATACATATGGCCTCGTGCCAAAATCATAGTAAATATGGCCTCGCGCCAATAATATAAATACGGCCTCGTGCCGATAACATAAATACATGGCCTCGCGCCAATAACATAAATACGGCCTCGTGCCGATAACATAAATATATGGCCTTGCGCCAAAAACATAAATACGGCCTCGTGCCGATAGCATAAATATATGGCCTCGCGCCAAAATTGTTTCAGGTATATATATACTGAAAATACATCATTTATCACATAATCGTCAAAACCATCACAACATAACTCATATTTTCATAATACCTAAAATCATGCTTGGTTCGTAAAATCTTTCACATCATAATACATTTCACATAAAATAATATTCATGCCACACATATGCTGTTAAAAGTCATACTTCATATTCTAAAATTGTGAATTCCTTACATCTTATACATACATATACATTTTAATCATCATAGCAGTATTTTCCCAATCGTACATTTCATTCGTAATACACAATATAACATATGCTTTTCTGAAAATAAATTTACTCATAATCAATAATACTTTGTATGAAAAATTACTGCTTTAGTTTATTCCCTTACCTAACTATTGAGAAATTCCTTAGGACCCAAAATTTCACGCCCTTGGCGCCCGAAATTTAACTCCTGCAATTTACATTTTCCCCCAGATTAATTAATCTATTTTTCCAAAATAATACTCATCTAGCCTTCCTTAGGCTCCATATACCTCAAATTAATATTTAAACTATTATTTAACATCCCCACTTAATTTTCCAAATTTTGCCTGCGGGTCCCAAAATTACACCCGCGACGCTCACCCGGGGCCTAAATTCCAGAAATCCTACTTCAGTCCCAAATGCTTAATATTTTAGCATTTCTAAATTAATGCTAACTAATTAAAAATAAGCCCCTTAATAATCGCCGCACCCCAAATTTGGGGTTTTGGCCCGACACTCCCACGAGAATTCCGTCCCACTAGACTTGTAGAGAATCATCCCTAAATTCTCGTGGTGGTGTCCGTTCGTCAATTGGGCTTATATTTTGCAAAAAATTAAAGAAAAATGGGAAAATGGCTTATTCCAGGGAATACGCCTACGCCGCTCCTACCACCGATCCGCTCCGGTAGAAATGACGGCAGCGGCGAATGGAGTCCAATGATATCTTCGGATTTTCGATCGGGCGAAAATCTATCACGAAATCGAGGAGAGAGGGAGAGAGAACATGAAGAGAGAGAGAGAGTTCAGAGACTTGCAGGAAAATAACAGAGAAAAGAAAGAAAATAAAAGAAGAAGAAGATAGAAGATAATCTGGGGGGGGGGCGCGTGAATTCAATTAGAATCCACCTGAAGCTTCTTTGAAGCTTCAGGTGGTTACATATATATATATATATATATATATATAAAAAAATAATAATAAATTTAATTATATTAATAATAATATATTTTATAAATAAAAATAAAAACAAATTTTAATTAATAATTTTTTTTCTTTTTCTATTTTTTTTAATCCGATTAATTAATTAGTTAATTAATTAATTATTTTTTTATTTTTTTAATTTTTTTTTTATTTTTTGGAAATCAATCCACTAATATTTATATCTCTTTTTTGGGATTTTTACATTCTCCCCTCCTTATAAAAATTTCGTCCTCAAAATTTGTCATTCCCCTGTTTCCCTCCCTTAGTGAAAACTTCCAATTTGTATTGATTACCCTCACTTATGGTGGAGGAATACCGTGGTTACAACAAGGGCTCTAGGAGATTACAACTATTAAAAATTCTCCCAAAACCATTCACATTTCAAAACTAAAAACTCTATCTATCTTACGTTACACTATACAAATAAAAACTACAATACTATTCCATTCACATGACTAGCTCAGCTCTAAACTCCATTGAATAAGTGCGGATATTTCCGGCGCATCTGATCCTCTAGTTCCCAAGAAGCCTCCTCAATGGCATGGTAGCGCCACAGAACTTTTACTAGTGGAATCTTCTTCGTGCGTAGTTCCTATTCCTTCCAGTTAAGAATCTGCACTGGCACTTCCTCATAAGTTAAAGTATCACCCAACTCCAGTGCTTCATATCTAATCACATGGGGGGTCTGTGACGTATTTCCTCAGCATAGAAACGTGGAATACGTCATGGATCCTAGATAGGACCGGTGGTAATGCCAAACGATAGGCAGCTGGACCCACTCTCTCAAGAATCTCGAATGGTCCAATAAACCTAGGGCTCAACTTACCTTTCCTCCCGAACCTCATAACACCCTTCAGCGGTGCTACCTTCAGGAACAGGTGATCTCCTGTGTCAAACTCCAATTCTCGCCGACGAGTATCAGCATAACTCTTCTGCCGTCTCTGCGCTGTCCTGATCCTGTCTCTGATGAGTCTAACTTTATCCTGAGTCTGCTGTATCAGCTCTGGCCCCAATACCTGTCTCTCACCAACCTCATCCCAGTACAATGGGGATCGGCACCTCCTGCAATACAGTGCCTAATACGGTGCCATCCCAATGCTGGCCTGGTAGCTGTTATTATACGCAAACTCAACCAGTGGCAAATACTGCATCCAACGACCTCCAAAATCTAGTACACATGCTCGCAGCATATCCTTCAAAATCTGTATCGTCTTCTCTGTCTGTCCATCTGTCTGAGGATGAAAAGCTGTGCTGAGCGACAACTGAGAACCCATGGCCCCTTGCAGACTCTTCCAAAAACGAGATGTAAACCGTGGGTCTCTATCTGAAACTATGAACACTGGGACGCCGTGGAGTCTAACTATCTCCTGGATGTATAACTCAGCCAATCTGTCAATGGAGTAGTTAACTCTGATCGGCAAAAAGTGGGCAATCTTCGTCAATCGATCCACCACTACCCAAATAGCGTCCTATCCATGCAATGCTGGCGGTAATCCTGAGACGACATCCATCGCTATATGCTCCCACTTCCACTCAGGAATGTGGAGTGGCTGCAACGATCCCGCCGGTCTCTGATGCTCAGCCTTCACTTGCTGGCACGTCAAACACTGACCCACAAATATCTCCCTCTTCATGTTGCTCCACCAGAAGGACTCTCGGAGATCCTTGTACATTTTAGTGCTACCTGGATGTACAGTATATAAGGATCGATGTGCTTCCTTCAGAATGACTTTCTTAATCTCAAGATCGGTAGGAACACATAACCTGGTATGGAACCTCAAGGATCCATCATCTGAAATGCTGAACTCTGGTTCCTGATCATCCTGTACCTTTTCCATAAGCTCTACTAGTTCTGCATCATTCCTCTGAGTTGCTTTAATCCTCTCCTGTAGAGTTGGCTGCAAAACCAAGTCAGCAATGAACGCCTGGTGATCGCCCTCTACTAGCTCCACACCGAGCCTCTCCAGATCCATCTGAATCGGATGCTGAATCTCCACTGCAGATACAGATGATTCCACTAATTTCCAACTCAAAGCATCAGCAACCACATTAGCCATTCCCGGGTGGTAGCTAATAGTGCAATCGTAATTCTTTATTAGCTCCAGCCATCTCCTCTGCCTCATATTCAATTCCTTCTGCGTAAAAAAATACTTTAAGCTCTTATGGTCAGTAAATATCTCACACCTACCCCCATATAGATAGTGCCTCAAAATCTTCAGCGCGTAAACAACAGCCGCCAACTCTAGATCATGGGTAGGGTAGTTATTCTCATATTCTTTCAACTGTCGTGAGGCATAGGCTATCACTCTCCCCTGCTGCATCAACACGCATCCGAGCCCTTTATGGGACGCATCACTGTAAATTACGAACCCCTCTTCTCCTGAAGGAATCGTCAACACAGGCGCAATGATGAGTTGCTGCTTCAACTCCTGGAAGCTCTGTTCACATTCATCAGACCACTCAAACTTCGCTCCTTTCCTGGTCAATCTGGTCAACGGGCCTGACAATCGAGAGAAGCCCTCAACAAACCTGCGGTAGTACCCAGCCAATCCCAGGAAACTCCTGATCTCGTGCACGTTCTTTGGTTGTATCCATTCAACTACTGCCTCAATTTTACTCGGATCAACATAAATACCACCTTTGGATATAACGTGTCCAAGGAAGGTAACCTGTTCCAGCCAAAACTCACACTTCTTGAGCTTCGCATATAGCTTCTTCTCTCGCAACACCTGCAACACTATACTCAGATGCTCCTCATGCTCCTCTGGACTCTTCGAATATACCAGTATATCATCAATAAATACTACCACAAACCGATCCAAGTACTGATGAAAAACCCTGTTCATAAGATCCATAAACACTGCAGGAGCATTCGTCAACCCAAACGGTATAACTAGAAATTCATAGTGACCATACCGTGTTCTGAATGCCGTCTTCGGAACATCTTCCGCCCTAACTTTCACCTGATGGTACTCGGAGCGTAAATCTATCTTCGAAAAAATCTGTGTCCCCTGTAACTGGTCAAACAAATCGTCAATACGTGGGAGCGGTTATTTATTCTTGATAGTTACTTTATTTATTTCTCGATAGTCGATGCACAATCTCATCGAGCCATCCTTCTTCCTCACAAACAAAACTGGTGCTCCCCAGGGTGACACACTGGGTCGAATGAACCCCTTATCTAACAGCTCATGCAACTGTTCTTTCAATTCTTTCAGCTCTGCCAGTGCCATTCTATACGACGCCTTCAAAATCGGTGCTGTGTCCGGAACCAGATCAATAACGAACTCTACCTCACGATCAGGAGGTAGTCCCAGCAAATCCTCGGGGAATACATCAGGAAAATCCCTCACCACTGGGATATCCTCCACCCTCAGTTCCCCTTCTGATACAGCCTTCACATAGGCTAAATATCCTTGACATCCTTCTGATAGCCATCTATGCGCTTGAATAGCAGATAATAACTGAGGTGGGGTGCGCACACGTGATTCCACGAATTTGTACTCCTGTCACTCTGGAGGTCTAAACACTACCACTCTCTGATGGCAATCAATGCTAGCATAGTGGGCAGCTAGCCAATCCATGCCCAAGATTATCTCAAACCTATGCATGTCTAAAACACTAGATTAGCTAACAAAAACCTCCCCTGAATATCCACTGGATAGTCCCTGAGTACCTTTCTACATACCCCTACGGTCCCAGTCGGTGTAGCAACAAACAAACTAATTTCTAACTGCTGAGGCTCAAACCCACACAATTTAACATAATTCCGAGCGATAAATGAATGCGTCGCCCCAAAATCAAACAAAACAGTAGCTTTAAATGACAGTATTGAAATAGTACCTGTCACCACATCTCCTGCTGCCTCAACATCTCCTCGCGTCAAAGCGAAAACTCTGGCTGGGCCCGTATTCCTCTGCTGGCCTCCTCGTGGTGCCTGGTAACCTCCTCGTGTAGGTTTAGGAGCAGTACTAGTCTGTGTCGGACACTCCCTCATCATATGTCCTGGCTCCCCGCACCTGTAGCAGACACCTCGCCCAGCATGACACTCTCCCAGGTGTCTCTTCTTGCAAGATGGGCAAGCTGGAGATGGCTGCACACCCTGGAAACCATGATTCCTGGTCTTCTGTCTCTAGTTCCTATAATAGCCACCTCTCTTCCACACGGCACGGCCAACTCCCTGCTGGAAACCATAAGGTATGGATCTCTTCTTCTGCCTCTGCTCCTCAACCTCCAATCGCTCTCCAGTCTCTGCTATAGTGGCTCTATCCACTAGTTCAGTAAAATCTTACAACTTCAGAATCGATACCTGCTTATAAATTTCTCTCCTCAAGCCTCTTTTAAACTGTCGTACCTTCTTCGCCTCATCTGGAATAATGTACAGGGCGAAGCGAGATAGCTCGATGAACCTCGCCGCGTACTGCTGTATTGACAGCTGTCCCTGCTTCAGATTCAGGAACTCTGTAATCTTAGCCTCCCTGGAAGAGACTGGAAAATACCTGTCGAAGAATATCTTTCTAAATCGCTCCCAAGTCATCTCTACAGGTATAGTCCTCTGCTGCTCTAATACTATCATCGCCGACCACCACCTCTCGGCCTCTCCAGTCAATCTGTAGGTGGCAAACAGCACCTTCTGCTCCTCTGAACATTGCAAAACTGTAAATATTTTTTCCATCTCCTGCACCCAATTCTCAACGACTGCAGGATCCGTTCCCCCTGAGAAAGCTGGAGGATTCATCTTTATGAACTTCTCGATCGTACAAACGTGGCCTATAGAAGGACCACCCTGTTCTCTCGAACTCTTGGCAATTTCTGCCATAACCTGCTGTGCTACGCTGCGTAAGACTGCATCTGAATCACTACCCGCAGCGCCTGAGGGTCCAGCACTCTCACTCCCACTGACGTGGGCACTATATCCACCGTGGTCCATCCTGAAAGAAGAAATAACTTAACTCAAAACATCTTTCTTTATACATATCACTCAACTCATATGGTATATTTTCCTAATTAACTCATCACTCTTGATTTTAATTCAAGGTTCAATCCTGAAATCTAGATACCCAACCTGACAATAGTTTACAATGAATTTCCTGAAATCGTCACCCCAGGAAAATCATACAAACCACCACGAAAGTCCTGCATCTAGACTACAAAACCAGACCTCAAGTTCTCTTATCTTATACTCTGGTATTATTACTGCTGCACTCTAGAGTCTGCAGAACCTAGTATCCTAGGCTCTGATACCAAATGTAACGTCCCTCAATTTCTTAACATAAAATATCACATAATAAATAAAATGGTCAACCCGAACCCGTGGGTAGCGGGGATACCTGTCAAACACAGCGGAAAACCTAGCAGCAGTAAACATAAAATCTCAAACATCCAATCATAAAACATAATACTAGAGCATTCTATACATCCTCACATACATCAAAATATCTCTAGGGTCAAACACAAAATAATTATGACCCTATTACAAAATCTTACCCTTCTCACAGGGTAATCTCACTAGCTCAACGGCGGCCCTAACCCACCGGTCTCTTAGGGGCTCCTGAAAAATTAATTAAGTTTGGGGGTGAGACACTTCTCAGTAAGGGAAAATAAACTAAATACAGCTGTGTGGCAACATGAATATTTAATGCATTTATACGTATATAGTACATTTCATAATTCAATAAACATCATCATATCGTACTGGGTAAACATATATTTTCACATATGTTAATAATTCATATCATACATAAAATCATTTGTTATAACTGTAGTACTGAAAACAAACACAGGATGAATAGCTAGCTGGTGTCATGTATTACCCCCCATGACAGGTTGTGCAGCCCCAAGGCGGGACCCGACAATGGCTGGCCGACCACTGCCGAATCAAATATGTCTGTAAGTACGATGAGCCCGCCACACCCTGGTCCGGACTGCCAGGTGGACATCCACACTCTACTGAAAGCCACATCGACTATCCATCTCCCATCCCCTTGTGGGACGGTAGCACTAATAAGGCCTCGTGCCAAAATTAACCCATAGCTACGGTACCAAGCTCCTGGTCTGAACTAAACTAACATCCTAGTTGTGAAAACATATAATATATGATCATACGTAACATCATTACGGCCTCGTGCCGAAAACATAGATACGGCCTCGCGCCGAAATCATACATATGGCCTCGTGCCAAAATCATAGTAAATATGGCCTCGCGCCAATAATATAAATACGGCCTCGTGCCGATAACATAAATACATGGCCTCGCGCCAATAACATAAATACGGCCTCGTGCCGATAACAAAAATATATGGCCTTGCGCCAAAAACATAAATACGGCCTCGTGCCGATAGCATAAATATATGGCCTCGCGCCAAAATTGTTTCAGGTATATATATATACTGAAAATACATCATTTATCACATAATCGTCAAAACCATCACAACATAACTCATATTTTCATAATACCTGAAATCATGATTGGTTCGTAAAATCTTTCACATCATAATATATTTCGCATAAAATAATATTCATGCCACACATATGCTGTTAAAAGTCATACTTCATATTCTAAAATTGTGAATTCCTTACATCTTATACATACATATACATTTTAATCATCATAGCAGTATTTTCCCAATCGTACATTTCATTCGTAATACACAATATAACATATGCTTTTCTGAAAATAAATTTACTCATAATCAATAATACTTTGTATGAAAAATTACTGCTTTAGTTTATTCCCTTACCTAACTATTGAGAAATTCCTTAGGACCCAAAATTTCACGCCCTTGGCGCCCGAAATTTAACTCCTGCAATTTACATTTTCCCCCAGATTAATTAATCTATTTTTCCAAAATAATACTCATCTAGCCTTCCTTAGGCTCCATATACCTCAAATTAATATTTAAACTATTATTTAACATCCCCACTTAATTTTCCAAATTTTGCCTGCGGGTCCCAAAATTACACCCGCGACGCTCACCCGGGGCCTAAATTCCAGAAATCCTACTTCAGTCCCAAATGCTTAATATTTTAGCATTTCTAAATTAATGCTAACTAATTAAAAATAAGCCCCTTAATAATCGCCGCACCCCAAATTTGGGGTTTTGGCCCGACACTCCCACGAGAATTCCGTCCCACTAGACTTGTAGAGAATCATCCCTAAATTCTCGTGGTGGTGTCCGTTCGTCAATTGGGCTTATATTTTGCAATAAATTAAAGAAAAAAGGGAAAATGGCTTACCCCAGGGAATACGCTTACGCCGCTCCTACCACCGATCTGTTCCGGTAGAAATGACGGCAGCGGCGAATGGAGTCCAATGGTATCTTCGAATTTTTGATCGGACGAAAATTCGTCACGAAATCGAGGAGAGAGGGAGAGAGAACGTGAAGAGAGAGAGAGAGTTCAGAGACTTGCAGGAAAATAACAGAGAAAAGAAAGAAAATAAAAGAAGAAGAAGATAGAAGATAATCTGGGGGGGGGCGCGCATGAATTCAATTAGAATCCACCTGAAGCTTCGTTGAAGCTTCAGGTGGTTACATATATATATATATATATATAAAAAATAATAATAAATTTAATTAATATTAATAATAATATATTTTATAAATAAAATAAAAATAAAATTTAATTAATAAATTTTTTTTTCTTTTTCTTTTTGTTAATCCTATTAATTAATTAGTTAATTAATTAATTATTTATTTATTTTTTAATTTTTTTTAATTTTTTAAAATTTTTTGGAAATCAATCCACTAATATTTTATATCTCTTTTTGGGGATTTTTACAATATCTTAAATCTAAGTGTGTACCTATTTAATATACATGCATCTTATTTATTGAGTGAATGGAGAATATAAGGTTATTTTGTATCTATTAGTATACTCTTAAGTCATTGACACCATACACCAATTCCTTCTCATTATTCTCATCATGTCATCATTATTTAAAGTCTAGAGAGTTTGACAAACAAAGATTTTTTTTTTTGTGTGGAGTTGTGGACTCTTTCATTTGTGCAAAATTGGAGAGATTATCGGGGTATTGTATTATAGGGGAGACAAATCTCGAGGAGTTTAGCCGCACTTCGTGGGCTAAGCCAAAAAACCACAGAGGACTTGAATCTTCTAAAGAGAACGAGATATCTGTACCTTAACTTGTTTGTGAATCGTATTTATATTTGTATTTTTGGTTGTATTTAAGTTGATTGTTTTTTTATTTTTTATTAAAATTCCTATAATATATTTTTTAAAATATACTGAATTGAGAATTATTATTCTATGCATGTTCATATCATCTTCTAATGAATTTGGATTTGATTGTATACATTGAATGAGGCTATCACAATGAAAAACACTTAATATAAGGGTTCACGCCTTCCTTGGAGAAGGAGCTCCCTTAAAAACCAAAAATAAAATTTTTACATAATTAATTGTTAAGAAACTAATCAAAAGACCCTTTTATTAAGGTTAAAAGTTTCATGTGCAAAAGCACATGCCTAGATACTATTATATTAAATGATGGAACATGCTATTTTTTTTTTCTCATTGCAAAAGTATGCATGAATAATCTTTTTCATCTAGTTCATAAATAAGCAAAGCAAGAAGTCCTCATTTTCCTTCCAATTAGCGGCAAGATCATGTTTCTTACTATAGGGTACTCTCCCAGTTACAGGAAATCAAGTTAACTAATGATAGAGTGATGTGAAATGAACTATTTAGTAGCTTGAATGTACCACATTTTAAAAATAATATATATATATATATATGGTATATTTTTAAATTTTACTTATTGGTGTAATATTAATAAAATAAATATATTATGTATTTCGTAACAAGTGCCTTTTATAATTTATTTATTGATTAACATAATTTAAAATTTTAATTTATTCTAATCATGAATTTCAATAGGTAGATTAAATAAGTTATAATATAATTTTATATTTATTTTATCTAAATTTAATATAAATCAAAATTTAAAACCTCTCCAAAGAGAAGGTAAGGCACAATCTCAAACCTAACCCATTATATCTCCGCCGCCCCATTCTGCTAGGAGTGACCCGGCAAACGGATACAGGGCGCTATTATTCTCGTTCGTAGCTCCTTTACTGGATAGAGGACATTTCAGTAATTTCGTATCAAGAAATGAAATGCGTACTTCTCCTTCTGACGCCCGGATGAAGCCAGTAGCGTCGAATCTCCATTTTGCGATCCCCTCTGCTCTTCCTCTCGTCACTCCTCACTCTGTGCTAACCGCCATTCCTGATTTATCACACACGCACGGAGACAGAGAGAGTGGGTGAGAGAGAGAGAGATGAGCTGAGGACGAAAGCTATGGCGTCAACCTCTGCAGCTCCAAGCCCTAATCTAGAGCTCACGAACAATCCCTCCAAAACCAGAGAAGAAGGAGAGCTCTCTTCTTCAGGCGACGACGTATTCCCTCTTTCCGAACTCCAGTATCTTACATTATCCATCACTTACTGCTTCCATGTGTATCGAATCAATTGTTTTCTGTTGAAATCATGTTTATACACTATTTATTCCATTCGCTGAGTAAATTATTTCTATATATCCTCGTTTTTCGTTTGTTGCGCAATCTGAATTGTTGCTCCGCCTTTGTTCTTTATTGCTAACTGTATCCAGGACTTGTTTCTTATAGATACCTCTTTGATTGCTGATAAAATAGAGGAAGAAAATAAATGCGAAAATAATAACATTTTGAATGTTTTTTATTTTTATTTTTTTTGTTTTTTGTTTTCTATTTCGAATAATTACATTCTTCGCACGGCAACGGATTCTCTTTCGGAGCTGTAGCATGTCATCGCTCTCTCTCTCTCTCTCTCTCTCTCTCCCCATTTTCTGGAATGAATTGTTTACTGTTACTCACGTTTTATGCAGTTATGCTGTCTTTATTTTATTCACCATTTGGTTTCTTTCTCCATATTATGGCAATTTGAATCACAACACAACTAGAATTATTCTGGCATTGTTTTTATTCTTTATATTGCTGGCGGAATCTGTGACTTATTTCTCTTACATTTCCATTCGGTTGCTGAGAACACGGAGGAAGAAAATAATGTATGGGTAAATATTTTGAATATTCTGTTACGTTGTTTTCTATTTCAAATGATTGAAAAGCGCATCTCAGCTAGGTGCAGTAGTTGTATCAGGCTTAGTTTAATGTACTTCTTTGTTTTCTTGTGTACAAAGCAATAGAAAAATTCCAAGACTCAAGATGCTAGTTTCTTAATTATTTTTTGTACAGTTCCCATGCAACCGAGCAGAAGTTTTAGTGGTTATAATTTCTTCTCTCTCTCTCATGACTCTGCATGCAGGATTAATTCTGATCTGACATGGCAGGTTTAGCTGTTAATGACGATGATGATTATTATTTGAGGGGTGGGGGTGGGGGTGGTTTAAATAAGAGAATGCACAAAATCTGTAAATTATCATTTTATTCATTTATTCAGTGGTGAAAGTAAAATCACTGTTGTTTTCTGGAACTATTATGCATTTAATTTTTCTGATTATATATTCTTTATAAATTTTTGCCGTGGATGTCATGTTTGAGGTTTTCTGCTCTGTTCCACAGGATTTCCCCACTTGCTCTGGGACACATAACACTAGCACTGCTGCCCCTGCAGCCCCGGATGAGTCCTTTCCTGCTGCTGCAGAAAACAAAAACACTGGAAGCTTTAAAGCTGGTAGGACTTGTAAAAGTTTTGGATTTCATTATTCTTTCATGCTTGGATCTTTTTCATATGTAGTGTTGTTTTGATGCATTGCTTCCATCCCTGATCTATGTTCTGATTCGTCCGACACTTGGTGTGCTGGTCCTTGTTTCACTATTGCAAGAATGCATGCATTGGGTTGGAAATATTGAAACAATTAAATAAGTCAGAGTATTTTTTATCATGCATCAATCGAATTCCAGAGATTGAATTTAAAGAGTTTATTTATTTTAACTAGCCACAAGAGCACATGCCTGTTGAACTTGAAATTTTTATGCATGATAAAATTAAATAATAAATTGAGTGAGGCCAGATGTTTGACTTACTGGTTCTCATATCTTATCTGTGGGAACTCAAATCTCTATGAAAATGGGGTTTGGGAAGAACTTTGAATGGATGCCCATTAGGGGACCTTGTGAAGGCTAACATGCTCAACTGAAAACAAATATTAAATAGGGATATCAATATGCGAAATCCTTTTAGTGTAAGGAACTAAATTGACATATAGAAAAAAAATAAATGAAATAGATTTGAAAATAATTAAATTCAGAAAGTATTAGGCATACGAAATAAAAGTTTTTTTGGAATTAAATTGTTTTTGTCATGTCATGATTTTTTTTTTTTTTGAGATAAGAAGTTATGAATGAAATTTAAATATTGAAGCTTAATACTAGATAATATCAAACTTCAATCATTTTGTATCAAATTTAAAATTTTAGTCTATGCAAAAAATATATTGTATGTGATTCTTTTTTTTATCCCTCATCTAGTTTGTGGAATCAGAGCTGGAATGAAATCGAATTTGAGGCTATGAGACCAACTACTGCATTTGGTTCCTAGAATTAGGGATGGAATTTTATTCTGACCAGAATACTAATTCCACCACTTGAGCCCCTCTAACCCATGGGAATCATCACCATTCCATTCTTGTCTTTTTATTTTTTAGATGACCATTATAAGCCTAACAAATATATTAATACTGAAAATACCCATCAATTAAACTACCCAAATCATCCATAAAAAATACCCTAACATCAAATGCCCAACCATATTTCTTGTCTCCTTGCTTGGAGAAGAACCTCTCTGTCACTACTCCAACAAGACTCCATCACCTATGACTTCTCACTCCGACCCCCTCTTGTTAATGCCTACTAAGATGGTGGTAGGAATCCCTGTTGACTGCTGGATATTTCTTGATGTCACATTGTCATGAGGCACTGGCATGTCTGGTGCCCCTGATTCCAACTGTCGGTGCATATTCAGGCTCTGCTGCTGATTCCGTTGACTCCCTACATCACTTGTCTCTTCGTGGTAGTGGTACTTGAAAATAGTTCACTCTTATAAGAGAATGCAGACTATGGTAGAGTGAATATATTATCATTCCAGAAAACTGAAAATGTAGTTAAACTAGGAAACATACACTAGAGTTCTACTCTGGCTGACAAAGTAAAAAGAAAAGATGCAGAGGGAGAAAGGAAAAAAGAAGAAGGTGTTGCAAGCAGAGAGGAACAGAGAGAGATTGAAATTATCCAACAATCATTTCAATCCAAAATGACAGTAAGATTCTAACTTCCTGCAAATTATATATCATATCTATATGTATTTACTATGCTTGATGATGGCTCAAAATAATTCCATTATACCACCACTGTTTTAAATAATAAAGTTAAATTGAAGTTATATAATTTAAAAATTGCAAAAATAAATAATTCTGCATTAGTGGCTTTTTTGTAATTTGGCTTATTTTCAGTTCATTCCAGTCACTATTCAGGGATGCCAACAGTCTTTTTATCTGACTAGCCGAACATAGTAATTGTATTTCAATACACTAATTCCATTTCTGCCTCGATTCTTTTCCTACCCAAATTCTTTTTTCCGCAAACCAAACATGGGGTTGTATTGAAAATCAAATTATTGAATGTTAAGAATATGATAAGGGTCTGTCTATGATTAATTTACTGAATAGGTTTGCTGAAATTTAAAGGTTGTTATGTCAACTTATTGGGTAAATGTTGCTTCATTTAGGGCAAAACCAATGGATTTTATCCATTACTACATTTGAGATTAATTTATTGGTTCAAATTTTTTGGCTTATGAAATCAAATTAACTAATTATTAGAAATACAATAGCAAATTTTTTCAATTAAATTAATTTTATTTCATCTTAGTTCAGATACGAGTTAGATAAAAAAATTAAATGCCATTTAAGTTTACTTATGAAAAAAATTGTACTGTCTCTTAAGATAAAATTAAAGGGGCACTTGGTTTGCGTCATCTTTCAACATTCTTGGGCATTTGATGCCTGTGGTTGTATGGCATTTCATTTTTGGGCATGGTATCCTATGTGGCAGGCATCTTGACACTCTCGGGAATGAAAGATTCACACAAAACATGGGCTGACATCTTAACACTCCTGGGAATGAAAGATCCACACAAAACATGGGCATCTCATTCCCATCTTTCCCCATCAGTAAGTTTCATGAGAATCTTATTTTTGGACCAAATTGCCCTTGTTATTTTGTCGAGTTGAACCATGCCCCTATAATCTAGTATTATTACACCTCTATTATTGTATTTAATATAATAATTATTAATAAAATGAAAGTAATAATATTATTGGGTTATGATAATATATTTAATTATTAATATTTAGACACCATATTACCTCAATTATTTCAATTAATTGGATAATTTAAGTGTTGATTTTTTTTAATTTATGTTTTTTGAGAATTTTATGACATGAATTTAATTAAGTACGTATTCTTAGTATTGTTTATGTTGAAAATATAATTATTCTTCATATATTGGGTGTACACATGTCAAGGGTATGATGGTCATCTCCTTGAACCGCTTGTTAGAATTTCCTTGTTCAACCAAACATGGATGTGGGAATCTTATGTACTTTCTTGAGAATCTTATAATGCAAACCCAGAAAAAAATATTCCTATGAGGCAGGCATCTCATTCCTGGAAATTAGATTCTCGAGAATCTCATTCCATGAGAATATTTTTTATGCTGCCAATCAATCAAACACCTCCTAAGGGCATTCTGCCCCCTTTTCTTGTGGGACAAAGTGGTGTATTTTTTTGGGGCTTATTGCTGCCTGGCCATCAAAGGTTGGAATGCAGATCTACTGTAATCTGTCAGTTTGTTGTTTTTCCATTTTTGAAGGCATCTTGGCCTCTTCTTATGTACAATGATTCTGTTTTTATATAAAAAAAAAGTTCTTATCCAAAAAAAAAAAAAAAAAAAAATTAAGGGCATTCTGATTGCCTAGGAAAAAAAGGGGGGGGAGCACTCTAGTCCAAAAATAATTTACACCATTTGAACTTAAGAAATCAAAATAACTAAACCACCAAAACAAAATCAAGCCTTAAGTCCCACTAGGTGGGGTCGACTATATGAATCCTTTTCCGCCAATTTATACGAACATGGACCATTTCTTTTGACATATTCATGGCTATTAAATCTTTACTCACTATCTCTTTTCAAGTTATTTTAGGTCTATGCTACCCCTTCTACTCCCCCCCACAGTAACTAATTCACTTTTCCTTACTAGCGCACCATGTGGCTCACGTTGCAAGTGTATATACCATTTGAGTCGTCCCTCCCTTATCTTATCTTCTATGGGAGCTACACCTAACTTACCTCGAATTTGTTTATTCCTTAATTTATCTTTCAGTGTTATACCACTCATTTATATAAGCATTCTTATCTCGACAACTTTTACTTTTGGGATATTTTGTTTCTTCGTCGCTCAACATTCTGATCCATATAGCATAGCTGATCTTATACCCATCATATAAAACTTCCCTTTTAATTTTAAGAGTATTCTACGTTCGCAAAGCACACTTGAAGCACTTCTCCATTTTACCTAACCTGCTTTAACTCTATGCATTACATCATCTTCAATTTCTCTTTTAGCTTGCATAATAGATCCAAGGTATCGAAATCTACAAGTGCTATTTATATCTTTATCATCAAGTTTAACTTTGTTTCCAATATTCGTTCTACTATTACTGAAATTACATTTCATATATTCTATCTTATTTCTACTTATCCTAAAACCTCTAGATTCCAAAGTTTATCTCCATAATTCTAACTTAGCCTCTACTCCGCCCCTAGTTTCATCAATTAATACAATATCATTTGCAAACAACATACACCATGGAACCTCATTTTGAATAATCTTAGTCATTTGGGCCTTCACTAAAGCAAAATGATAAGGCCTCAAAGCAGATTCTTGATGTACACCTATAGTGATTGAAAATTCTCTAGTTTCTCCATCTATAGTCCTTATACTAGTCATTACTCCATCATATATGTCCTTAATGACATCAGTATACCTACTACATACACCATTTTTTTCTAAAACCCACCATAGAAATACTTAAAAGCTAGTTTGCCATTAAATTACTTTAATTTTCTTGTAGGTTGGATGGGTGTTAGTTAAAAATTAAAGGCCATTAAATCTGCTTAAAGAAAAAAGAAGTGTATATCAGTTAGGACAAATGAAACCAAAAAATATTTTATGTTATTTAGGATAAATTAAGGGTATTTTGGTCAAAAAATGATTTCCATTTGTACTTTCATATATAGTGTAGATATAGATAACTATATAGAGGCTCTATATGTGCCCACAAGTTCTGATTTCTAGGTTGTTCTGGAGATGCTCCAACCCTCTGTCTAATATCAGCTTGAGTAATGTATGTCTCATTGTGCATCTATTTAAATCAATGTTGATATTCCCTTGATGATACTCTCTTTTGTGGATTTGTATGAACTTCACAGGAAAATACATTTCCACAATTAATCATGCAAGTTCTGTTGATATTCATTCCAAAGCATCGGTGCAGCCAAACCACTGTAAGGGTTTTGAGAAGAATCGAGTCCCATTGAAATCTGGCACACCTGCATGGTTTGTGCCATCAAGGGTCAATAGTAACCTTGTGATAAGCTTCTCTGATGATGATAGTGGCAGTGATTCTGAAGAGTGTGGACAAGAAAAAGCTTCAGAAACCAAGGGCAACGCTCGCGGAGTGACAAGCAATAGAAGACCACCTATTCCAACACAGGGAAAGATGCAAATGTTATGTCAGGCTACAAGAAATGAAACTAAATTTATGCCTAAGAAAGCTTCACTAAATCGCACAGTTATCTCATCAATGACCAAAACCCCTGGAACCAATTCTAGGAATGCTGGGTTGGCCTCGATTGAGCAAGGATTTCGAGTTAGAAATCTAAATACCTTCAACAAAAATTCAGCAGGCCGAGAGCACGGGTCTAACCAAAATGTGGTTTTGAACAGTAGCAAACTCCAGGACTTACGCCACCAGATTGCAATGCGAGAAAGCGAACTAAAGCTTAAATCAGCCCAGCAAAACAAGGAAATAGTTTCAAGTTTATGCAAAGATTATGATATTATAAGCTCAAACAATGATGCTACTAGAAAAACCAGATTAACTTCTACTGAAATTGAGCTATCAGAGCCAAAAGAGCCGGAAAAGAAACGCATGAAACTCAATGAACCTTATTCTAGTAGTTTGCTGGATGTTGGTCGAGGAATAAAAGAAGCAATTACTGATAACAGTCATATAAAAGAACCAATTACTGAGAACAGTCATCCTCAGGAAAAGAGTATGGTTGATCGTAGCTGTTGTGAGAAAGAAATTCCGACTGGCACGACAATGTCAAGCATTGTTAAATGGCAAAAACAAGATGACAAACTGGTTCCTGATTCCACGCAGAGTTTACAAATGGGAGTGAAAGATGGTGAATGTTGCATATTTTCTGGAGAACTTATTTTATATTGTAGCACAATGTGACATGCTTGCTTATGAGCAATGGTTTTGCAGGTGGTGACACGACAGCTAGTTGCAGTCAGTCTGAAAAGAGGTTGAGGATGCCAGATCCTCTTTTGCAAAATCAAACTGCTCCATCAGCAAATGTGACTTCTAAAACCTGTTTAGGGAAATCAGTAAGTTTATGCTAAAAGGGCTTTCTTGTCTTACTAGAGGGTTTTGAAGCTTCAACTCCCCACATTATTACCTGATCTGCTTGTTTTTCTGTCGAGCATGCCCAAGTAATATTTCAATTTATTATGCTGTATATATTGTTTCCTTTTAAAATTTAATTTTAATCTGTTTTGATTGGTTTTACTTTGTGTTAATTGCCCTTGTACGAGATTGTTGGGAGGGAACATACTTCAACAACAAAACAACAAAACCAAGCCTTAAGTTCCATTAAATAGGGTCGGCTATATGAATCATTTTCCGCCAATTTATGTGATCATGGACCATTTCTTTTGACAAATTCAGGGCTATTTAATCCTTACTCACTATCTCATTTCAAGTTATTTTAGGTCTACCCCACCCTTTCTACTGCCCCCCATAGTAACTCACTCTTCCTTACTAGCGCACTTTGTGGCCTACGTTGCAAGTCCCTAAACCATCTGAGTCGTCCTTCTCTTATCTTATCTTCTATAGTAGCTACACCTAACTTACCATGAATATGTTCATTCCTTAATTTATCTTTCAGTGTTATACCACTCATCCATTTAAGCATTCTCATCTTGGAAAAATTCTCATCTACGTTTGGTAAAATTGTTCTTGGCCCAATGCAAGTAGTGAACATTTGAAGTTTTCTTTCATTTAATTTCATAATTAATTATTTCAATGAGTTATTGTTTCTATATGCTTATCGAAATAAGTTTGCATGTTGCTACCATGTGATGCGGCTCAAATTATTAAATTACAAGCTCAAGGGAGTTTCAAACTTTCATGGTTTTGGAATTGTTGCTGTAGAGGCTAGATGACATGAAATACTTTTGTAATAATATTGTACTAAATATTAAAGTGGAGATTGAATAAGATCCCTTTTACCCCAAAAAAAAAAAATTTCTTTTTAGCTTTATAGAGCACCTCAGAGATGAGGCATCTGAGTATAATTAGCGGATATCATCCATCAAGTTCCTTCCTTGAAGCATATGAACACGGTTCAAGGAGTACTGAAATTCATGGAGTCATTTTGGAGATAAGACACTTATGCCTGCATCTTTATTTCAGGCATGCTTTTTTAGTGTTCGAGATAGCAGATTGGTGATCTCTGATGTGTGTGTGTTCATAGTTTTTAGTATTACTATCTAAATATTGTATGCTCTGATTTTGTGTATTTTTTTTATTATTTCATTATGCAAGGCATCTCAGAGCGCTGCATCATTTTGGAATTATTTGGATGAAGCAAATATCGCAGGACATAGTGATGTGGATGTTCAGTCTTTAGTAGAAATAGAGGAAATGCAAGACAAGGAGCTGGAGGAAGCACAGGAGTACAGATGCAGGTGTGAAATTGAAGAAAGAAATGCTCTAAAGGCATATCGTAAAGCACAAAGGGCTTTGATTGAGGCTAATGCTAGATGCACTTACCTCTATCGCAAAAGGGAGCTGTACTCAGCTCACTTCCGATCCCTTATAATGGAGGATTCCAGTTTACTATGGTCCTCAGGGAAGCAGAATCGTATTGGCATTGGATTAAATTCCTCAAATAACGCATCTAAAGTTGATGCAGATCTAGTGCCCATGTCAAACCATCAAATGCAGAATGGATTTGATATTTATAATCGACCAATGTATCATCCAAATATTCAATTTGCTGAGGGTGCTCTTCTCAATATGTCTGATCGGAATGCGGATGGACAAAATTTGGGTTCTGAAGCGTGCAGTGAACCTGATGCTAGTACATCAGAGATATTGCCTGAAAAGGTTGGCCTTATTGCAAATGGTGTCTGTTCTCCTTCTAGTGATAATAATACAGTAGCAGATGAAGATGAAGAAATGCTTTCATTTGGGCAGAAGGCTGCTCAGCCCAACCTAGAGTGTAATAGAAAGGAACGAATTTACGAAGAAAGAGAAGAAAACATGAATGATGATTCAAAAAGAGGATTATCTGTTGATAGCTCCCAAGACTCTTTACTTCTTGAAGCTTCCTTAAGGTCTGAATTGTTTGCACGGCTAGGAAAGCGAACTTATTCGAAGAATGGTAGCCCTGCTCAGGGTGTGGAACCTATAGTGGAAAGAGGAGCAGAAAATGATGATGAAAGTGGAAAATCACAAATGAGCATGAGTAATGTGTGCTTCTCGAAGGCAGAGAAAAATCGACAATCTGATGTTGGAGGTACTGCCCTTGTGAGAGTTACTTCAATTTGAGATTATTTTAGCTTTTCATGTTATGTTCATTCTGAATTGTTTGCATGGCTAGGAAAGCAATCTCTCTCAAATGACAGTGGTCCTGCTCGGAGTGCTGATCCTATAATTGAAAGAGGGGCTGAAAATGATGATGGAAGTGAAAAATCACAAATGAGCCTGGGAAACATGCCCTCCCAGGCAGAGAAAAACCAACGCTCTGATTTTGGAGGTATTGTCCTTATGATCTAATTACTTCCATTTTAGATTTTTTAAATGTTATGTGCAATATATGTTCTTATTTATCATTGTCCCGTGCACACGCATCTAGGGTATATCTTTGGCCTCTGAATGGCTAATCCTAATTTCTAATATTATTGAATTAAAAGATTAATTGAATTTACATGGGACTAGTTAGATATCACTTCAAATTTTAGGAGTTTTTCTATTATTCTAAAAACTGCACATGTTTTGACCAATCATTTCCCCATTTTGATTTTGTAAATTGTTTCTGTATAGAGAAGGAAACACATCTATTGTGTTTGAATGAAGGAGGTCCACTGATTTTCACCAAATAATAATTCTCATTTTTAATTTTCCAATCTTTCATTTTAAGAAATGAATAAATAAATATAAACTGTAAAGAAGTATACAGGTGAGGATATAATTTTAAGTGACTAGTGCATTACATGAATTTGCTTAGTTATATGTCAGGATATTAAAGTGATTGTAATTGAGGTTACTCATTTCGTGTCATGCACTTGACCTCCAGCATGCTTAGGAGTGGACCTTAATGTGCTCACTTACTCAATTAAGGTTAATATGTCTTAAAACTGATGTGATCCTGTATGGGGGCTTAATGACTGGCACATCTCAGCGCGTGTGGTCTTAATATTGCCAGTATATCCTCCATTAAGGCTGCTTTTACTAATAACCTATTTATGTTAAGCATATTAAGATTTTAGCTGGACATGGTAATTTTCTCTTGACATTATTATTGTTGTTCTTAGAATCATCAATGCCATTTTAACTTTAATTAATAGCATAAGCGAATTGGGATGTACAGAGCTGCAGTGCTGGACCCTGAAATTTTTTAGTGGAGGTAACATTTATATACTGGCACAAAAGGGAAGAAGATATCAGAGGATGCAAAACATATCCCTCTTCTCCTGCTTGTTAGTTGTAAATGGGTGGCAGTGGCACCCCCTTGGTGCCCTTCTAATTATTTTTATTTTTGCCAATCTAAAAAATAAAGGATGCAAAACATAAATTTTCAAAGTTAAAATTCCCAAAGCTTGAATCAGAAACTTCTAATGTGGAAGTCCAATTTATGTCAAGTCATTGGGGTGTCTCTTGAATGATTTTTGACTATTGGCAATTTAACATATAATTGGCCATATTTTTGGGGTAAGAGAAAATTGTATTAAGAATAAAAAATGTACGATGTAAGAGGACAAGATTTCCTCCTATATTAAAATGATACAACCACAAAAGCTACATGACAGCTGCCATCCAATCCCTTTGGATATCTGACAGCTATATACCCCAAAAGATCCGTAAGAGTTGGCCACTTTGAATCAATGTTGTTAGTATAATCCTATAATTTCATAATTTCAATGGGGGCGTGGTCATATTTCTAATGTGGAGGATATCAGTTCCCTGCAGTTTTTATTAAACATTTGATGTGGTAATGTTGGAGGAGAATATTTCTTTTAAGGAATTTAATAGAAAATCCAATGTTACCTAGAATGTGGAATGTTCTGGTTCATGGAATGGGAAAGGGATTGCGGTACGGTGCATGCTCTAAAATGTGGAACATTGAAAAAATTGTAATGACACTTATATATTTTGGAGAGTATGTTCTGCTGTTTCTAAATCTAGAAGAGATCTTGTGTTGTGGAATAGATTAATAATGATAGAAATAGAATTAAAATGTGATGATTCCCGACACTTACCTAATAAAAAATATATGAAAAATATTGAACTAATACTGGATTGTTAAACTTAACGATCTAGAACAAAAATGTACTGCATTTTGGAACATTTGTACCAATACAAGGTTCACTGGGATATTAGCATTTTCCGGTAACAATGGGAAATCTAACATCATTGGTTTAAAATGCACCATGTACGCATATTGTTGCAAATATTTGTTTGAGATGTCAATTGCTTTGTTAGCTTGTTCGCAAAATTTTAAATAGTTTTTTGTCTCCCTCAGTGAAGACCTTGTTAAGTTATAAGGATCCATGCTAACACTAACTGTTTGAAGAAATGCTAGTATCCCGTTGGTTAGGTAAAAGTTTAGTGCCATGTTATTTGCAATTAAAGAGTTTAATGCGATGTTTTAAAACCTAGAATGGACCAGCCAGTCCAACCAGGTTCAATCAGAACTGGTCACCAGGCTGGTCAAACCACCAGACCCAGAATTGACATGAACTGTATTGACCCAATTGAACTGGTCACATTCAGACTGCCTTAGCCAGAACTGAGGTCAGCCATGGGTTAAGTGGGCGCAGAGTGAAAGAAGCACCCCCATAACTTGAACCTCGGAGCTCAACATGTCTTCAAGATTTAAGCTGCTATGTACTAGCTTTACTTTGTTGCTTATGTAACCAAATCAATAATGCATATTAAAATAGAATATACGCCAAATTAAGTAAACTATTAGTTCAATCAAACATTCTCCATATCTTTCAAATATTTTTTTTGAACTCCTAATAAGTAATAATAATAAATTTCAAGAATATTTTTGAAGAAAACTACTAGTTTTTATTTAAAATTTGTTAGTAATTACTTTTAACTCTATTTAGCCATAGGTTATCATTAAGGTTGGGCATGGCTTCGTTAATCAAACTATACCCTTCAAATTGCAATTGAACCGAAATTTTGGTTTTCCAGAAAATGCAAACCGAATCCAAACTGTTTGTTAACCAGTTTTTAGGTCAATATCTAATAATTAACTGAACTGAACCATTTGATTCAGTTTAAAATTTTAAAGTCATGAAAAATTGATATTTTTTCTTCTATTATAATCTACTTGTAAATTTTAAAGTTAAAACATTAAAATTCGTGCATCAATAAAAAATCTTAAATTTATAAATTTTAAATTAGCATCCTACATAAGTTTAAAAACAACC
This sequence comes from Malania oleifera, assembly GCF_029873635.1. Classification (NCBI taxonomy): domain Eukaryota; kingdom Viridiplantae; phylum Streptophyta; class Magnoliopsida; order Santalales; family Ximeniaceae; genus Malania; species Malania oleifera. The sequence goes on from NC_080426.1 coordinate 10,178,863, forward strand.
ACTCATGAATTGAACATGAACAAATTCCATAATCCAAATTCTAATTCTAAAAAAATAGCATTAGTAACCAACTCAAGTTTTAAAATGTTATTTAAAAGATTTAAATTTAAATTACTAACAAATTATGTAATATATAATTACATAATATATTTTCTTATTATAGGAAATCGATATCCTTTATTGGGATAAAGAAGGGGGACTCGATTAAAGGACTCAAGCCGGCCCGGCCGCACACCAAGCTTGAATTTCGTTCTTTGGCTATATTTATAATATATTGGTTCGGTTAACTGCAGTTGTATTGGCCAAACTGAAGCCAAACCCGTTAACTGAAAAAATTGAAAACTCTGTATTGAAACCAAACCAAAAAAATGGTTAACCAATTTTTCGGTTTGGTTTGGTTTGGTTTTTCATGCCCACACCTAGGATCAACTGATCATGACTAGCATCCTTGAAATATTATCTTAGATTAATGTAATATTATTGTTATAATATATATGTGTCATGCTGACATCACTATGGTACTGGTTCGACCCAACGGTTTCGCTGTCGGACCGACCCAGTGCCGTTCCTGGGTTTCCTTCTCATACTGACCATCAACTCCGTTTTGAAAAGCATGCTTTTAATTTTGAATCTTGATTAACTGCTAGTGCAGAGGAAAGCAGATGTCCTATAAGAGAAGCTCACGATCCTGGAACGTCTTTCTGCATTTCACCTCTTCCTATTCTGATGAGTCCATTTGCTCACTTGAGGGTTACATCCCCAGTCAATTTCATGGGATTACATGGTAGAGATAAGGAGAATAGATCTTATGATAATTGTAGTGTAGGAGGCATCAGTGCCAGCTCCAACAAAGTCCAGCCAGGCATCATGAGACCAGACTATATGCTGGAGACTCTAAGAGATACATGTTTTGGAGAAGTTGGTTCTTATACCTGCAATTTAACTATCGATCCAATTTGGCCGCTTTGCATGTATGAACTGCGAGGAAAATGTAACAATGAGGAATGTTCCTCGCAACATTTTAAAGACTACTCTGCCAGAAATTCGAATCAACATGGTGACTCTAACGGTGCTGGTACGAATTCTTCTATCTGAATTTTTTGGAATTTTAAGTTCAGTTGCAAGCATTGTTGTTAACTCTCTTTTTTTACTCTTTTGTTTTTGGGCGATACTGGCAGCTTCTTGCCCTGGATCATTATCACATCAAGGAAAATTTAATGGTGCAGCAAATTTTCAAAATGTTTCAATTATTATGTTGTTTTGGCTCCTGCAACTTATTTAGTTCCCTTAGATATTCTGAAAGCTGATTTGCATGCATATGAATCTGTTCTAGCTTGGAGTCTTGGGCATTGCTGGCGAAAGTGTTTCAGTACTGCCTTGGCAATTTCAAATTCTCTTCAGAGGAGTTTGCCATCAGATAATCCATTTTTGCTTGGGAATGATAGTCGCATTGAGGTCCATGCGAGTTGGAATAGGCAGTCATTGTATTTTCAAAGTCAAAATTGCGAAGTGGTTTGTTATTACTTTCTTTTTCATCTTTCTTGATTTGTTATTTTCGTGCTCCTTGTGCTTTTTGTTACCTTGCCACTGTGCCACAATCTCAATATATATATATATATATATATATATATATTTTCTATTTCCATTTTTAAAAAGTAAAACTATCTGTATATATATATATATATATTTTCTATTTCCATTTTTAAAAAGTAAAAACTATCTGTGTGCCCTTGATGTGATTTCATCTTATTGGCGGTTAAACAGTTAAACAGTTATTTTGTGGTATAAATGCAGTATAGGTTGGAAGATTTTTGAATCTGGACTTGGTTATTTTGTCTCATCCCTTCACATGCTTTTTGTGGGACTTATATTATTTGTTGTGGCCTAAATTCCTAATGATTTATTTGGTCTTAGGGAGTTAGGAAATATATATTATTTTTTTTTTTATTCATTATTGCTAGTGCCTGCAACTGAAGTGCAACTGAAGTGCAACTGCAATGCACTGGAAAATGAAAAAAATTATTTCCAATCCACCTGTTATTTATTTATTTTAAAATGTAGCTTTGGAAAATCTTATCCTATGAAGTTCTTTTCTTTCATGCCATTGCTTTGGTATTTATGTAGATTTCTCTTTAGCTAGTGCAGTTATGTTTTGAAGTCTTTTGTAGTGACAGCAAATGCCTTAGTGTCTTTTAAATGTTTAGTTTATGTTTCTGTTGTTTTAGCTTCCTGTTTGCATGATGTTCTTCTCAGGATCAACTTAAACAAGGTTTGGGTGATTATGACCATACCTTGGAAATGGTTTTTTTTGCTCTTAATCAAGAATCTAATCCGGGTGTGAATAAGGTAATTTTTGCAATTGCTCTTATAATGTCATCCTCTAGATTTTTTAAAGCCAACTTTTGTTTTGTCATCTTCTTATGTTTCTGAGATATACAGGCTTTGGACATGCTATCACGAGCTCTTGAGAAAGATCCAACATCTGTAATTCTCTGGGTTGTTTACCTGCTTATTTTCTATGCAAACAAGAATTCAATTGAGAAGGATGACATGTTCTTTCATGCGGTATGTTGTATTATTATTTTAACTCTCTGTTTGGGTTGGAAGTGTTTCGGTATCTGTGAAAAACACTCCGTGTCTGTGCCCCCCCCCCCCCCCCCCTTTCCTTCCTTTTCTTGTATAAGTAAAAGGAAACTTTTCCAGTACCTTGTGTGCATTATGAATAAATCCTAGGGATGCCTAGCTGCATCCAGTTTTTGTTTGCCTTGTTTGATATCAAAATGTTTTTGATTGTCATGATCCCTGCAGCTCATGAAACCTCCTTTTTTTCACATACAATTAATTTAATTGTTCTGTTTGCATTTCTATTTTTATTATTAATGAAACCTTACTATCATTTTTATCAAGACCAGCAATGTTATGGATCTACTGTTTCCTAAACTTACTACTTGGAGCCTGGTTAAAACTTATTCCATGGACGTTCACTCATCTATTTCCTACAAGATATATAGGAAAATTTGGCCTATAGGTACTTTCAGTAAGTTACATGTGTATTTATGATGATTCTTTTGAGGCAAAAGCTTGTTTTCTCATGAATGTGATGTTGCAAGAAGCAGGGAAATGGGCAGACCCTCCTTGGAGGCTGATTAAGAAGAATTGGATTAAGGGATTATTGGATTTCAGCCCAATAGATTCTGTAATAAATTAGGACATGGCCTTTGTCTTTTTCAACTTATGTGTCTTAGTTTTTTTTTTTTTTGAAAATAAATCTTGCAAGAGTTTATTTGTAATTTTATTTATTTTAGTTTCCTATATATATTAGTAGATTGTATTGTTGTTGCGGTTCATGTGAAATTGAATTGAGAAGTTGAACATGTGTATGTGTGTTTTCCCCCTATCTTCCTCTCCCAAATATCCCTTCTCTTTTCTTCCTTCTTCCTTCCTTTGTTTTCCCTTCTCTTCTATTTTTCTTCCAAATTCCAAACTTGGACCGGACTGGCTGATTTGGCCAGGTTCGACCGAAATCGGTCAACAAGCCAGTCTGGTTACCTCCCTAAACTCAGATTTGAAGATAACCGGGATTGAACCAGCCGACCTGCTCAAAATCTGTACAACCCGGTCTAAACCGGGTTTGTGGATGGGTTATCCTGTTTCTTTATTTAAGAAAATTGGGTATGTGTTTATGAAGGAGAGAAGACTAGAACCTGCGACCTCAGATAAAAGAAGGGGAGTTACCACTGAACCCAGCGTCTCTTGTGGTTAGCACATGCCATATCAAATAAATAAATTAGGTTTGCACATGCTATAATAGAGCATTACAAAAGAGGTAACTTATATTTGCTCACAACAATTTAAGTAAAACTTTTATTAATTTTTGATTGGATCAAAATACTCTTTTGCCTTTTAATATTTTTATTTCACAAATATTAATAATAGTTATTAACAATTAAGTTTCAAGAATTTTAAAAAAAATAAAAGATGTACAAAATTTTATTTAAATTGTTATTTGTAATTAAATATATTTTGCAATGACCATTAGAAGATTATGACTATCATCTTTAAAATATATTTCAGGTAAGTGTAATATTATCAATATATATATATATGCATATAAAAGTCATGCTAACTGGTTCGGCCACTGGTCTGATTGGTTCAATCGACCCAGTGACTTTACCGGGTCAGCCACCAGTCTGGGTTTTTAAACCATTCCAATTTCTCTATTGGCAGCAATTCCTTACTACTGTTCTGCATCTTTTGGTATCAAAGTCTAACCATGATCTCCTCGGCAGCAATCAAACTCCTTCAGAATTCTTTGAACCAACTTCTTCTCTCCGTCTTTGATCTTCTTCCTTTCTTCCTCATTCTCCTGCTCTCTTCCTCTTTCTATTTCTCTCCCTATCTAGTAATTCCACATCATCCTCTTCATCAGTATTCCATCTCCACACCATCCACGAATATTCAATTACCTGGCCCTGATTAAATATGAAAAAACAAAAAAATTTACAGCCCCTGCGCCTAAATTTCAAGAACTTCTTTCTGTGAACCATTTTTTTGACACCAACACCCCAATAGAGACAGACTCCTGAAAGGCTCTTCCCCAAATTTTTGATGTCGTCTGATGGTTGGAGAAGCCTCATGCACTGCCTGTCATTCCACCAGCCGGGTTCTTCTAGGTTGCTTATTCTGCTGGAATTTTCAGAGTGCAGCTGCTGCGTGTGGCCTTGTGATGTAGGAAAAGAAGCAAGAACTTGGGAAGATCCTTGTTGGAGAAAATCAAGAAGAGTTGGGTCAAGGGATTGTTGGGTTTAGTTAGTAATTTGACAGTGACCCAAGGGAATGAGGACACATTCTTTCACTATAATGATAAGAAGCTTATTTCCTGCTGCATTTGATGCAATGTGTGTGTAGAGGAAATAGATTGCAGAATCTGTCAGATTAGGATAATTACAAGGAGATATGGTGGCAAAAGACAGATCTTCACATAGAAATGCAGTGGTGGAGGCTATGGAAGGAGTCACTAAGTGAATCTCAACCCACACTTCCAGATAGGGATGTAAATGGGGTGGAACCTAAATCCGCCCCCGCCTACTGCCCCAAATCTGCCCTGAAGTATTATTTATCTCCCCATCCTCATCTCAATAAGGGATCTACCTCCCACCAGGTATCCAAATCCACCCAGCTCATTATAAAAGGAACATACAAATTTTGAAAAAGAACCATTCCTGTGTCTTTATATTATTAAAATAACATAACTTATCTTATTTTAATATAATTATAGATAACGTAGTAAAGTACTATAAAATAAAATAAAAATGATGCATTTAGAAGATATGAACAATTGGATGAAAATACTACACACACACACACACACACACACCCATTCGCATGCATATGAATATATATTTGTTTATTTATTTGGAGGTGAGTTCAGGGTGGGAAAATGCATTTCCCACTTATTGCCCCCAAATCTGCCTTGTGTGACAAAATTCATCCCAATTACTGCCCCTAGTCCATTTACATCCCTATTTCCAGATCTTAGGAAAATTCTGAGCAGGTAAAAATTGATAGGCAAAACAGAAAGGGAAGATCATGTACTACATTATTTGGACTAACATCTATATGAAGTATTTGACAAATTGCACATTAAATGTGCCTAGAAAAATGACAATTATTGACATCTCTAGACTTAAAAACTTCATGAGTAACTTTGCATACAGATAACAACAACAACAACAAGCCGTAAGGTCAATAGGTGGGGTCGGCTACATGAATTATTTTCTTCCAATTCACCCGATCTAGAGCGTTTTCCTCTACTAGATTAAGGGCTATTGAATTCGTTCTCGCTACCACATTCCAAGTTATTTTAGGCCTACCCCTACTTCTTTTCATGTCAGAAACAATAACTAATTCACTCCTCCTCATAGGCGCTCCACTAAGTCTGCGTGTCAAATGCTCAAACCATATAAGTCGCTCCTCCCTTGTGTATTCTCATTCCTTAGTTCATCTTTTAATATTATACCACTCATCCACCTTAACATCCGCATTTTGGCAACTTTTATTTTTGTACATGTTGTTTCTTAATTGCCCAACACTCAGAACGATAAAACATAGCTGATCTGATAGCCATCCTATAAAACTTCCTTTTTAATTTTAAGGGTATTCTACAATCACACAACATGCCCAATGCACTCCTCTATTGTACGTAACCTGCTTTCATTTTATGTATTACATCTTCTTCAATTTCTTTTTCGCTTGTATGATAGGTCAAGATATTGAAATCTATTAGTGTTTATAATCTCTTGATTAACAAGTTTAATCATATGCTCATTACGTTACTAAAATTATATTTCATATATTGTGTCTTATTCTTACTTGTCCTAAAACCTTTGTACTCTATTGCGGTCTCCAAAGTTCTTACTTAGATTCCTGTCCACTCCTACTTTCATCAATCAACACAATATCATCTACAAACAACATACACCAAAGGATTTCGTTTTGGATATTCCTAGTAAGTTCATCAATCACTAAAAGTAAAAAGATAAAGAATCAAAGTAGAACCTTGATGTGCATCTATTGTGATTGGAAAATCTTTAGATACCCTTCCTACTGTCCTAACGCTAGTCACTACTCTATCATACATATCTTTAATGACCACTACGTCTAATTGCAAACCCCCTTCTTTTTTAAGACCCACCAAAGAACTTCCTTAGGTACTCTATCATATGCTTCTTTAGGTCAATGAAAATCATATGCAAGTCCCTCTACTTTTTCCTGAACATTTTCATTAATCTTCTTAAAAGATAAATAACTTTTATTGTTGATCTCCTAGGCATAAAACCAAATTAATTGTCTGGAATCCTCATTTCTAGTTTTATTCTTCATTCAATTATCCTTTCTTATAATTTCATTGTATGACTCAGAATCTTAGTTCCACAATGGTTATTATAATTTTGAATGTCACCTTTGTTTTTGTATAAAGGTATTAACGTGCTTTTCATCCATTATTTCTAGCATTTTCTTGGTTTTTATGATAATGTTGAAAAGATTAGTTAACCAAATATTTCCTTTATCCCCTAAACTTTTCCAAACTTCAATTGGTATGTCATTTGATCCAATAGATTTTTGACTTCCCCTCCTTTTTAATGCCTTCTTAACTTCTAGAACTCTAATTTTGCAAATAAATTATCCTATTTTTAGTCTTCTCCTCATTTGTCACTTCCAAATTTAATCTTTCATTTTGGTTTGTTATTTAACAACTTATCAAAGTATTTTTGCCACCTCTCTTTTATGCCTTCTTCTCTAATTAAGACATTATAACTCTCGTCCTTTATACATTTGACATCGCCTAAATCTTTGCATTTTTTTTTTTCTAGCTCTAGTAAGTTTATAAATGTTTTTGTCCTCCTTTTGTATCTAGTCTAGTATATAAAGTATTCTAAGCTCTATGTTTAGCTTAACTAGTAGGGTTTTTTTTTTTTTTTTTTTTTTTTTTTTTCTTTTTGCATTTTTCCTTGCTTCTGTATACTTTTCAAGATTTTCTAATTTCTATACTTTTACAACCTTCCCATATTTTATGCCGATTCCTTTTCGTCTTAATGACTTTTTGGACTTTTTGATCCCACCATCAACTTAATTTACTACCTAGATATCTTCCTTTGGACTCATCTAAAATCTCTTTTGCTATCCTTTCCATTGAGTTAGCCATTTTTATTCCAAACAATATTTGCATCTACCTTACCCTCTATTGTCCAATTACACTCTTCTATAATTTTATATTTGAATTTTACTATATTATCTCCTTTCAAGCTCCACCACCTAGTTCTCATGTGTTGATTTATGTTACTCTTTCTCTTCCATTTTTTAGTGTGTATATCTAATATTATGTAGCAAAACTCTCACTCAAGATAACTTTACAATTCTTACAAAATAGATTAACCTTGTTCCTAGTTAGGAAGAAATCTATTTGACTTTTATTATGCCCACCATTGAAAGTTATTAGGTGTTATTCTCTCTTTTATAAAGTAAGTATTTGAATATAACCAAATTGTAAGACATGGAAAAATCTAAAATGTATCACTAGGCTCATTTTTATCCATATCCATAGTCTCCATGTCCTCATAGCCTATATTATCTTTTTCAATGTGTCCATTCAAATCAGCTCCCATGAATGTCTTTTTAGATGTTGGTATCCCTGGTAAAATACTATTCATAGCTTCCCAAAATTGTCTTTTAAGATTTTCTATTAAGCCTATTTGGGGAGCATACAAACTAATAGCGTTCACGGTCTGCAGGCCTAGAGCTATCCTGATTTTAATGATCCGATCCACTATTCTTTAACATTTACTATATTATCTTTTAGGTTTTTGTCTACAATAACCCCCCCTCCCCGGTTTTTATGTTTCTCTTTTTTAGTGTGCCAAAGTTTAAATTCTTAATTTTCAAATTCTCTAGCTTTCTTCCTTACCCATTTCGTCTCTTGAAGGCAAATTAAGTTAATTTTCCTTCTAAACATTATTTCCACTCTTTCCATACTTTTGCTCGCAAGAGTCCCTACATTCCAAGTTACTAATCTAATCCTAGTTTCTTGTGCTAACTGTTGGAAATATTATAGAAGGAAAAATATTTAGTATTAAAAATAATATTAAATAAAAATGTAAAAACTTATCATAAGCTGAGGTGTGGAAGGACCACTGTCCTTAAAGCCGATTTCGCGCCTATGGAAAACATTTCTTGGTGCATATAGTCACTGCACACATGACCTCCAAGATTTCTCAGCTAGCTCACTTTTGTGTGCACTCACAGACACTAGAGCTTTAGGAGATGTAGTGTCATTTAATTACCCAACAAAATATAAATCTCAAGAAAGCGTAGACAATAAAGTTTTCTTGAAGAAGAAAAACTGTATTTTGAAATGAAGCTAGATCACAATTTATATAGGTAAAATGAAGTATAACTTCCAGCATCATAAATACAAAAATTTTAAAGTCACTAAAAATAATAAAATAATATTTTTTCTTCGTAATAATAAATACATAATTTGAAATATTAATCATTGAAATTTAAGAGTCAATCATAGTGTAATAAGACTTTTTAAGTTTTAATTATTAAAATTTTATATAATATTGTACATAATATATATATATATATAGTATATCGGTTTAGTTTGGTTCATTATAGTTATTGAATGGGCCAAAAACTGAACTGATAACTCAAAATTAAAAATTTCGAACTGAAATCGAATTGAAAAAATAGTTGCCAATTTTTCGGATCAGTTTGGTTTGCTTTTGCAGTTTAGTTTTTTTTTGGTTTTGAGTCCTCTCCCTTCTATACTAACCTAGTCTATTCCCTTGACCCAGGTGGATTTGGTAAGAATTCATGATATACAAAGATCTGACAAAATTTTATGCTGGCTATTAGCTATCTAACACGACGCTGCTCCTTTATTTGGGCTTGGGACCGGTGCACTTCTTTAAAAATTTTGTATACTCCAAGATTTGCAAGTGGAGAATACAAAAATGCATTTTTTAAGCCTACAGATCTTAAACACAATATCTACTCTACTAACCAATTATTGAAAATAATAATAATAAAAAAAAAAACTTAAGTGCAATGACAACCGATCAACCAAAAATACTACCTTAAGTACCCTTTGATGCCAAAAATTTGATGCTACAACAACAACAACAAACCAAGCCTTAAGTCCCATTACGTTGGGTTGGCTACATGAATCCTTTTTCGCTAATTTATGAGATCATGGACAATTTCCTTCAACAAATTCAGGGTTATTAAATCTTTACTCACTATCTCATTTCAAGTTATTTTAGGTGTCCCCTTTCTACTGTCCTTCATAGTAACTAATTCACTCTTCCTCATTGGCACACTATGTGACCTATGTTGCAGTGCCCAAACCATTTGAATCCTTCCTTTCTTGTCTTATCTTTTACAAGAGCTATGCCTAACTTACCGCGAGTATATTCATTTTTTAATTTATCCTTTAATATTATACCGCTCATCCATCTAAGCATTCTCTTCTCAGCAGCTTTTACTTTTTGGATATGCTGTTTCTTAGCTGGTCTTATAGATGAACTTTGTAAATAATAAACTCTGACTTAGGAAATGACGTACAAGACTGGACCATATTAATGATGTTAAATAACAATAATATACATAAAAATAACAACATTATCGGTGCTTTTACTGGTGCAGCTGTACTGCATCATCCCCCTGTTAGAAGACACTTGCCGCTGTACAAGTGGCCTAATTTTGCAGCTTTACACTTGCCAGCATCTATTTTCTTAAATCATTCTTCACTTGTCCATAAAATTTTTGTATCTGGTTCCCTTCCCACTTGACGAGAAAGTGGTAATATTTCTTTCATTGGGCTTGACACATCTAACTTCAATTACTTGCTCCACCTGATCCTTCGTTGAAGAAGTATGTACCATTTGCTTCCTCTTCCAGTTGCCTAAATTGATATCACCATGGGAAGTGTAAATGTCAGAAATATTAAAGATTGGAGAGATTTGAAGCCCATTGGAAGCTCCACATCAGGCAACTGAGCCACCTTTTGCGTTGGGGTATATACCTTCGGGCTATGGCAAAATACGTTTTCACGGTATAGGTCAGGTCCAAAGGAGCATTCTGGAAAATGGCCTGATTCCGGTTATACCAGAGTTTAGAGCAAACATTTGTAAGCATTTTTCCCAAATTTGCATAAAATTCTGCATGGTCCATTCTCTAGGAAATCATTCTCTTGTAAGGAACACCTTCACCAAGTCCCCCTCTTGATAGTGTCACTGATGACGAGGCAGCTTCTATATCATGTTGTTCTGTTCACAGTATTGTTGTAAACAAATTCAACCTCTTGTAGGATTAAATCCCACTGCCCAAATGTTGTTTAGGGCAAGACACCTCAACAAATTGCCCAAACTTCAATTCACAACTTCTGTCTGTCCATTAATTTGGGGATGGTAGGTGCTGCTAATTTCCAAAGAGTTCTCCCGAAATGTCTGAGGAGCTTTTAATCTCTATCAGATGTTATTGTATTGTGCAAGCCATGTAAACTCATAATCTCATGAAAAAGAGGTTTGCTACATGAGTTGCATCAAATGTCTTTTTACATGCTATGAAATGTGCCGATTTTGAAAAGTGGTCAACCACCTCAAATACAGATTGATACTCCTTGCTGTTTTCAGCAGTCCCACCGCAAAATCCATACTTACGTCAACCCATGGAATGGTAGGATCTGGTAAAGGTGTGTAGAAACTAGAAACCAACATTTTGCTGTTGGCATTTGGCAGTTTGACATGTTTGACATATTTCCACATGCTTGTAAACACCTCGATGTAAAGAAGGCCAAGAATACCTTTCAGACACCAAATTCAGCATTCTATCCTGATCAATATGACAAATATCATGCAATTCAGAAATTAGAAACTTTCTTAAAGAAACAGTTGGAACACAGAGCTTGTTTCCCTTGAATATATATCTATCTAATAAGACAAGTTTAACAAGCACTGGCTTGTCCCTTGCCTCATGTATTTCTAAGATATCTTCGAAATAGGGATCTTCCATATATCTATCTAATAAGACAAGTTTAACAAGCACTGGCTTGTCCCTTGCTTCATGTATTTCTAAGATATCTTTGAAATAGGGATCTTCCATATGTTGCTCCTTGATAGCTTCCATTCCAACAACATTGTTAGATATGGTAACCAGCAAACATACTCTCCTACTTAGTCCATTTGTCACCTTGTTTTGTGAACCGGTCTTTTAGTGCAATATGGCAGTATATTCTTGCAGGAAGGCCACCTATTTTGCACGTCTATGATTCAGTTTAAAGCTTCATGATCTGAATGTAAAATGAACTCTATGTGATCAAGTAATGGCACCAAAATTCAAGGCTTGGCAATATCATAGAATTCCAGATCATAGGGGCAGTAATTTTTTTGCACCCGATTAAGTTTCGGGCTGAAATAAGAAATTGGATGCCATTCTTGACTCAGAAGAACTCCAATCCCCACTTCAAGCGCATGACAATCCACTTCAAAAACCTTTTTAAAGTCTGGAAAAGGTAAGACAGGAGCTTGTCTTGTTAATTCCTTAACCAGAATCTCTCTTCTGCCCCAGGAGTCCAACAATAAGTCTTGTTTCAAGAAATTCTGTAATTGGTCACATGATGGTAATGGATATTGTTGAAAAATCTTCTGCAAAAGGTGGCTAATCCTTGGAAGTTTTTAATTTCAGTCTGTCTTTGGAGTAAGCTATTTCATAATTTCTTGATCTTTAGTTGCATCCACTTCTATATCATGAGGAGAGATGACAAATCCAAGAATTTCCAATCTGTCGACCATGAATATGCACTTCTCATATTTGCATATAGCTGATTCTGCTTCAAAACTTGCAACAGACCTTTGAGTGTTCAATCTGAGCCTCAGGATCCTTGCTGTAAATTAGAATATCATCAAAGTAGGAAGCCGCAAGTTTTCCAATAAAAGATCTAAGCATCTGGCTCATAAACCTCATCAAAGTGCTAGGTAAGCCCAAATGGCATTACAACATACAAGCCATGCTTAAAGTTCATCCTTTGTTCTGAATGCTGTCTTCCATTCATGATCTTAGTGGTAGCCACTCTTCAAATCCAATTTACAGACCACCTGTGTCTATACTTGATTGTTATTTTGTTGATTGCTCTGCTGCCCCCGCATATTCGCCATGTCCCATCCTTCGTTGGTCTAAGTAAAGCAGGCACCTCACATGGACTTAAGCTTTCTCAAATAAAGCCCTTTCTTAACAGCTCTGAGATTTGTTTGTGCAACTCTTCATGTTCTTTTGGACGCATTCGATAAGGTGGCAAGTGTGGCAAAACTGCCCCTACCAAGTCTGTGGGGTTGTATTTTTCTGCGGTGGTATCAATCGGCGTAACTTCCTTGAATTCTTCCAGCATTTGGAATGGTTCACGTATTCTGGAATTAAACGAGAGTGGATTTCTGGCCTCCTGAGCAGATATAAACACCGAGCAAGGACATCTGGCCTCCCTTATGATTACAGCATCTTCTTTCATTGGTCTTAGGACCATCTTTTACCATGAAAATATAAGGAACAGGTGTTTTCACATCACTATGATGAACATTCTTTCAATCATATTGCCATGGCTGAGTAAGACGCGGCAAGCATCCATTGGCACCACATCACACCAAACTGAATCTTTAAATTAATTGCCAATTGAAAAACTTATCAAACATGTTAAAGACACAAGCATCTCATTTTCTTTGTTGAACCAAAGGATGTAATGTTGTTGTGGTGTTTCTGAGTCTTGAGTTTCAACTTGCCTAGCGTTCTTGCACTAAAGATTCTCACCGCTGCAGCTCTCAGACATGCAGCATGTGCGAAAAATGTTATTTTCTTAAACCATTCTTCACCATTTGTCTCTGGCAGTCTGGTGGAGCAAGCATGGACCTTTGAACAACCAGAATTTTGCCTAATTCATCACCATCAAATCCATTTTCTTCCAAGTTAGCTTCATGCCCGGTTGCATCTCATTTGCACCAAAACCTTCTGGTTCTTCTTCCTGGTTTTCTTAAAAATTAGCTCTTCTCGTGAGATTGCTTTTTGGGTATTCATTTGATTGATGTCTAAGTTCTGAAAACTTATAGCACTTAATAGCTTTTCTGGACTGGGGTTATATGGATGATTTCTGTGACTAGCCTTTGTGTGCATTGCAGGTGCTGCCTTTGTGTTTTTATTTGAGGCCGCGTGATTTCTATCAAAAATAAAATTTGAGGCCATGCAACTGGAAGAGACTCCCACCCAGGGATCATGCCCTAACTTCTTCAATGTATTCTGGGTCAATTAACCGTCAACCTTCATACCAAGCTGGTGAGCATCACTGAAAGGTCATTGCAAACTTACTTGATCTTGAATTGCCAGTCAAAGGTCATTGATTTATCGATCATCTTATGAGATTCTGTTCCAGCAAGATTACTCCTTAATTGTCAGTTGATTAAATTCATGCTTGTACTCTTTCACACTCTTCCCATCCTGCCTAAGATTTTGCACTTTCTGGTACAAAGTTTGCTCATAGTCCCATGGTAGGAATTGCGCATTGAGCTTCTCCTTCATGATCTTCCTTTTGTCTCTGACTCCTGCTGGAATCATCGCTTCCATCGTCAGGAAACTAGTTGGGCTCATCTTCTTCCATTTCCTGGATTATTAATGTGGAGAACCAGCTTCATAAGGTTTCAAATTTGCTCTTGAAGATCATGCAACATTTCAATGGTGCATAAGTCCTGGTTCTTTGGTTGTGGTTTCTTCTTCTTCCCCTGGCACCCATCTAAAAATTATTCAAAGAAGAAGCCAATTTGATGCAGCTTGCATGGAGAAAATTAACTGCAAAATCTATCAGATAAAGAATCTTACATATTAGGACAATTACAAGGAGATACGGTGGCAAAAGAGAGATCTTCTCGCGCAGAAATGCAGCTGTGGAGGTTATGGAAGGAGCCACTAGGTCAACCCTCAACCGACACTTCCAAATCTCAGGGAAATTCTGAGCAGATCAGAATTGATTGGCAAATACCATACATATAAGTGTATGAACCTTGCCTATTAAATGTGCCTGGGAAAATGACTATTGCAGACTACAGCTGTATTGACTTCTCTAGACTTAAAAGATTTCATAAATAACTCTGGAACTAGACTCGTAAATGACCTTCGTAAATAATAAACTTTGACGTAGGAAATGACACGCTTGACCGGACCATAATAGAGACTAATACTCAACTTGAAGTCACTAGGCCCACTACAAGCAAGGGAATGCAGGTGTTTAAAGACATCCAAAGTCTTCAAAACATCCCCTATTGTTATGTGTCCATTAGCATTACTGTGAGATTGGAGGAATTTGCTGGCTTGATGTTTATTTTTTTCTTTGTTGTTTTTAGTTTTTTCTTCTGTTTTGTTCTAGAATTTTCTTGGTAGATGTCTTATTCTCCTATGTGTAAATTATTTTCCTATTAATGAAATCTTTTGCTATAAAATTTTTTTTTGATCATCAATCCAACTCTTTTCTTTCTTTGATGCTACCAAAGGATCAAGGTTTCGTGCATCACTGAAGCACTGACTTTTGAAGAGTCCAAGTTCATTGATTCATTTTTTTTGCTCATCCAATATTTCAAAATCTGAGGACAAATTTTTTCAACTGGAAAATATTTGATGTAGAACAAGAAGCAAGGGAGTGGATGGAACCTTGTTGGAGGTTGATTAAGAATAATTGGATTAAGGAATTATTGGATTTTATCCCAATAGTAGTAATTAATTAGGATAATGTTTGTGTGGGGGTTTGTTTTTAATTTTTGTGTCTTAGAATTTTATTTCCAATTGTAGTTTTGTAGGTGGTTAAAGTGAATTAGAATTGAGAAGTTTAACATGCGTGTTTCCCCCCTATCTTCTTCTTCTTTCTTATTTATCTTCCCTTCTCTATTTATCTTCCAATTTCTCTCTTGGCAGTAATTCTTTTGTACTGTTCTGCAGTAGAATGTTTACGACAAAGAACTAGCCCGATCATGCATCACAGGGTTAACAACCATTTGTTGCTGAAAGGACATGGATTGGGAGTATGAGAATTGGGAGGTACTAGGTTCATGAAAAAGTTGAAGCATCTTGAGGAAGCATTGAGAAAGTGGAATATTGTTTTAGGGGATTGTAGGTGATGAAGACTAGCATTTTAGGTGAGTTGGATATTTTTTTTGTTAGGAAGGAAGAGGAGGGAGTGGAGTGGGGTCTTATACCTAGTGATCAAATGAATGGTGGGAGAGGCCTCTTGAAGAGAATGAAGTGAGGGCTGTTGTGTTTGGAATAGAGAGGGAGAATGCCCTAAGGCGAGTGCTATTAATATGGTATTTTATTAGGATTGTTGGGATGTGGTTAGAGAGGGTTTGGGGAGAGTTGTTAATGAGTTCTACTTTAATGTTGTGCTGGGCAGGAGTATTAATTCTGATTTCATCAGTTTGTTGCCTAAGAAGAGTTTTTATATTAAGGTTGTTGATTATTAATCTATCAAATTCCTAACTAGTGTTTATTTGATTATTGCTAAGGTTTTTGCAAATAGATTGAGTTGTGTATTGGGAGATACCTTTTCTCAAGCTCAGAGCGTGGGGCTAGACAGATTATGGTTGCTATTTTAGCAGCTAATGAGGCGGTGGAGAATGTTCATTGCAAAGAGAAAGGTGTGCGTCTAAATTGGAGTCATTGGTCTTGAAAGGCTTATTATTGGATTAGTCTAAAATTTTTGGATAGAATCTTTGTTAAAAAGGGTTTTGGTGAGAAGTGGAGCATTTGGATGAGGGGTGCATGTTTAATGCCCATTTTTCAATTATTGTTAAAGGGGAACCTAAGAAGTGGTTTAGGGCTTAAATGTGCTTTCCATTTTGCAACTCTTTTGGAGGGTTTTTGGTTTATATATAGATTTGGGGAACTGGAAGGTATTAATCTTGGTTTGAACAGACTTGGCTTCTTTAGCTGGGTGTGGTATTTTAGAATGGTCTTTGACTTGTCTAAGGGTTCCTTTGGGGGGTGATATGAGGTTTTTCAGATTTTGAGATCCAATGGTGGCATAGGTATCTAAGCATCTTGATGGGTGGAGTTGTGCCTTATTTACTTTAGTTGGGTACTACACGCTTCAGGGGCATTTGTTTGGTCTGAATGACCTCTGACCAGAGTTTATGTTTGAATGGGTCCACTAGATAATTGAACCGGTTAGACATCAGAGCGTTTGGCGGCAGCTCTGAATTTTCTTAAAATTTCTCTGATAGAATGAGACATGGAAACATGTCTGAATCAGATTGAAGTCTCTTTGCCAATTGTATCCCTTATAAAAAAATGAAGAATACAAAAAACTCATTACCCATGTGATTAAATTAAAATAATAATATTTATTTTTGAACGATAATAATTTATATTATTTTTATTTATAATTATTTATTAAATATATGTCGATAAAAAATTATTTATGTTAAATTAAAAACTTTAGCTTATATTGCTCATAATTTTATCAAATATTTATACTTGAAGTGTTGAGAAGGTTAAAATTGAAGAACAACACATATTAAGATATTAGACACCAAATAGTTAAAATAATTTAGATTTTAGATTTAGTGACTGGTTTGAGTTCAATAGAACCGGACAAAAATCAGATTTGAATTCAGTGTTCAACACTTTAACACTTAATTTTACCAAACGCCCCACTTAATTTTACCAAACACCCCCTTATTCAAGCTTGTCTTTCTGGTATACCCCTTTATTTTTTATCTAGTTTTAGAATTCCAGTGGGATATGTAGTGAGATTTGAGAGAATTTTTAGAGATTTATTTTGGTCTGGGGTCTGGGAGAAGAGGGATCACCTGGTTAGTTGGGAGGTTGTTTGTAGGGCTAAGAAGGAAGGGGTAGGGTCTTGGTAGGTGTCTAAAAACATGCCTCTAAGGGTGCGTAACTTTCGCAGTTTCTGTCATAGTTGAGCTTCCTTTGGCATAAAGTTGCTAAAAGTGTGTGGTTTCCCACATAGGTAATTGGGTGGGATGCAAATTTGGAAGTTTGAGTTTCTTTTCAGAGTTCTTCAAGGTGTATTTCACATACCTACTTGTTTATTCCTTGTACCAGATTTGTTGTGGACTTTCCGGAAATGGTTCTCATATTCATTTTTACGATGATAATTGGGTGGAAGAGTAAGCATTTTTCATTTCTTTCCCTCGACTGTGTTGCCTTTCCTTTTGTGCATAATCGTGTCATTTTTCATTCTTAATTTCACACAGGCGAAGTTTCTCTTGAAATTTTATTTTTCACGGGGCTTTGAGTGATAATGAGGTGGTGGAGCTTTTGTCTTTTTTGTTGGTGTTGGATGGCTATCATCCGTCCAATAGGGGGGGGGGGGGGATTACTGGTCGTGGGTTTTAGATTCTTGAGGGAGTTATTCTAGAAATTTTTTTAGAGCATTTAGTTTGTGCTAATATGACCTTTCCACTTCCTAGTATCATTTCAAAGGCAAAAGTACTCTCTAAGATTTAGGCGTTTATGTGGTTGCTTGTCTCTTAATAGGGTTAACACCAAAAATCTCCTTCAGGGTAAGAGGCCTTCTATGGCGTTTTCTCCAGATGTGTCTGCCTTATGTTTTGATAGTTTAAAATCTGTTTCTCATCATCTTCTGTGTTGCTGTTTCTCTTGGATGGTGTGGAACAAGTTAATTGGTGTGTTTGGAGAAGTTTGGATGTGTCCAAAATAGGTGGAAGATTTGTCGATTATTTCCTTTACTGGTTTTTTGAAGTAGAGATGAGTCAGCATGATGGAGATGTGTTTTTTGCAGTGTTGCGTGTGTTATTTTGTTGGAATTAAATGGCTCATCTGTTTGAGAGGGAGAAGATAACATGTTCTTTGCTCTGGGATAAGATACAGTATTAGACGTTGCCTTGGTCTGTTCAACTAGCTGTTTTAAAGGGCTATGCTTCTCAGACTTGAGTGAGATTGGCAGGCTGTGTTATTTTGAATTAATTAATTTTATTTTTTCTTCTTGTACACTTTTATTCTGAGGATAAATCCTTATTTTCCCTTTTGTATTTCTTTTTTTCTGAATGAAAAATTTTCTTTTTCTGAAAAAAATAAAGGGAAAAAGGCTGTTGGTTACTGTTTTCTTGTTGCAGGTATTGTAGAGCAATCCAGGGTGGTGTAATGTTTGTGACTTTTAAATTGGTCTGACTTTTTGGCGTGGGATATTCAAGGGTGGGCTTCTGTGATTGAACACAATCCCCGCTTGTTGCCCAAGTGTGGAATATATAAGCAATCCTGTTTATGTGCCTAGTTTAGGCTGCTTGCTTACCTTTCTTATTTAATGAAGGCTTGTCATCTTACATTATTGTTGTCTTCCCTCCAGTTATATCCAAGTTAATTGAACATTAGGATTAAATTTTCTAAGGGTAGTCAGATCTTGTTCTCTGTGTGTGTTGGGGGAATAGCAACTTTTGAATTTTCTGAAATTGTTTTTATGCCATTTCCTGTTCAATATTAATAAGTAATATATTTGTGTACTTATAAGAGGTGTTTCCTTTAATTGCTATAGAACACTAAATATAAATTTTTTTCACTGCATGTGAGAACTTTTGGTGAATTGGGATGCAGGGTCTGATCAATTTAAAAATTTCTGAAACTTAATGTGTGATCTTGTATGGGCGGGCTTTTATTCCTCAAGATAGCTCCTACTTGTTGCTCAGTGAGGAATGTATATGCAATCTTGTTTACATGACAATTAGAGTCCACTTATTGACCCCTCTCATTTATGTGGGGCTGCTCGTCTTACATTGTTTTGGCTTTGCATGGCATTCATCTAGACTATGCACACATTGTTTTCATATTTTTTTTTTCCTTTTTTTCTTGGAGAATTGAATGCAACCATTTGTATGTCAATCCAATTTTCTTTTTCACCAGATCAAACATAATGAAAGATCTTATGAACTGTGGCTTATGTACATCAACAGTCGGGTGCATCTTGATGAGCGGTTGGTTGCATACGACACTGCACTCTCAGCGCTTTGTTGTCATGCATCTGCTTCTGGCAGTGACGTAATGCATGCTAGTGCATGCATTTTGGACTTGTTTTTGCAGATGATAGATTGTTTCTGCATGTCTGGGAATGCCGAGAAAGCCGTGCAGAGGATTTGTGGGCTCTTCCTTAATACAAAGAATTCTGACAGTTCCCATTCTCTGTTGCTCTCTAATCTTCTCCCATACTTAACACTATCTGACAAATGCATATTCTGGGTTTGTTGTGTATACTTTGTAGTCTACAGGAGACTTCCCAATGAAATAGTGCAGCAGTTTGAATTTGGGAAAGAGCTTTCTGCAATAGAGTGGCTTTCTGCCCGCTTGATGGTCAATGAGAAGCAACAGGCAATCAAGCTGATTGAAATGGCAGTGGATTCTATTGCATCATACAAAGATGATGAATCAGTTAGAAGTGAAACTACCTTTAGATCAGTACATCTGTTTGCTGTTAACCATATTAGCTGTATGGTGGCTCTTAATGAGTTAGAATGTAGTCAAAACTTGTTGGACAAATACATAATGCTGTATCCATCCTGTTTAGAACTAGTTCTGATTTCAGCACGGGCACAGAAGCATGATTCTGGGGATTTGAGTTTTGTGGGGTTTGAAAAGGCCCTGAGCAACTGGCCAAAGGAAGTGCCAGGTATTCAATGCATCTGGAACCAGTATGTTGAATATGCACTCCAGAATGGAAGATCTGATTTTGCAAAAGAACTCATGGTTCGATGGTTTCACTCTGTTTGGAAGATTCATTGTCCTGAAAATGGAATCTTAAATGCCATGGATAGTGATAATGGTCATAATTCGTGTGGCTTGATAGAGTCAGCTTCAGCATCAAGTCCAGACATTTTAAAATCTGATTTTAATCAGAGGGACGCGCTGTTTGGTTTGCTTAATCTCTCTCTCTGTAGAATTTTGCAGAATGATCATGCTGAAGCTTGCATAGCTATTGACAGAGCATTGAAGGTTGCTGCTCCCAAGGATTTTAAGCAGTGCGTGAGGGAGCATGCTATGTTTTTGCTTACTGTTGGGCCACAATCGGAGGAGGATGCTTCTGTCAATGGAATTCTGAACATCCTGAAAGGCTATTTGGTTAATGCCCGGGCTTCCCCAGAGTCTCTGCCGCTGTCTAGAAAATTCATTCAGGACATAAAAAAACCAAGGATCCGCCAGCTAATGAATAGCATACTGTGTCCAATTTCAGCAGATTTTTCTCTAGTTAACTTGGTTCTTGAAGGATGGCATGGGCCCTCTCTCCTACCGCATGAATTTGGTAAGCTAAAGTATCTGGTGGATTTTGTTGAAGCCATTATGGAGATTTTGCCATCTAACTATCAGCTAGCAATTTCTGTATGTAAGCTGCTGCTAAGAAGAGGCGTGAAGTCTGATAAGGTCAACTCTGCGAGTGTTTTGTTCTGGGCAAGCTCACTTTTGGTCAATGCAATCTCTGAGGCTGTTCCTGTAGCACCTGAGTATATATGGGTAGAAGCTGCAGGTATTTTGGGTAATCTATCAGGGGTGCGGACCATCTGTGAGAGCTTTCTCAAGCGAGCTTTGTCAGTGTATCCCTTCTCCATTGGGTTGTGGAGATCCTATCTCAGTTTTTGTAGGGTAACTGGGAGTATGAGTACTGTTGTAGGGGCAGCGAGAGACAAGGGTATAGAACTTGAATAATTTTGGCTTTTTCCAGATGGAAGTTGAGAATATCAGGTGGATGGGTTGAATTGGCATCTGCTGATGGACAATTTGAAGGCCAGTTGTGTTTGTTTGGGAGGTTCTCTGCAATGCAGGGGTTGTAAGACTTGTAACAAACTAGGAAGAGGAAAGCATATAGGAAGCACTTACTGAGACAGCATTTGAGGATATCCGAGCAATAGGTAAGTTCATAATTTTTCTCTTTTTGGGGGCTGGGGTGGAATATATGGGCGTGAGGTTTTTTTTTTTTTGCCTATGTAGTTCTGTTTTGTGATTTTTTTTTTTGTTCCAATGTTATAATGTCTTACTATAATCAGATCATCTGTTTGATTCACCGAGATGAATAGAGTATAATCAATACTATAATATAAATGTTGGAGGCCCAATTTTAGTACGTCGTCGGTTTAAGCAATTCATTATTTATCAATGGTTTGCTGTTGTGATTTTTTTCCTCTTAATTATGTTTCAAAATTTAAAAACCAAATCTTATTTTTCTTTCATGACCCTTTTTCTGATGCTAATGGTTTATTCTGCTATTTATCTAGAAAATTTAATTTATTAAAATTAATTATTAAATTTCTTCATTTAGCAATCCCATTCTGTGGAGGCGTGGAGTAAAATGAGCTAAAGCTCGAAGTTACACTTGCCATTTTCTTTTTCGTTGTTCCCGCCAGATTCATATTGTTGGGCATTATTTATCCTTTCTTTGAACAAATGTTGACGCCTGTCATTGTGTGGTTGAATTTTTTGAGCCAGTTTTGACTGGTCATATTGCATAACGGCTGCAGCAGAGTGTCGCAGCATTTAAAAAGGGAAATGGTTAGAGGTGGGCTTGGCCATATTGGGGCAAAGCTGAAGGGCATTTAGCTAAGGCTTGGCAACAGTGAACTCATGGCATGAATTTTGATGCAGCTTTTACTCTCTTTAGGCTTTCATAGCATTAGTTGCTGGGAAAGAGGATATGGGGTTAATTGCTGCACTGGATGTGTCTCTGGGAGAAACTTATGCGGTCATTTTTGCCATCTGCAAGGCAAAGGAGTTAAAACTTTGATTTCAAAGGAGACGCAAAGCTTGTCATCGATGAGATCTCAAGGCCCCCGTAGAGTGTTCTGAATGGAGATTGACCATATTGTAAATGATATTAGCAAGTTGAAATATCGTTTTCCTGGGCAGTTCATGTTTACCCACGGGGATGCTAATGGGCTAACCCATGCTTTGGCTGCTGGGGCTGCCTCCTTGCCAGATTAAAGAGGAGTTGTTCATTCTGTTTCAGACTTCCTCCCAAAGTCGTCATTTCAAAGCTTCAGGGATCCATCTGGGAGCTCCTTTAGTTGATTTGGCATTCTGTTCTTGCTGCATGTTTTTTTTTGTTTGGTTGCTTTCTTTTGTGTTTTGGTGCCGAGTCTCTTTGCCCAGCAGAAGACATGGAAAAAATGTATGAAAAAACATCGGAATCAGGGCATAGGCAGTCCCATTGTCTGGACCTTCAGCTCCAATTTTAGGTCAACATAAGAAAAATAAAAATTAAGTGATAAATTTTATTTTATTTTATTTCTACACATAATATAGGAACGTAGTATTTCACAATAAAGATTTAAAGTTTTGGATATAGATTTGTATTGATTACTTAAGATGCAATAAGAAATTGTCTTTATTTTTTATTAAAAGTTATTTAAATTAAAATTTAAAATATGAAATGCATCATCTCAATTACAGATTTCTGTTCAGAAATTTTATGAGTTATGGCTATGTTTGAATTATAAATTGAGAAGGTAAAAATAGAATATTATTGTATGGAAATATGACAATTCATTGATTAAAAAAGAAAAAAAAAAGAAATATGATAGTTTAGATATACAATAGTTTGGAAATAAATAAATGTATATATATATATATATATATGTATATTTATATGTATATATATGTGTATGTTAGTTAATATAATAATATTAGTTTATTTTATATTTGAGTTTTTCTATCCTAACTTATTTTGATTTAAATGTAAGATTAAAAAAAATGTGTACTTCTCATTGCTTACAAAAATTGCACGAAAAATGGATCTCTCCCTCCCTTCCCCCCATTTTTTTTTAATGAATTAAAATCATAAATCTCTATCTGTGGGGTGCGTGTTAGTTGTAGAAAGTATGGTTCTGAAAGTGACTCCGGTTCGCCAGTTCAGGCTCAACTCCTCCCTTTACGTTAGCGGACCTACAGGTCGGGCCGGGGCTTTGAGCTCTTTCTTTCTGTGTGGGACGATGTCGGGAAAAGGCCAATGTGTATAAATTGAAATAATAAGATCGAAATTTTTTTATTAAGTGGGGTGATTTCGTTTGACTTTACATATTTTTTTTTAAAAAAAATTATTGATTGGCTCAAAAGCTCGGTCCATAGAAGTGTTGAAATGAAAGGTTTTGTAGTTGTACTTTAGTACTTTTTCTTGTTGAATTATTTGTTTGAGTCATTTGATAGGTGTACATTCTGTGTTATCAGAAAATAATAGCGTGATTGCCTCCAAAAAAGATTTATTAAGCATGTATATAGCCTAACCAAAAATAAAAAATGTTGGTTTTAAAACCAAAAGTAGATTTTAAAAAAAAATGGGGATAAAAAAAAGAGTTAGATTTTAAGCTTAAAACACTGGTTTTGGTTTTATAGGAAGAGATGAGCCTATAATATTAGTGGATTTTAGGCATCAATTTTTTATATTAATGGGATCAAAACCACCAATTCATTTAATAAAACACTGTGGCTAATTAAGTAATAAGTGAGTTATGAGGCATTTGTTTAATATGAATGACTTGAATGGAGGTTATCTTTGAAAAAAGCATTTTGTGACGGGCCATGCTCTCTATAATTGGTCTGATCAAATTAACTCCTATATTTGATTCAGTGAGAGAGAAAATTTAAGTCACTTTTTCATTGTAAGTAAAAAAAATAAATATAACAAAAGCCTAACATAGAAACGATATCTTACTACTTTTGCACAATCCACTCTACGCAGAAGGCTAATGTGGTTGCCCATCCAAGCTCTCTTTGGCCATCTCCTTCGGTGACAATTAGAAAGCTTTGGTGGGTAGCTTCTTCTTCTCTATTGTCTCTCCAACAATTCTTCTACCATGCATTGCTTCTTATGGGTCCATTTTTCATTTTTCATAGTATTTTTTTCTATATTAAAAATAAAAAATAGAATAATTTAATTAAAATTTAAGAAATATCAAATATTAACAATGTGTAAAATTAAAATTTTGTTATTGGTAACATAACTTTTGTCATGATTCATGACTTGAAAAATTCTTAAAATTAAAATAACATATTTTATTTTTGTTTGACAACTACTTACATTTTTATTTATAATTATTAATTGATTCAAAATATAAAAATATAAAAATAAAGTATATTTGGATGTTAAATATTAAATATTTTTTTTAACAATTTGAAATTAAATTATAAAATTATATTTAAATTTGATATTTAGTATGCAAAATTAAATTTTACCCAACATCATCATATACTCATGTTATATTATTTGTGTTATGCTTTTAAATACGTGGTGATTTTGAATATTTGAAAATTTCTTTTATTAAGTAAATAAATCGACAATCACGTGATAGTAACCCGCGTGAATTAACATGTTAAATTGAGACGGGGATTTTATTCCAACTCCCCTATGCGGCAGTGCCTTAGGTTAAATTCCCTTCTCGTCATCCTCTCCATCTGGAACCTGCCGACTGCTTCAATGCTTAAAACCTGAACAAAGCCCCTTATGGGAAGCTAGGGCATGCCACTGCTTTCTTCATTTCATTTCGTAGTAATTTTAACTTTTTCGTGGAGTTTGGGTTTCCTTCGTGCTTTTGCTTTGTAGCTGAAGCTCAAGATGAATAATTTGAAGTTGTTTTGGGACCTATCATTGAATTTCCAGTTACGGTCGAAGGACGAATCTCTTCTGTTCTCTGCCTTCGATATCGAACAAAATCGCATTTTCTTTGCTTCTTCGGCCAATTATATATACACCACTCAACTTCCGTCCTCACAAGTAAGTCTTCATCTGTTTTGTTTTGTTATTTATGCGTGAATAAGTTAAAATTGATAATACTCGTTTTGTTACTTTGCATGATTTGGGGTGTTATTCGAATAAATGTACGCTCTGTTTCGTTGCTGAGAGTCGAGAGAACTGTGTAAACGAGAAGGAAACTGAAAATTGGGGTCGCGCATTTATATACTATCTTCTGATTTTTTATTTTTTTAAATGAAGAACTCCAGCTTTTATGTGAGGTGATTGCGGAATGATTAGTTGAGTAATTTCATTTTTCCTTTTAATCAAAACAATGGGATATATCGTCCACATGGAGAGAAACAATGCATGCTGTGAGAGCAAAAGTGCGTGTTCTCTTTTTAGAATGACCAATAATTTAGGAGGAAAAGGCCAAGATGCTTTGTAATGCCTGCTGCGATCTCTTTCACTTGATATTAAGTGATACATTGTGTTGATACCAAAAATCAAACTCAATCTCCCAGTCTACAGATGGTGACGATCACCGGTAGCCTAGGGAGAAGGATGGAGCTTGGGAGGCTCCCGGTGGCCTTTGGGGGTCTTTTCTTGTGCTCAAGTCAAAGTTAGAAATAATGTGTATAATATGCAATCGTTTTAAAATGAGCTTCTCCCTTTCATTGTTCCAATCTCCCCTTTTTATAGGTGATCCTCCACTTGAATGCCCTCATCCTTTAATGTTCCTCCTCCTTGAATTGGGGGTTATAACCATTATGTTGGGTGGTTCCATGCCCCTTTTATCTTCATTTGAGGTAATATATGTGCTTCCTAATGGTAGCCAAAAAGTTTTTCACCATCATTGATTCCTTTTGACTTGTCATGTTTGGCCCCAACACATGTCTCACTTTTGAGGCTCAGAACGCAATTCTAGGTTTGGGAGTATATTTAGAATGTTTTCACTTACACAATTAATTTGTGTTTTGTTTTTAAGATTTAGATCAAAGCCTTGCTCTGTGCAAGAGCTCGAGCCTTCAATTTGAGGAGAGATCAGTTTTTGCATCCAAGATGGAGCTCAATTGTTCCTTCCAAGCCAAAGATCGGTTTTAATACTCGATCAAAGCTTAGCCTCACTACCTAAGAAAAGCTCGGTTTTTCACACCCAAGCTGGAGCTCGGTTTTAAAATGCAACCATAGCTCAATTTCCGCATCCGATTGGGCTCAACCTCAATATCCAAGCAAAGGTCACTTTTTTCATCCTAGTTGGAGCTTGGTTTTTTATTCCTGAGCGAGGCTCAATTCTTCCATCTGATTTGAAGCTTAATTTTTATATTTTGAGCAAAACTTGGTTCTTCCATCCATTTTGAAGCTTGGTTATTCTTTCAAGTCGGATGTTGATTTTTATACCCAAATAAAACTTGGTTCTTCCATCCAACCTGCATCTTGGTTTTTATACTTGAGTAGAGATTAGCTCTTCCATTTGAGTTGAAGCTTGATTTTAATACTCGAGCGAAGCTCGATTCTTTCATTTGAGATGGAGCTCACATTAGACATTCATTGGTATTCATGATGTTTGCCTCCTCTAGCCTTAGCGACAGTGGAGACCTGCTCGTTCAGGTATTTCCCAAGGTTACTAGATGGTCTTCTCTTTCAGTAGTATTTCCTAGAGTTAACTCCTCTTAGCCTAACGACAGTGGATACTTGCTCATCAAGGCCATTGGCCAAGGTTAGCCCCTCAACTGCTCTGATAGAGTACTTTGTTCTTCATGGGTATTTCCTAATACCACCCAGGAGAGGGCCTACTCTCCAAAGTTATTTGCCAAGATTAATTTTGGCCTTTGTTGCTTGGACTATGTTGCAAATGGGTCTATTTGACCTTTTGTACTTGGCAATTTTGCCAAGTAGGCCTATTTGGCCTTTGTTGGCCATTCTGCCAAGTGGACTTATTTTTGGCCTTTGTACATCTGTACTTCATGGCCTTGTAGTGTGGCCCTTTAGGGTTTAATTTTAGGGACCAGATACAACAACCTCTTAAGGTTAGGTCTTCTTCTTGGTATTTTCCTACTTATGAGTTGCTAAAAGAGAAAAATGCATTCACGCAAGATCATTACGATGTTGTTTACCTATGTGTATTTATAAACAACTTTTTATTCGTAGTTGTTATTTTTCAATATGGCATTTTAATGACCACTTGCCCTTGCCTATTTATATTAGGGTGCTATTCCTATTAACTAGTTGGTATTTGGTATATTACAATTGTTACGCATCAAAACATTTTTTACATACATGAAATTTTCATTCATGATCAAATTGTGACCATGTGTACTTGAATAATTGTTAGGTAATTAATCTCTTGCCAATCTCCATATGCAATAAAATGATTTGATTATATTATATAATATATAGCAAAGTGTTTTTTGTTAGAGTTGCTTAGAGGCTTCCAAACTCCAATCTTTCTATTCTCATTAAAAGTAAGCATTCTTACACATGACATCATCGTAATCACTCTCCCAGTTTTAAAAAATTCAAAAATCAAATATATAAAATTTGAATCTTACTTGGGAAGTTTTTGGTTATTGAATTATATTGTATTGTTTACTTGATTATGTGTAAGCACGAGTCTTATTTTTTATACATGAAATTTTTTATTGCAATCTTATTATTATAACTATTATTTTCTTATTTTTATTTATTTACTTATTTTGACAATATATATACACCAAAGTCAATTGTCCCAACATAACACTAGATTATTTACTTAATTACATGTAAGCACAAATTTTATTTTGTTTCTATGGACATTTTTATTGCAATATTATTATTTATTTATTTATTTTGGAAACATACACTGATGAAAGTCAACTTTCCCAACATTATGCTAGATTCTTAATTACATGTATGGACGAACGTATGAAATTCTATAAAAATTGAAATGTGATAATTTATTTGAGCCGGCTCATGATTTCTTCTTTCATTCCTAATTTTAAAATTTTTGGCAATCATTACTGTAATATAATTAACATTAATCTATGATTATATTTTGTGCAAACTATCTTCTTTTTTCTACATATAGCTCAACATTATCATTTTCTTTTTCGTGTTTCTCCTCTCTTGGTTTACTACATTTATGCATGTTTTATTGTAACTCTTAGCATTTTTCAATAGACATTTGGATTCTTTTTTTTTTTTTTTTTTTTTTTTTACTTGACGATTTAGCATAATTTTGTGATTTATAAGTATTCTATAAATTATTATAATTATAATAATATTATTAACATTAATAACATATCTAATGATAAAATAGGTACTAAGAATTTCTAAAAAACATAATTTATCACTAGATTATTTACTTAATTACATGCAAGTATGAATCTTATTTTATCTATATGAAAATGTGACAGTTTATTTAAGCTGATCGCTAATTTCTTCTTTCATTCCTAACTTTCAAATTTTTAGGAATCAATATTGTAATATAATTAATATTATAATAAATAATTAAATTGTATGATTATAATAGATATCATGCTTTTATTTTCATATTTTTAAAATCTTATAATAAAATAATTTTATTAAAATTTTATTTTTGAAATTATATTTGTGCATAGTGTCACGCACACCCAAAATGGGACTCAAGTAAGGGTTGTGCGGCACTCGTTGAGAGCTCTCCCCCGACAAGTCAGCCAAATCTCACACATTCAAGCTTGCAAGCACGAGTACTAGGTGAGTCTCAATACTCAAGAGAAATAAAGAACAATATGATATCACACGAGCAATATATTCACATACACGGAATAAGGCTACAACAATCAGGTATATCACAATCCAAGGCAACAAAACAGCATAATGAAAAGGACTACTTGTTTTATTCAAATCCAAGAGAATAACGATACAAACGTTAACACAAATAATCATATATTCATTTTAAATCCCTGGAGAATACAATTATAGCAGTCTCTCTCCTCCTTTTCCCCATTACATTGTCACTCCTTAACATCCTCCCCCACTTATTTTATTGACTTCCTCGTCGATGTGTTGTAGAAGGCCTCCTCACTCTGCTGATTTTGAAGCTGATGTCGTTGTTTTCGAATTTCTGAAATCTTTAATTTTTTGTATGGCATGCTAAAGGTTTTCTGCCTTTTCCCAACTATTCTCTTCTTCTCCCAGTCCCATCCACTGAACCAGAAATTGTTGTTGTTGACGACCTTCTGCATTGACGACTCTGTCTGCAATGATCTCCTGAACATCTTTGTTTAGGGACTGCCTTCTAGAAATTGTTAGTCTCCTTATCTTTTGTTGGTGCGGATCTACTTTTTCTGTGTGGAATGGCTTTAGGTTGCTTGCGTGAAACACGGGATGGACCGGTCGTCTGTGGCTCTTCATCCACTCTGGTTGTTCAAGCCGATAAGATGCATGCCCCACCTTCTCGATCACTTTGATTGGACCTTCGTAACGGCGTAAAAGTCTTTTATCCTTGCTGCGAAGAAATTGAAAAGTCTCTGGCGGCACTTTTACAAGAACCAGATCTCCAGTTTCAAATTGTTGTGGTCGTCTCCCTTTTTTAGCCTATTTCTTCATGCGCTTCGATGCTTTTTCTAACTAAGTTCGAGTGACTTCGATGTTTTGTAACCAATTCTTTTTGAATTTGTATGCTTTCGGGCAATTTCCTTTGTATGGACCATCCGGAGTGTGTGGGAGAGTCGGTTGTTGACCCGTCATAATCTCAAAAGGGCTTTTATTAGTTGCAAAAGATTTCATAGAGTTAAAACAGAATTGTGCCGTGTCCAGTAAAGGAACCCAATTCTTCTGATTTGAGTTAACAAAATGTCGCAAGCATTCTTCCAACATCCCATTAAAACGTTCGGTTTGACCATCTGTCTGCGGGTGTTAGCTGGTGGACAAATTAAGGTTTGAACCCATCAAGCGAAAGAGTTCACCCCAAAATCTCCCAGTGAATCTGACATCCCTATCACTGATTAGGCTTTCTAGAACACCTCAATATTTCACCACATGCTTGAAGAATAACTGAGTTGTCTTCTCTGCTGAACATGGCTTCGAGACTGGTACGAAAGTTGCATACTTTGAAAATTGATCAATCACCACCAGAATCGTGTCATACTCCTCTACTTTTGGTAATGAGGAAATGAAGTTCAAAGAGACACTCTCTCGTGGCCCTGTAGGAGCTAGCTATGACTCTAACAAACCTGAGGTCTTCTTTCTTTCTACCTTGTCTTGTTGACAGATCAAGCAAGTTTTGGTATAACTCATCACATCGTCTTGCATATTCGGCCAATAGTACCTCTGTGTAATCAGTGCATGAGTTCTACGCCATCCGGGATGACCAGCCCACAATGTATCATGACACTCTTTTAGTTAGGTTTTTCTCAAGTTTCTAGCTTTGGGCACGTAGACTTTCCTGCCTTTAGTCATTATTAGTCCATTTTCTACCCATAATTGCCGTGTATTCCCTTCTTCTATCAATTTGCTCACTGTCTGCGCCTGCTGGTCTGTACTTTAATGTTCCTTGATAAGATCTTTCAAAGGTAACACCACCCTACTAGTGGATAAATGACTTATGAGTTTCAATGTTGCCAATTCAGTTTTTCTGCTTAAAGCATCAGCCACTTCATTCGTCTTCCCTGCTTTGTATTCAAAATCAAAATTAAATTCAGCTAGCTTTTCCTGCCAATGGGTTTGTTTTGAGATTAGTCCTAGTTGTGACAAGAAGTGAGTAACTGTCACATTATCGGTTTTTACCACAAATTTGGACCCCAAGAGATAGTGCCTCCACACCCGAAGACAGTGTACCACAGCGAGAAGCTCCTTTTCCTGCGCTGTATAGTTCCGTTCGGCACTCGTTAATTTTCTACTTTCCAAAACAACTGGATTCCCTTCCTGCAAAAGAACTCCCCCTAATGCAAAGTTTGAGGCGTCTGCTTGTACTTCAAATGACTTTGTCACATCAGGAAGGATTAGCGCAAGATCTCCAACAATCTTTTCCTTTAATTCAACAATCTTTGACACTCTTTTGGCCACCCCCATGGTACCCCCTTCCTTAGTAAATTTGTTAACGATATAACTCTTCTATAGTACCCCTCTATAAACTTTCGATAGTAGTTGGCTAACCCCAAGAAGGGTCGCAGTTCTCTAACGGATGTAGGTGCTCACCATTCATTGATGGTTTGTACTTTAATTGAATCCATCCGTATCTGGCCCTCTTTAATTATATGCCCAAGAATTTAATACGCTTTTGAGCGAAAGCACACTTCTCCCCTTTTGCACATAATTGATTTTCTCAGAGTTTTTGAAAAACTTTCTGAAGGTGATCTTTATGTTCTGCTAAGGATGCGCTGAAAATCATTATGTCATCAAGGTAAACGACCACAAATTGATCAAGGTAGTCCTGAAAAACTTGATTCATTAAAGATCAAAAGGTAGCAGGTGCATTTGTTAGCCCAAAAGGCATGACAAGGAATTCAAATGCTCCATATTGAGTGACACAATTGGTCTCAGGTTCATCTCCCTCTACAATGCGCACTTGATGATATCTCGATCTCAAGTCCAATTTAGTGAAATATTTTGCTGCACTTAATTGGTAAAAAATATCAGCAATCAGTGGAATAAGATATTTTTTGCGAACCATCACCTTATTAAGAGCTTGATAATCTACACACAAACGCAAACCTCCATCTTGTTTCTTCTAGAATAATACTGGGACCCCAAAAGGTGCTTTTGATGGGCGGATGAATCTTGTTGCAATTAGATCATTTAGTTGCTTTCTAAGTTCAGCTAACTCAGGCGGCGCCATTCGATAAGGGGCACGTGCTGGCGGTTTTACCCCCGGCAAAAGCTCAATTTCGTGGTTAATTTGTCGTCAATGTGGTAAAACCCTGGGTAGCTATTATGGGATTACCTCCTTGAACTCTTCTAAAACTTCCTTAATTTCAACTGGATATCTGCCTATTTCTTCATTTTTTGAAACTATCAGTAGAACCACGAAAGAAGGTTCTCCCCTTTTTACTTCCTTCTTGAATTGGAGGGCTGAAAGCAACTTCCTCTCATCAAAAGTGTTGTAGGCTGCGGGAACCGCACAAGGTGTATCTCCTATTATCACAAGACAATCCGCAGCTGGGATCGGCATTGAGCGTGTCATTTTAAGAAAATTCATCCCCAATACCACATCAAAGTCATCGAGGGGTGC
Organism: Malania oleifera; assembly: GCF_029873635.1. NCBI lineage: Eukaryota > Viridiplantae > Streptophyta > Magnoliopsida > Santalales > Ximeniaceae > Malania > Malania oleifera. The sequence goes on from NC_080426.1 coordinate 10,211,325, forward strand.
CACGGTGAAATCAATTGTTCCAGACCACGGTCCCATTTGGCAGGCTACTTTAGGTGCCACTCCCACCGTGGTTAACGCTTGAGAATTCACCTTCCCCAGATCCTTATCTACTTGTAATTCTAACCGTTGGGCTTCTGAATCAGCAATGAAATTATGGGTGACCCTTGTCTCAATCATGGCCTTGATTTTCTTTCCATTCAAAAGTAAATCAACGTACATTAAGCCATTCTCCTGAGACTTGTTGGTAACTACTTGGCACTCTAATGCCCCCAAAAATCTCAATGCTCCCACCATATTCTGTTTTTCTTTTGGGGTTGCTGTCGGGATTTCGGCTTCCCCTTGAAGGGCCTTTAGAGCATTCAAAGCCTTTCGTTCAGGGCACTTTGCCACACGATACGGTCCCATGCAAAGGAAACATGAGACCGGCAACCGACGCTCCCCACCACCCGTTCGTCCGCCCCTCCACTCCCTATTCATGGGCGCTCTTTTATCTTTCCAAGAACTATTTATCTTCCTGTCCCTTTCCCCATTTGTGGGCTTATACACTTTATTGGGCCTGGAATCATTATTGGCGGACATGGGGAAATTTTGCTTCCCAGAACTTTTTGAAAAATCACCCAATCGTTCTGCAGCAGCGAGGGTAGAAGAGAGATCACTAGCACCTTGCCGGCGCAGTTCATTCTTCGGCCATGTCTTCAAACCCCGGAGAAAATGAAATAACCTATCTGATTCGGTTATATCTATGATGTCCAACATCAAGGCCTGATATTTTCGTACATAACTCCTTATTGAGCCGGTCTGTTGCAATTCCATTACTTTGCACCGTGCTATGTATTCTACATTTTCTGGGTAGAATTGGGTCTTCAATGCCTGTTTCAACCCCTCCCAAGTGTTAATGACACACTTATTGTGCTGAATATCATTCCATTTAGCATCCCCAACCAGGTATACGGTTGCCATATTTACCCGGTCCGCTTCTAGATCCACTTGTGAGCACATGAAGTAGTGCTCCATATCAAAGAAGAAATTATCCATTTCCTTTGCATCTCACATACCCCCAAAACTTTTAGGTTCCGGTACCTTTAATCGAAAATCCTCACTTGGATCTGCAATCGGCCTTCGGGCTATTTGTGCCACTACATTCACTTTCACCGTCATCTCTTGTAAATCCCTCTAAACCTGGTCCACAACACTTTGGACATTGCCCATCTCCTTCAAATATTCCTTCAAAGCAGTGATGGACTCCTTAACATCTTCTGTAAGGAAATCAAAATTATCCGTTAGCTCCCGTAAGGAGGCCTCAAGCTCTATTGGCTCTCCCCGTTGGGATGAAAGAGATGACAATATGCCCTCAATATGTTCCAGCCTACTCTTAAAAGCTTCCAACTGCTCATTACTCCTCTGGAAGGCCTCAAGCTCTATTGGCCTTTCTCCAGGGATTTTACACGTGGAATGAATTTTTCAAGTTCCTCAAGTCTCTCTACAAATTTTGATACCCCATAGAGATTTCCTTTGGGGTTTCCTTCAGTGGCCTCAAGCTCTGTTGACACACCTTTCTCCTTTATCAATGTTGCCACCAACCCTTGGAGTTCACGACACGTTGTCTCCAAGGTTACAAGTTTTGTCTCAAGCGCCTCAATTTACTCAACTTTTCCCTACTTGTTTCTCATGTTACCACTCATGGTGCTCGCACACACTGTGCTCTGATACCTATTGTCATGGACCCTCAAAATGGGACTCAAGTAAGGGTCGTGCAGCACTTGTTGAGAGCTCTCCCTCGACGAGTCAGCCAACTCTCACACGTTCAAGCCTGCAAGCACGAGCACCACGTGAGTCTCAATACTCAAGAGAAATAAGGAACAATATGATATTACACGAGCAATATATTCACATACATGGAATAAGGCTACAATAATCAAGTATATCACAATCTAAGGCAACAAAACACCATAATGAAAAAGACTACTTGTATTATTCAAATCCAAGAGAATAACCATACAAACATTAACACAAATAATCATATATTCATTCTAAATCCCTGGAGAATACAATTATAGCAGTATCTCTCTCCCCCTTTTCCCTATTACATTGTCACTCCCTAACACATAGCATGGGTCTCAGCTAGTGTGTGTTTGTGTATATATTTTAGTGTTTGGATCGAGATTTTGTTTCTGCCAACTAATTTAAGTGAGCCCAGTATTTTATTTCAAAGGGTTTCTATCACGATAAAAAAAGACCACATCTGATTATAAATTATTTATCAATAAATGTGGCCTCCACCAGCCAACTAAAAATAGGGTAAGAAGCATGTAAATAACATGTGTAGACAATGGCACATGCTTGACACTTAAGATTTGCCATGTAAAAGATGCAAACTCATATTACTTTAGGGTTCTCCGCATATAACTTTCAATGAACACCCGATAGGCTACTTGCTATGTGGGGGGTGTATTATTCTTGGCAACAAGGTTTTACCTCCATATATAGGTGTTTTGTACTTAAAAGTAAGGCCATTGAACTTAAATGGGCTAGGGGCATGCTTTTCCTTTATGGACAGAAATTTGGAGAGGAGAGTACAACAAAAAAAAATAGCAGTTACAGCTCATCAAATGGCGTTGACAATCAATTTAGGCATTTCGTCGAGCACATGTTATATTTACTCATGCAAGTTGGAGGTCTACAATGAAGCTTAATGAGCCATGCTGCTCCTCCTCCCCTGTCAACTCATATTCATTTAGATTTAGTGGTCCCCCCCACCCCTTTTTTCTCTCTTTCTCTGGCTCATAACCTCCTCAAGCATCAGAGTCAAGCTGCTCCTCACCCCTTTTTTTTTTGGAAGGGGGGGGGGGGGAGAGGATGAAGAGTGCACTTCCTCTTCTTTTTTTCCCTTTTTCCCCCCTAGCTACAAGGATTGTCATATGGGAAGCAAACACTCCCTACCTTGCGCCAATCTGTTGATGCCAAAATATCAAACCCGATCTCTGCATCTACAGATCATGATGAGGAAAATATGGAGCTTAGGGGACCCCACTGGCCTCCGGGGGAATTCTTTGATACTCAAGTTAGAGTTGGTACTAAATGTATATAATTATGTCTATACCTCTTAGAATTGGCTCCCCTTACCTTGTCTCAATCTCCCTTTTAGGTGAGCCTCCACTTGAATGCGGCTTTAATGCTCCTCGCTTGTTGAATTGGGGGTTATGATTATTGTATAGGGGTTACATGCCATTTTTTCTCTTGATGTATTATATGTGCTCCTTTATTTCCTAGGATACCCCAAAAGTCTTCCCATTGGTTATCACCAATCCCTTTTGACATTGTCTTATTTTGTCTCCTTCACATTGCAAAATGAGCTTAATGTTGATTGTAAATCTTTTGGTGCAATTTTTTTTGTTAAGATACACTTCAAGCCCCTTGTAAATTGATTTGGCAAATGCACAAAACTAACTTCAGCAATATTGAATGGAATAAGGGATAGCATGCGTACAAGCAATTGTGGATGCCTGTCTATAGCCTCACCCAAATGGGATTACATGATCATAATATAGGAAATACTTAATTTTATGTGAGATGGATTTGATATCTGTAATCGATTATAAAATAATTTCGAATTTCAGGAATAATCTGATAATTGTATAATTTATATTGTTGGGTGGTTGATAGTATTTTTTTTACATTCTAATATGGCAATGTTGCTTGTATTTTTTGGTCTATTGTAACTCCTTCTAATGTCAGTTAGTTAATGTTTCAGAAAGAGAGAACATGGAGTACAACCTCTTTACCTGTGGAAGTAGAGCTTCTTGATTTAGAACCTGAAGACTCCATTACTTCCTTGGATTATCTTATGGAGAAAGAAGCTCTAATAGTTGGAACTTCTAATGGACACCTATTGCTGCATACTGGAAATGATAGTCTGACCGAACTGGTTGGTAGAGTGGAGGGTGGTGTTAAGTGCATTTCACCTAGCCCGGATGGAGATCTCCTGGGCATTATAACCGGGTTTGGGCAGATACTGGTAATGACTCCTGATTGGGATTTGCTGTATGAAACTGCTCTTGAGGATCTTCCTGAAGAAGCTGACGTACGTAAGGACTTTTTCCTTCTTTCCTTGGTGTTAAATTTTTATGTTGTGCTTATGATCTAATGCCCTAAGCCATCTTGGATGGTGGTCTGCACGAGGAAAACCAATTTTTTTTGGCATTATAATTCACACATATCTTGATATTGGAAACCACAACAGCTCTTTTTGGTCTAAAATCATTTGAGATGTCTTAGGTCTCACTTGTTAAATATTGTATTCACTTGTGTGTTCCATGAAAATTTGTGTTCCTTTGTCATGTGCACTGTGAGCATGTGCTCATGAGGGTGTGTTTTTGAGTAACTTCGTAAATTCTGTGTTGGGACTATGGTTTCAGGTGAATCAACTTGTTCCGCCCAATAATTCATTTGAGACTTCCATTTCTTGGCGAGGTGATGGTAAGTATTTTGCCACACTTAGCGGGGTGAGCAACCATTCTTCCATGCACAAAAAACTCAAGGTTTGGGAGCGAGATTCCGGGGTATTGCATGCTGCTTCGGACTCAAAAATTTTCATGGGCAATGCTTTTGATTGGATGCCCAGTGGAGCAAAAATTGCTGCTGTTTATGACAGGAAAACTGAGAACAAGTCCCCATTAGTAGTTTTCTTTGAAAGGAATGGCTTAGAAAGAAGCTCTTTTAGCATAAATGAATCTACAGCAGCAACAATTGAAATTCTGAAGTGGAATTGCAATTCAGATCTTCTTGCAGCTGTTTCTAGATGTGACAAATATGATTCTGTTATGATATGGCTCTTCAGCAACAACCACTGGTACTTGAAACAAGAAATTAGATACTCAAAGGATGATGGGGTGAGATTCATGTGGGATCCAACAAAGCCATTGCAGTTGATTTGTTGGACTGTTGGTGGCCACATCACAATCTACAACTTTGTCTGGGTTTCAGCTGTCATGGAGAACTCAACGGCATTAGTAATTGACAGCTCCCAGATACTAGTAACACCGCTTTCCTTATCCCTAATGCCACCTCCTATGTATATATTTAGCCTGAAATTTTCAAGTGCCATTCGGTGCATTGCTTTCTGTACGGAGAATTCCAAGAACCGTTTGGCAGCATATTTGTCAAATGGTTGTCTGTCTGTTGTAGAGCTTCCTCCACATGATACCTGGGAAGAGCTGGAAGGCAAAGAATTCAGTGTTGAAACATGCTATTCTGAAGTGGCATTTCGGTCTTTTACACATATTTCTTGGTTGGATCCACATATACTTCTTGGTTTTTCTCAGTGTGGGTCAAGTCATAGTAATTATTTATCAAAAATCTCATCCTGTAAGGAAGGGTCTGGTGGCTATTATTTGCAGGAAATCGAGTTCATGTGTTCTGAGGATTATGTGCCTGGGTTGCCAACATGCTCAGGTTGGGATGCAAAAATTTCATATCAAATCTCTTTAGAAGAATTAGTGATTGGCATTGCTTCCAACCCTGCTAAAAGATATTCAGCATTCATTCAGCTTGATGGTGGAAAAATTGTTGAATATTCATCAAAGCTGGGCATATCAGTGGGATCTCCTGGCCCAAATCTTAGGAAATGTGATGATATGGGTTTCTCATCATTGTGCCCCTGGATGAGTGCCGTTTCTGTTAGTGACAATGGACCATTGAAGCCTTTGCTTTTTGGGCTTGATGATGTTAGTAGGCTGCACGTAAATGGGAGGACATTATGTAACAACTGTAGCAGTTTCTCACTTTACTCAAATTCTGATGACCAGGTGATCACACATTTGATTCTTGCAACCAAACAGGATTTACTCTTTATTGTGGATGTTATTGATATTTTACATGGACATCTAGAGGGATACGGGAACTTTATCCATGCTGTTAACAAGAGAAGAGAAGAAGAAAATAAAAAGTTTATAAATATATGGGAAAGAGGTGCCAAAATTGTTGGTGTCCTGCATGGAGATGAGGCTTCTGTTATAATACAAACAAGTAGGGGAAACCTGGAATGCATCTATCCTAGAAAACTAGTCTTGGCCTCAATTGTCAATGCTTTGGTCCAAGGACGCTTCAATGATGCATTACTCATGGTCAGGAGGCATAGAATAGATTTCAACATAATTGTTGACCATTATGGTTGGAAAGCGTTTCTCCAATCAGCTTCAGAGTTCGTTAAGCAAGTAAACAATCTGAGCTACATCACAGAGTTTGTTTGTTCCATAAAGAATGAAAATGTTGCAGAGACACTGTACAAAAATTACATATCACCCCCTTGCCCAAGGGAAGCCCATTTAGTGGATTCTGATGCTGATAACAAGGTTTCTTCAATCCTGCTTGCCATAAGGAAGGCTCTTGAGGAGCAACTATTGGAAAGTCCTGCAAGAGAACTTTGCATACTGACCACTCTAGCTCGAAGCAGTCCTCCAGCACTTGAAGAAGCTTTGGAGAGAGTAAAAGTTATTCGAGATATGGAACTATTAGGTTCTGATGAACCAAGGAGAACCTCTTATCCTTCTGCTGAAGAAGCCTTGAAGCATCTCTTGTGGTTATCTGATGCTGAAGGTGTTTATGAATCTGCTCTAGGCCTTTATGATTTGAACCTTGCTGCTATTGTGGCATTGAACTCTCAGAGAGACCCAAAGGAATTTCTTCCTTTTCTGCAGGAGCTGGAACGTATGCCACCTGTCTTAATGCGCTACAATGTTGATCTTAGGCTACGCAGGTATGAGAGTGCTCTCAAAAACATTGCTTCTGCAGGAGATGCTTATTATGCAGATTGTTTGAGTCTCATGGAGGATAATCCTCAGCTATTTCCACTTGGACTTCAACTATTCACTGATCCTGCCAAGAGGAGGCAAGTCCTTGAGGCCTGGGGAGACCATCTTAGTGGTGAGAAATGCTTTGAGGATGCTGCTACAACTTATTTGTCCTGCTTCTGTTTGGGAAAGGCTTTGAAGGCATATCGTGCTTGTGGTCATTGGAGTGGGGTGCTGACAGTTGCTGGTCTTCTTAAATTGGGAAAAGAAGAGATTCTGCAACTGGCACATGAGCTATGTGAAGAAGTCCAAGCACTTGGTAAACCAGCAGAAGCTGCCAAAATTGCGTTAGATTACTGTGGTGATTGTAACAATGGGATCGGCTTATTGATCAGTGCAAGGGATTGGGAGGAAGCTCTTAGGGTAGGGTTTTTGAATAGGAAGGATGAATTAATCTCGGAAGTGAAGAATGCATCTCTAGAATGTGCAGGCCTGCTGCTTGGTGAATATGCGGAAGGATTGGAGAAAGTAGGAAAATACTTAACCCGGTATTTAGCTGTTCGACAGAGAAGATTACTACTTGCAGCAAAAGTTCAATCAGATAACCAGTCAATAAATGATCTTGATGATGATACTGCTTCAGAAACTAGCAGTAATTTCAGTGGAATGAGTGCTTACACCTTGGGGTATGCCTTCCACATATTTTTGCCCCGTATATAGCATTCACTATAGTTCTTAGTTCTAGACTTTTTTTAGTGGATTTCTAAGATCCTGTAGGGTTGCATCCTTATTTTTCCAATTTGCATCACTTGATCCATCATTTTATGTATTCATCTCTGTGTGCATGCATCCTATTTGTCTACGTTGTTGAACTTTACAAGTTCACCACCTTGTCCCCTTCACGTGTGTGTTTTTCCTTCCTGCATCCATGTGGGAGTGGGGCTGGTTAAGGGATATAAGAGCTTCTTCAGTGGGAGCTGTAGTGTATGGGTTAATGTGGCTAGGATCCAGAGGAATGCTTTTATTTTATACAAAAACAATCGTTGAAAATAGAAAAAGGGGTACAAGGAAAAGGATAATGTGCCCTCATAAAAGAAAATCAGAAGATTCAGAAACAATAGTATCAACCAACAGAGCAAACCACTCATGAAAAACAAACTCCCGTGAACAACCAAAAGATATTTCCATAAAGATGTTAAAAAAAATACATTTCTATCCTGAAGCAACTGCGAAAATATGAAGTGGCCTCTAAAAGTTCCAGCAATTTTTCTCCAGCCAAATAATTACCCTAAAGCACTGCAAAAACTGCATATACATCTTCCTTGCATCTTTCCCCTTCCAAATCCCTGGAAACAAGCAAGATAGCCTCCAAAGAATCTAGCCATATGGCACTGGTCAGAAAAACCAAACCGCCTAATCCACAAACTCCATGTGGCAGAATAATGCAAGAAAAGATGAGTTGCATGACAGAAAATGTGAATGTAATGCATCATAAAATTTCACGAGAAAGAGCCTTGTGAGGTGTCACAATATGCAACAGTTTATTGGTGGTAAATCTATTGGGAACCACTGAATAAGCAAATGCTTTAACCTTGAATAGAATCTGTTTCATGTGCGCCTACTTCCATAAATGGACTGACTTGGTCTGCCCCTCACAACTTCTGCAGAACACAGGCTCTGATCTCTTTTTTCCATGTTCCTACTTCTCTGTTTCCTTATTCTGCTATTACTGTGTAAATTGAAGTAGTTAACAGTTTTGTATGGAAATTGCACTGCTCATATGACTGTTTTGACTGTAGTGTCAGTTTTTTCCTGCTCCCCCCCTGTTTTTTTTTTCTTGACTTGCGGATGCTTATTGCCTGTACTAGGTATTTTTCCTCTTGTGATGCATTGTATGTAGTATTGTTAGAGGTCCTGGATAGATTTTATTGACCCAAAAGAAAGGGGACAGAAGCTACCAGGAAAAATTACATTCTCTTTCCCCAGCACCCCTCACCCTTCTTTTTTCAGTTTTGTTTGTTTTTTTTTGTGTTTTTTTTTTGGACAAACTCCGCCTGTGATGCACTTAATGTCTTAATTTTTTCACACACAGCCGGTCCCAAGCCCGGATAAAGGAGGAGGGTTGCGTTAGGTAGCTGACAGCCAGCATAAAATTTGTCATATCACTATGATATGAATCCTTACCGAATATTTGTTGGGGCGTCCCCTACGAGCGACGCGTTGCACTTGAACCACCCGGGTGTAGCGAAAAGTAGGCGAGGGTGGGCTAGGTCGTCGCCCTAAAGTGACGTCCCGTGTCGGAGCCCAGGTATGGTGTCAAATATGCAAGGGTTCCTGCATCATTCTGGACGTGGGCAGGTAAAGACGCTAGTTCAGGAAACTAGGATTAGATTAACAACTTGGAATATTGGGACACTTACGGGTAAAAGCATGGAAATTGTGGATACAATGATTAGAAGAAGAATTAATAGAAATTGCCTTCAAGAAATTAAGTGGGTGGGGGAGAAAGTTAGAGAAATCGATAGATCAAGATTTAAACTTCGGTACACTAGAAAAGAAAAACATAAGAATGGAGTAGGCATTATTATAGACAAAAACTTAAAAGATAGCGTTGTGGATGTAAATAGAATAAGGGATAAAATTATAAAAATAAAGATGGTATTAAGACAAGTAATAATAAATATCATTAGTGCTTATGCTCCTCAAGTTGGCTTAACAGAAAATCTTAAGAGGCAATTTTGGGAAGATATGGATAGTATTACACAAGGCATACCAGGGACTGAGAAAATTTTTATAAGAGGAGATCTAAATGGACACGTTGGAAGAGATAATAAAAATTATGAGAGGATACATAGAGGATATGGATATGGAGACAAAAATGAATCTGGGGAGATGATCTTAGACTTTGCTATGTCATATGATTTTAGTATAATGAATATTTGCTTTAAGAAGAGAGAAGAACACTTAATAATCTTTAAAAGTAGACAAAATAGAAGTCAAATAGATTTTTTTTTAACTAGGAGGGCAGATCGTTTATCACGCAAGGATTGTAAAGTTATTCTAGGTAAAAGCCTAACCACGTAATATAGAGTCTTAGTGTTAGATATATGTATTAAAAAATGGAAGAAAAATGATAAAATAAATCAGTGTAGGAGAACTAGATGGTGGAACCTAAAAGGAGAAAATATAATAAAATTTAAAGATAAAATTATCAAAGATAGGTATTGGACCATAGAGGATGTGATAGATACAAATATTCTTTGGAATAGATTAGTTAGTTCTATTAAAAAGATAGTAAAAGAGATTTTAGGTGAATCAAGGGAAAGATTCTCGAATAGCAAAGAGAGTTGGTGGTGGGATAAAGATGTACAAAAAATCATAAAGACAAAAAAAATTTTGTATAAAACGTGGTAAAAATGTAGAAACAAAGATAATTTTGAAAAATATAAGGAGGTGAAAAAAGATACAAAAATGGCCGTTAGTGAAGCTAAATATAGATCTTTTAATAGTTTGTATGATAAATTAGGTACAAAAGAAGGGGGAAGAGATATATTTAAACTTACTAAAGTTAGAGAAAGGAAGAGCAAAGACTTAGGAAATGTAAAATGTATAAAAAGTGAGGATAATATTGTCTTGGTTAAGGATGAAGATATTAAAGAAAGATGGCGAAGTTATTTTAGTAAGTTGTTTAACAAAAACTAAATAGAAGGCTTAAATTTAGAATTGTCAAATGAGGAAAAGACTAAAAATATAAGATTTATTCGCAAAATTAGAGTTAACGAAGTTAAATTTGCACTAAAAAAGATGAAAAATGGAAAAGCTATGGGATTAGATAACATCCCAATTGAAGTTTGGAAATACTTGGGTGATAACGGAATTATATGGCTAACTAATTTATTTAATACAATTGTAAAAACTAAGAAAATGCCAGATGAATGGAGGAAAAACACTTTAATACCTATATACAAAAATAAAGGAGATATTCAAAATTGTAATAACTATCGTGGAATTAAACTTATGAGTCATATGATGAAACTATGGGAAATGGTAGTTGAACAAAGATTAAAGTTAGAAACGAAGATCTCAAAAAATCAATTTGGTTTTATGCCTAGGAGATCTACCATAGAAACTATTTATCTTTTAAGAAGATTAATGGAAAAGTTTAGAGAAAAGAAGAGGGACTTGCATATGATATTTATTGACCTTGAGAAAGCATATGATAGGATACCTAGAGAAGTTCTATGGTGGGTTTTAGAAAAAAAAATGTGTATGTTGTAGGTATACCGATGTTATTAAGGATATGTACGATGGAGTAATGACTAATGTGAGGACTATAGATGAAGAAACTAGAGAATTTTCAATTACCATATGTGTACATCAAGGATCTGTTTTGATTCCTTATCTTTTTGCTTTAGTAATGGACCAATTGACTAAGAGTATTCAAAAGGAGGTTCCATGGTGTATGTTGTTTGCAGATGATATTGTATTAATTGACGAAACTAGGGACGGAGTAGAGGCTGAGTTAGAATTATGGAGAGAAGTTTTGGAATTTAGAGGCTTTATGATAAGTAGAAATAAAACAGAATATATGAAATGTAATTTTAGTAATGATAGGAGGAATATTGGAGACAAAGTTAAACTTGATGATGAAGAAATAAATAGCACTTGTAGATTTCGATACCTTGGATCTATTATGTAAGCTGAAGGAGAAATTGAAGATGATGTAATGCATAGAGTTAAAGCAGGCTGGGTAAAATGGAGAAGTGCTTCGAGTGTGTTATGTGATCGTAGAATACCTTTAAAATTGAAAGAGAAATTTTGTAGGACAGCTATAAGACCAGCTATGCTATATGGATCGGAATGTTAGGCAACGAAGAAACATAATATCCAAAAAGTAAAAGTTGCCGAGATGAGAATGCATAGATGGATGAGTGATATAACATTGAAAGATAAATTAAGGAATGAACATATTCGTGGTAAGTTAGGTGTAGCTCCCATAGAAAATAAGATAAGGGAGGAATGACTCAGATGGTATGAACACTTGCAACGTAGGCCACATAATGCACCTGTGAGGAAGAGTGACTTAGTTACTGTGGGGGGTAGTAGAAGGGGCAGGGGTAGACCTAAAATAACTTGGGAGAAGATAGTGAGTAAGGATTTAATATCCTTGAATATATCAAAAGAAATGGTCTATGATCACATAAATTGGTGGAAAATGATTCATATAGCCGACCCCACTTAGTGGGACTAAGGCTTGGTTTTGTTGTTTTTTGTTGTGTTTTGCTTTCTGTGGACAGCGTCTTCATGGTTGTTCCATGGAGAGAGTGCATTTTAACTTTGGTTCGTGATTTTCACTTAGTGAACTCAAATGACCATCTGCTTGTTTGTGAACAGGACAAGGAAGAGTTCTGCTACTTCTGTCAACTCAAGGACTGCTAGCAAGGCCAGAGACACGAGGCGTCAGAGAAACAGGGGGAAAATCCGTGCTGGCAGGTATGCCTGTTATTCAAGTTTCCAGTATCATTGTTTTTTAATCTATTGCTTCTAAAATTTCTTTTGAATCCAAAATTGGTTATTTAACTGTAACATATAGCCCTGGCGAGGAGTTGGCACTGGTGGAGCATTTGAAGGGCATGTCCCTAACTACTGGAGCCAGAAGTGAGCTCAAATCTCTATTGACTGCACTTCTGATGCTTGGTGAGGAGGAAATTGCCAGGAAGCTGCAACGTGCAGGAGAGAGCTTTCAGCTGTCTCAAATGGCAGCAGTCAAACTAGCTGAAGAGATGGTGTCCACTGACAACATTGATGAGCATGCACATACTTTGGAGCATTACATACAAAAAGTAAGAAGTGAGCCACAAAATGCGGATGCCTTCTTTTGGCGGTCTAAAGTGTTGCTCTCTCCTTAACAGGTACACTGGTAGATTCTTATGTTGCAATTTAGTTTTGATTTAGCTTGAATGCACATGAATGCACCAGGTTTCATCAGTTGACCCTGCAGATGGAATGCCCATATTTCTAGTTTTACTTGTAGTCATCTTTTCACCTTATGGTTGCTTTTGCTGCACTTGGTGCATGTTGGGGGTTCAGCAAATAGGTTGTCTCACGTGTGTGTGCATGCGCGCGCGTGTGCAAGCATGCACGCGTGTTTATACTGTACTCATGCATCCACTGTTCGTGCATGTTTTTGGAATGGATTGTATTGAGAATTCCCAAACAATGGCTTTTGCACATTTAAACTTGGATATTATGTGTGTACTTGACTATCCACTGTACATGCATGTTCTGGCATGGGAGTTCCTGAACTATGAATCTTGCATATATTTTAACTTGGTTTTATGTAAGATTTCCATGTTTTTGTTCTATGCCAAAATACAGAAATTGTTTGTCTTAAGATGCAATATGTTCTGTTAACCTGTTTGCAGTCGCAGTTCGGTACAAATCAGTGGATCGGCTGTTGCTGCATTTGTCACTGCTGACGGGAGAATAGATGCTCAAGAATGAAAAGGAAGAGACGCAGAAAAAGAAAGCGAGTAGACATTTGTAAGACTACTTTGATCAGGTGCTTGAATGTGTTAGCTGTGATTATGGAGATGCTGAGCAGAAGTTTTTTTAAAAAAAAAAATCTTATTATTGTTGTTATTATTTTAAATTTCTCCAATATTTCATTTTTAACATGATGAAAATTTGTAGCAGTGTAATTCATTTTCAGGGGCGGGCATCACCAGAACTCCAAATGAGTAAATCATGTGTTGCCATCTTGCTCTGGATGCGTTGAATGGTGTATACAGATGCTATAGAGAAGTTTTTTTTTTTTTTTTTTGTCATGTGTGCAAGCTTCTTCAAAACCCTATTCTTTAATTCTTAGAATTCGTTTTGTTTTCTTAGTTCAAAAAATTGTGGGGGCTTGTTCCTTCCATTGATTTAAAAACCCTAACAAATTCTCCACCACCTTGTTTTTCTCTCAATCATCATTTACCTTAATTATAAAATCTTTAAAAATTGCTGGTTTATCGTTTCTTCACCTTCTCTATCTGAGCTAGCTCAACCTGTCATCGTCCCATCATCATGCTCTCTTTGTTACATGATGGTTGTCCTCATGCTCATCTTCTCGAAAATAGAAAAGGTAAAATTATTATAATTATTTTACTTATTTATTATATTTCAAAATTTGCTTTATAAGAATAATTTTATTGTGCATGATACAGTAAGAATATTAGTAGGTGGCTTTTATTATTTTTTGAACATTTTTGGACATTTTTGTTTTAGGTCTTTTTAAAATTTATATAACCATTTTAGTTTAATTTTTGTTGAAAGGTATGTATAAAGTGAATGATTTAATTGAATAAAGTTAATTTTGGATATTAAAAAAATTTTGGCTATACATTGTCAAAATAATTTTTTTTTATGAATAGTTGAAAATTGATAATAAAAATAAAAAACTTATAGTATTGGAAATGTATTTTTATAATCTATTTAGTATACAAAAATAAAAATAGAAAATAATAAAAATAGAAAATAGAAAATTGAAATGATACCAAACATCTCTATTTTATTTTTATAATTTGGGTTTCACATGCTAATTATTTAATTTCACATATTAATCTAAATTTTTTATTAGTCTTAAAGCCCTCAAAATCAAGATTTGTAACTTCTACATAGCAAGTCATTTTTTTTGTCTCTTATAATGTTATTGTATATATGATCTGTGACTATCATGAGCCTATATGACAGCAGTAAAATGAATGCAACACTTGGATCCTACTTCATTTCACCTTCTTCGATACTATCACGAGGGCTTCTTGTGACACAGCTTTTTCCTTTGTCTCATCCTTAGAATATATATATATATATATTAAAAGCAATTTAAGCACATCTTGACCATGGCATATTTTCAAATAATAAAGTCATTTTAAATAAAAAAAATATTTTCAAAAATATGAGCGTTTAGTGCTTAGATTTTCATACTAAGGTTGGAAAGGGGTCATGTGGACATAGGTAGGGGTGAGCATAATTCGGTTAAAATCGAATTAACTGAACTAACCGAATAAATTTGGTCTATTCGGTTTAGTTTTCACTTTCTTTCAATTTTGATTTTCGATTTTTTGAATTTTCGATTTGATTTTTGAGTTTAATGTATTCGGTTAGTTGAATTAATCGAATAGTATAAATTAATAATTAATAATTATATATATATACTAAAATTATATATATTATATACATTTTAAATATATTAAAATATTAAATCGGTTAAAATCGATTAACTGATTTAACCGAAATTTGGTTGGATCGATTTGAATTACGATCAAGATAAAATTTTGGTTTTATTTGACTAATAAAATTATTTTAATTAATTTGATTAATTAACTGAAATAGCCGCATCGATCTAATGCTCACCCTAGACACAGGTCTTTACCATTATAAGTTATGACATACACTTTCCACCTTTGATCAAGTACTAGTTACTTCACCGGCAGATCCACTTATATTAAGTGGGACATTGTCCTTAGTTCTTTTCAGCATTTGATGCGCAATTGGCTTGCGAGTCAAATAAGAATCATGACTCTTCCATCCAATTTTGGGGAATTGTCAGGCGACAACTGCTCCTAAATGTAACGAATGCCGAATGCAAGCTTAGTCCTTACGGTTCATTAGCGAGCTACCCAAATGGGATGCTAGGGCTTGAAATCCTGGACGGAGAAGATTTGGATTAAGTTGGAGATTGAGGAAATTTTTTAGAGTATAAATTTTGAATCTTAAATTTAAATTTATATGGAAACTCAACATAATTTTGGATTATATTTTATCTAATTAAATTTAAAATTTAGAATCTAAGCTGCCATTGTAGAGTGAAAATTTTGAGGATAGCTCCGTAAGGTGGTTCCTATGGGATCATGGGGTAGGATGCCACAGTTTGGGTTTGGGAGCGAAAAGAATGAAGGGTCCAGTGATAGGCCCATCCAGGCAAGAACCTCGCCTTCTTCGCTATCCTCAACTTTCATAGCTCAGCTTCCGAACCCTCTTCTTCTACTGTGGGAGTGGAACGAACAAACCTCACATCCATTTTCACACTATCTTCCCTTGTGATTTCCCAACTGCTGAAAATTTGATGATGACTTCTTACTAGTTTCTCTTTTGAATCTTCAACTATTGTAATTTTAAAATTACAAACCAATTTTAAACAAAATCGGTAGCGCTCTTCCTAACTGCTAAGAGATTTGAAGGATGATAAATTTCTTTCTTTTCACACTATCTTCCCTTGTGATTTCCAAACAGCTGAAAATTTGAGATGTCTTCTTACTACTTACTAGTTTCTCTTTTGAATTTTCAACTATTGGATCCCCCCATAAATTACAAACCAATTTTAAAAGAAAAATCGGCAGCGCTCTTTCTAACTGCTGAGAGATTTGAAGGAAAATAAATTTCCTTTTTTTTTTTTTCTGGGTAATGGGGAATGATACTGAGAAGATGAAAAATTAAACTTGAAGGCTGAAGGGAAAACTGGTTAGAGGCTTTCCAATGTTTTCACGAGAACGGAAAAACTGAAGAAAAAAGAAGAACATGGTAAGTGGTAAGAGGAATTCCAATGTTTTTAACAAAAAGGAAGTCGAATAGGGAGAAAGGGCCCAACTGGGTTCGAACCGGTGACCTCTTGATCTGCAGTCAAATGCTCTACCACTGAGCTATGGACCCTTTGATGCTTGTCTTCTAAAATTTCTTTAGAAATATTTAATCAGTTATGGTTGTTTTGGATAACTAATTATCAAGACTGCTGAAAGTTCATTTTTGTTGGTTTTAGAACGACTTAATGTTAAAGGCCTAATTGGTCCAGTGTTGTTTTCTATTTTCTATTTTCTATTTTCTATTTTCTATTTCTATTTCTTTACAATAAAAAAATATATTATAAAGATATATTTGTTTATGTTATCTGTTTTTTATTTTTGTTGCCGGCTTTCAACTATTTGTTAAAAAATTGAAAATCAGATTTTATGATTTTTAATTATTTTGCCAACCTGCAGCCAATAATTTTAATATTTGGAAATAATTTTTTTACATTAAATTATTCATTTTATACACTTTTAAATTAAAATTAAATCTAAATGATCATATCCATTTAAATATAATTAAAAGAAAAATATACATAAATTTCAAAAATAGTAATAAACTCAATTACAAAATACTTTTACTATTTTTAAATTGTCATGTCATAAAATGTTTATTGTAAAGTAAAATTTGAAAGGAGAACAATTAAATTAAAATAGTAATAAAATTTTTATTTTTATTATAGTAATTTTTTAATGTGTATTATTTGTAATTTTATTATTTCAATAACATTTTATAATATTATTTGATTTAATGATGAAAATGAGTATTTTTTAATTAAACTTTTAATTTGTATTAGTTTTGTAAATATTAACCAAACATGTCGCTAGTTTTTAGTTTTAAATTTCTATTTTTGGTTTTTGGTTTTCGTTTCTAAATTTTGTTTCTCTAATTTTTGATAGTGATACCAAATGATCTCTAAATTAATAAAAACACTAAATTTGTTCAGTATGGTTCATGGGAAAATATATGAATTTTTTTTTTTACCTTAAAAGATTTTCAAAAATGCACATAGAATTGTGATGTTAATGTTTTGATCAATATAGAGAATTCTAGCACGTATTTTAAGAGGATCATTATATCTTTAACATGAACACCATTAACATGTAAAAAATAATTATACTTTTCAACCCAAAAATCTACTAAAAATACAAACTTAATTAAATCTATATTCTAAAATTTTCAATAATTATATTTGAACATTTAACACTTAATAATTGAGGGCAATATAGTGCGTAAATATTAACTATTATATTAAATTTTTATAAGACAATAACAATATTACTTTTATTTAATTAATAAATTACAAATGTCAAATGTTAATTAACATAAGCATTTACACTTTTAAGAGTGTTTTAAAATAATGTATATATATTTAATTAAAAACAATTAACATTAATACTACTTTAAATTTTTAATTTTATTTTACAAATAATTTATCATTTTAAATATAATAAGAGGGTGTGATTATTGTTATCCAAAAGTCAAAATAGTGAAGACAATTTGGTCCAAAAAGTAGGATTCCCATAAGAACCATGTGAGAGGTGAGAATAGGATGTCAAACTTTCATGAAAATCCTATTGTTCCAAGGAATTTGAGCATTCCCACCACGTCAAGTACCCATGCTCAAACAAACATGAGAATGAAATGCTATCGAACATCATATTCTCAGAATCTTAAAAATACTGTGAATCAAATGCTCCCTAATGCCTTATTTTGCTGATTTTTATGCATCAATATGCCAAACCTATAGAAATAACTGCCATATATGTCTACCAAATATTGTATTAGCATGGATGCAATTTTCAAGGGACTAATCAATATAAATACTCTATAAGAATAAAATAAAATAAAATTTATCAATTAATTTTTTTTATTTCATTCTACTAACTACATGTGATGTAACATTAGTAATCGTCTTTCAATATTTGTCTCTAATTATCAAATAAGACAAGCGAATAATCTTGTATTTGGGATAGAACTTACATTTGAATTTGTATAAATTTATACAAAATTGTATTAAATTTTATCCATATCCATTCAAATCAAAATCAAAGTCTTGAAATTCATTCTCCCGAAAGTATGTTAGGGTAAACGCACAAAGCATAAAGCATTTTCTTTTGTTGAATAGTATTTATAAAAGAAACAAGTGAATTTAAATTTCTTTATGTTATGTTTGGATGCTGAGAAAAGAGGTGCCAAGGGAAAGAAAATGGAGTCTCCAATAACGACTTTTTTTTGGGGTCAATTAGAAGACTAGGGACTTGGTTACAGAACAGTACCCATCTCCCACTCCAAACCCTTTCACACGCTTCTACCATTCGAATTTAAAAAGTTTTGAACTTCAAAGCAACACGCATACATTGTCATCTACTACGTTTAATTATGAAAAAATTGTAATACAAAATTTACTGTAGTACACTGAAATCATGGGCCTATTCTCTTATTGAAAAAATCAAAATTTCCCCCACTAAATGAAGTTAGCAAAGCCTCCCACTCTGAATGATGTTATGAATGCACTTCTTCCATGGTTGCATATTGTTTCCAGAAACGACAAACAAATGAATTGAACTCTACGCAAACAACAGGCATCAATCATCACATGAGCTTCAGTTACTTGAACGTTCACCAATGAGACAACATACAGATCTGTCAAAATTCGGAGTAGTCTTGTATGTCTATCCATTGCCAATGCCAGAAAAATGGCATATGAATATGTAGATTATGCACATACTGGAGCCTAGAACCAAGATCACCAATAAGCAGCTTGCTATAAGGTAAGCCCATGATTAGGCAACAGGAAGATAATGGGAGAAGTGAAGAACCAACAAATACATGAAAACCATGTCTATGCAATGTGTTTTAATAGAGGTAATTCTAGAAAGCGTGACATCTTAGGGTGGTGGGTGGATGGGAGTATCAAGTATGTGTGCGCGCTTGAGAGAGAGAGAGAGAGCATGGAAATATCACACATGAAGTCAGAAGTATTGGGCTTTTGTGGAGCCTAGTTGTGTTTTAATTTGGATGCCGACCCAACCCGTATTTAATTAGAGGTTTTTATCCTAAGGCTTAGTCCATGAGCGCTGCGGCTTGGGCCGTATTTTGGAGCCCATTCGGAACGGAACCCTAGGCGCAACATATAAAAGGATTGCTTTCGGGTGGTTAGGGTTTGTGTGGTTGTACCTGCGAGAGAGCGAGAGGGAGAGCATTGTATCGCCGCATTCTCTGTGTTTTCTTCCTGATAATATTGAAATCCCTGCAACTCCATGGACGTAGGCAAAATTGCCGAACCACGTAAATATTGTCTTGTGCGTGTGATTGATTTTTCTTTGGCGTTATTTTCTCTATTTTGTTTCTCACAGGTTTCGGGAATTTGTTGTTTATTTCCAACAAGAAGAAGTCAAGAAAATTGTCCAGCAACACAGAAACACATAGTTCATAATTAAGCTGGTGAGAATGGAGCATGTAACAGTCAAAAGCTCACTGGTTGTGACCTAAACAATAATTTTATTAACATTTTCAAGATGCTGTTTTCTAGTTCTAAACTAATTTTCAGTGCCAGAGTCTCGAGTCTTGAGTAACATTTTGTACACTCCATTATTGTAGTTCCTACCATATTTTGTTGCAACATTCATTTGAATTTTAGTATTCACATACCTTTCTTTTCATTTATTTGCCTTTCTATAGTTTTATGCTTGCCAACTTCTGCAAGAAGTGCATATCCACACATGATTGTGCATGCATCATACCATGGGGTTATTAGTTTCTGATGGTCCTGGGAAGGGCAAGATATCATTATGTCCACTGGTATTAGTTTCAAACCCTAAGTAAGGTGCAAATAAGTTTCGATAAAGCGGCTTTGAGCTTGTGTTTAAGCCCCGCTTGGCACCACCTCTTCCTCCTTCCATGGAGATCCTTCAACCCAGTCCTGCCAGGGCCATGATATGCTAGGTGGACATCAACACATACCTATAGGAATAGTTCCGTGTATTTTTGTAACCCCACCCAGAGAGAGAAAAGATATGGAGAGGGGAGTCAGGAGATATTTAAATGTCAATATAAAATGACACCCCACAGTTCAACTCATAAAATTATGCAGACATGCAAACAAGCAGCGACAGTATACAAACTCTTCTCCATTTGTTGATAAAAATGTGCAAATGAGCATAGAAAGGCATTGAAAACAACTGCTCAAATTCTAAGTCAATAGATACAACTTGCTAGCCAGGGTTGGGGTGCTGTGGGTGGGTTGGGGGGAGGAGGCAATGCGCTTAGCAGATACCCAGAAGAAACACAGTAATTTTTGAGAATACATGTAACAATATAGACGAGAGATAATGTGCATACCATTTCAAGCTAGCCTTGAAACTCAGAGCCATTGAACCTTCTCATCCTTAGGGAAATCTTCTCACCCTAATGACACAAATAGTATATTCTTATTCAATAATTCACAAATCAAAACAAATTGAAGCTATGTGTAATACATAAATAAAACACCAGACTTAACCTTCCACTGGCTTGTGGCCACCATGATATGGATATCTCTAGTCAGCACCAAGCTTATTTCTGTCCACAAATCCAAAGTTTACAGTCTATAATTTAGTTTCCCAGGTTAAACAAAAGAAAAGAAAAACAATAATAGTAACAATAAATCTGATTGGAACGAAAAAAAATGCAAAAAAATAAGACCTAGATTCTCAAACACAGCTGCAAAACCAACTTCATGTTGATCAACTCTTCAGGGTTTCTGAAGCTTAACTGTGGTAGCATAACACTTGTTAGCTAGCCCCAGAGAATTAACATTGCTGCATATGTGTCAATGACACATGTAGTAGGTCACTTGCCTGGTCCAACCCCTTTTGATTATAGAACCAGAATCTTCATTCAAACAGATGTTTAAGCATCTCCACTTCTGAATCCCAGTTCTTGAAGCCTTCTGAGTTTTGACCACCGTGATGGAAACAACAAATCCTTGAAGAAGTGTTGTATTTTTTTTCTTTCTAAATTGTAGAATACAAGCTCACCCACTTCTCATCAATGTCACCAGTAATCTTTACATGAGCAAACACCATCCTCAAAGTGATGGAAACGAGTGGCATCTCTGACAATGATCTTACGGTTCATGATCTTCGAAATGAACTTAGTAGTTATATGACAATCGGCACAAAAACGAAGATTCTTCACTATCTGGATCATTGACTTCGGTTCTGTATTAAGAAGAGCAAAAGTTATTGCCAACCTCTCACTATGACTGTAGAGAAACAATTCCTTATCTTCTTCCTCCACATTTTTTAGCACACAGCTCCTGTCAGGTGCATAACCCATTTGCTCCATCCTCTTGAGTAAATTATTCCACAATAGACCCATGCTCTCAAATTCTGGGTGGCTTTTGTCACCTACTCGAAAAAGATGGACTTTGTTTTTAATCTCAACCCAACTACATCCTGGAGTTTTTTTCAATCCAGTCTCATTCATCTTTGATCTTGTACTTCCTGCATCCCCCCACCTACCTGATTGTTCATATATACTTGACAAAACTATGTAATGAGCTGGATTTCCAGGCTCAAGTTTAACAAGATTATCCAGTGCAACTTCCCCTAACTTCACATTATTATGCATTCTACATGCACCAAGTAAGGCTCCCCAAACTCCAGCATCTGGTTCGATTGGCATTCTCCTGATAAAACCTGAAGACTCATCAAAGAGACCAGCACGGCCTAATAGATCCACCATGCAAGCATAATGTTCCAAACCTGGCTCAAGATGATGCTTTTCACGCATTAAATAAAAAATTTGTCTTCCTTCCTCTACTAAACCTGCATGTCTACAAGCAGACAAAATGCTGAGAAAGGATACTGAATCAAACTCAGCATTATTCTCTTGCATAAGTGAGAAAAGCTCAATAGCACGATCCCCACACCCATGTATTGCATACCCAGCAAGCAGTGCATTCCATGAAACTTTGTCCTTATTATTCATTTCATCAAAAAAAAATTGTGAGAAGTCGAGGCGTCCACATTTGGCATACATATCTATAAGACTATTCCCAATAAGTGTATTAGATTGAAATCCCTTCTGAACTACGAATGCATGAATAGACATACCTTCTCTTAGGGCAGCCAAGTATGCTGCTGCAGGGAGAACACTTACAAGCGTGACTAAATTAGGCCGAAAATTCTCTGATTTCATTCGGTGGAAAGTGGATATAGCTTCCTTGGCATGTCCATTCTGCATGTACCCTGCAATCATTACATTCCAAGACACCTCATCTTTGGAGAACCCAGTTTCATTGAACAAGAACTCAGCAGAGGAGAGGCTTCCACATTTGGCATACATGTCAATGAGAGCATTCTTTACATGATAATCTGATTCAAACCCACTCTTTATAATTTGGCCATGAATGTAAACACCTTGCTCTAGGTCATCTAAGAGGGCACAAGCTGGAAGCACACCCACCATGGTTCCTGGGTCCAGGTGCATCCCTGACAACCTCAATTTATGGAACATCTCCATTGCATGGTATGGCTCACCAATCTGAGCATACCCATTTATCAAAGCATTCCATGTCACAACATCAGTGTGTGGCATTCTATTGAATATGATCAGTGCCAAACTAAAAATCCCACATTTAGCATACATGGTTACTAGAGCTGTTCCCGCTGATACATCAGAATCAATATCAGCCTTAACAGCATAGCAGTGTATGCTCTTACCTAATTTCAGAGAAGATGGTTCTGCACAAGCTGAAAGGACACTCACCAGAGTAACCCCATTTGGTTTCAAATTTTCATTTTGCATATCGCGGAATAGAGAGAGTGCTTCTTCAGGAAACCCAGATTGGACAAAAGCAGCTATCAATGCAGACCAAGCAACCAAATCTCTTTCCCCAAGCCCATCAAACAGTTGCTTGGATTTTTCTAATTCTCCGCATTTTGCATACATGGTCACAATAGGCGTAGCAACCAAAACATCTGAATCAATCCCTTGTTGCATAGCACAGTCATGGACCTCTTTGCCTTTCTCCAAATCTCTTGTTTCTGCAGCAGCCAAAACAGCACTCACTGCAGATACCTTGTTTATCTTCAAATTCTCTCTTTTTATCTGATAAAATAACTCTAAAACCTCACAAAACTGTCCATTGTGTGCATACCCTGCCATCATTGTTCCCCATGAAATATCATCCCTGCTGTCCATCCCATTAAAAACCCGACGAGCAACATCTACATGACCACACTTAGAGTACATATCAATCATCCCATTTACAACAGAATTTGAAACCACCCTCCTAACCACATACCCGTGAATAGACCTACACGACTTAATATCCGATAATTTACAAACTGCTGGGAACAAGTTCAACAAGCTCACTGAACTGGGCTGCATGCCACCCAGTTGCATACTCCGAAAAACTTCTAAAGCCTCATAAGGATCCAAACTTTGAGACAAGCCCGCAATAATTGCGTTCCAAGCCACAACATCCTTTTTGGGCATTTTCTCAAACACCTCCCACGCACACCTTAAATTACCCGTTTTACAGAACATATCAATAAGGCCAGTCCCAATAAACACATCGCGTCCCAGTCCCTTCTGGGCTATTTCACCGTGAATACGAATGCCCTCTTGCAAGTCCAAAGATCCAGTACAAGCTTTCAAAACAAAAGTGAACGTATACTTGTCTGGCACTAATCCGTTTTCCAACATGCAATGGTATAGTTCTAGAGCTTCTCTGTGATTGTTTGATCGAGTGTAAGCTCTGATCATGGAGTTCCACACAATCAAACCTGGATTTGGCGCAGAATCAAATACAAACCGAGCAAGGTCGCATTTGCGGAAGGAAGAGTAGGAATTTATGAGATGGGTCAGTGTGAAATTGTCTTTTCGGAAGCCGCAGACAATTAAGCGGGCATGAAGTTGAAGGAGAGATTTCAAGTGTTTGAAGGAAGGAAGGAGGCGAATGTGAGAATAGGGGGAATGCCGGGGAGTGCTGGAGAACAAAACAGGAACTTCAGATACTGTTGGTGCTAGAGAATGGAAAGGTTTACGCAGTGCAAGTGTAGTCATCATCGTTTAGAGATGCTTCATGGATGCCTATTGCCTAATGCCTAATAAGCAACTAATGCTTTTGCTCTATATTGTTTGGAAGTAGCAAGGCGGTAACGAAACATCAAACCACCAAAGCCACCAAACTAGTTCGTCCGCAGCGGTCTGCTTGAAGAGATATAGAGGGAAGAGTGGAAGATGGGGAGAACCAAAGAAAAAATTGTCATTTTTCTAGTTTTTGCCGGTTTGGACCTGTTTATGGTACTTCTCGCTTAAAATAAATATTTTAATACCAAATACTTATTGTAATGAGTATTTTTATAAAATTATCTTTTTAAAAATTATAGTAAATTTTGATAGATAATCTAAGATAACTTTTTAATCACTTATAAGTGACACAATTCATAAATGAGGTCAATTTTACAAATATAAGAAATTTAGTGATAATTCTATAATTTAAAAAATATATAAAAAATAATTTTATTTTATTATATATTATAATATATATTAGTTATCAATGAAACATAATTCAATTCTAAAAGTAAGAAGAAAAACCATTAATTAATTTAAACTAATATTAAAATATAAAATACTAATTTAATTAATAATATTATTCTAACATAAATTAATATGATAATCATCTTTTATAAATATTAATTAAGAACAAGTTCATTGTTAATCAAAAAATAATATTATATTATTTTTACTTGATTAAAATCTTTAAATTTTAATTAAAAATAACAATTAATATAATTATTAACTAAATTATTAATTAAAAAATTAATCATATAAAATATAATTAAATTCTAGAATAAATAAAAGAACCATCTATAAATTTAAATTAACATTAAATAAGCTAAAATTTTTAATTTAGTTATTAATAATATTTTTAACATATATTAATGTGATAATCTCATGTTATAAATATGCATTAATAACAAGATTATAGTTAATTAATAAATAATATTATATTATTTTCTATAAATTTAAATTACCATTAAATAAACTAAAATTTTTAGTTTAGTTATTAATATTATTTTTACCATAAATTAATGTGATAACCACATGTTATAAATATACATTAATAACAAGACTACTTATTGATTTAAATTAATATTTTAAATTTAATTAATAAAATTATTTTATCATAATTTTATTTGATAGTAATATGTTATAAAAGAGAGAGGTTTGTGTCATTTTAATAATTTTGAAAGAAAGTTTATAAAATTTAAACCTCCTTTATGAGAGAATATCTTGCACCTGATGTAGGACGAGGTAGGATGGCCTAGTCCTATGGTTTCAACCCTCAATCAACACATACGTGAGAAACACTTTAAACTAAGAATTGAACCAACCAAACTTAAACAAAATAAATCATGTTATAATTCACATGTCCAAGGATTTTGAAAAGGTAAATAATTTGATTTGTAATCCAATCTCAAAGGTTCTTTTACTAGGAATCAAGTATTATGCTATGAAAATGTTATTCAATCATTCAAAAATATAAGTCTATGTATAAATGTTGAAAATTTAAAGTTCTGGGTGAGTTAATGTGTTTGTAAGTTGTGAGCATTTAAGTCTTGTGTCTCCCATGCTTGTATAAGAAGTGTAAATGAGTTTAGTTGGCTGGTCTCAAGTGAATAAGTGTATAAATGCTGAAAATTTAAAATTCTGGGTGACTTTAGTTGACTGTTCTCAAGCAATTTAAGGGTTGATTAAAAACAATCTTATCGTGGGAAAATCACTGGATAACTTACTATTGTTCACCACAAATCCGAATCACAATAGAGAAAACCTTGAAATAACTTTGAATAATGAAAGTGTTGTTGTCGTATGTGTATGAAATGGCGTGAGAAGGTAAGAGATGGTGAAGAAGTGTTGGATAACTAGTGGTCTCACACCACCTAATCTCCGAGGAGAACGTCGTAGCCTCTCGCCACTCAATCTCAAGGATTGGAACAAAGCTTAATAGTTTCAATAAAGGAAATTCCTTTTTTATATTCAATATCAAAGCTCTTATAATGGAGATATATAAACTTAGTATAAAGAGACAAGACACTAAACTCACTTACACTTCTCATACAAGCATGGGAGACACAAGACTTAAATGCTCACAACTTACAAATACATTAACTCACACAACTTACTAGACTCTTACACATATACTTGCAAACTTGGTTGCAATATTACACATTAAATAAAGTCAAAAAGAAGCTTAATCCGTATAGGGCCATCTGGAACTCGAGCTCGTTTGTGTTGGTATTCAGACGACAGTATTTTCGACTAGTTTGCAGCCCCAAGGCTCCTAGTCGCACTCCTGGTTGAAGTTCTCGAGAATTTTTTCATAGTGCAGGCGACCTAGTAGCACCTCATGGTGTTCTGGTCGCGCCCTAGTCGAGATTCTCAGTAAAATCAGTGAATTGCTGATGGATAATTTTAGTTGCGAACACCTTTTAGTATTTAGGGCATAAATTCTACTAGAGAACTCCAAATAGGACAATCTTGGTATCAAAAAAAGCTAACAAAATTTCCCACAACTTTGTGTTCAACCCATTTTAATATGGGAAAGTTTTGATAGAGAAATTTGCACATCAATTCATAGGTTCCTGCAAAACAGTACATTTGGAGGTCTTCCACGTGTCACCATATCGGCGAAGGAAATGGGTGAGGCCTATTGATCCCCATCAGTACCTCCCTATTCAATTAGATTTATTTCTAACCTTCTTTTAGAACCTTGGGTTGGGAGGAGGGGGGCTTGTAACATATAATATGGTATCATAACTCTTGCAAATGCTGAAGTAGGGGTGTACGATCGGTCAGTTTGGCCAATTCAGTCAACTAACCGAATTTTTTGGTTAATCCCACCCTATAACCGAACCGACCAAATTGAACTCTTTAACTGAACTGTACCTAACCAGACCAGACCAAATTTTTGGGTAATTCGGTTAATCGAATTTAATCAAATAAATTAAAATTAATTATAGAAACAAAAATATGAATGTATAATTTTTATGCCGAAATGGAAATAGACGAATGGGAAGTGAATCTTGTGACGACCTGCTTAATTTCCACATTTAAAAAATAAAATCAAATCAAAATCACAAATCCCAGATTAGCATATCATAATCTACCTAGACCCGTGGGTACCAGGGATGTCATGCCCCGAACCCCGAAATGGGACCCAAGGGTGAGAATGTAACCTAACCTATCCCTTTATCATACAAATCATCAAAAGATACAGTACAATGGATGAGGGTCCGACCCCGTGGGGTTCCCAGGCACCCTAAACACATCCAAACACAATCATATATGTAGCGGAAAAAATCATTCTATATACACATATGCAGTGCCATACTAGAGTCTATACAAGAGCAGAACATGGCTCTATCAAAACATACAAACTGGGTGCCCAAATACATCTCAAAATGACAACCCAACAAACTACAGTCCTAGCACTTACCCAAGCGCTAACGCAGTACACCAGCCACTACGCTCCCTACACCAAGACGCTAGTTCTGGTTACTCGAAGGACCTATAAAAATGTACATACAGTAGGGGTAAGACACCTCTCAATAAGGAAGAACATAGGTTATATCGGTGTGTGGCATTTGAGTGTTATCATGACACAACATACATGCAGTTAATGCAAATCCAATACTAGTTTACACAGTGCGTTCACGCACATATATGGTGGCCATTTATACGCAGCCCCGTCACAATACACACACATGATCAGTAACCCGGTGTCGTCACACCCATCAGACCGAAGCCGGTCCACGACAATCCAGTGCTGGCCCGTAGCCATCCACGAAGCACGGCGCCATCGGCACATGGCTAGTCCTCGACTCCCATGGCATCGTACCGACGCTAACTGGTGGATCCACACCCTTCGGCCTGATCTGCCGGAATAGGCTCACGCCCTCGGATATAGAGTCGGTCACTCTTACCTACGTGGCAGGCGATAAACACACGCCCTCGGATATAGAGCCGGTCACTCTCGATACCTGGACTCATTTTGGAACTACGATCCCATCAGCCATTCCGCAATCACACACACATGCATGCTCATATAACCAAACAAACCACACTCATTTGGTAATCTATAACTTGGTTTTCCAAAAAAATACAATTTATACACAGTCAAGGCACGGCCATCCCAATCACGCAGTATAAATCACACATATACTCGGTTTTCAACAAAACCTGGGATTCAGCCCGTCACCCCCTTTTTCCCAAAACTTCAATAACGAAAAACCCATAATTTTCCCCGTTAGATCCCCCTAAATGAGCAACCAAAACATACATAGGACCGTGGACAACAGTTCCACCGAGTCCAATTTCAAAAATAACCAATATAACACAGTTTCCCCTTACCTTAACCCCGTATAACAAAACCCGAACTCCAAGGCTTCTAAACAGTGAATCGAGTTCCAAAACCTACAAATCACAGCACAGAAAATACTCACAATACTGATACCTACAAAACTATCGGATCAGAATTGAAAACCGAGCCTTACCTCGATTTTTCTCCAAAACTCGAAAACCTCCGAAACGAGATTCCGATCCATAGAAGTTGTAGAGAATCCTTCCACGATCCTCGTGGTAGCTTTTGTTTCCCGATTCTAGTAATGATCGGCAAAGAAATTTATAGAGAGAGAGAGAGAGAGAGAAAGAGAGAGAGAGAGTAGGGAGAGTTTAGAGAGAGAGGGAGAGAGAGATATTAAGTTTGCTTAATGAAGAAGAAATGAAATTTTCTTTTTATAGCCCTTAACTTGGCCCAATTTCGTCAACGAAATGGTGTCTTTGTTAACGAAAAGTCAGGGATTTCATCGAGCAATCGGTGGCCTCGTCGATGAATCCTGATATTTACAAATTCCCAGACCTCTCAGCTTTTTCTCGTCGACGAGGCTTTGAATTTCCTCGACGAGAAAAGCACACACTTCGTCGATGAAAACTGGCTTCGTCGACGAAGCCTGGTAAATTCCAATTTTTGCCCCTCTCTCAATATTTAAATCCAATTATCACGGTTCGGGTTCTTACAATCTCCCCACCTTACAAAAATTTCGTCCTCGAAATTTGCCATCTCTCATTCATAAAATCATACATACAATCAAACACATAGACACAACTCAAGAGTGAACTAGCGATCACCACAGCACAGTCCCACACAGACACAACTCAAGAGTGCAAGAGCGAACTGGCGATCACCATAGCACAGTCCCATCATACACATACATACCCTCACTTATGGCAGAGGAATACCGTGGTTACATATACAACGGTCTCAAGAGTTCACAATACACTCACACTCCCGACAACTAACCACCTATCCCAACACATAGTGGGATCATATACAAGCGCTCAAAATAACTGTGGATATTTTCGGCGTATTTCCGTTTCCAGTTCCCAAGAAGCTTCTTCAACCTCGTGGTTTCACCACAATACCTTCACTAACGGTATCTCTCTGGTACGAAACTTCTGAACTTTACGGTCCAGAACCTGAACAGGTATCTCTTCATACGCTAAAGTATCCCCAATTTCCAACTCATCATAACTAATAACATGTGAGGGATCCAACACGTACCTCCTCAACATGGATACGTGAAACACATCGTGGACCCTCAAAAGTGCTGGAGGTAATGCAACTCCGTAGGCTACTGGACCCACTCGCTCAAGTACCTCGAATGGTCCAATATACCTCGGGCTCAGCTTGCCCTTCCTGCCGAATCTCATCACTTCTTTCATCGGAGCAATACGCAGAAATACCTTACCTCCCACTTTGAACTCTAAATCACGGCGGCGAACATCTGCATAACTCTTCTACCGACTCTGAGCTGATCTAATCCTCTCCTGAATCAAACCCACCTTCTCAGACACCTGCTACACAAGTTCAAGTCCTAACACCTAACGTTCACCAACCTCATCCCAATACAAAGGAGATCGACACCTCCGACCATACAAAGCCTCAAACGGTGTCATCCCGATACTAGACTGGAAGTTGTTATTATAAGCGAACTCCACAAGTGGCATAAACTGCATCCAGCAACCACCGAAGTCTAACACACAAACTCGCAACATATCTTCCAATATCTGAATCGTCCTCTTCGATTGTCCATCAGCCTGGGGGTGGAACGCTGTACTGAAAGTAAGCTTCATCCCCAATGCCTCCTGCAAGCTCATCTAGAATCGAGAAGTAAACCTAGGATCTCGATCTGACACAATGGACACCAGTACTCCGTGCATTCTCACAATCTCCTGCACATACAAATCTGCTAGCCTACTTAAAGGATAGCTAACTTTCATCGGTATGAAATGAGCAAATTTCGTCAATCTATCTACGATAACCCAATAGCATTCTGCCCGTGAAGCGCTGGTGGCAATCCGATCACAAAATCCATGGAAATATGCTCCCATTTCCACACCGGAGTAGGCAAAGGCTGCAACAGCCTTGCCGGCCTCTGATGTTCAGCTTTCACTTGCTGACACGTCAGATACTGCTCCACGAATTGAGTAATCTGCCTCTTCATATCAGACCACCAGAAGGTCTCACGTAAGTCCCAATACATCTTCGTACTGCCAGGATGTACCGTATACATAGAACGATGCGCTTCCTCTAGAATCGTTCTTCTGATCTCATCATCGTTCGGAACATATAGTCTAGTCCCAAACCTCGGCACACCTCTCTCAGAGATGTTAAACTCTATAGCCAGTCCCTACTGTACCTTCTCCCTAACCTCTGCCAACTCTGCATCACTAGCTTTCGCAGCTTTTATACGCTCAAACAAGGTTGGTTGGACCACCAAATCAGCAAGATAAGCCTGATGATCACCACCCACCAACTCTATACCTGAGCTCTCCAAATCCCATCTGATGTGACACTGAGTTACAATCACAGATACAGCCGTAGGCCCTGACTTCCGACTCTACGCATCAGCTACCACATTAGCCTTCCCCGGGTGATAACTGATCATGCAATCGTAGTCTTTAATCAACTGTAGCCAACACCTCTGTCTCATATTCGACTCCTTCTGCATGAAGAAATAGCTGAGGCTCTTATGGTCAGTGAAGATCTCACATTGCACCCCGTACAGATAGTGTCGCCAGATTTTCAGTGCATACACAACAGCAGCCAATTCCAGATCATGTGTAGGGTAGTTCTTCTCATACTCTTTCAGTTGCCAAGATGCATACACCACAACCTTACCCTGCTGCATAAGCACACATCCCAAACCCTTCAGAAACGCGTCGCTATAAATCACAAATCCACCATCCCCCAAAGGAATGGTCAATTGGAGCAGTAATCAGCCGGTGCTTCATCTCCTGAAAGCACTGCTCGCAATCACTGGTCCAATCAAACTATACTCCCTTCCTGGTCAATCGTGTCAAAGGTCCAGACAGTTTAGAGAAACCTTCTACGAACCGACGATAGTAACCCGCCAATCCTATAAAACTCTGAACCTCCTGCACATTCTTCGGCCTTACCCAGTCGACCACAGCTTCAATCTTACTATGATCAACTGATATTCCATCCCCAGTAACCACATAGCCTAAGAACTCAACCAGAATTCACACTTCTTCAGTTTAGCATACAGCTTCTTCTCCCGCAGAATCTGTAATACTAACCTTAAATGTTCCACATGCTCTTCTGTACTCCTTGAGTATAACAGAACGTCGTCAATAAATACCACCACGAACCGATCCAGGTACTCATGGAAAACCCTATTCATCATATCCATGAATAACGCCGAAGCATTCGCCAACCCAAAAGGCATGACTAAGAACTCGTAGTGGCCATATCTGGTTAGGAAAGCTGTCTTCGCTACATCCTCTGCTCTAACCCTCACCTGATGATATCTTGACCGCAAGTCAATTTTCGAAAAGACCCGTGTCCCCTGCAACTGGTCAAAAAGATCATCTATACGAAGTAAAGGATAGCGATTCTTTATAGTCACCTTATAAATCTCATGGTAATCAATGCACATCCGCATCGACCCGTCCTTCTTCTTCACAAATAATACTGGAGCTCCCCAGGGCGAAACACTAGGTCGAATGAATCCCTTGTTCAGTAATTCCTATAACTGCTCCTTCAACTCTCGAAGTTCTACTGGAGCCATCCGGTACAGAGCTTTAGAGATCGATGCCTTACCGGGCAGTAACTCTATCACAAACTCCACCTCACGATCCGGAGGTAAACCGGGTAAATCATCCGAAAACACATCCGAAAACTCGCTGACCACCCGAATGTCCTCGAGTCTTAACTCATCTTGCAGCGATTCCTTTATACAAGCTAGGTACCCCTGACATCCGTCCAAGAGTAACCTCCTTGCCTGTAGTGCCGACAGAATCTGTGGCGCTGACCGCACACATGATCCCACGAATTCGTACTCCTGCTCCCTAGGAGGTCTGAAAACTACCACCTTCCTACGACAGTCAATCACAGCATAACTGGAGAATAACCAATCCATCCCCAGAATGATATCGAACCCCAACATGTCGATTTTTCTCTGGGCCTACTCACATATAAATAGGTTTGAGCTCATTTTTTTAGAGAATCTAAATTCTCTCTCTTCTCTCTCTTAGGGTTTCAAAACTTTTTCACCAAAAAGCCTTTCCGAGCTCTTCTTTGCTTCTCAGTTGCCTCTCTCACCCTTAGTCAAGTAAGTACACGTGTTTGCACCGATTAGAAGTTCTAGAGTTTTGCCATTTCGAGCCATTCGGGTTCGTTTTTCAGGAAAAAGGTAAGGATTTGTTTACATCAGTTATTTTTGAAATCTAAACTAGTAGAACCGTAGGTTATGATATTATGTATGATATGACTACTTATTTGGTAAATTTCACCAAGTGGAATTGTTGGTTTTTCAGTTTTACGATTTTGGTAAAAATTAGGGTTTTGGCGTATGGCCTCAAGGCTCTAATATAACGGTGAGCTTTTTAAGGCTCTGATAATAACAAGTTACGGTTATAAATATCATATATACAATTTATGATAACACGAATTAACTTGTTTCACATTCACAAGTCACCTGTATAGTTCTAGTATTTTCACAAACTTATTCAATCGTACTATGGTACAAACCGACACACACCCTCTCGGTTTAACCCTTTTTACATATAAAGCTCGGTATATAACCGGCACCTATTTTCCATATTTTCATATAACAAAAATGGGACATATTTTCCATATTTTCCCATAGTTCATATACATATTTAAACAGATTCACATATTCCATTTTATATTATATGTCACACTCGTTTGGTCAAAAATCCGCTATATAACATATAACTCGATAAATATCATTTAAATGGAAAATAAGGGGTTCAAGCATCTCCTACATTAAGAATTATACAAATAAATAAGTTTTGAAAAGTTTGGAGACCATACGCCAAAAGCCTCATTTTTACTAAAATCGTAAAATCTACATTTTTACCTGATGAAACTTTGCAAATAAACAGTCAATATATGCATATAAACATAAGCTAACTTTTTTACAGTTTAGTTTTCTAAAAATACTGATGTAAACAAATCCCCTTACCTTTTTCCCTAATATAGAAATATGAACTACCCGGCTCCAAAACAACGAACCGAGTTCTTAAAACCTAAAGACCATAGAACAACACTTCAACATAATTGTAACGACCCCGACCCGCCACGTGGGCCCGGAGTGCTACTTTAGTGACGTTAGTGTATCTG
The DNA here is from genome assembly GCF_029873635.1 of Malania oleifera. Taxonomy (NCBI): domain Eukaryota; kingdom Viridiplantae; phylum Streptophyta; class Magnoliopsida; order Santalales; family Ximeniaceae; genus Malania; species Malania oleifera. Next base: position 10,245,447 of record NC_080426.1, read on the forward strand.
ATACCTTATTCATCAAATATAAAACACACATACGCAGCGGAAATAAAATATAAAATCCTCAAATTACATTACCAGAGTTCTAACTATCTTTATACACAAAAGTATCCATTTTCATATAACAACATCCCATAAAACTAAACAAAATTAAAATCTCTATCTACACACTACCTACATAAATTTACACCACAAACCCGGCTCCTCTAGCCCGCTAGACTCGATCTCTAGGATTTCCTGAAAAGATAGTTTGTAAAGTAGGGGTGAGGCACAACTCAGTAAGGGAAAGACTAAGTTAATGTCAGTGTGTGGTCAGTTTGCATTTAGTGTACAGAAAATAACCAGTTCACCAAGCAGTTAAACACATTTATGAAAACATTCTTATTTCACACTCACACACACAATTAGCCGAGGATAGGGAAGATTACCCACCCATACAAGTAGCTTCCCTATGCTCTAATACCATTACTGCTATCAGGGCACTCACCGTTCTTAGTAAGCTTTCAAAGTTATCTTATTAATTAATCATATTCACATAAATTAACAGATATGCATATAAGACACTCCCTGTGACAAACACGTCATTTACATCCCTATGCACGGGTTGTGCGGCCTGAAGGCTAGACTAATGTCCTGGGGGATCCACCCAGACAGTAGTCATCTATACTCTCTGCTAACATACTCCACGGGTACACGCATCTCTAACTGCTGGTCCGATTGCCCTCACCCAAGGGTGCATTCTCCTCACGTAGGCAAATCGGATAAGGCCACCCTACACCTCTCAGCACAGGTGTGGGCGCACATGGCCACATAACAATCTCTAGCAACGATACCGTGCTCACACTGCACTGGTCCCCAGGGTTCCTAAAGCATATCATGCAATTTAGATAAAAGAAAATACCATTTAAAACATCATTTCACATATATTTCTTATTATTCCAAAAACCCGGCCCCCGGCCAAAAATACAATTTGGCATATAGCCATCAAATAAAACTCGGCCCTCAGCCTTCAAATAATAATCCTGGCCCTTGGCTAATCAAACAATACCCGGCCACTGGCCGTTGTTCAAACCCCTGCATTTCATAATCAGTTCTAGTATTTTCACAAGCATTTCCAATATTTTTCACCACAATTCCAGTATTTCAAAATCCCAAATCGAGATATATAATAATCCATACAAATTAAATCATCTGCCACACAATTTTCCACATTCTAACATATCCATATAAATAAACAAGCTTTCCACCGTTCATTTTATTCAAAAATATCATACCGTATATCTTGCGTTTGTAAAACTCATTTCGAACGGTTGGTTTCCAAAATAGCATTTAAATTCCCAAATGAATAAATAAATAAATATATTAATTTAATCGGTTCAAATTAAATAAAATTCTTGACTTAACTCCAATTCGAAAACTCGCTCTAGCTAGATTGTAGAGAATCTCCCCACGAGTCTCCTGACAATTTCCGTTCGTTAATGGGGCTTATAGTTTAAGAGAAATTAAGGTAAGTTTGAGATTTGGTCTTACCCCAGGAGATATGCCTACTCCTATGACAAATCCGCTCCAGTAGAAATGTCAGTGGCGGCGAGCAGAGTTCAACGGTATTTTCAGTTTTTTGATCAGCCGAATAATGGAGACGAGATGGAGGAGAGTGGGAGAGAGAAGCGGAGGACTGCGTTGAACTGAGAAAGAAAGAAAGAAGAAGAAGAAGAAGAAGAAATAATATAAAATAAATAATCAGTTTCCTGATCCTTCAGGAAACTGATATATATATATATATATATTATATTATTTAATTAATAATAATAATAAATTAATTAATTAATATTATTTTTTAAATTAAAATTTTATTTTATTTTATTTTATTTTTTTGGATTACTACACTAATTTTCTTGCTACATTTATAGACCTGATAAACAAGATCTTCCATAAATATCTAGATCAGTTTGTGGTGATGTTTATTGATGATATTTAGATTTGTTCGAAGAGTCCTGAGGAGCATAAGAATCATTTGAGGTTGGTACTTCAGGTGCTAAGAGAAAAGAAGCTTGTGGATTATTAATTCAGTTGTGCAGGGCATGGAATGCTTTTGGCTTGCGATATTCCCAATTCCTCTGAATATTTCGAATCATGTAGTTAAACTTTGCAAAGTTTTCTTATGGGGTGGGAAAAAAAGATCTCTTGTGGCCTGGAAGGAGGTTTGTGTGCCGAAAGCTGAAGGTGGTTTGGGTATCCTGGATTTAAAAAATTGGAACAACACCCTCTTAACAAAGACTCTTTGGAATATTCACTCAAAAAAGGATAGCTTGTGGACAAAATGGGTCCACCACTACTACCTGAAGGAATCCGAAATATGGGATGCTTCTCCAAACAAGGGAGATTCATGCCTCTTCAAGAAGTTAGTGGAGTTGAAAAACCAGATTGTACTGAGTGCTAGTAGCACTGACCTTGCTATTAAGTTGATGAACAATTAGGGAAATAAAGCCAAACAAATATATGAGTTCTGGAGGGAAAAAAACCAAAGAGCTCCATGGGTGAAAGGGGTTTGGTTCAATGGGAGCTTACCTAAACAAGCCTTTTGCCTATGGCTTGGAGTAAAAGGAAAACTTCCTACTTGTGATAGACTGCATGTGGAAGGAATTGAGCTAAGATGTGTGTTTTGTAAGGATGAGTTGGAGACTCAGGATCACTTGTTCTTCAAATGCAAAATTTTGGAAGAAGTGTGGAGAGAAATTAAAGGGTGGTTGAGCCTTAGGCAAACTATGTCTACCATTAAGGCTGCTACCAAATGGATACATAAAGAGGTGAAAGGAAATGGTGTCCATGCGGCGGGAAAAAGAATTGCTCTTGCTATGACGGTGTACTTTATTTGGCACTTTAGGAATAGAGGTAGATTTGAAAATCATGTAATCTCCCCTATAGAATCGGTTAATGTGATAAAAAAATACGTTTATAGGGCTGTTTTTGCTAAATTTAATATGCATCTTGTTTGATTGGCTTGAAATGAGGTTTTGGAGTGCTATAGCAAGTATCTAGGATTGGCCATATCTGGTCCCTAGTTATGCGCAATTTTGATGTATATTGTTTGGCCTTGGGAATGCCCAGTGTATTTGTAAGTATACTTTTGATCAATATATTTTACCCCATTTTGATAAATAAATAAATAAAAAAAAACTTTATGCCAAATTCAAGAAATGTGAATTCTAACTGGAAAAAGTTGCATTCTTAGGACATGTGATATCTAGGGATAGTGTTTTTGTGGATCCAAGTAAAATAGAGACAGTAGTGGATTGGGCGAGACCAAAGAATGTTCATAAGAACATAAGTTTCTTAGGTCTAGCAGGGTATTATCGCCGATTCGTAGGAGGGTTTTCTAAATTATCAGGTCCTTTGACAAGGTTGACAACAAAGAATGTGAGGTATGAGTGGACAGATGAATGTGAGCAAAGCTTCCAAGAATTGAAACAACGACTCGTCACTGCTTCAGTCCTAACCATTCCATCAAGAGAATGTGGTTTTGTGATTTACAGTGATGCATCTCGGAAATGGCTTGGGTGCGTATTAATGCAACATAGGAGGTCGTGGCATATGCTTATCGGCAACTCAAGGAGTACGTGAAAAATTATCCTATGCACGATTTGGAATTAGTGGTAGTAGTATTTGCATTAGAAATATGGAGACACTACCTGTATGGTGAAATGTGCGGGATTTTTACAAATCATAAATGTAATGACCCGAATTTTTAAATGAAATTTAAATAATAAAGAAAGGAAAATTTGAAAAAGGGAAAAGAGGGAAGCTACCAAGCTTCGTCGACGAACACAGGGTTTCGTCGATGAAGGCTTTAAAGATTTCGTTGATGAACACAGGGCTTCGTCGACGAGAAAATACCGAGAGGGGTTATGAGGCAGCCCGAATTTCATCGACGAATACAGGGTCTCGTCGACGAAGCTCGGGCTCGTCGATGAATCTTGCTGCTTTATAAATATGGAAAGCCGGGAAATATCTCATTTTTTTAAGCCTCTCTCTCTCCTCTCTCTTCTCTTCGGCTCTCTCACTCTCTCTCTTCGATTTTGGGCTAGTTTTACGCCGGATCGAAGATCTGAGGCTACCACGACTCTCCTGACGAAGTTCCCTGCAAGTTTGTTGGAGCGGATCGTCAGGAAAACGAAGTTGGAAATCATCCATGGGTTGAGGTAAGACTTTTTAAGCCAAATTAGACTTTATGGTAGTTAGAGAAATTGATGTATGCATGAAAATATTGAGGTTTAATACTGGAAGTTTCGAGTTTCAGGGTATTAAGTAGGAAATCCTACGGGGCTCAGGCTAGGAAATTGTAGGGGCTTTCTCAGTAGTCAGGTAAGGGAGTAAACTAAAGCAGTTCTTTTCCATGTAAAATATTATTGATTATGAGTAAATTTACTTTCAGAAAAGCATATGATATACCAGTATATTATAGATGAAATGTACGTTTGGGAAATACTGTTATTATGATGAAACGTATATGTATGTATGAGATGATAGAAAAACACGATTTTAAAATATGAAGTATGACTTTTAATAGAGCATATGTGGCATGAATATTATTTTACGTAAAATGAGATATGATATGAATGCTTTTACGAGTAAAATACATTTTTCAGGTATTTTGGAAAGATGGGTTATGTTATATTGAGTTGACGAATATATGATAAATGAGTTATTTTCAAATGTAAATACATGAAATGTATTTGGCGCGAGGCCATATTTATGTTATCGGCACGAGGCTGTATTTATATGATTTTGGCACGAGGCCATGTATTTATGCTATCGGCACGAGGCCGCATTGATATTATTGGCGCGAGGCCATATTTACTATGATTTTGGCACGAGGCCATACGTATGATCTCGGCGCGAGGCCGTATCTATGTTTTTGGCACGAGGCCGTAATGATGTTATGTATGATCATGTATTATATGTTATCACAACCAGGATGTTAGTTTAGTTCAGACCAGGAGCTCGGTACCGTAGCTATGGGTAGATTTTGGCACGAGACTGTATTAGTGCTAACCATTCCACGAGGGGATGGGAGATGGATAGTCGATGTGGCTTTTAGTAGAGTGTGGATGTCTACCTGGCAGTCCGGACCAGGGTGCGGCGGGCCCATCGTACTTACAGACATAATTGATTCGGCAGTGGTCGGCCAACCATTATCGGGTCCCGCCTTTGGGCTGCACAACCCATCATGGGGGATAATACATGACATTAGCTAGCTATTCATTCTGAGTTGATTTTTCAGTATTACAGTTATAACAGATGTTTATGTACGTTACGAGTTATTAGCATATATGAAAATGTATGATTATTTCGAATGATATGACGAATGATTTCCGACTTATGAAATGTACAGTATATGTATAATTGCACTAAATATTCATGTTGCCACACAGCTGTATTTAGTTTACTTTCCCTTACTGAGAAGTGTCTCACCCCCAACATTGATATATTTTTCAGGAAACCCAGAAAGACCGGCTAGTCAGGGCCGCCGTTGAGTGATTGGTGCTTCCCTACTAAAAGGGTAAGCCCTGAGCTAGGACTAGGAGATTTTTGTTGCATAGTCCTAGTGTTATTTTGACTTTTTGGAGATTGTACATATGAACAGTATATTGATGTTAATAGAAAGCTCTGATATTATGTTTTATGGATGGATGTATGGATTTTTTATGTTTACTACTACTAGGTTTTCCGTTGTGTATGATAGGTGTCCCCGTTACCCATGGGTTCGGGTTGACCATTTATTCATTATGTTGTATTTTTATTGAGGGACGTTACAATAAAAGTCTTAAATACTTCTTCACGTAAAAAGAACTAAATATGAGACAGAGGAGATAAATAAAACCGATAAAGGACTATGATTGTACCATCATTTACCACTCAGCGAAAGCCAATCTGGTAGCTAATGTGTTAAGTTGGAAGTCAGGGAATACATCGGTCTCAGCAGTGGTAACTCAACATCAAACCGGGATGGATCTAGAGATTTGGTGTGGAAATAGTGGAGGGAAGTTGTCAGGCTTTCATTGCTAACCTAGTAATCCAACCAACCTTACTGGAAAAGATTAAGGCTATACAGATGAAAGATGCAGAGTTGGTGAAAATTATGAGTAAGGTACGGAATGGACTGAGGGCAGATTTTAACATCTCAAATGATGGGGTTTTGAGGTTTTACACCCGATTATGTGTACCCTGTAACGACCTGCCTATATTACCATATTTATTTTTTTTCCACATAATAATAATATTAATAATTCTAACATCCTACTAAACTGTCATAATCATGATCAACCTGGACCCATGGGTACCAGGGATATACTTGTTATACAACTTTGATACCTAAGCAGCAAAAAACATAAAGTCATATACATGCCATAAATACCAGAAACCATACCAAAGTTCTATTAAATCTGTCATATACATATACATACATCCCAAAAATACTAAAAAGTATCCTAGGGTCATAACCCAAAAATCCATCTGACCCTACCTCACCCACTTACCCTACAGACATGGTAGCTCGGCCAATCTCTATTGCCGCGGAGCTCGGTCTACCCTTCTACCTGGATTTCCTAAAATATTTGTATGGCTAGGGTGAGACATCTCTCAATAAGGGAGATAAACTAATATCAGTGTGTGGCGACATGAGTATTTTTCGTGATATACATATAAACGGTACATAATTCATATCTGGTATAAACATTTGTATCATATCTGAATAAAACATGATTTATCATAACATAGGTTAACATACTAAATTTTTATACTTGGAAAATCATCTTATATAACCATATCATACTTGAATTATTACCTAGGATAGATAGATAGTGAGCTGTTGTCATGTCTTGCCCCAGGTTGTGCGGTCCGAAGGCGAGACCTAGTAATGGCTAGCGACCATGCTAAGTCAAACATAGGTGTGTAAGTACGATGGACCTCTTCCACCTGTGTCGAACTACGAGGGAAACTACGACACTCCCATAAAGCCACATTGACTGCTATCTCCCACACTCTACATAAGATGTGTGGTAGCACTAACATAAACGTAAATGTGAACATATAGCTACGGTACCGTGTTTCACGAAACTAAACTAAGCTATCCGGGTTGTGATAACATATAATACATTTTATGATATTGAATATAGCAATTTCATATTTTGGAGTAAAACATGACATAATAATATTATCTTGAAACTTGACATAACATGCATAATTATGACATTTACGCCGTTATATCGTGACATAAAAATCATGACACCGGCGTCGACATAACATGACGTACTTGTACATGAAATTATTGCACTGTTTAATATAATATTCTTAAAACCATAGTTCTTGTACTGTTTTTATGGTTTTCCTGAAAATTGCTATAACATGCTTATCTTGGAAAAATCATAATATTTCAATATAACATAATTTTCATGAAAATATTATACTTATGCCACATATATGTAGATAGCCTTATAAACTCATAATTTATTCTAAAGTCATATTTCCATATAACATGTGTTAAAATCATTCCATGTTTAACAGCAGTATTTCCAAACATAATGTTATATTATACATATTTTCCTGGAAATAAATACTATTTATCATGAAAAATACTGACTTAATTTATCCCCTTACCTGACTTACTGAGAAGCCCACAAAATTAACCAAACTTGCTCCTGTGGTGTTCCTAATTCAATACCCCGAAATTTACATTTTTCCCAATAAAATTTTAGTATTATTCCACCTACTACATTTCCCTCAGTCCAGAAATACTAAATACCCTATAAAACTCAAAATACCCAATTTACCTAGATTTTGGGATGCCCAAGTTGGCCTAACCAATGAACTACTCCAGCAAACTTGTAGAGAATCTTCCCACGAGTAGCATGGTGGCTTCCGATCGTCGAATCGGGGGAGAACGAAGCCGAAAATCTAGTGAGAAGGAGAGAGAGACGAGGTTTAGAGAGAGAGAGAGAGAGGGGGGGGATTTTGCATGAAAATTTCACGCTGACATCCTGAGGTTAGTGTATTTATAAAATGCAGATTCGTTAACGAGACACGTCACCTCGTCAACGAGTTCGTGAAGGGATTTCATCGACGAGCTCGTAACCTTTGTCGATGAACTTCGGGCTGATAAACCCCTCTCGGTAAGTTCTCGTCAATGAGACACGATTCCATGTTGACGAGCCTAAAAAAGCTGCTCGTCGACGAGTGCCTTACGTTCGTCGACGAGACCTTGCTAAATCCCCCTTTAAAATTCTTTTTTTCTCCTTCCTTTTATTATTTAATTACTAAAATTCTTCAAGTCTCTACATACCCAATGATGCTGAGATTAAAATAACCATTCTGGAAGAGGCTCATTACTCTCTTTATACTGTGCATTAAGGAAGCACCAAAATGTATCGAGATTTGCGAGAATCTTTTTGGTGGAACAACATGAAAAGAAAAATTGTCTGATTCCTAGAATAGTGTCATACATGTCAGCAAGTGAAGGTTAAGCATCAGAGACCAGCAGGACCATTGCAACCACCCCACATTCCTTAGTGGAAGTGGGAGCATATTTCTAAGGATTTTGTAATAAGGTTGCCATCAGCACTTCATGGGCACAACGTCATTTGAGTAATTGTCAATCGTCTAACAAAAACAACCCATTTTTTTTCCAATCAAGGTTAGCTACTCCATTAATAGACTAGTAAAGTTGTATGTTCAAAAGATAATTAGACTACACGGCGTACCAGTGTCCATCAAATCAGATTGAGACCCATGGTTCACCTCCCAGTTTTGAAAAATCTTACAGAAAGTCTTGGGATCACACCTTACCTTTTGCACCTCATCCCTAGACTGATGGATAATCTGGGAGGATGATTTAGTTATCGAAAAATATGTTGCAGGCATGTATGTTGGATTCTAGAGGTTGTAATAAATGTTAGATTGACAAATTTCGAAGACGAAATTTTTATAAAGATGAGAGGATGTAGTGATTCTTAAAAAAATAATTAATTAATTTATAATTTTTAATTAAATAATATAATATAATATATTAATATATTAATATGTTTTAATTTAATTTAATAATAATAATATTGTATTATATTATATTATATATATATATATATATATATATATGAAAGATCAGGAATCTTCTTGATTTCAGGAATTCAATTAGAGATTGAATTCAATCTCACCCCCAGTATGCTTTCACCATCTCTCTCTCTCTCTCTCTCTCTCTCTCTCTCTCTCATCAATCTCTCTCTTCACTCCCTCTTTCTCTCTCTTAATTTCTCGACTATTTCTCAACTAAATTGAAAAACGAACATCATACCCGAGTCCTAACTCCGCTCCTCAACATTTTAACCGGAGAGATTTCATCGTTGATGTCGTAGGCACCACTCTAGGGTTAAGGTAAGGGAAATAGATTATGTCAGGTTTATTTTAAAATATTCACGATTAAATTTGAGTACGTGAATTTAATTAGATTTATGTTAATTAAAATATGCCTGATTTAAATTGAGTATGTGAAATTAATTATATCTATGTTCAAATATTATTTTAAAAATATGTCTGAGTTAAATTAAACTGTAGAGATTTGTTTATATCAGATTTTGGGAATATTTTGGGAATAAAATTAAATTGCAGAGATTTGATTATATTAGATTTTGGGAATATTTTGGAATTAAATTAAACTGTAAAGATTTGATTATATTAGATTTTTTGAGAATATTTAGGAATTAAATCAAACTGCAGGGATTTGATTATATCAATTTTTTTAATATAATGAAATTAAATTAAATAGATGAAATTGATCATACCTGCATTTTTATTTAAATTTATTGAATATATGTTTGTGAAAATTTTTTGGGTACTTTGTGAAATTATAATTATTGTATAAATTGTGTGGCATGAGTTAATTTATTTAATGCAAAAATAAGCATGTTGGGATTTTTTTTTTTACGATGTTATATTTGATATGTGTTTGATTTGGAATATTGATGAGATTTATGGCAAATTGTATGATGAAAAATGATGAAATTATTATTATATGGTGTTATACGATGAAAGGGTCACGAAATGAGTGAATTGACCATGTAATATGTGAAAGGCCACGAAAGGGATGAATTAGTCATGTAATGTGTAAAGGGTCACGAAAGGGGCGAAATGACCATATAACGTGTGAAGAGCCATGAAATGGGTGAATTGGCCATGTAATGTGCGAAGGGTCACGAAAGGGGTGAATTGACCATGTAATGTATGAAGGACCACGAAAGAGGTGAAATGACCATATAGCGTGTGAAGGGCCACGAAAAGGGTGAATTGACCGTGTAATGTGTGAAGGGGCACGAAATGGGTAAAATGACAATTTAATGTGTGAAGGGCTACGAAATGGGTAATAGTCGATTTTTATATATATTTGTAAATTTATATAAATGGGGCTATTTGTAACGATAAAAAAATTTTAATTTTTAAAAAATTATTATTAATTTATTTATTTATTATTATTAAAAAAATTAATTAAATTAAGAAATCTGAGGATTATGTGTATATATACATATACATGCTTAAATACATATATGATGAATATATATATATATATAAGTATATAAAATAATAATATTATAATATAAGATATATAAAGATATTAGAATTGAAGCTTCCTGAAGCTTGTTCATGCTTCAGGAAAAGTCTTTCCTTTCCTGCGAAGGCAATAGATAGCTCTAGTTGCATCCACTTTCATTTTCTGACTTCTCCGTTCACTTCACTCTCTCTCCTTAATTTCTTGTCAAATATTTGACCAATCAAAAATCTGAAAATACCACCGAATTTCATTCTTTACCACCGACATTTCTACCGAAGTGAATTTGTCGTAAAAGCAACGTAGGCATATCTCCTGGGATAAGGCAAATTCTCATTCCTACCTCAATTTTTCCTAAATTTTAAGTCAAATGGGCGATCAGACACTACTACGAGAATCTAGGGAGGATTTTCTACAAGTCTAGCAAAACAGATTTCTCGTGGGGTCGTTGTAGAAATAACCCCAAAATTAGGATAAATGAGTTAGTTATAAATTAATTGATATTTAATTATTATAAATTAGGAAAAGTTAAAATAATGTTTTATTAGGGTTGATTTGATTGAATCAAGATTCGTGTGAGTGTTGCGGGTATAATTTTGAGAGCCCTGCAAGCGTGGTTCACGGAATCAGGTAAAAGGGAATAAAATTATATCAGTATTTTATTAAGGTGAGCCGGTTATTTAAGAGCGTATGAAATTTATTATTTATCTATATGATTTTTAGAATCGTCTGAGTACTAGAAAATGATGATTTTGTTTAAGGTTTATATTTGAGATAATTGCATATAATATTAAATTCGTGTGACATAAGAATAATTTTCCTAATAAATTGAATATGAATTATTGTGGTATTTGGGTTTGCATGTGAGGATGTTTGGAATGATTATGATATGATGAATGAATTGATATGTTGGATTCCTGTGTGGAAATGCATTGATGCGTCTGTGTAAATTAACTAGTGTGGTTATTCGTATGCATCTCAATATAACGTTGGTATGAGGAGGTTGTTATATTGCCTAGATATAAATCATGATATGATGTTGGCAAGTCGAGAAGCTTGTCATATTGTCATTTATATGGGGTAGGACATTGGCAGGTTGAGAAGCTTGTTCTACTGATGTACGACCGGTAGGTCATGGGGATTGGATATTGGTGAATAGTGGTCCTGTGTGGGCCACGTTATATCCTGTGTGGATAATGACGCCTGTGTGGGCCATATTATGCATCATGTGTGGATGGTGGTACTTGTGTGGGCCATGTTATGTACCCTGTGTGGGTAGTGGTGCCTGTGTGGGACATGTGAAGATAAGAAGTACGTAGGTGCTTGTGTGGGCCACGTACTGACATGTACGCAGTTGCTCTGTGTGGGCCACATACTAAGGACATTGGAAGATGAAGTATGAGATGCATGATTCCTGTGTGGATGTGTTGTGTGCATGTGAATTTAATTATAGCATAAAAATAATGGTATAACACATTGTGAATGCATGTGTGTGCATGCGGTGAGGTAAACATACCACTGGGGGCTTGCTGAGAAAGGCGAGTGTTCTGCTAGGTAGTTTTTTAGTATCAGTGCAAAGGGATGCTACTTGTATGGGCGGGTAGACATCTCGATCATCAGAAACCTTCGCCTTTAAAATAATAAAGATGTGTGTACTAGCGGCGAGGTAATACTTCACCTGATGGCTTACTTAGTAAGGTGAGTACTCTGGTAGGTAGTTTTTAGTATCAGAGCAGAGGGAAGTTACTTGTATGGGCGGGTAATCTTCCCTATCCTTTGAGACTTTCGCCTGCATAAAAATTATGTACTTGTGCATATTGGATGTGTGTATGATATTAGATATCGAAGATGTTATTAATGGTACATTTTCTCAGTTGTTGTTGATGTTACATGAGAAACAGTTTATTTTGAAATATAAATATTAAAACTCAGTTGTCACACACTGTTATAATTTATTTCACCCTTACTGAAAAGTGTCTCACTGTAACAACCCGAATAAAATGCTATTTAAATAATAAAAGAAAGGGGAAATGAAAGCCGGAAACAGAAGGAAGCAGTCGATTTCGTCAACGAATACAGGGGATTCATCGATGAAGGCTTAAGAAAATTCGTCAATGAAGGACTGAATTTCTTCGACGAAATTTATAAGAATTCGTCGACAAAGGACGGACTCGTCGACGAACCCTGTTCTATATATATGTAAAAATCTGATTTTTTTTAACTTATTGAAGAAGCCTTCTCTCTTCTCTCTCTCTCCTCTTCGGTTTTCTCTCTCTCTCTCTCTCTCTCTCTCTCTCTCTCTCTCTTCGATTTTGGCCCCTTCAGTCGCTGGATCAAAGATTTGAGGCTACCACGACGCTCTTGGCGAAGTTCTCTACAAGTTTGCCGGAGCGGATCGTCAGGGAAACGAAGTTGGAAATCATCCCTAAGTTGAGGTAAGACTTTTTAAGCCAAATTAGACTTTGTGGTAGTTATAGAAAATATTATATGTATGAAAATACTAAAGTTTAATTCTAGGAGTTTTCATTTTCAGGGGTGTTAAGTTGAGAACCCTGCGGGTGCAGGGAAGATTTTCTTAGCTGCTTTTCAGGATTGAGGTAAGGGGATAAACTAAGCTAGTTCTTTTTTAGAAAATGTATGTGTATATATATATATATAGTATTTGATTCTGGAAAGTAAATATGTTTATATATATGAGTTATATTTGGGAAAATACTGTTTAAAGGATGTTATGTTGAAAACGTGGAAAATATGTTCAGTGTGGCATGAGTATAAAATGTATGAGTTACTGTTTTCTAGAAATGTGATTATGATACGAGTTTTCATGATGGAAAATCGGCGTACGGGCCGAGTTATTTTTATATATATGTAATTTTCCGGCGTACGGGCCGTGCTGTGTGGATGAGATTTGCTAGCGTACGGGTTATGCTATGTGATTTGCCGGCGTACGGACCGATGATTTTTATGATACACGTATATATGTAAAATGATACGATTGATGTGGAAATAAATGATATGATATATCTATATATCACAGTTTTAGTATGTATTATATGATATCAGAACCTGGTTGGCTTGGTCTAGGCTAGCACTTGCACGGTACCGTTGCTATGTGTCCATGGTCTTCGTGATCATGATATCTGTGTTAACGCCGCTGTACGGAGTGGTGTGAGATTGGATGGTCGATGTGGTTATTTTCAAGAAGTGTGCTGTTATCGCCCCTGATGTATGGACCAGTCCGGGTAGACCCATCGGACCTACAGACTACTGTTTGACTTGGCAATGGTCGGCCAACCATTGTCAGGTTCCGCCTTCAGACCACACACCCCAGTCATGTGAGGGTAATACATGACAACAGCCATCCCTACCAGGATGGTTTTATATTACTATTACTATATGAGATGAGACATAATTATGAAAATGCAATATGTTCTGCTATGATTTGATATATACATGTTTTCCAGATTTGATAAAACAGTACTGATCATGTTATGTATGGTATATGTAGAACACGAAATACTCATGTTGCCACACACTGGTATTAGTTTATTTCCCTTACTGAGAGGTGTCTCACCCCTAAATCTTATTAACTTTTCAGGAGCCCCTAATAGGAGAGCGGGAAAAGCCCCGCCGACCTAGTGCTGGATATTTGCCCTTTTTGAAGGGTAAGTTTCTTTTTGTAGGGAAAGTTAGATTTGGTGGGAAATGACCTTAGATTTATTTTGGGATGTATATATGAAAATATTGTGGATTATAGCAACTTTAGTATATTGTAATATATGGTATTGAGATGTACATTATTGTATGTTTTCTGTTGCTAGGGCTTCTGCTGTATGTTCTGATATATCCCTGGTACCCACGGGTCCAGATGGACTGTGACCTGTTGAGTTGGAATGAACGATGATGATCTGTATTTATATATAAAAAAAAAATGTGGAAAAATGAGCAAGTCTTGACACTCACCCTAGTGGATTAACAATTTTTCAAGTTCTTCTAGAGACCGGGTTTGAAGGCCTAGGCTGGGATTGTATTTGGTGGTTTCTTTTTAGGGTATTGTAAGATACTGATATATATATATATATATATATATATATATATATATATATATATATATATATAGATGTATTTGTACTGGGTTATGTTTTAAATGCTAGATGTGGATATGAATATATGGATGTTGTAGTGTTCGTTTTTGGGTTGTTACATAGAACTCTGGTATTTATTTGAGATTATTTATTTATGTTCAGTTGCGTGCATGTTAATTATGGTATCAGACACAGGTGATTGGAACATGTGGCACTTGGGTCCCACTTGGCGGGTTCGGGGCGTCACACTATTATTGAGCCGGTGTTATATATATTTATATATTGGAGGAAAATATGCATTTTTAAATTATATAGATGTGAGTTACAATTTACAAATGTTTTGTTTATTTAAAATTACTTTAATGGTTATATCTGTTTATACTAAAACTCATGTTAGTCACACACTAATAATAATCTATTAAGTCTTACTTAGAGGTGGCTCACCCTAATAAATATTTCAACTTTTCAAGACCTACAGGGAACCAAGCCTATGGGGCTTCGAGATGGGGTGTTAGTTAATATAGTTTAGTGTAAGTATTGTGTACTTGTAATAATCCCAAAAATGACTATACAAGATTAGTGGGGTGATTCACAAAATAAATAAATAAATAAATATTTAATTAATTAATCGGATTTAAAAAAGAAAAAAAGAAAAAATAATAAGAAAAAAATAATTAAAATTTATTTTTATTTTTATTAATAAAATATATAATTATTAATATTAATTAAATATATTATTATTATTATTATTATTATTATTATCCTGAAGCTAGAAACTTCAGGAGATTCAATCCTTTCTTTTGATTTTTCTCTTTTCTTCTTCTTCTTCTTTTCTTCTTTTTTTTTTTTTTTTTTTTTTCTGCAACACAGGTTCTTTCTCACTCCTCTCATTCTCCCTCCCTCTCTCCTCGATTCAGTGGCAGATTTTCGCCCGATCAAAAATCGAAAGAGACCGTTTGACTCCATTATCCGCTACTGTCATTTCTACCGGAACAGATCGGTGGTGGGAGCAGCGTAGACGTATCTCCTAAGGTAAGCCAATTTCTCCTTTTTCTTTAATTTCTTGCAAATTAATAAGCTCGATTAATAAACGAATACCACCACGAGAATCTAGGGATGATTCTCTACAAGTCTAGCGGGACAGAATTCTCGTGGAGTCATTGTGGGCAAAACCTCAAATTTGGGGTATGGGGGTAACTTAAGGGGCTTATTTTTAATTAATTAGGATTGATTTAAAAATTATAAAATGTTGAGCATCTAGAGTTGAAGTAGGATTTATGAAATTTATGGCTCGGGTGAGCGCCGTGGGTGTAATTTTAGGACCCGCAGGTAAAATTCAGAAAATTAAGTGGGGGTGTTAAATATTAGTTTAAATGTTAATTTGAGGTATATGGAACCTAAGGAAGGTTAGATGAGTATTATTTTGGAAAAATAGGTTAATTAATTTGAAAAAAATGTAAATTGCAGGAGTTGAATTTCGGACGCCAAGGGCGTAGTATTTGGGTGTTAACGAGCCTCTCAGTAAGTTAGGTAAGGGGAATAAATTATAGTGATATTTTTAGAATTACTATTTAAATTAATATGTGAAAATGTGCTTATGGTATTTTGTCTGTAAATTATTACGATATAAATATCAGATAAATTGTGTGGCATTTGAGTGATTTTAAATTGTGATATTTTGGAGTGTGAAAATAATATATTATGAATATTAGATCAAAATTGTGTGGCGCATGACATGTGTTGAAAAATGTAAAATATAACGCTGTGTATTTTCTGAGAAAATATTAAAATGAGAATGATTGATATGATTAGTGGAAAATAATGAAATGTGGCATTTGTTTGTGAGTGCAAATTATTTGCATGAGAAATGAGTTTGTACAAATTATTGATATGAGTATTTTGGAAAAATGTGAAAAATACGTGAAATATGATATATGTTATTACGAGATGATGAAATGTGCACAAAAAATGATGAGAATATTTATATTGAACTGAATTGTGATATACTGGAATATGATTAATGAAATGTCAATACCGCATAATGATTGCAGGTATGTGGTAGTAAACTCTGTTGGATGGTTATGATATTGAGTACGGTACCGTTACCGGTGGTGTTAGTGCAACCACACGGACTCTTGAAGTGTACGGCGTGACAGTCGACTGAGTCATTTTGTAGGGTTGTGGGTCCCCTGTGTAACGACCTACTATTTAAATGAGGGTTTTATATATATATATATACTATAACATTTGAAAAGCTCTGATACCAAATTAAATTAAATCCAATCATCAACCTAAGCAGCAAGAAGCAGAAATCAAATAAACATAACCATACGTAGTTATATACAATACCAGAGTGCTAAAGTGTTTCCCAAAATATATATATATGTCAGTTTTCCAGAATACCCTCAACTGGTTAGGGCTATACAAAAATACTCACACTACTGTCAGGGCAATACCGAGACCCCTCTATATGCGAGCCTGATCTGCTCGCCTACCTAGATCACCTGAAAAATGTTAAAGTAATTGGGATGAGCCAACGATTAGTAAGACGAAATATGCTATTGCTAGTGTGGGGCGAATGAGTTTCAATAGTGTGAAAATCTATTACCATATAGTCATGTATCACTGAATCTGTAAAGTACAATACCAGTAATATAAATCTTCATCTTTTGCCTGTTGCTTAACATTTCTATGCTAGGTTTCTACTCAAAATACTGCTAATATATATATATATATATATATATATATATATTCTATTTTTGTAAACTTGTATAAACATAGTAATAATTGTAAACTTCCCTGTGGATAACTGTATGTCATGATTTAACCCCTCATGACAGGGTTGTGCGGCCCGTAGGCGGGATCTACCCTGGTTGGCCAACTAGGAATAGATCACTATACTCCATAAGTCTGATCAGCCCTCCTTTACCCATATCTGATGGGGAGCCTGTCCACTCGTGAGCTCTATGCGATCTACCTTTATACCACGTATTATCTGAATAGGTGGTTGCACTCTATATATTGTATGTAGTTACGGTATCGTGTTCTGTAAACTGTATGGTCCAACAAGGTCTGATACTATATAATACATTTTATATACAACTATCTATTTTACCATGATTCTGTAATAACTGTATAAACCATGACGCTGTGGAAAACTGTATCTATATCAACTGTGTTTCTGTAATTAACTATAAATCTGTATGTCATGGTACTATAAAACTGTAAAATCATGGTATTTCTGTAATTGCTGTAAAATATATTCACTGTCTGTATATTCTGTAAAACATAACTCAGGAAAATACTGTAAAACATATTTCTGTACGATATCTATATTCTCAAGCCACACAGTAATTCTAAAACATATTAATCATACTTGATAAACTGTATAAATCTCTACCGTGAATAATACTCTGGTAGAACATTTATAATTTATACTGAAATCATACTCAAATAACCTAACATAGCATATTTCCCTTACCTGTTCCCTGCTAAAAATCCCCTACTATAAGGGGTCTAACACCCGCAGGGTTCTCTACTCAACACCCTAAAAACCATAAATCTTAGAACAAAACATTACTATTTCTACGTCTATTACATTTCTTACAACTTATAGAAACCCAAATTCTGAATAAAAGACCTTACCCTAGATTTGGGATGAATTCCGACTTCGTTCCACCAACGATCCGCTTCGGCAGACTTGAAGAGAACTCCGCCAGGAACGTCGTGGTGGCCTCAGATCCTTAATCCAGCGACTAACGGGGTCAAAATCGAAGAGAGATAGAAGAGGGGCCATAGGAGAGAGAGAGGACAGAGAGCGACACTGTATTTCTGAATTAATCCGAAGTTTTGCACTATTTATACTGCGGGATTAGTTGACGAGTCATGTCACCTCGTCGACGAGTCCTGTAGAAAGTTCGTCAACGAATCTGCACCCTCGTCGATGAATTTCAGACTTCCCAAAATTTCTCTCTCGGTATCTTCTCGTTGACGAGATAGGACCTCATCGATGAGGTCTTGTAGAACCCTCGTCGATGAAACCCCTGTGTTTGTCGACGAGGCTTGGGGAAATTTCTTGGAATTATCACCTCCAAAATGCAATGTCATTGACGAACGCAAAGCGTTTGTCGACGAAGTTGGCTGGCTCCTTCTGTTACTGATTCCATTTTCCTCCCTCTTTATTATTTAAATACCATTATTACTCGGGTCGTTACACTCTGAGTCTGGATCAGGGTTATAAGCCGACCAGTCGTACTACAGATGCGATATGTGATATGATACTTTTATCTAACCAGGTCGGCCAACCGCGATTAGATCCAGCTTTCGAGCCGCACAACCTTGACCATGGGGGGAAGCATGGCGTGGATAGAAAGATCCTGAGGGTGGCCATGAGTTACAGAAGCGATGTTGGTATTTGATACCAAGGATACTTATGAGTCAAAAAGTAAAATGAAAATGGAAAGTGAAAGAATGATAAAATTGGTTAAAATGAGAAATGAAATAAATAATGGAAATTGAGAAATAAATAATGTTAAATATGAGAAATGAACTGTGTGAGTTAATGACATAAATAATTAAGGCGAAGTGAAACTCTCCGCCTGAGGGCTTACTGAGTAAGTTGAGTACCCTAATAGGTATCATATGTGGCCATATCTGGCTACATAATGTGTTAGGGCAAAGGGAAGCTACCTGTATAGGCGGGTAATTTTTCTATTCTCAGGAACTTCGTGGATAATTATGTGTTGGAAATCGTTGAATTTGAGAAATAATTTTAAAGCTTATAAAAGCTTGTGTTGTATATCTATATGATTATGAGAATGTGTATATCAATGTATTTTCTCAAATGAAATGATGATTGGAAAAGTAAAGTATATTATAATTAAACTCATATGACCACATACTGTAAATAATTTATTCCTTTTTACTGAGATGTGTCTCACCCAAATTATCTAAATTTTTCAAAGAATAGGGATAGACCAGGTGATAGAACTCTGTGATCATAGGGAGCTGGGACCCTGACACACAGGGTGAGTTTTTGGATTAGGGGGTGTGTAATTTCTCCTAGAGTTGAGTAGTCTTTGAGTTTGTGATAATGATGTATATGTGTGTATGTAGATACTTTGGATATTGTATTCTGAATGATATAAATATACTGTCTTCCGCTATTAGGTTTTATAAATAAAATGACTTTTTACCCGGTACCCAATGCGGGTCAGGTCGTACAAATGATAGTAGGATTGTTGACGTGGCTGATTTGTAAATGTTATGGATGACGTGTGATTATTTATTTATTATTGAGAAAAAAAAAGTTCAAAAATCGAGACATCATAGTACTACTGATATATATATATGCTTTTTTTTTATTACTAGAGGTGTATTATGGATATTTGGAGATACCTATGCAACTGTGGTGGTTTTAGTACTACGGTAGTTTTAGTATTGTGGTGGTAATTAGTACTTTGGTATAATATTTGAGATTTATATTATTTTCGTTGCTTGTATTGAATCAATGTTTGGAAAGTTTCCTCTTGGACCCCACTAGGTTTGGGTCATTATAATTGTGGTATCAGAGAGTGTGTTTAAACCTATGAGGCAATCTAGACCCCAATTTCAGGTTCGGGGCGTTACAATTTTTACCCTCTTAATTTTTTAATTTCCATGTGAAAAAGTTTTTTAAAAAAGAAGAAGATAAAATGTCATGTCAATGGTAAAATCAATGATAAGATTATCATTTAATTAAATAAAAGTAAATGTGGGGTATCAATGATATTTTTTGGGGTGTCAAAGTTCTTTCCTTTGAAAAAAAAACCTAGCAAGCAAATATTTTAAATTGAATGACTCTTATAATTAAAATTAGATAAAGACATATGAAAAATGTAGGCCCTTAAAATTAAAATAAGTCAAAGACATGGAAAATGAGGGTCATAAATGTATGTTTTGAACTGTGTCTTTAGTAGAAATAAATATATTATTTATTATTTATTTATTTAATTATTAAAAAATTTCTATTGGTTTTTTTAATTTAATTTAATTTTTAATTTAAAATCACTAAAAATTAGAATTATGATTTGGGTCCCTTGTTTTACTTATATATATGACATGAAAAAAAAATGTGCTCTGCCTATTAGACCTGAAGGTTCAATGTTTTTTTTTTTCCCCAAAGTTTTACATCTTCTACTAGTATGTTCTTAAACATCATAAGTTCAGTTGCTTCTATGCTCTTTACTCAAGCCACAATACTATATACAAAAGGAAAAATATAGTCACTTAATAACATAAATTCTCATAATATATAATAGTTGATTGGCATAGGCTTTCTTTCACGGCAATCATTCAAGCTTACAACATGTATGTAGCTTGATAAAAAACCCTTATTCAAATCATATGCCCTTCTTCTGTACTAATTTTAATAAAATATCAATGATTAATGTATATTACTCTCTTTCACTTTGATCATTCTTAAAGTTATTTTCATTCTCAATTTTCTACAATCGAGATCTTTTTACCTATACTTAAAAACCAACTCCGCCCTTCTTATAATCAATTTGGGCGTACATATATTCTTTTGGCAACCAATTAGGCTTAACATGTGAATTTTTAAAATGTTTATTGCATATGTGCTTGATATGTGTTGTATTCTCATCAATACTTCAAGAAGCCCACATTTTCCATGGAGATCATTTTCTTATAAACTACTTGAATCTTTTGTTTAGTGTACTTTGTAGTTCATTCCATTTATCCATACCAAAACCTTGTCCTCAACTCAAATATTCAAGTACGATTTCCATTGTAAACACTGTCATCATGACCTACTATTCCCACTATTAATTAATTCAATCTCTTATGACACATCTGTAAAGATTCTATGATACACGTAAATCACTTGTATCTTCTATGTGAGAATGTTTCACGACTCCTTGTTTAATTAAATTTGTTTCAAATTTTCTTTTATAACCCCCTTCCCCCCCCCCCCCCTCTCGGCTCGGGTATAAGGTTTAATATTAGCTAATAAAATCATAATGGTTGAAACACACTCGATAGGGCAATGTCAATATTTATGGAATACTTTATTATGCAGTAATATAAAGAAAGACTAATTAAGTCCAAACGATCCTTAATATATTTAACTAGTAGTAATGTGACTTGGTATGACCATATATATGAAATACATTTTATATCACATAATATATCATTCACTCAAACAATTATAGAATAACTAAATTACAAATCTTAATCAAGACAATTAAAGTAAAGAGTATAAGTAACTTATGTTTCAAAAAAAAATTCAATAAACAACCAAACTTATAATAAAATAACATTCTATTAAACACATTTTAAAAATTTAAAAATATTAATAATATTTTCTTCCTAATATGCTCAATGACATTTAATATCTTTCTTAAGAAGGTTAATTTTATTTTACTATTTGTAGATAAACTAAACATGCCTCTAAGTCAGCTATTTTCTTTTTCTTTGACCAAATTGGGCAAAATGAACCCTTAAGCCCATAAAAAATATATATATTCTTGTAAAATTATTGTTATTTATAAATTTTCTTTAATTTTTTTTACCTATTTTTATTCTCTACGACTCTAAGCGCCTTTCAACCATTTAATTCGATACTATATTCTTACATGCCGACCAAACAGAGCGCAAAATGTTTTTCTGTATTGAACTTTACACCATTACAGTATGGATTACGAGCATTAAACATTTTAAAACACGTGGCATCACGTAATTGGAATGATGCACTTTTATTAGCTGTGGAGACCGTGACCTCCTCACCACCGCCCGCATCATCACCATCATCGTCCATCATCGTGATATTAGAAGCAGAGCGACCTCATCGGAAGGGTATCTTCCCTTCATCTTCTCGCGCGCGCGCCCTAGATTTTTGTTTCCCGGAAAAAATGGTTAGTTAGTGGATTTTTTTCACTACCATCAGTCTAGCTAGGTCTTTTTTCTGCTTCAAGATTTGCTCGATTTGATTTATATTATGATCGTATATCGTTTGTGTCTGAGATGCAATTGACTGATGCAAATACGGTAGATTTGAGGCTATTGAAACCTAGTTAGGGTTTCTGTTGCTGATTGTTGTGAATCGGTTGACGATTGCGCTTCGATCATGAGATTGCGAGTTGTTGATATGATGAAGCATGGTGTTTCGATTTGGATGGTTGATATTTGTGTTAGTTCATGTGTTTGGGGATGTCGAATCCCTGACGATGTTGATGCAATATTGGTTTCGGGTTAACCATCGGATTCATGAACTATCGGGTTTTTCACATGAGTTGATTTTTTAACGAAGTTTCATTTTCTTTCAGTAGACATTCTATAACTTCATAATTGAAGGTTTGCTTAATGTTGTTGCTGTTTAATATTGTATAATAGATTTGGAGTCATTAAATGTTCTGGAGCTTGGATTAGTCTAGATGTTTGGTTAAAGGGGGAAAAACAATGTTATAGAAAATTAAAGTTAATTGTATGGAATTTAGTGGGGGTCGACCTAGGATTTTCTCTGGGGTTGGGGTGTGGATCAAAGTTCAAAACATAAGTACAAGTTATTTTATGGATACTGATCTATCCACATACATCAAAGTAGAAAAAGTGTAAAATGTGTTGTTGTATGAACTTGTCTGGACAGAAATAGCAATGCTTGCCTTATAACCTATAAATGGGTTTAATGGTCTATCTCCTAAGGATATGATATGTATATATATATATATATATATTAAATCTCAATGCTGAATGAACTCTGATATCCCATTGAACCTGCTCTGCCGCACCAACCTTTGATTAATTTGATTGCTTGCAGTAAAAGGATATGGATGCATGTTTTCTTTTTCCACATCTTTTTTTTTTTCTTTTTCTTGTTTGGGTTTTTGGCATCTTTCGACATTGCTCTGTCCAAACTTATATAGTTCCTCGCGTGAAATAACTTCTGCAATGCATGTGCTTCTTACTATCTAATAAAAGCAACAAAAAAGAAAGCATAATTTGTTTTCTCTAGGCACAAGGGTTATGCATAGTATATTTTGGTGGGGGATTGGGTGTGTGATGGTGGGGCATTCTGAGGAGTATCTTTTCTTTGTGCGAGAATTATCCCAGTTTCCTTGGTCGACCCTTTTAAATAAGATCAGATTGTTCAGAACTATAGTTAAAAGTCTTAGTGCACTCAAAATGATGTTATATCTTGGTTTGAGGTTTAAGTTTCGTGATATTATGGGCTGTACATCTTGATTGCCATTTAGTTTTTTCTTGGCGCTTCCTTTTTTCTTTTTTGCCTCTGGAGGTGTGATTTTGTAATGCCTTCTGTCTTGGGTACAAAGGTTGTGCCTCTTTTGGAAACTCTAATAAAGAGGGGGAGGGTGGCGGAAGTGGTGGGGTCTTAATTCATGAGTTCTATCATAGTATTGTTAGCAGCACTTGATACTGTTGGTTTATGATACTTTTGATATTGCATCCGTTTGTGTAGGCAAATGCAGCATCTGGTATGGCCGTTGATGATGATTGCAAGCTAAAGTTCTTAGAACTGAAGGCAAAAAGAACCTACCGCTTCATTGTTTTCAAGATCGAGGAAAAGCAAAAGCAGGTTGTTGTGGAAAAGCTTGGTGAGCCAACTCAAAGTTATGAAGATTTCACCGCAAGCATTCCTGCTAATGAGTGCCGATATGCTGTTTATGACTTTGATTTTGTGACTGAAGAGAACTGCCAAAAGAGTAGGATTTTCTTCATTGCATGGTACTTACTGCTACACAACTAATTTTTCAACAGTTTTATTCACTGTCAATTGCTGTTGTTTTTTTTTTTTTTTAAATAATAATTTTGGTGGTGTAACTCTTCTATATATTATTTTGGATGAAGGTCTCCTGATACAGCAAAGGTGAGGAGCAAGATGATTTATGCAAGTTCTAAGGACAGGTTTAAAAGAGAGTTGGATGGCATTCAGGTAGAATTGCAGGCAACTGATCCTACTGAGATGGGTCTTGATGTTATTAAAAGCCGTGCTAGTTGAGTTGAATTTCCAGCCTTGCAATGGAGAGTCCTCCATACATTCTGCTTTGCTTATTTGAATGTTTATAATTTGTGGAAGAAAGAACTTGTCTAGATATGATATTTGGCTTGTCGTTGAAATTTAACCTTGAAGTATTCCCTTACCCTATATGAACTTAAGTAATTCTGGGTATACATTTGTCATAGGTATTTATGGACAGTGGGTTGAATATCACCTCCATGCCTGCCTGTGGGGAGGGCATGACTTTTTCAGTTTGTTTGCATATTGAGATGGAAATTACCCTTTTTCTTTATTGTTTGTATTGTGAAATGGGCTAGCCTTTTGCTGCCTAGCCTCAGCTGGATGGATCTGTCTTGTGGCTCATTATTGTCATTATCCTCCCACCGTTTTTTGTTAATATGCTTTCACCAATTCAGTGGCAGCCCATCTTTACATATTACTAAGCTATTTTCCCCCTATTGTGTTCACTGGCATTTCCTTCAGGCCAGTCAATTCTAATCCTTGAAATAGATTTTGATCTGAGGCATCAGATATCCTCGAGTATTGCATCAGATATCCTTGAGTATTTTCGTGAAGCAGGATGGAGCATATTTAATTATGCTGCTAGGTTTGAATGCCAGTGAAATCCTGATTGTTGAAGGCTCTTCATGTTTCATGTTGGTCATATGTCTAAGCTTCATCATTCTTGATCGAATCAGGTAAATTTGAGCAGTTTTTAAAATTAAGTCAACTTACGCAGACCTGCCTGTGTTGGTTATCTGAGTAGCATTTCTGATGACATCAGAGTTGGTATTTGTTTTCATCCCGCTCTAGTGGGAATGGAAGTTGAATGCTATTTTACTGCTGAGCAGTGCTGGGGAAGCCTGGTTTGCAGGTTTTGCCTCTTCAGCATTCGATGTTATGCTTATATATTTTTAATTAACTCATTGTCTGCTCACACGGATGTATATTCTAGCCCAATTTTTGATATGCTGGAATGGAATAGATTGAAAATTTGTGTGGCAAATATTAATAAAGAATGGACCATTTTATTTCATTCCATTTTTTCAGAACACAAATCATATGAGTTTTCTTTGAGAGTGGCTAGCCCTTTATTATAATATTTCCTGCTAAGCTATTGAATGACTTGTGAATGTATCAAAAGAAAGTCGTATGATCACATCTTTATCAAGTGATGGAACGCGGAACTTTGTATTGGCATTTTGAGTGCGTGTTTGTTTCTCTGTGTTATTGAATTTGACCAACATTCACGAGGAAGAAAAGCTGTATTAATGACTTGTCTGGTAGAAACTTTCCTATGGAATGCTTTCTATCGTGAATCTTGTCTAATGTGGCTTCAACCACTTGCTTAATGATTCTTCTTCCTCTTTTAATGTGCTTGCCTTGGAAACCTTGGCCTGTTACAAACAATATATTTGCATCCTTCAATGGGCTTGGTTACAATATATTTGCATCCTTCAACGCATGTTACACAATATGTGGTGTCTGGTTTTTAATTAAAAATCAAGATTTGGGGCATGCAAGACTAAGGTTGTATTGGACAACACTGTAATTATTGAATAATCACCTTTCTCATAAGTAATTCTATATATACTTTTTTGTATTATAAGTATTTTTATAATAGAATATTAGTTTGGATTCAATTACCTTATGTTTGGATAAAAAATTTTACTTGAGAAAAGAAAAGGAAAGGAAAGGAAAGGAAAATAAGGAGGAAATTTATTTTTCAATATATTTTCTTTCTATATTAAAATCTATAAAAAAAATGAAAGTTTATTTTTATACGAATAAAAATTAAGAAAAAATAAATATTAATGATGTGTAAAATTAAAATTTTATTCATTAATTTGGTATATTTTTTATTTTTTATCTTTATTTTCTTGGATAATCAAACGTAAAAACATAGATCTTTGATATTTTTTTTTCTTTTCCTTAATATTATCCGAATTTATGTTAGAAACAAAGCTCACTTTAGGAGAACATTGGCAAAGCAATTTTGTGCAAACAAATAAAATAATAGAGCCCAAATTATAATTAATTTTCATAGAAAATGGAATTTAGATACTACAAAAGTATGATTTGTTTTTGTAATAATAATGTGTTTGTTTTTGTAGTCAATAATGTCTTGCTGAAGATTGAAGGGTGCTTTTGTCCATGATGAAAAATATAAGTGGGATTTCTATTAAATAACTATAGAAAGTCCCTCATTTTAAACTTGAGAACTCAAATGTCAAGAGGTAATGCTCCCTTCAAGAGTACAAAAGGAAATTACCAAGTCCGGGAGAGGGATCAAAACAAGATTTTTCTCACAAAGGCAGGGAAGTGCCGTTGATCTAAGAGTACCCTCATCACTATTGTTCGTAGTTGTATTCCTTATGCCTCCCAATTAGAGCAAAAATCTCTTGATCTCTCTCTGTAAAATAAAATTATATATATATAATTTTATATACAGCATAAACACCTCAAATTTACTATTTTCATAAACAAATACAAAAAGTAAACGTAATCAAACATTTGAAAGGCTAATAAACATAATCGAATTATACACTATAAAACACAAGATGCTTATAATAAAATAAAATGAATCAAATTTGAGAGATTGAAGTTGAGAGGACGATTTTGTTTAGTGTTTGCATATTCGAATGATGGAACCAACTTCAAAAAGTGATTTCACAATTCATAATACAAGAAATACAAATGATCAAATCAAAAATGAAAGATTAAAAGTGAGGATCAAAATAAAATAAATTGAATAAAATGAAAGAAAACTACTCATTTGAAGCTTAAATTGGATTTGAAAAACTTTATTCGAAACAACCTTGATAAATCAAATCAAAATCCTAATTTTTCGATTGAGAATCAAATCAAGGAATCTGCAGTTTATGTGCAAACTAGATCTAAATGACGAGTAATTTGCTCGAATTAAGTTTGATGAATCTTTGATTTGAAGCTCAAAATAGAAGCGGAGAACCTCACCCTAAATCAATCCATGAATCAAATCAAGAGTTAGAAAACCTTACTTCATGTCAATCAATGAATAAAATCAAATTCCTAAATTTTTTCAGTTCTTGCCTCTATCATTAGCTTGGGTAGTCCATGCTTCTGGCGTTTTAGTCACCTTTCAAAGGCTCGCGAGGAATAGCCCTATTGAGTAATGGGAAAAAGAGATTACTCCCCAAAATGCCCATTCGCCTATCTTTGGGGCTTACAATTCAACTTGTGAGATGCTCAAATCAAGCAATTTGCTATTGAAAGTGGGGACAGCAGGATGGTCAAGTGCCATTGCATAATATTCTCGGGGGTAGTTCTAGGGGAAAAAAGGTAGTTAGCTACATTTCTAAGAAATGGTTATATGGGCCCGTTTGATATTATTGTTCTTTCTTCTCTTTTTATTTTTGTTTTTTGCACAGTAAATAAATAACTTATAAAAGTGTGTTTGATTTTGTTGCTAACTTTTAACTATTTGCAAAAAAGTTGAAATTAAATTTTATGATTTTTAGTCGTTTTGACCATCTATTGTCGAAAATTTAAATAATAAAAATAGTGTTTTTTGATTGAATCGTTCATATATACCCTTTTAAATAAAAATAAAAATAAAAATAAAAATAAAATGACCACATGAATTTAAACATAATTAAAAATAACAATATACATAAATATTAAAAAAAATAATAGTCAACCACGAAATAATTTTACTATTTTTCTGTTGTCATGTGCAATAATTTTTTTATTTTAAAGTATAATTTGAAAGAATAACCATTAAGTAAAAAAATATAAGTAAATTTTTTATTATATTATTTTTTTTAATGTGTATTCTTTTAATAATATTTTAATGTGTATAAATTTTTTTATTATTTAAAAAATGAACGTTTTAAAGTTTTAATTTATTTTAATTTTATAAATACTAAACAAACAAGTTGTTGGTGCCTGATTTATAGTTTATATTTTTAATTTTTAGTTTTCGTTTCTAATTTTCATTTTCGTAATATTTGAATACCAAACGACCACTTAATGTTTAGGAAAATTTACATCGTATTTGATTTGTGGAATGAGATTGAGAATGAAATAGAATGAAAATTCAAATAGAGAATATGAGATAAAATATTTTATTTCATTTTCTCTTTTTATGTTATTCATGCGTCCCTACTTAATTTTTTCATAATGTATACAAGGAACATGCATTGATGGGAAAATTAATTTTAGAAATTTAAGATTTTGGGCTTGATTGTGCAAAATCAAATGTATTATATGGATGTGAACATACAACATCCTATATTTGTTAGCAAACAAGCATTATGAAATTTTAAGTATTTTATTATGACAAATAATATTATAGTACTCGACTTTATAATTATCCCTATTGCAATCAAAAATTGAACGACCTTCATGATCCCTGATCACGAACACCTAAAAATAAATAAATAAGTAAGGCTTGGAGGACCCGGGGTGTACTCCGGGGGTGATCAGGGATCGTGAAAGTCGTTCAATTTTTGGCTACAACAATCCCAATAGTCAATATGTCATTACAGAACATTCATTGACCACTATATTCGAAATGGGGATTCGATGTTATGGTAATTATTTCGTTTATTATAAAACTCATCTTCAAAACCTAGGTGTTTAGGAGAGAGAGTTAAGAGGATCTTATACTGACTTTGAAACTATTCACATAAATGATGTGGGATTTGACGAACATTAATATCGTTCTAATTGGTTTATCATATGAAGATACATGTGCAATTTGCACCTGAACTTAATTAATGAAGAAATTTATTGTTGATTAAATTTAACTATGCACCTAAATTTTCAAATTGTTCTTTCTTGATTTTTTTTATTATTTGTCGATGACTGATAAATTATAGTCCTTTTACTAGTCAATGATGATTGATAAGTTATGTTGTTAGTTTAAACTATTGTATTTAATTTTTAGAACAATACTAATTTGTTATGAGAGAGAGAGAAAGAGAGAGTTTCAACTAAAGTTGGCAAGGATTATTTATTTTTTAATTTTTTTTTAGGATTTAAAGATGCCCATAAGCCAATTTAGTTGTTGAAAAATGAAACTAAAGTTGGTAAATTTATATTTTTTAATTTAGGTTTTAAAGATACCCATAAGCCAATTTAGTTGTTGAAAAATTGAAAATATGTAAAATTATTTCTTCCAATAGTCATGATGCATTTAAAAATATCACATATTCTAACCATTCCATGATCGCATAAATTGGCGAAAAAAGATTAATATAGCCGACCCCAATTAGTGGGACTAAGACTTGATTTTATTTTATTTTTGTTTACATATTCTAGCCATTAATTTAAGAAAAAAAAAATTTTATCTTTCTTATTTTTTGCCTACAAATTACAGGATTAATAAAAAAAGTCAATATAAATGCATTTTCTCATTTTTATAACATCATAAAATTATTATGAAGTCTTTGAAATAAAGGTAAAATGTAATTATACTGATTAAAGATTGTTTAATAACACTTTCTATTCTCAATTTTTATGATATTATGCAACAATTGGTAGATTTCTAGAAATTATTTCAATTTATTGACAATTATCTTAAAATTAGTTTTAAAAAAATATAAAAAAATAATTTTTGATTAAATTGTCTAAAGGAAAATGATTTTACATTTTGTTCTACTATAATTAAAGCTTAAAAATAGAAGAAATATTTGTGATGACTACCTATAATAATATAAATATTATAAAGAGGAAAAGGTTTAAAAGCTTGCCCCTTTGTATAAGAAAAAAATGATTTTTTTTCGAGTTTATAGGAAGATGTTGTCGTTGTAAGTATATATATATATTAATAAATGCAAGTATTATAAAATATTTTATCTATATTTTTTATTTATTGGAAAAAGACTTAAATAATAATAGATTATTAAATTTTGGCTTTATTGAACTTTAATAATTCTGGAAGAAACGAATTCCACCCCCCATGGCGCTCTTTTTCGCGGCAGCGCCTGTTTCTCCCTCGTCCTTCCCCTCGCCCGCTCACTCCCTCCGGAGCCGCAGCGATAAAAAGAAGAAGAAGGAGAAGAAGCAAGCAAGCACTCTATTTGCATTCCTCTCTCTCAAATCCATCCCAAGAATGACCTACGATCCTGGCGTCCTCCAATGTCAGGGATGTCTCGACGTCGTCCAGACCTTTGAACTTCTTCACAATCACTCTGGAGACGGCCTAGTTAAGGTATTCTCAGATCACAGGTTGATACGCTCAATTTCCAGAATTTGTTTACTGCTTCTTCCCCCCCCCCCCCCCTCTGTTTTGTTTGTATTTTTAAAGCTTTAAGCTCGGTTTGGAACTTTGGATGAAGAATTTTGCTTAGGAAAGAAAAAGAGGTGAGAAATTTAATTTTAAATATTTTTTTACTATATAAATGTTGCTAAAAATAAAAAAAATGCGATTACAATTATATTTGATTGGCAGAATAACTGTTTTTATGAATATGATGAATAACAACTTAAAATTGTGAAGTAAACATTTTATAATAGTTAATGCTGGTATGTTTGTTGTTATTTCATCTGACATATTCGGAGTAAATATGTTTTAAGAATAGTTATTCTTTGTTTATTTTTGTTATAGATTTACAAAAATTTTTACCCTAGAATTTGGATTTGAATTTGAATTTGTACTAAATTTGGGTAAGGTAGTAATATAAAGTTGTATTGAAATTTGTTTAAATTCACCTAAATTCAAATCCATGGTCTAAAATTCATGAGCACATCCTTATATTATTATTTACTTTATAATAATAATAATATATATTTTAGATAAACTATCAAACTCTTCTATTATAACAATCATATTCATAGGAATAGACAATCCAAACCAAATGTATCTTAAAAATTAGGAAAAATGAAATGTTAGTAATGTGTGAAATTAAAATTTGATTCATCTATTATATATTTTATATTTTTTCTCACTTTTTATAATAACAAAAGGTCAAAAAGAGAAATTTTCATGTTTCTCTTTCCTCTTCTCAATGTTTGCAAACAAAGTCTTAATATTTGGGATCCATAGTTGGTGTTCACATTTTATTCTTAAAATACCCTTACCTTATATTTGGAGAAGTCATGAATTTGGATTTGTATTAGATTTGGATAAGATTTAATATAAAATTTTATTGAAATTTTTTCAAATCCATCAAAATCTAAATCCAAGGTCCGAAATGTAACATGCTTTTATTTATTTTATATAAAATTAATTAAATGTTTACATTTTATTTTTAAAATTTAAAATTTTAATTTAAGTTTTTTCTATGCATCTAATATTTACTCTGTGTTTGACAAAATTTAAGGAAAAATTTTGTTCACAAAGCATCACAAAAATTTTCACCGGTGATGCGTGCTTTGTGATTTGTTGGAATTGTTTGGGTGTAAAAAGATCAACTAATTCCTGAATGCTACACTAGTCATGATGATTTTCTTGCAGTTAATAGCCAGACTCATGGCTAAATGACTATCATTTTTTTCATTAAAATTAATATGTCAGGTAAAAATAATTGTAGGTTAGAGATATAATAGATAATAGAAAATAAATATTGGTTAAATAGCATAGCTAAGGTAATATAAATAACTAACTTATGCTAATTAAAACTAACAAAAGCCATAACTAGTTCATAAATAAACCTCGCCCACAATTATTTCTTTAGTATCTATTCTTTAGCATTCTGAACGTATTTATATACAAATTTTAAATTCCACTCAAAGAATTTACTGCACTAAATTAGGGATATACGAGAAGAATATAATTAAAATTATAAAGTAAAAAAAAAAAAGGCATTCCGGTGCACAAAGCTCCCGGGTATGAGGGGTCCAGGGTAGGCTTGGACCACGATGGATTTATAGCACGCAGCCTTACCTTACATTTTTGCAATAGTTTGTTTAGATAAAAATTCTTAAATAAACATGTAAAGAATTAATTAATTATATAAATAAAAAAATGAAACACACTCATGGCTAGTACATATAGAAAGGAAATTTTTCAACTTTTTTATCCATGGCTTATTTTCTAAAATATCCCTAATAAAGCTAATGCAATATAGAAATTTTCATTACTAACCCATAATTTGTGACTGCCTTGTTCTTTGGTGTCTATTCTTTAATGTTCTAAAATGTCCTTGTAAAATTCTATTTTTTTTAAATAAAAAATTGCTATTAGTTGATCATATTCTTCCCAACTTACAATAATTCATAATGAGATAGAGAGTAAATGTTAGAAACATTGAAAAAAAAAGTTCATTAAATTATAAAAATAGACAAAAATAAATTCTAAAAAACTAGTTAATTATATAAAAATGAATGAAGATATATTACACGCACATTGTCTCTATCCAATGACTAGTTGTGAAGAAAAAAAATTCTCTATTTTTGTTTCCACTTTTATTTTCCAAATTGTTTTTTTTTGGGTGTAAATATTGGTTGAATGGTAAAGTTAATCCATGATTAACTCATAACAATTTATATCTTTTTTTGTAGTATACTTTTGATATCCTAAAATAGTTTAATACAAATTATAAATTTCAATAAAAGAAAGGGAACCATAACTTGACCATATTTACTCTGCAACTTGCAATAATTCATTGTGGGTGGCACAGCAACTTGCAATAATTCATAATAGGCTGGGCATTTAAAGACATAGAAAAAGAATTTAATTAAATTATTAAGATTGACAACATTGAAAAAATGTGAAGAATTAATAGTTTTGCGAAATTTGAGTAAAGACATATTACACACACATTGTGCGTGCCTACTGCCTGGTAATATTATTGAGTGATAAGTGTAGATGTTATCTCTAGTTGCATGTTGTCAAGCTGTAGTATATATGTGAATGCTAGTTCTACTCTTCCTTTTTTTGATTTGGGACATTTTGAAGGGTTGATTTCACAGTGAGTTTGCAGACATCATGTCAACTGGTGCTATGGATTTAAACTTCAAACCTGAAAGAAGGCACCTTTCAGTTGATTGTTCATGTATGAAATGGGTGTCAATGCAAAGAGCTTCCTTCTTCATAAAACTTAAAATGAGGATTTGCTTGCTGTGTCGTATGTGTTCTGTGTTTGTCAAGTCAAATCTTGGTATTATTCATTATGTTCATTGCTTTACAATATTGCGGGCATAAATAGTCACTATACATAAATGGAATGCTAAAGTTTAGGACTATAAATCTGTTAGCCATGAGAGCATATCTCTAATCTAGGAAACATATTTACAATCAATTTATATACGGAAGTATACCAATTTGCATAGTCAAAACTTCTAGAATCTTCAACACCCCCCCTCAAGTTGGTGTGTAGATGTCGCTCATTCCCACTTTGTTGAGACCATCATGAAATGCTCGACTTGGTACGGCCTTGGTGAGTAGATCAGCAAGTTGTTCTTGAGATGAGACATGAGGTGTTTCAATGATTCTTGCTTCTAGTTTCTCCTTGATAAAATGCCTATCAACTTCCACATGTTTGGTTCGATCGTGCTGAATTGGGTTGTGGGCAATATCACAAGCTGCCTTATTATCACAATATAGCTTCAATGGGCTGTCATGCTTAATAGTCAGATCTTCTAATAAATTATGGATCCATAATAATTCACATACTGCCTTAGCCATTCCTCTGAATTCCGATTTAGCACTAGATAGAGCAACTACAACTTGCTTCTTGCTTCACCAAGTGACCAGATTTCCTCCTACAAACATGAAATATCCTGCTGTAGAACTCCTATCCTTGATTGATACAGCCCAATCTGCATCAGTGTATCCTTTGACATCTAGATTATTCCCATTTTAAAACATAATCCCTTTCCCTGACTTCAAGTAACGCAAAATGCGGGTAACTGCATTCATATGTTCTTCGCTTGGAGAATGCATGAATTGGCTTATGACACTTAGTGCATATGCCAAGTTAGGCTGAGTATGTGCAAGATACATCAGTCTCCCAACTAATCTTTGATACCTCTCCTTGTTTGTCCGAACTTGATCCGGATATACGCCTAGCTTCAAATTTTATTCCATAGGAGTGCTAACTGGACTATATGCTGTCATACCAGCTTCACTTAGTAAAAATCTAAGGCATATTTTCGTTGAGATAGAAATATACCTTCCTTTGATCTTGACACTTCAATACCGAGGAAGTATTTCAATGGACCAAGGTCCATCGTCTCAAATTCTAGGGCTAGGTGGTTCTGCAATGCGCTCCTCTTTTCTGAATCATTTCTTGCTGCTATCATATCATCAATATGCACAATGAGACAAGTAATCATTCCTTTATTATGCTTCACAAACAAAGTATGATCTGAGTTACTCTGCTTGTATCCAAAAGCTTTCATTAACTTTGTAAACCTTCCAAACCATGCTCTTGGAGATTGCTTCAGACCGTATAGGGCCTTTTTTAATCTGTAGACATGTTTTCCATCTTTTGACTGCATATTACATCCGGGGGGCAACTCCATGTATACTTATTCTTGAAGGACTCCATGCAAAAAGGCATTCTTCACATCAAATTGGTGCAATGGCCAGTCAAGATTCATCGCCAAGGATATAAGAATACGGACAATATTGATCTTTGCTATTGGTGCGAATGTCTCCATGTAGTCAATTTCATAAGTTTGAGTTTACCCCTTGGCTACTAGTTTAGCTTTGAATCGTTCAATGGTTTCATTTGCCTCGTACTTGATTGTGAAAACCCACCTACATCCAACAAGTTTCTTTCCTTTAGGCAGCTTAACAACTTCCCAAGTTGAGTTCTTTCGAATTGACTTCATTTCCTCATTCATAGCTTCCTTCCACCTAGGATCTCCCAGAGCTTAATAAATACAGCAGATAATTGTCGCAAATGACTTACTTTCCTTTGATAGTCTATGGTAGGATACATAGTTACTCATGGGATACTTAGGAGTGGAACTAAGAACAGGTTCATAGTTAACTCCAGGTATACCTCTAGTGGTTCGATTGGGTAGTACTTTTGGAAGGAATTTAAATTCAGAATGTACTTGGGGTTCGGGAGAGGAATTGACCTCAGAAAACAATTGGTTTGATGGTACTTGAAGTGGGTCGCTTCCATCCAATTCTAATTATTTTCCCCATTTAAACGAATGTCCGGTTGGTGAGTCGTCGCTTCCATCTGATTTTGATTATTTTTCCCAGTCAAACGAACATCAAGTTGGTCGAGAATAGGTTGCTCACGCAGCCCGGTTGCCTCCTCTGGACACTCACCACTTTTATCCTAAAATTCACCACTTGTATCCGAATGGTCCGAAGAAGGATTTAGATTTAAAGTCTGCAATTCATTTTGTCTCTCCCCCTGAATTGAAGACTCAGGAACAGTATAGTACATGTCATTTTCATGAAAGACAACGTCAAGAGTGACATACATTTTTCGTGATGGGGGATGATAGCAGTGGTAGCCTTTTTGAAGTGAGGCATAGCCAACAAAGACACATCGTAGGGCTCGTGGTTCCAACTTATCACGCAATGGCTTAGGAAGATGCACAAATGGCCTGCACCCGAAAATTCTAGGTGATAAATTCGAAGCAGTAGGAGCACTTAAAATCGAATGAAGGGCTTCAAAGGGAGTTTGAAAATTCAACGAGCTGGAGGGTACATGGTTAATGAGGAAAGCTGCAACATTGAGTGCTTCACGCTAGTAACTGGTGGGCATGTGAGCCCCAAACAAAGAGGCTCGTACAACTTCAAGTAGGTGGCGATCCTTGCGCTCTGCAATCCCATTTTGCTGAGGGGTAGACGGACAAGTCGTCTGGTGAGATATGCCATGTTCCTATAAGTACTTCTTTAGGCCCTGATTAACAAATTCTCCACCATTATCAGTGCGAAGAACTTGTATGAAAGATTGGTATTGAGTGGCGATCATTTTATGAAATTTATGAAACAAGGAGCTAACTTCATTCTTTGATTTCATCAAGCAAACCCAAGTTATATGAGTGTGATCATTAATAAATGAGACAAACCAACGAGAACCATTCAAGGAAGGGTATTTGGCCGGCCCCCATACATCAGCGTGGATCAACATAAATGGTATTGAACTTTTATAATTTTTATTCATGCTCAATGGGAACGATACATGGTTACTTTTTGCAAGTTCACAAATATCACATTTGAAATATGAAGTTTTTAACTGGGAAAACAATTATGGGAACAATTTTTTTAAATATCCAAAAGACGCATTACCTGAGCGCCTGTGCCACAACCAAATCTTGGAGGAGTTGTCAATCTGATCCGCTGAAAGAGCTTGAGCCAACTGACATGAGCTAGTAGGTTTCAAATCCAGATAGTATAGTTTCCCCCTTCTAGTACCACCACCAATCGTCTTTCGAGTTCGAATGTCCTTAAAAACACAAAGGTTAGGCCAGAAAATCACAACACAATACAACGCACTGGTTATTTGAGCGATAGGCAATAAATTATGGTTGAGGGAAGGTACAACTAAAACAGAATCAAGATTCAAATTATGTGAGAGAGGAATTGAAAATTCTCCAATCACAGGTGAGGGATTGCCATTGGCGGTAGAGACTATATGTGTGGTGGACTGTTTCATAGACTGAATATGCTGACTATCAAAGGTCATGTGATCCGTAGCACTGGAATCAATTATCCATGTACTACTACTACTATCTGATGCAGAAGTATGGAAAACCTTAACAATGTTACCTGAAGTAGCAATCAATGAGGAAACTTCTGCAACATCATTGGAAGGTTTGGTCATGGCAACAGAGGCTTGGTAGTTTGGCTTCGAATTGCGCTTGCGTGGTGCCTTTGTTGGATCCCACCACTTTGGATAGCCAATTAAGTCATAACACTGTGCCTTTGTATGGCCTGTCGCACCACAGTGAGTGCACAAACGTTCAGGTTTGGCTGCACCTATCTCATAACAACCCTTATGAGATCGTGCTTGGTCAGAATCAGTATTTTGAGTGGATTGTTGAGGCTGGGGCTTAGCACGTCGAGCCATTAGAGCGGGAGACTCAGGATTATCGGGTTCAGCATTTAAGGTAGCTCGGCATACAGCATCTCGACGGACATAGGCATAGGTGTCATCGAGGTCCATTGAGGGGTCCTTTCGAAGAACCTCACCTCTAATCTGTTCGAATTCTGTGACCAGGCCACTAAGAAAGATGTGCACTCTTAACCGTGCAACAAATTTATTATAGGTGACAATATCATCGGGATCCTTCATGATAACTTTATCACGATGATCTAATTCTTGGAAAATTTCAACAAGCTCACCGTAATAAGTTGATAGAGGTCGACCAGCTTGTTTGGTGGTGAAGGCACGCTGATTTAGTGCAAAGAGTTGTGTCTCATCCGATCCATCATAGAATGCTTTGGCAAGAGCACTCCATATTTTCCTTGGGGTACGCAGTCGTAGATAACGCTTCATTATCTCTGGCGACATGGAGGTCAGCAACCAGCCCTTGACCTTTTGATTCTCTGCATACCACTTTGCATAGGTAGCATTAGTTTCCTTCGGTGGATCAGTTTTACGCATAATATATTCGAGCTTCTCACATCCTGCAATTTGCATCTCTAATATTTGGACCATACATCATAGTTAACTTCGGTGAGGACAACTCTAGCACGGAAGCCAGAATTTTCGGATTGGATATGGATCACTGGGGTTGATGGTTCGAGAGTAGAGGATTCGGGAGCGATATGGTGGTAGTTGTTTGCTGCAATGGTTGTTCAAGGTGATTGCAGTTTACAGAGAGAGAGAGAGAGAGAGAGATGCAGGTGGTTTGATTTGGAGCTGCAGGTGGTTCGATTCGGTGGCGATGGCGCGCCTGCACCTCCTTGTCGGAATAACGTGCAGCGGCTGTTCGTGGCAGTTTGGATGGAGGTTTTTGGGAGGCCATGACACCAAGTCAAATCTTGGTATTATTCATTATGTTCATTGCTTTACAATATTGTGGGCATAAATAGCCACTATATACAAATGGAATGCTAAAGTTTAGGACTACAAATCTGTTAGCCAATAGAGCATATCCCTAATCTAGGAAACATATTTACAATCAATCTATATACGGAAGTATACCAACTTGCAAAGTCAAAACTTTTAGAATCTTCAAGATGTCACACATGCCTGTGGAGGATGAGTAACTGCCATCCTGGGTGAGATTTTTGCAAGTTATTTTTTGTTTTCTTCAATTAGCAGTCATGACTTGGGACGTTGGGCAATATTCTGACTCATATATCTTGCACTAGATTTTTATTAATGGATCTGACTAGTCAGAGCCATGACTTGCTATACATGTTACATTGAATTGCGTCATTACTATCCATGCAAAAGCTAGATGTCTTGATATCACATTGCAGAAAGCAGTTGATATGCCTGGAAAAAAGTTTCATATGTTAAAGCTAACTGAATGTTGAAGAGGACTTTTAGTTAAATTGCCCTTTTTTTGAAGCACATCACATCAGGCTACCACTGCCATTGATTCTGTTTACCGTTAAGGACCAAAGTCCAGCTATTTGCATCATGTGCTTAATTAAGCTGCTAATGAGACAATGAGCATTTATTTTGTCATCGTTTGGTGGCTGGGCAAATTTGGAGTAAGCTTTTCTCCTTTGCTGGTCAGATGTGGGTGACTACTCAGGCAACTACAATTTTATTTTGATGAAGAAGTTTTGGTATTTAGGAAAGGAAAAGCGTTGTAGGTTTGTGGTTGATATGCCATTCATTGGGGTTTGGACTTAATGGATGGAGAGGAATGATAGGATATTCAAAGATCAACTCATGCCTTCTTATTTGTTATGGGATAGAGTGGTTTTCTGGTTTCCTTTTGGGCTTCGGCTTCTGAGTTTTCTGGGACGTGTCTTTGAATGATTTGGAAAGTGATTGAGGATTACTCTTTTGTGATTGATATTGTCTTCTCTTGATTCCTTGTTATTTGGGATTTTAGACTTTTGAGGACATCTTATCCTCTAGCTCTTGCACCTTTCCTTCTTTCTGTGTCTTGCATGTTCTTAATGTTAAAAGACAACTTGCTGACATCAAATTTCATTGTGTACTTCCAATTTTTTTTTTGAAAAAAGAACATGCAGGAGCAGTAGTGAATATCTACTGTCATATTTCATTTTCTAAACACGGTCTCTGCTTTAAACCTGGTCTCTGCGTGTATACTGTTGGTGCTGATGAAAGTTCAAAGCCTTAAGAAAGTCCCCTCTATTAAAATGCTGTGTGTGTATCTTTTTTTTCTTCTTCTTTGAATTTTAAATTTTAAATTATAGAAGATTGAAGATATATTCCTCTATGCATTGGAACTGAACTTGGAGAGGTATTAGGTCTGAACTGATTCGATTCCATAGCTAAGATATGCTGCTTTGATTTGAACACTGTTTAAGATTATGCTCTTTATAAATTTTTACTGTGTTTGGTCTTTGGTGGTGCTAATTGTTCAACAAAATCTGAGTGTGAAAAATTGCAAATGAAACAAGTGAATTTATCCATCTTTCAGTTCAGTTTTTTATTTTATTTTTTTAATACGTACCTTTTATAAGATGTTTGTAGAGAAGATTCTTAAGAATAGTTTAGGAGTTGGTTGTCTAATAGCAATTGAAAGACCTGAAATTTAATTATGACAGGTTCTTAGCATTTCATAATTGGATTTTGTTATTATTTTTTTCTTCCCTTTGAATTAGATTTACTGATTCAGACATTCGAAATTGGCCATCCAAACATGGATTTGCATATGTAGTTTTTCACTTTAAAAGAAAACATGGTAAAAGAGTTGCTTTATTCCTTTACTGCTACTCTGCTCTGTATTTTCACCCCAACATATCTGTGCATGAACTAAGCAACAAGGTGTGCAGGTCGATCAAAATTATAACAAATACATGGTCATAAATGAAACCAGATGGTGCCATTTGTCGGATGCATTTAGCTCATGGATACATTCCAAACACTGTTGAAGCCACTGTAGAGTGATGGAATGCCACCTTAATCTGTCTATAACTATGGATAATTTTGAAACAATTTACAAATCAACTATTGGAGAACATTTTTGATCTATTTCGGCAAATATTGTAGATCTGGCTGTAATTAAACTTATTATAAGGGTAAGCAAACTTGTTTGTACATCAATTACATTTAACTAGTGCGGAGGTTGAAGGGGGCATATGGTGATTGTCCCAAATATTTAAAATAGGGCAAGGTTTAAGGTAAGGGAAAGGTTATGTTTATTTTAATGCTTTATTTGGTATTTGGAATGGAGTGGTTTATTAAATATTGATTAAACGAGGACAGCAAGGGAGGCTTTAGGTAGGTATTTGTTAAAATCCCAAGTATCTTTGTGTATAATGAGTAAATTAGGAAAGTGGGTAAATGTAGAAGATTATATATTATTCTGTTAGGGGATTGTTTCCTTATTAGAATAGGTGATTGTATTATAAGATTGGGATGTACATAATGTTTAATTCAGAATCGAATAGAATTGAATTTAGTTCACATGGTATCAGAGCTAGGGTTTCTCAACCTTAGCTAACTATGGCCAGCGGAACCGTCAATAGTAGAGGGTCAACCTCTTCTGAAAATATTGACGGCGACTCAGAGGCCACATCCGTTGGGGGTTTTAATGGGCTAGACAACACAGCCTTTCCATTCGTAGTGGAGAAATTAAACGGAAAAAATTTCTGTGAGTGGGCTTAATCCATAAAATTGGTAATTGAAGGAAAAAGGAGGTTAGGTTATCTTACTGGCGAACGGAGGAAACTAGATTCCACCGACGTGGATACGAGTGAGATGCTTATCTCTTCTCCAAGCCCCCTTTTTATATTGGTGGAGGTTGACCCTTCATCAATTCGACATTGACGGTCATTATTGTGCTTGTTGGGGTTGCAGAGGTTTTATGGGCATTTATGTGGAGGTTTTGAGTATAGTTTTGTAACTATTCCTTCTCATGAATGTATATACATTAAGGTTTGCACATTGGTTATGTAAGGAGGTTTGTGATTTCAAAACTGTTCCTCCTTTTGAGTAAGGATATTTTGAGGTATATCAGTTGCCCCCCCTCTAGTTTCGAATTATTGAAACTTGTTTCCAAAGTTCAAATGCTTTAGAAATTGCCATGCCCCCCCCCCTTTTTTTGAACCCGGGCTGTTCTTGGCTCGTCCGAGCTATTCTGGCTTCTGCCGAGCCGTGTACCCGTCTTATTCTGAGTTATTCTTGGCTCATCTGAGCCGTTCTAACTTCTGCTGAGCCGCTCTCTCGACTTAATTTGCATCGTTTTTCGCCGAGCCGTCTTCTCGGCTTGCTCTGTGCCGTTGTCGGCTCATTCGAGCTGATTGGGCCTATGCTGATTTGTTTTCCCTTCCCTATTCGAGCCTTCTCGGCTCATCTAAGCCGTTTTGGCTTCTGTCAAGCCGTTTTTCGGCTATATTTAAGCGGTTGTCTAATTGAATCATTGGCGCAATCCGAGCAGCTATTTGTCTGTATTTGATCTACTTTACACAAACCGAGCAGCTGTTCGGATGGACCTTTGTTGTTTTCCAACAATCCGAGCAGATGTTCGGCTGGATCTTCGTTGTTTTCCAACAATCCGAGCAGCTGTTCGGCTGGATCTTCGTGATTAGGGAACGATTTACAAATTGTTTGATTTTCAGGCAGTAATAGTTGGCACCATCTGTGGGAACTTCTTGAGAGGTTTTTCCAATCCTTGATCATGACTACGTCACACAATTCAAAGTCAGAACTTGCTATGGGTGACCAATCACCTCAATCCATACATTCTGCGCTGGTTGACAATTCCGACATGATGAGAAGTGAATTCCTTGCGTTCCAAAAAAGAATGGAGGACATGTTCATTATGATTC
The DNA here is from genome assembly GCF_029873635.1 of Malania oleifera. Lineage (NCBI taxonomy): Eukaryota > Viridiplantae > Streptophyta > Magnoliopsida > Santalales > Ximeniaceae > Malania > Malania oleifera. The sequence continues at coordinate 10,287,956 of NC_080426.1, forward strand.
TGCAACAAAAAAGGGATCATAAGGAACTTGCTCCTCATCCTAACCTAGTAGAACCTGAGTAAGATGGGAAGGTTGCAGTCCCACCATAAGTCACTGGCCAACGAAGAAGGTTGAGGACGCGAATAGGGTGGGCATCTATGAACAAAGGTCACACGAATTAAAAGAAAAATTCAAAAAAATTGATCAATTGTAGAAAATGATGAAGGAAGCTCGCAACAACCCCTCCTCCGGGGAGTTTTCAGTCAAATCCTCGGATCCACCTTTCACTAAAGAGGTAATGGATGTTCCCTTTCCTAGCAAGTTTAAAATGCCAAATATAGAAGGGTACGATGACATGTCCGATCCTTTTGATCACTTAGACACCTTTAAAGTGCTGATGCAATTGCAAGGCGCACCAGATGCAATCATGTGCTAAGCATTTGCAGCCACTATGAAAGGGAATGCGAAGGCATGGTATTGGACCATGAAACCTGGTTCCATTGGATCTTTTTCCGAAATGGAGCAGCAGTTCACTGCACACTTCGTCAGCAGCCAGAAGATAGCAAAAATTTCTGCTCATCTGATGAGCCTTGTTCAAGGAGAAAGAGAAACGTTAAAGGAATTCATCTACCGTGTCTTCAATGCAACCCTAGAGATTCGGAACTTAGACCATGGGGTTGCTATTGCAACCCTGACAATGGTTCTGCAGTCAGGAGATTTCCTAAATTCACTAGGAAAGGAGCCCCCGATCAATATGGGAGAACTGATGACACGTGCCCAGAAATACATCAACCTAGAAGAGGTGATGACTACAATAAGGAGTCAAATCGACTTGAAAAGGAAAGGCCCATGAGATGCGGAAGAAATGGCCAGAGTAGGAAAAAGATAAGAGAATAGCAGACCGCTCAATAACCCAAGCGAGTTAGGACCTGTACCCAAGTTCTACTCCTACACTCCCTTGAACGTCTCCCGAGCGAATGTCCTGAGGCATATCAAAGAAAAGGGTTATGTTTCGTGGCCAGAGCCCATGCGTGCACCATCATATAAACGGAACACATCCAAATTTTGCAAGTTCCACAAGGATCATGAGCATGATACGGAGGAGTGTATCCTCCTGAAGAACGAAATTGATGCCTTAATAAAAAGAGGATACTTATCAAAATTCCTGAAAAGAGGCAACTGCTGAACAGAAGCCCGTGATCATAAAATGCCATAGGACGAGCAAAAGGAAAATCAGATTGTGGGAGAAATCACCGTGATCTTTGGAGGACTAGCTAGTGAAGGTGATAGCGGAGGTGCCCGAAAGAGGCATGCAAAACAGGTGCTCTTGATGGAAGAACGGAGACAGAATCATAAAAAGCGAAAGTAGGAGGAGACCATCGCCTTCACCAAAGAAGATGAAAAAGGTGTGCAGCAGCCCCATAATGACTCCCTAGTGGTGTCATTACTCGTTGCCAACTATCGGGTAAGGAGTATAGAAAATGCAGGACACTTTCATTGATGTAGAGATGTCCTATATATATATAGAACTTGTACAAGGTATGGTTATTACAAATTCAAATACAAATTCAAAAGTATTTAAATACTAAATCAAAGAGATTCTAGACTATCAAATACAAACAAATATTCAAGTTATACAATCTGAAGAATCCCAAATATTCAAATACAAATTCAAAAGTATTTAAATACTAAATCAAATAGATTCTAGACTATAAAATACAAACAGATAGTCAAGTAATACAATATGAAGAATCCTAGTTCATTGCATACAATCGGATATTCGCAAATCTTCAACTATTAGGATTCTTGGCAGTTCAACAACAGGTGTAACCGGCGACAATTTGGTGAAATCGTTAATGGTTTAATCATAGTAATCATTTTGTTTTAATCCCTCGAAGCAACCGTCGAATGGTTTATTGAAACCGTTGGCAGTTTGCTAGAAAACTGAGTAATTTCCATAATACGCCCCCGTAAGATAGGCATGCCATCGGTTAAGCCAATATTGGAGCATAGAGAGTGAAATTTGTGATGGGATAAAGCCTGAGTTAAGAGGTCGGCAAGTTGATCGTGAGTGCTAACATGAAAGACTTGCAGCAAACCTTTTGTAACCAGGTCTCGAACAAAATGAAGATCAATAGCGATATGCTTCATTCGTGAATGCATAACAGGGTTAAGACTCAACTGGCAAGCACCAATATTATCACAAAACAGATGTGGGGGCTTAGGAATTGGAATACCAAGTTCCTAAAACAATGAGCGAATTCAAACAAGCTCGAAGGTGGCTGAAGCAAGAGCTTGATATTCCGCCTCAGTGGAGGAACGAGCCATAGCACGCTACTTGCACGTGCTCCATGAAATGGGACAATCACCCATAAAAATAAAATAAGCAGAGGTGGAGAATTTGGTATTCCTATCACCGGCCCAATTAGCATCTGAAAACCCTTGAATAGTGAGATTCCCAGTGTAGTAACCGGGAAAAATAAAATTAAAAAAATAATAATAAAATAATAAAATAAAATAAAATAATTAAATTAACAAGTAAAATGAATAGTATGATAGGGAAAATATATATATATATATATATATATAGAATTTATGTAAGTTATCTTAAAGTGAGCTTCTCCAAGAAGCTTTGTTTAATTAATAGTTATGATGATATTAATATATATAATTGTATTAGGAAGCTTGCTTTAATTTTGGATAATCCTCTCTCTCTCCTACGACTCTCTCTCTCTCTCTTCGATTTTGGGCCAATTTTACGCCAGATCGACAAACCGAAGCCACCACGACGCTCCTAGCGAAGTTCTCTGCAAATCTGCCGGAGCGGATCATCAAGGAAACGAAATTGGATTTCATCCCAAATCCAGGATAAGACTTTATACTCAATATTTGGATTTTTGACAGTTGAAGAAAGTGATATACGCGTTGAAATATTAAAATTTAATACTGGGAGTTTTCATTTCCAGGGGTGTTGATTAAGAACGTTGAGAATCATCCCTAAGTTGGGGTAAGGCTTTTTAAGCCGAATTTGACTTAGTGGTAGTTATAGAAAATGTTGTACGTACGAAAATACTGAACTTTAATTCTGTGAGTTTTCATTTTCAAGGTGTTGAGTTGAGAACCCTGTGGGTACGGGGAAGATTTTCTTAAGGGCTTTTCATGAATTAGGTAAGGGGATAAACTAAGTTAATTTTGTTTTGAGAAAATGCATGTATATATATGTAGCATCTGATTTCAGGAAAAATAAATATATTTATATATATGATTTATATTTGGAAAATACTGTTTAAATGATGATATGTTGAATAGGTGAAAAATTTGTTCCGTGTGGCATGAGCATAAAAATGTTGTGAAATACTGTTTTCTGGGAATGGGGATGATATGGATTTCTATGATGAAAAACCGGCGTACGGGCCGAGATATTTATATATATATATATATGTGATTTACCGGCGTACGAGCCATACTATGTGGATATGTCTGCCGGCGTTCGGGCCGTGCTATGTGGATATGTTTGCCGGCGTACGGGCCGTGCTATGTGGATGAGATTTGCCAGCATACGGGCTGTGTTATGTGATTTGCCGGCGTACGGGCCGAGTTATGATAAAATGTGAAATATCGGCGTACGGGCCAATGATTTTCATGATATATGTATATGTGAAAAATGATATGAATGATTTGATAATTAATGATATGAGTTATCCATGTATCACAATTTTAGTATATGTATATGATATCAGAACCTGGTTGGTTTGGTCTAGGCTAGCACTTGCACGGTACCGTTGCTATGTGTCCATGGTCTTCGTGATTATGATATTTGCGTTAATGCCGCTGTACGGAGTGATGTGAGATTGGATGGTCGATGTGGTTATTTTCAAGAAGTGTGCTGTTATCGCCCCTGGTGTACGGACCATTCTGGGTAGACCCATCGGACCTACGGACTACTGTTTGACTTGACAGTGGTCGGCCAACCATTGTCAGGTCCCGCCTTCGGGCCACACAACCCAGTCATGTGGGGGTAATACATGACAACAGCCAGCTAACCTACCAGGAATGTTTTATGTTATTATTATTATATGAGATGAAATATGATTATGAAAAATGCAGTATGTTCTGCCATGTTTTGATGGTATATGTATGTTTTCCCAGGTTTGATAAACAGTACTGAACATGTTATGTATGATATATGTTGAACACAGAATACTCATGTTGCCACACATTAGTATTAGTTTATTTTCCTTATTGAGAGGTGTCTCACCCCTAAATCTTATTAACTTTTCAGGAGCCCCGGATAGGAGAGCGGGACAAGCCCCGCTAATATAATACGGTCTATCTGCCCTTTTTGAAGGGTAAGTTTTGTAGGGACAGTTAGATTTTGTGGGAAATGTCCCTAGGTTTTATTTTTGGGATATATATATGAAAATACAGTGATTGTAGTAACTTTGGTATATTGTGGTATATGATATTGAGATGTACATGTTTGTATATTTTCTGCTGCTAGGGCTTCTGCTTTATGTTATGATATATCCCTGGTGCCCACGGGCCCAGGTGGATTGTGACCTGCTGAGCTGGAATATGGGATATGTGATATTGATATTATATATAAAAAAAAAAAATATGTGGAAAAATGAGCAAGTCGTGACACCCAGTGCACTTAAGGAAGATGCCATGATGAAAAGTACCTTTCAAGTACTGCAAAATACGCTTGGCAGCGTCCAATGGAGCTGAGATGGTTTATGAATGAAGTGAGCCAGCTTATTGACCGGGAAGGCAATGTTGGGCCAAGTTAGAGAGATATATTGAAGAGTGCCTATAACTCGGTGAAATTTAGTTGGATCAACAAGAGAAGAGCCATCGTGGAGCTAAAGAAGATCCTTTGTGGCAACTGGAGTCATCACTGCCGGCCGTAGCACCATCCATTTTAGTGCGAGAAAGGAGATCCCGAACATATTTTTTTTAGGAGAGGAACAGGCCATGGGAAACTGAAATCACCTCAACACCAAGAAAGTAATGCAAGGGACCAAGATCCTTCAGAGAAAACCGATGATCGAGCTGTTGAACAACCTTAGAAATAGCAGCAGAGTTACTTCCAGTGATTAAGAGATCATCCACATACCAAAAAATAGAGAGCAACATCAGCACTTTTGTAGATAAACAGAGAAGAATCAGATTTAGACTGTTGAAAACCGAGTTGAAGAAGACAAGCACTCAGTTCTTGATACCAAGCACGAGATGCTTGTTTCAAGCCATACAAAGACCGCTTTAACCTGCAAACATGAGAAGGCAGATTAGGATCAACAAAACCCGGAGGTTGAATCATGAATACATCCTCTTAAAGGTGGTCATGGAGAAACGCATTATTAACATCCAACTGGTGAAGGGGCCAATTTTCTGAACAACAATGGAGAGGATAACCCGAATAGTTACCGAGTTCACAACAAGGCTGAACGTCTCATTATAGCCAAAGCCAGGCCGTTGATGAAAATCTTTGGCCACTAACCGGGCTTTCTAATGAGAAATACTACCATCAGGATTCCGTTTGATATGGAAAACTCATTTGCAGCCAACCGGTTTGATTGTAGAACGCAGTGGAACCAGCTCCCATGTACCATGTTTAACCAATGCAGTGAACTCTTCGGACATAGCATGCTGCCACTTGGGATCTTTCAAGGTTTGAGACACACATGTGTGCTCAACAGGTTGAGGAAGAAGATGTCGATTGGCAAGGTAAAGTTGTTTGGGTCTATGAATATTATTCATAGTCCGGGTAGTCATACCATGAGTACGGGTGGACCGGGCCAAAGATGCAGGTAAAGGGGATGAAGGGATTACCTCTGGCTGAGAAGGTGCAGGGGAGGGTGATGAAGCCGGAGCTGTAGGAGCGCTATCCGTTGCGGTGATAGGAGAGGAGGGTATCCGTCCAATGGAAGGCACCGCTGGAATGGCAAGGTCCTTTGTCATAGCACCTGAAATTGACAGAGAAGGCACAACAACATGGGCAGAGGAAGAAAAAGGAAAAAACACATTTATCAAAAACTACATGCCTAGACATGTAAATGTGAGAGGTAACAAGGTCCATACACTTGTAGGCACTCTAAGAACTTGAGTAACCAAGAAAGACACAAGGCGTAGATTTTGGTTGAAGTTTACCGGTGCCATAAGGTTTGAGTCATGGGTAACATTGACAACCAAAAAAATACACAACTTTTTGTAATCGGGGCGACGACCAAACAAACATTCGAAAGGACTTTTATTTTTCAAAATAGGAGTGGGCATACGATTTATTAAATAAACTACCGCCTGAAATGCATAGGACCAATAAGAAAGAGGGAGACTCGCTTGACTCAACAGGATGAGACCGGTTTCGACAATGTGCCGATGCCGGCGTTCACTTGTACCATTTTGCTCAGGTGTATGAGGAGCAGTGGTAAGCTAGCTAATGGAATCAAAGGAGAGAAAATGACGAAGAGCTTGAAATTCGCCCCCATTATTGCAGTATAAGTGTTTGATGTGAAAACCAAACTGTTATTCAAGTAGCCATTTCAATTGACAAAAAATGTTGCAAACATCACTTTTTCGTCGGATGGGAAACAACCAACAATATTTAGTGAAGTGATGATGTAGGACGGGATGGATAGACCTAATCCTACGGTTCAACCCTCATACAAGCACATACACTTAAGGCACTTTAAATTAAGAATTTAATTATCCGAACATAAACACCATAAATCATGCTATATTTCACAAGTTGTTGGAATTTTGGGAAGGTGTATGATGCTGTTCCAAAATAAGTCCCGATTGGTCTTTCACAAAGGAATCAAGTAAAATGCAGAAAAGTTGCTATTTCAAATATTCAAGAATATAATTTCTATGTTAGCAAACTAATATTCATCTAATTGATTTAAGCTAGCAAGTAACAATGTTGCAATCTATGGATTCAAAAGGGTTATGCAAAGATGTGATTTAATCTACTAGCAAGGGTTGACAAAATATTGCAAGGATTCAAACACTAGTGCTGAAATTACCAAGAGAGTTGTTTGGATGGCTGGACGTTGTTCAACACAAGTTAGACCACGCCGAAGTCCTTCGTACAAGCTTTGAATTACCGAGACAAACGCAGCAATGCAGTGGAGGAATGATGGCTAAGGTGCTGGCCGTGTGGGTGTTGGATGGAAGGTAGGGGTGAGCAAACGGTCGGTTCAGCTAAATTCGGTTAATTAACCGAATTAACTGAAATTTTGGGTTAATGAGAACTGTTAACCGAACTGACTGAATAAAGAGGCTTTACCGAACTGAACCCGACCGAATTACATTTTTAGGTAATTCAGTTAACCGAATTAATTTGAATTTAATTAATAAAACATAATATAATTGTAGATTTTTTTTACTAAATATTAATCAACATATTAACAAATTAACATATACTAATTAACATATTAACAAATTAGCATATACTAATTAACATATTAACAAATTAACATATACTAATTTATATTTAAATTTTAATTAATTATTAAATCGGTTATTTCGGTTAACCGAATTAACATTCCTCTTAACCGAACCGATTAACCGAACTTTGTAAGACCATAACCGAACCGACCGATCTTGTGTTCTTAACCGAACTGAACCAACCAAATTCGGTCGATTAATTCGGGTGTCCCCAAATTATGCTCACCCCTAATGGAAGGTGGTCGTGTGGTGTGTGGGGAAGATGATAATGGAGTCGTTGGATAGAATAATGGTCTCTCACCACTTGATCTCCGAGGAGAACGCGTAGCCTCACACTACACAATCGAATTGATTGGACAAGCTTTCAAGCTCAACAATGGAAAACTTCAATATATTCAAACTTAGCTTAACTTTTAGTTCTTACAATGAAGGGATATATAAGCTAGCATGGTGGGACAATGCATTAACTAGATTAGCTAGCATGGGGGGACAAGGTATTCACACACTCACACCGCCTACACAAGCATGGGAGACACAAAAAGTAAATGCTCACTAATGTAGGACAATTCTAGGAACCCTAATCCTACCAAAGATCCTCTTTCAAATGCACACACCAGATACACTTTAAGATGAGAATTTAATTAATCGCAATGACCAATATAAATTATATGCAAGAACTACAGGTTGTGGAAAATTCAAAAAATTATAGGATTCATGTAGACTTGTCCTTAAGGACCTAATCAAGTAGGATAAGATAATTACTTGAAAGATGGTAAATTCAAGTCTTAGAAATAAGCCTAAACATGCAAATTATATATCCTTAGAATAAGACACAATCAAACATTTAAGTATGAAAATCTTTTGGACTTTGAAGAGTTTGTCTGCAGAGATTATTCAAAGACATGCAATGGATATTTTGAAAAGGCTAATGGAAGGTAAATATCATATTGGCTTTCTAGGAGTTATTTTGGAAGTGATTGAAATGAGCTTACTGAAATTATTCGGAATGATGAACACAACACACTCGAACCTTGCTCGATATCCCGAATGGTGATTCTTGGCGCTTCTTGGGGTTGTGATTGATCTGCTTGATTGTTGAAGTAATAATCTCACAAAATAGCTACTGGAATGGTAATATGGAAAATGGATAATGATAATCTCGTGGCCTCTCACCACTCAATCTCCAAAGGAGAAGGGATGTGGTCTCTCACCACTCACTCACAAAGAGGGAACAAGCTTAAAGCTTAAGCACAAGGCAATAAATCTTGATTCAATTCAAATACTTGATGTCCCTAATAACTTACATGCCCAGGTATATATAGAGATGTTGGAACAACCCTCCAACCATAAGTAAATAAAATATAACAAGTTTTGAATGGAAAATGATAAAGTGAAACCAAAAAGTCAAAAATGTAGAATTTTCAAAACAAATAGTCTCATTCTTCGGCCTTCTATACGTTCCATACTTTGAATTAGCTCACCTACCATATACCAAATTAAAGATATGGAAGTCTTCTTTGCAACACACTTTGAACCACTCCATTTGGACTTTTTTTGGGAAAGTTATGGCATATTTGGTGAGAGGTGTGCAGCTGTCCATGTGATGCAGAATTTCTAGACGAATGCCTACTGTTATTGGGCTGCCAAGCCGTGCACAATTTGAATTTCATGGTTTTCCCTATACCCAAAGAAAGGTATGGGAGTCTTCTTTCCAGTCCAATTGGAATCGGGTTATTTGTGCCTCTGTAGATGAAGTTATGCATTTTCTTGTACAGGTGCGCAATTGCCTTCATCCCAGCGAATGCATCCACGTGACACCATCTTCGCGAATGTTATGTTTGGGGAATGTTGATCCCCATCACTCACTGAATCCTAACACATTAAATACTAACACAACTTACTAACACACACTTGCAAGTTTGGTTGTCTTGCAACATTACAAATTAAATACAAAGACATGAGCCAAAAGAAAGTCAATTTCATGTAGGGCCCATTGGAGCTGTGTGCGGCCCACATGGGTATTGAGATGGATCTTGCTTCGACACTTCCTTGGGTCTTCAAGCACCTAATAATCTTGAAATGAAATGTTCAAGCAAATACAAATCCAAGCAAAATAATAATAAAGTCTTTCATCATAAAAGTCATCCATCAATAATCTTCAAATCCCATGTGTACCTACAAAATAGTTAGGAACAAAAGTGGACATTAGGAGGTTGTCCACGTCGGCAAAGGAGTGGACATTGAAAGGCCGTCCACGTGTTACCATGTCTGCAAAGGAAATGGGCAGGGCATGTTGATCCCCATCAAGTGATCAACAAACAAGACATAAAAACGAAACCCATCAAGCGAAGTGGAATTTGTAGGCCCCTAAACATCAGTATAAATGTATTCAAGTGGATGAGTGCTAACAAGACAAGTGGAAGAAAGGCAATTTGTGACTTTTATTGCATTGACAAGCATTACAAACAGATGATGAAGGGACTAGACACTATAACTGGTAGAGAAAAGGTATGAATAACAAAATCAACTACTTTATTTGACTGATGCCCAAGTCATCTATGCCAGGTGTCGGCTGTTGTATGTTCACCAACAAGTGCTAAAACAAAAGACATTTTAGCGGAAGATGCTATCGGCATTGGATAGATACCATCCTAACATTTACCACAAAGTAGAGTCGCCCCCGTGCTCCAATCCTTCATAAGAAAATAAAATGGGTGAAACTCAAGATAGACATCATTGCTACAAGTGAAATTATGAACGAAGATTAGGTTTTTGTGAATATTAGGAACACAAAGAGTATTAGTCAATTTAAAAGGCTTCGAGGAAGAGGGAAAAGAAATAGAGCCAACATGTGTGACTCGCAAACCTGAACCATCGCCAATGACAACCTCATCTGTGCCATCATACTCCGAGTGAACAAAGAGATTGGCAAGATTGGAGGTGATGTTGTGAGAAGTAGCGGAATCCACAAGCCACTTTTTGTCGGTGGATGCATTTGTAGCGGCACAATTAACAGACTTCACTTTTGAAGCCGAGTAACAAGTCTTAGCCGAGTGGCCGACTTTGTCACACAGCTGACAAATGATCCGAGGCTTACCAGACTGCTCCTTGCGATTATTGCGACCAGAGTTGGAGTGACGCTGATCAGAGGAACTAGGGCTAGAACGTTGGTTGCGGTTAAAAGTGGAAGTGGAAATGCGGCGCTGAGTGGAGTTCGTAGTGGCAACTAGGACAGCATTGAACACATCAACACGTTGTAAGTAATTTTTGTGACCAACTAGCATATCATGAAGCTCCTAAAACGTAAGAGAAGTCTCACGTGCCCGAATAGGCACTGCAATCTCATGGTACTCAGGGCCAAGACTGTTGAGGACATACAAAGTAATGTCATCCGCTAAGACGGGAGAGTTAATCACAGCAAGTTTATCAACTAATACCTTGATGGCGTGGAGATACTCCGAGACCGACGAGACTCTCACTGAATGAGAGTCAACTCTTCCTTAAGTTGCATAACATGAGTGCGTGAATGATTGGCGTACTATTGTTGCAGCTTGGACCAAGCATCATGAGCAATGGTGGAAGCGGTAATGAGCAGCATGACTGTATCGAAGACAGATGCAAAGATGACATGGAGGATCCACTTATCTTGTGAAAGCCAATGCCAGAAAATCAGATTGGAGACATCTGCAGAAGATGAACCGGCAAAGGAGGTGTTGGGAGAAATGGTTCGTGATGGACAAATGGTTGTACCGTCAAGATAGCCCTGAAGGTCATAGTCAATGAGTAATGACGTTAGTTGGGCGCGCTAAGAAGGGAAGTTGGAAGGGGTAAGCTTCAAGGGAAGTTGGGAGCCGGCATTGATGGCAATAAGAGAAGAGTTGCCATTGCTGGGAGTGTCGAGGGTGGTGACAGCAACGGATTCAAAAGAAACGACCATTAGGAAAGAGAGAGAGAGAGAGAGAGAGAGAAAAAAAGAAAGCTCGTTAGAGTAAGAGCTCTGATACCATATAGAAAATGCAGGATACTTTCATTGATGTAGAGATGTCCTATATATAGGACTTGTACAAGGTATAGTTGTTACAAATTCAAATATAAATTCAAAAGTATTTAAATACTAAATCAGAGAGATTCTAGACTATCAAATACAAATAGATATTCAAGTAATACAATATGAAGAATCTCAAATATTCAAAAAACAAATTCAAAAGTATTTAAATACTAAATCGAAGAGATTCTAGACTATAAAATACAAAGAGATACTCAAGTAATACAATCTGAAGAATCCCAGATCGCCGCATACAATCTGATATTCGCAAATTTTCAACTACTTGGATTCTCGGCAGTTTAGCAATAGGTGTAATTGGCGACGGTTTAATCACAGTAACTATTCTGTTTTAATTTGTCGAAGCAACCGTCAAATGGTTTATTGAAATCGTCGACGGTTTGCTGGAAAACTGGGTAATTTCCTTAATAAGGAGGGTGCTGATTGACAACGGAATGTCAACCAGCATAATCTTTTGGTCAGTATTACAAGAAATGAAGATTGGAAGAGATTGCTTGAAACCTATTTCAACACCTTTAGTGAGATTCGGGGGAGACGTGGTCCATTTTCTGGGCACAATTACACTTTTGCTAGCTATAGGGACATCTCCACAACAGGTAACCTTTATGACGAACTTCCTGGTGGTTGATTGCCCTTCAGTCTACAACATAAAAAGAGATCAAAGAGATCAAGGTAAGTAGGTTATTTTAGGGTTTTTATGTTTATTAGGCTTTTCTGAATCAGATTTTGTGATAGATGGAAATATACTACAGTTTGAGTTGATTTAACTAGGGTGTTGTGATTTCAGGGTTTGGGTTTCCAAACACCTCAGGCTTGGGTTGAGGATCCCAGCGGGTGTTCCCTTAGGAACTCAAGTAACCTTGATAAATAATTAGTAGTTTAGAATTTTATGGATAAAAGATAAATGTGGGCTTGGGCAAAAGACAAAATATAGTTATTATTCTGAGTTTGGATTATTGAAATTGGAAATATGTATACATTTCAGGATCTTGTGTGGTACACTGTGGGCGTGAAGATAAAGTTGGAGTTAGACCTCCCAGTTAATCAGGTAAGGGAAATATGCTATGCTAGTAATTCTAGAATTTTTACCAGTAAACACGTGTATTTTGAGATATGATTTTTGGTTGGTTTATAGTATGAAATTATATGTTTTCAAGAAAATTTTACAGATTATAGATTATTTTTATCAGGGAAAATACAGATTTCAGTACAGGGGTTTTTATTTATTTAGTTGTGTGGCATGAGTTAATAGTAGATCAGTACTGAATTTATATAGCTTTCAGAATATTATGATTTACGGTTACACAAAAATATATATTTTATAGCATTTTCAGAATACCATGATATTCAGATTATAGAACCATAACGTTCAAATATTACAGTTTATTCATATCAACTTTTACAGTGTTATGGTTATTACAGTTGAAACAGAATCATGGTAAAACAGTAAGATATATATAAATTAATATTATACAGTATCAGACCTTGATGGATCAGATAAGATTTCAGAGCACAGTACCGTAGCTATTTAGATCAGAGTGCAACCACATATCTCAGATAGTGTGTGGATTATATGAGTAGTCGACCGTGCCTTGGTGTCACAGTCCGACTATTTTCACACCCTTGTGAAGGGCCGTGTAGCGCTAGCTAAAACACTCTTGTTTAACTAGCCAGCCTATCGTTTACCAACATTCATCCACCAAGCACTTTCATTGACATTCATTCAGATAGCAGTGTAATAGTAATCAATTCATGAAAGCCGTGGCAAGCAAGCAGTAAATATTGAAGCAAACGTAATTCATTAACAAATCCTCCGTTGACATGGTGTACTTAGCGAGGGAGGCAAGTAGGTTAAGCACATAACAATTGCTAGTGAGTTTTACAATGACTGATGAACATTCACCCTCCCCTAAAGAGGTTTTTATGTAATTATCATCTTGGCACTAGGAAACATAAAAGTGACCGAGGAGTCATACTGCCTTATTTGGCTTACAAAGACTCTACTAGCAGAAAATAACCCTACACTAGTATTTACATGATGGAAACCCATCCCAAGCACACGAGATAAGTGGTCACAGGCAAGCATAATGCCCTGAACAAGTTTAGCTCGTGACATTCTCCCCCACTTATGCGGTCGACATCCTCGTAGGCTTTTGGTGGCTGTTACACTTCAAATTTGTCGACGAACGGTTGAATATCTTCCGCATAAATTCAATTGATTTCTTTTTCATCAAGGCATTTTCACTTCACTAGGAACTTCTGCCGCTTCTTCCTTGAGGATGTGAACTTTCTGTGTGCAAGGATCTCTTCAACGTCATGTCTGTCAGGTTGCACTGTCTTCAACTCTGCTCTATTGGACTGACTTCTGCTCAGATCATTGGTGTTGGCGTTGAATGGCTTGAGGCAGCTGACATGAAACTGCGGTCTTCTCCTGGCACGACCTGCTCATTTTTCACATTTTTTTTTTTTTTTTATATTATCAACATTATAAGATTAATACTACATATCCCACAATCCAGTTCAGCAGGTCACCATCCACCTGAACCCGTGGGTACCAGGGATATAACAAAACATACAGCAGAAGCCTACGCAGCAGAAAGTATAAAATCATATACATCTCATCATAATGTGCATAACATATACCAGAGTACTACAACCACTAACTCTCAGTATATACAACCCAAAAATAAATCTAGGGACAATTCCCTCAAAATCTAACTGTCCCTACCAAAACTTACCCTTCGCAAAGGGCAGATAAACAACACTAATTCTGCGGGGCTTTTTCCGCTCTCCCATCCGGAGCTCCTGAAAAGTTAATGAAATTTAGGGGTGAGACACCTCTCAGTAAGGGAAATAAACTAATACTAGTGTGTGGCAATATGAGTAATTCGTGTTCAACATATATCATATATAACACATTTAGTACTGTTTCGTCAAATCTAGGAAAACATATATATATATATATATATATATATATATATAAATTTCAACATAGCAGAACATACTGCATTTTCATAATATATCTCAACTCATGTCATAATAATAATAACATAAAAACCATCCTGGTGGGTTAGCTGACTGTTGTCATGTATTACCCCCACATGACTGGGTTGTGTGGCCCGAAGGCGGGACCTGACAATGGTTGGCCGACCACTGTCAAGTCAATAGTCTAGTCTGTAGGTCCGATAGGTCTACCCAGACTGGTCCGTACACCAGGGGCGATAACAACACACTTCTCGAAAATAATCACATCGACCATCCAATCTCACACCACTCCGTACAGCGGCGTTAACACAGATATCATGATCACGAGGATTATGGACACATAGCAACGGTACCGTGCAAGTGCTAGCCTAAACCAAGCCAACCAGGTTCTGATATCATATACATATACTGAAACCGTGATACATAAATATCTCATTTCATTTATTTTCACATCAATCATATCATTTTACATATATACATGTATCATAAAAATCATCGGCCCGTACGTCGGTATTTCACATTTTATCATAGCTCGACCCGTACGCCAGCTACACATAGCACAGCCCGTACGCTGGTAAACAGTAATCACATAGCACAACCCGTACGCTGGCAAATCACATAGCACGGCCCGTACGCCGGCAAAACACATAGCACGGCCTGTACGCCGGCAAATCACATAGCACGGCCCGTACGCCGGCAAACATATCCACATATATATATATATACAAAAACATCTCGGCCTATACGCCGGTTTTCCATCATAAAAATCCACATCATCCACATTCTCAGAAAACAGCATTACACAACATTTTTACTCATGCCACACAATAGATTTTCCACATACTCAACATACGATCATTTTCACAGTATTTTGCAAATATGAGACATATATATAATCATATAATCATATACATTTTTCATAAATCAAATGATAACTATATATATATATAAGCATTTTCCAAACAGTACTAGTTTAGTTTATCCCCTTACCTGATTCCTGAAAAGCCCCTAACAAAACTGCCCCGCACCCATAGGGTTCCTAACTCAACACCCTGAAAATGAAAAATCCCAGAATTAAAGTTTAGTATTTCTAAGCATACAATATTTTCCTCAACTGTCAAAAACCCACAAATTGAGTAGAAAGTTTTTACCCAAAAGCATTCAAGTTTAACACCTGAGGGGTTCCCTGACCAATACTCCGAAACTGAAAACCCTCAGTATTAAACTTCAGTATTTCATGCGTAGAACACTTTTCTCAACTGTCAAGACTCCAAAAATTGAGTAAAAATGCTTACCTTGGATTTGGGATGGAATCCAACTTCGTTTCCCTGACGATCTGCCTGGGCAGACTTGTAAAGAACTCTGCCAGGATCGTCGTGGTAGCTTCAGATTGTCGATCTGACAACTGGTGGGGCTGGAAACATAGAGAGAAAGGAGAGAGAACCGTAGAGAGAGAGAGGAGAGAGAGAGGCTTCGTACGAAATGATATTTCTCCCGGATTTTTCATTCTTATAAAACAAGATTTCGTCGATGAGTCCTTCACAAATTTCGTCGACGAGACTCTGTATTCGTCGACGAAATTCAGGCTGCCTCAGAACCTCTCTCGGTATTTTCTCGTCAACAAAGCCCTGTGTTCGTCGACGAATTCTCTTAAGCCTTCGTCGACGAAGTCTACGGTCTCCTTTTGTTTCCGGTTTCCATTTCCCTTTCCTTATTATTCAAATTTCATTTTAAATTCGGGTCGTTACATCTCCCCTTATCTGCCCACTTCTTCATCTGCTCAGAAGCTTTCTCCAAATAGGCTTGGGCAAACTCTGCATTCTGTCTCCCTTCACTGGTGAAGATGTACGCCCTAGGACTCTTTCGTTTGTACGACTCACCCACTGTGTGAGGTAACAGCGGCAGCTGGCCTGTAACAAGCTTAAAAGGACTCTTGTTGGTTGTTGAGCGCCTTTGAGCGTTGCCACAGAATGGAATCACATCAAGTAGTTGCACGCCATTCTTCTAGTTGTCGTTGACACAATGGCACAAGTACTCATCTAGTAGCTCTCTGAATCTCTTCATCTTTCCGTCTGCCTGTCGGTGAGAACTCGAAGAGATGTCAATATGTGACCTGAATATCCTGAAAAATTCTGTCAAGAAGTTGTTAGTGAACATTAAGTCTCGGTCACCAATAATAACTTGGGGAACACCCCAATGTTTCACAATAGTCACAAGGAACAATTGTGTCGTCTACTTTGCCGAATAGTACTTTGGTGCGGCCATGAAAGTACCATACTTCTTCCGCTCCCCTTTGTCTTGTTGGCAAGTGAGACAAGTTTTGGTATAATCAACCACTTCATCCCGCGTGTGCGGCCAATAATACCTCCCCAGTAGTCCTGTCATTGGAGTCATTCTCCGCGAATACCCCTCAACGAACTTCCTGCAGTATTTAGTAAGGCCAAGAAAGGAACGCAACTCCTTCACTGTCGTGGGAATCTTCTGTTCTTGAATCATCCTTACTTTCTCCATACCCCTCCCGATACGACCTTGTTCAACCACTTAACCAAGGAATTTGTTGCTTCGCCAATCGAAAGAGAAATTCTCCTTCTTCACATCCAAACTGTTTCCCCTCAGCCTGTCGAACACCTTCTGTAGATGCTCTTCATGTTTCCTCTGAAACAACACCGATGCTCCCAACGGTGTTTTGGAAGGGCGAACACATCCCGCTTCCAATTCATCAAGTTGCTTCCCAACTCTACTATCTCTCGAGGCGCAATCCGACATGACCCTTTAGCAGGTAGTTTCACTCCTGATAACAATTCGATCTCATCCTCCACAGTCCGTCGTGAAGGCAAATTGTGAGGCCGCTTATCCAGCAACACCTCCTTATACTCATCCAACACCGCTTGGATGGTCGTAGGCTTCAGCTCTTGGCCTACTTCTTTGTCTACCACCACTGTGGCTAGACGTGTTTGCTCACCCTAATCCAATCCCTCATTGAGTTGTATGGCTGAAAGGGACTTCCCATCGTCTCCTTTTGTTGCAATGACTTACACCATGCATGAGTGATCTCCCATCAGACACAGGGAACCAGCCGAAGGCATCAACACTGCCCTCGTCCCCCTTAGGAACTCCATTCCTAGAATGACTGGAAAGTAATCCAATGACACCGCTGTGAAATTCATATGACCTTCTCACTGTCCAAGCTTCACAGTAACTTGCTTTGCTACTCCCAAAGTAGGCTGGGCTACAGAGTTAACTGCTTTCATGCGTCCTGTATCCTTCTCTAAGGATAAGTTGAGTCTCCATGCTTCCAACTGCGAAACAAAATTATGAGTAGCCCCCGTATCCACCATAGCGCGAGTACTCTTCCCATTTATCCTCAAGTCCGCAAACATTAACCCTTTTGCTCGTGTAACTTTTGGTGTTTTTTCTTGCTTTTCCAATGCACTCACCAGCCCCATTGAACCCACCCTGGGGGCATCATCCTCTTCCTCCTCACTTTCCACCCCTTTTCCCGAAGTAGAAGCTTGTAAGGCATTGAGTAATCTCTTGTGTTGACACTCACTCATTCTGTGAGATCCACCACACAAGTAGCATGAAATTTTACTCTTCCCCTTTCCATTGGATGTGTTGAACCCTTGAGACGACTAAGCTTCCTTTGAGGTTGATGATTTAGAGTCGGCTCCCCCACTCTTGGGTTTGCTATTCTTGAAAGACTTTCCACTGTTTCCCTCTCCGCCAAACCGTTTGGACGAAGCGGTATCATCACCAGCATAGTCAGTCAAGCGTTCTGCAGCCGCTTGTGCAGTTGACAAGTCTTGAACCCTTTGCCTATGAAGTTCAGTTCTTGCCCATGGTTTCATCCCCTCAAGAAAATAGAACAACTTGTCCTTCTCCGACATATCCCAAATATCCAACATTAAAGCAGAAAATTGTTTCACATATTCGCTGATCGACCCTGTATGCTTGAGATCTCTCAGTTTTCTCCTTGCATTATACTCAACATTTTCAGGAAAGAATTGGGCCTTGAGCTCTCTCTTCAAGTCTACCCAATTATCGATTACACAGCATCCAGTTTCAATCTCTTGGTACTTGGTACGCCACCATAGTTTGGCATCACCAACCAAGTACATGGTCGCAGTATCAACCTTTGCTTGTTCTGAGGCCATCCTCACAGCGCGAAAGTACTGCTCCACATCAAACAAGAAGTTCTCTAACTCCTTGGCATCTCGGGCACCCCCATACGTCCTGGGTTCTAGTACCTTGGTCTTGCTAACTCCCGGAGTGTTGGAGTTCCCCATAGCAAGAACCATCATATTCACCTTTGCATTCAGATCAGCCATTCGCGACTGTAAAGTTTCAACTATGTGGCGAAAGTCCTCTGACATGTCGCCTATCAAACCTGCTTGATGTTTTTGTGATCCCATCACCTCATCAACAAGTTCTCTCATCTGGGCCACCTCCGCGGCCATAGTGTTGGTTGTTGTTTCAACTTATGCTTCCAACACGCTGATCCTCTCAACAGTGTTTGGTGCCATGGTCACTTACCAAAGTTTTTCCAAATCCAACAACAAAGGCAATCAAATTCACGAAGCAACTCAACCTTAGGCTCTCACCAAGTGTCACCGACTTGGCTTTGATACCAAATGTCACGTTTCGACTATTTTCACACCTTTGTCAAGGGCCGTGCGGCGCTAGCTAAAACACTCTTGTTTAACTAACCAGCCTATCGTTCACCAACATTCATCCACCAAGCACTTTCATTAACATTCATTCAAATAGCAGCAGAAATAGTAATCAATTCATGAAAGCCATGGCAAGCAAGCAGTAAACATTGAAGCAAACGTAATTCATTAACTAATCCTCCGTTGACATGGTATACTTAGTGAGGGAGGCAAGTAGGCTAAGCACATAACAATTGCTAGTGAGTTTTACAATGACTGATGAACACTCACCCTCCCCTAAAGAGGTTTTTATGTAATTATCATCCTGGCACTAGGAAACATCAAAGTGACCGAGGAGTCATACTGCCTTATTTGGCTTACAAAGACTACTAGCAGAAAATAACCCTACACTAGTATTTACATGATGGAAACCTATCCCAAGCATACGAGATAATCGGTCACAGGCAAGCATAATGCCCTGAACAAGCTTAGCTCGTGACACTTGGTAACGTCACAGGCTACAAGGAATCATGGACCCTATATTAGGCAAGGTGTATGACTTATCAGCATAGATGATATGATTTGGGCTGTTGTGCACCATCTTGTTTCGTAGCACCATTCATATGAGTTTTTCATTTTATTTTTTTTTAGGTTTATACATTGATTTGTGGAGTCATCAGCATGTTCCCCATGTGTACCCTTGCACCTTTATATTGTTGATGTTTAGGTCACCTTTTCTCCTCTATATTGTTGATGTTAGGTTATCTCCCTTTATATTGTTGATGTTAGGTTATCTTTTTAAAAAAAAAAAGTTATAAGCAAAACTTTCTTTGTTTTTCTGATACTGCTATGTGGTTGAGTATTCCTATGCATGAGATGAGAGGATATTGATGGTTATTAGTTGTTAGATCATCACGAGTACACATGCATACACACCTTTTTTTCTTTCCTGTTTTACTGATACTGCTACTTCGATGATCATTCCTTCCTCTGCATCATATCGGAAAATATTGACAATTGTTACTGCTCAATTGAAAATTTTCAATTGCTTAGAGCAAAAGAAGATAATGAATTTTTCTGGATATCCAATGAGTAGTACTTGGTTTGTAAATATTTCAAGTGTAAATGGCTTCAGTTTCATTCCTCAATCTCATATTGTTCACAAATATAATTGAATTTATAGTTTGTGTTTACATCTTTTCAGTTTCTAGTCTTTACAAAGAAGTAACCCTACATATTAATAGGGTGCTGTTCACTGTATGATATTTACTAAGGATGGGAGCACACCCTCTCATCTGCTATTGGTGAACGACATGTTTCTATATGATATGCTAATAACCATCCTTTTAAAAGCTTTTTTTTTTGGGGCTGATAAAGTTGAAAAGTTCCCAGGACGGGGGTCCTCCTACTGCATCTTTCTCATATATATATATATATATATATATACAAGGATGAATACACAAAATGGAGGTAAGGCTTGATTATAAAATCTTTTTATAGATGGTTTTGTTTATGAAGAGTTCAAAATGGCTGAGATTTGTTGCATCAGAAATCCGCCCAAAGTGCTAGAAGAAAATAGCCCATATTATATTGAAATTTTTTTTTCTATTTATGAGCTTGGAAGGGTTTTGTCATCACACACGCCTGTATTCTTTTGTCCATTCATATACTCTAGTTGTCATGGAGAAACTTGATTCTGCATGTAGGCATGAAACCAAAACTCCCACCAAATATATATTTTAGAATTTTATGTTGATTTGGATGCTTACTCTGGTGCTGTCTACTTATTTGATGCACTGAGACACACATATACATATGTGTGCGTGCGTGTGTGTGTGTGTGCGCGCGCCCGCGCACGTATATACATACACACAATGGATCACCCAGTCCTTTTGGATTTTTCCTCATTTGCATTCCTTTCTCAGTAGTATTTTAGGCTTTTAGCTTGGATCCCCCCCCCCCCCCAAAAAAAAAAATCCTAATATGTGTGTGTGTGTGTGTGTGTGTGTATCAATATATATGTATATGTTTGTATATATATATATGTATATATTATATATAGGTACACACACACATTAACATTCTCATGTACACCCATGATAATTAATTATATTTCCCCAAAATTTGACTGTTGCGTCATTGAATCATACAAATGCTGAAGATGCATTGCTCTCTATTCTGAAGATTTTTTAATTTCACAGGACAGAGAAAAGATATCAAAGTTAGACATTGATCGTGTCGAGGTTGTGCTCAATGGTTTGTTAAGCAGCAGGGGTCAAGCTAAGCCTGTGGGGGTGTCAAAGGTACGCTTAGCATATTCCCCATAGGAGTTCCAAGTTTTAGTTTTTGTGTACACAAATCTGTTATTTGGATTTCCATCAAAATAAGATAATTATGAGTTGCTTTCATTTGGGCTGGACATCTTGATTGTTTCATGGTTGCTTGATTGTTGATTGTTAATCTGTTTACAGTAATGTGGATCTTATTTTTGAGAATGTTTAGTAATTTGGAAAACCTAATTGCAGGAAGGGTCTCCCTCTCTATTTAGAATGTGTCATGCACATTACAATGACCATCATATCCTTGCTAACTTGTGCTTGCTATACACAGCTGTAATACTACAAAATTGAGACTAAATTACCAGTAAGCAGCAACACTACACCTCAAGTTGGAGCATAAATATCATATGCTCCTAACTTGATACTGATGGATTTAACCGAGTACCCTCCAAAATTTAGTGAATGAATTAGCAAGCTGGAATTCAGACTTCAATTGAGTGCTTGTAATGAGCTTCTGCACAAGTTTCTCCTGAGCAAAGCAGTAACTTCAATGTGTTTCATCTACTTGTGGAAGACTAGGTTGGAGGAATAACAACTTGATTATTTCAAATAAACTCCATAGGCTGAGAACTAGCCAAATCAGTTTTCATGTAGTGTGTGCCATGGCCTTATATTTCGACTCAACCCTCGATTGGGCCACAACAATTTGTTTCTTATTTTTTGCAGGTTTCTAGGTTACCACCACCAAACACACAATACACAGACAGATTAATGAAGCTGAGTCTGACCTAGAACAAAAGGCATAAAAGATGTGAAATAACTCATGACAGTGATGCCATGAGTTAGAGAGATGATGCAAGTTCTAGAGAGAGAGGGTCTGGGTTACAAAAAGAGTCTCTGGCAAGAATGAGGGTCAAAAGAGTCTCTGGGTGAAGATGGGATATTTATGGTGCTAGCTAGGGTTCAGCTACTATCCAATGAGGGGAGGTTATGGTTGTGTTACAAGGCTTTGACCAATATGAGAGAACGATTTGAATTACCCAAAGGCATAGTATTGCGTGACTAGGAAGAAGAAATAAGGAAAGGACATGTGTTGTCAGTGGCTGATAAGCTGGCTAAGGTTAAGTGATGCTGGGCCAGCCTTACCCTAGTTCTAACTCACCAGGCCAAATTTCTCTACCTCAGACCAGAAATTGTTCAAGGACCCTGCCATGTATCCTATGATTAACCCTGGGCATGCTCGTGGAGAGTAACTAAGGAATTAAAATTTAGTAAAGCAGGCAGCTAGCTAATATTTGATCATGAACCAAATTTAATATTTTATTATGTGGTTGGACCAAGATATATATAAAAATATATATATTATATATATATATTTATACACACACACACACACATAAAGGTATCTTCAATGGGTATGCTTTTGCTTTGGTTTCCTAGATTTCCTAAGCAAGCAGCCCAACAATATCATGGATCCAAAATAAATTTAAAAAAACAAAAAAAACAAAAGAAGCATCAAATTGGAATACTTTTGATCCCAAACAACAGCATGTTGAACAGCCACCAAATCATATAACCAGAATTCTTCAAGAGTAAAAGGTCAGAGTGGGAGGAAGGGAGAAAGATATTTCCTTTGGTCATTAACTATTGTCGACAGTTCTATGATCATTAAGATAGGGTGCACACACTAATTTCAATGTAAGCTTTGAAAAATATTGATCTTTTCTTATTCCTTTAGAAAACATGTAACTTTTAATGACACTTGGTCATTGAAGACAATAATCCCTCCATTTTCAATGCTTGCGATGAAAAAGCCCAAAAATTGTGCAAAAAGTCCTTTTGATATCTTTTTCAACACTTATTTTGCTAAAAATGTGTTGAAATTTGTACTATTTTCTTCACATTTTAATGGCTGTTGAAGAAGTCTTGTAGAAACAAGTTATTCCCTTTACTGGACCATCATGGCTTGATTTTTCGCTAGCATGACATGCAAAGTTTGTGTATGTAATCCAAAAGTGGAATTGTCACAATGTGGACACCATTAAAGATTATTGACAAGCATAATCCTAGCCAATTTTACATGAAATAGTTGATTGTGTGCTTTTTCCTTAGTTTGTGCATGTGCATGCATGTGCCGTATATGAATGTATGTCTGTAAGCATATACTTTCGTATTTCTGTAGATATTCAACAAAAGTTGCTTAAGTTGTCATTTTAGTTGCATGTATGCATATATGCATGCATATTTGATGAAGGTTATGTTGCATGTATGGATGTATGTCCCCAAATGCTGTCTTTTTTGCATTTTTCCTAGCATAATTCATTGCATGGTTGACTGATAAGACTCTTTTTCTTCATTCAATGTACTGAACCCAAAAAATGCCAGCTATTCAATTCTGATTACAGTCATCAGGTCATTTGCTGCTTGTAGTGACACAGATTAATAATTCAATGTTCTTTAATTCCGTATTGTTCTGTCAATTTTCTTTGGCATTTCAGGGATTGGCAAGGATGCCAAGAAAAACTCCAACCTTAATGCATGGTCAATGCATGGATGAAACTGAAGATGAAGTTGGTGTTGATGACTATATATCTCTATGGGTGTTGATGACTATATATCTCTATGGGTAAGATTACATTGAATCTTAATGCAGTGGTGATGATACTGACTGGCAGGTTTTTAGCTTATTCTTTGTGGAAAAAAAAAAATCACAAATATTTTTTGCACCTTTTATGGCTCAATTGTGCTATACAACACGGGCTTGCAGGCTCACGTGCATCACCCAGTAAGACACTGCCACCTGGGCCCATGCCATCACAGCCCCTGTGTTTTTAAAGCATTTTTGTTTATGACTTGTTAAGGCACCACCAATAAAACAAATGACCTGTTATGGACCTCTTCTCACATGAATTCTTCGAAGTTGGCTATGAATATGATGTTTTGGTTCCCTATCCCATCCCTTCCACTCCTTTCCCTATGTCTGGAGTAGATTAGGTTCCATGAGAATTAAAATATGTGACAATTATTTAGTCGAGATCTTATTTTTTTATTAACATTGTTAGGGAGCAACTCTCCAATAAAATTATGACACATGGCACTCAGTGAGATTGAGCCAAGCATGTTTCCCAAGAAAAATAGCTTCTCCTCTTAAATAGTGAGATTGGCACTCAGTGATCTTGAATTTGAATTTGCATGGATTTAGACAAATTTTAATATAATTTTGTATTATATTTTATCTAAATTTAATATAAATTTAAATTTAAAGCCTATCCAAACTTAAATTAAAGTTTTCATCCATTGATTTGGCGCGCGCGCGCGCGCACACACATGCATTTCTCTATTACTAAATGGAGTGTTTTTTACTTTCGATCTTTCGTATTCCTATTTCTGTGATGACTTATGTGATTAAACTCTGTTGAGCCTTTCTATGGGGTGGTAAGAAGAAGCCATTGGTTGCATGGAGTGATGTATGCTTGCCAAAAATGGAGGGTGGATTGGGGGTAATGGATCTCTAAAGTTGGAACTTGGCCCTACTCACTAAAACCTTATGGAATATACATGATAAGAAAGATTCCTTATGGTCTAGGTGGATTAATCATGTTTATTTAAGAGGTGGAAGTTTATGGGAGGCTATGGCCAAACATCATGAATGAAGGCTGTGGATAATTGGGATGATGGGCAACATTTCCACTGTCATGAGGCATACCAGTTTTGGAGACCTAAAGGGAGTATTGTACCATGGCACAAGTTGATATGGAAGAATCCATGTGACCCAAAGCACTCGTTTCTTTTATGGCTGGCTGCTAAAGGTAAACTACTCACCAGTGATAGATGTAATTGGGAGGATCTTGATGACACGTGTGCTGTGTGGAGTTGAAAAGGAGACTGCTGAGTATCTATTCTTCAAATGCAAAATATCCAGTACTGTTTGGAATCACTTAAGAGGATTACTTAAAATGACCAGGGCAATGTCTACAATTAAGGCCAATATCAAATGGCTTATCAAAGAAGTCAGAGGAACAGGAGTTACGGCGGTGGCTAAGAGGGCCTGTCTTGCCATTACTATTTATTGGATTTAGCACTTTCGAAACAAAAGGAGATTTGAAGGGCTAGTAACTCATGCGGAAGTTATTATAAATGTGATCCAAACTCACACGTTTAGATTAGTTTATGATAAATTCCCATTCCTTTGTACTTATTGTAGTTAGTTGACTTCGTGGTCCTAGTAATGCCCAGTTATGGATGTTTAGTGTAATCTATGTTGATGGCTTTGTTAGCCTTTAAGATGTATGGTTTTCTCTTGTTGTGTGTTAGCTTTGGGCTCCTCCTGGGTATGCTCAGAGTATTTGTACATATTCATTTTTGATCTATATAATTATAGTTTTCAGATCCAAAAAAAAAAAAAAAACTTAAAGAAATGATTTTTTTTCTCTATGACTAAACATTTCTCTATATTTTTATTGTCCTTATAGTTTTCAATGTCCAAACAGGCCGCTATGAAATCAGAAGGGAAGCCAAAATATCTAAAAATTTCTTCAATTTATGTGAACATTGAAGCGCCAGTTAATGATACATATGGGGTGGCAAGCGGGGAACGGCGACCGCCGTTAAAGGCTGGGCTTTGGGCATGGTCATCCCGTAAACCTCCCTTGTATCAATATCTTCGGGTCCCAGCCCATCCGGCGGAGCCCATTCAAAACAGTGAAAGAGCCGAGCCAAAGCCATCAGAACAAGTGTCACTCCAAGCGGCGCGCCGGGACACTTCCTCTTTCCCGCACTAAACGGCAGTATCTTGAAATCGGCTCCGTGGCTAATCTCGACCCGGCTCCCGTCGGCTGGCCAGTGCCTCTCCGGTTCGAACCGCTCCACGTCTTCCCAGATGGCCGGGTTTCGTCCGAGACCGTGCGTATTGATGAAGACACGTGTCTTGGCGGGAATATGGTAGCCGTTGATTGTGGTGGCACGCACGGACTCGTGCGGGATGAGAAAGGGCCCGGCCGGGTGCATGCGGAAAGTTTCCCGTACGACGCAGCGTAGGTAGTTAAGGTGGGGAAGGTCCGATTCGGAGACCATCCGATTAGGGCCCACGACAAAATTGAGCTCATCTTGGATCTTGCGGAGGACACGTGGATGCTTGATCACCTCCGCCATCGCCCACTCATTGGTCACAGCAGATGTGTCTGTGGCAGCAGCTATCATATCCTGATTTTTTTTTCCCCACATTATCTTTAAGCAATTAAATAATAAAATTTCAGTTTTAAAAAACTCCGATAAGCTAGATCCTGGACCTTGTGCTAGGAAAAAAAAAAAAAAAAAACACTATTGAATTTTCTACCATATTTTCTATCTTTCAAATATGATAAAAGGTTGAAAGAAAAAAAAGAGAACTAATTAGATATGCATGAAAAATAAGAAAAATAAAAATATTCAAAGTTAGAAACTTATTGATTGATTTCTTATATTCTTTTTTTCTCAATTATCGAATAACAATAATAAAAATTCTTTCATAATTTCCTTTTCTTATGATTTTCCTAAGTTCCAAATAGAATCCAAATATTAAGAAAAAATTATAGAATAGAAAATATTAAGAAAAACTTATAGAATAGAAGTTTCATGCCTAAAATTTACAATGCATTAATCCTATTTGATTGTAATAGTAGTTTTTTTTTTCCCCTCATGGTGGATTCACTTCTAGAAAATATGGATTTTTTGCCACCAATAAATGAATATAGGAAAAATACAAATATGACGTAGTCAAGCGGGTGGGGTTTGAAATTAAAAATTTGAAGGTTTTGATTTGATTTCTTACATAGTAAATGAAACTATGTACGATTTGTTATTATATTTGGTTAATTTTACACAATTCAAATTTTAGCTTCATAATACAATTCCCTAAGCATGAAATTAGTTTTTTCTACCAAAAAAAGAGAAGAAAATATTAGTCATTAAACATATTTATTGGGCATTCACCTTATTTTTAGAAAAGACTTTAAGCTACATTTCGGTGCATGAATTTTGGACTTTAGATTTGAATTTAAGTGAATTTGGACAAATTTTAATACAATTTTGCTTTGCATCTTACCTAAATCCAATACAAACTCAAATTCAAACATTCTCCAAATATAGGATTAGATTTGGATTTATGCAGATTTAAAAAATATGTAATATAAAATTATATTAAAATTTATTCAAATATATCAAAATTTTAATTCAAGACTTCAAATTCATTGTCCACATATTGTTAAATAATTTTTAATGGTTATGGGTTAACAATGCTTATAGATCACCTGAATAAGAGCTTTGATCTCCACATCATCCATGTGTTCTTTCCCATCTTCACCAGGCAATGACAGTAAAACATCTACGAAGTCCATCTCTCCTCCATTTTCTTCCCCTTCCTTACCTTCACTTCTCTTCCTCCTATGCTCTTCAATGATCTTCATATGAAAATTATCCACCCTTTCCTCCACTTCCCTCATCTTCTTCTCACACCCAAACGGGTCGACCCATCTCCAAACGGGCAGATAATCCCCCAGATATATCACGCCCAAGAGCCAAAACAGCTCATGGGTTATGTGCATGAACTCCATGGCCTCTTCTGGGCCCCCAGTTTTCACCCCAAAGTACTGCTTCCCCAGCAACATCCTGGTCACATTGTTCATAGAGAAAGCCCCCAACACCTCCCTCAGGTTCACGGGGCGTCCCATTTGGGCCTGGGCCCAAACATCTCGGACCAGGTGTTGGGCCTCATCAGCCCGATGAATTGCAAATGATTCGAGCCGCTTTGTGGTGAGAAGGTGCTCCATGCAAATTCTCCTCATCCTCTTCCAGTTTGGACCGAGTGGGGCCAATGCGACGTCGCCGCAGCCGTAGGCCAGGTGGACAGCAGCGAGAGTTCGTGGCCGGGAGGCAAAGACGTCATCCTGCCGGATGAGTATTTCGCGAATGGTGTCGGGATCATCGGTGGTGATGGCATCAACAGTGCCGAGTCGGAGGTAGACCAAAGGCCCATATTTGTGACAGAAGGAAGCAAGGTCCCTATGGGGGAGTTGGCCCAGTTGGAGGAGGTTTCCGAATATGGGCCATCTTGGTGGGCCTGGAGGAAGTCTGGGCTTCTTCTGGCCTAGGAAGTGGTACGTGGCCTTTGCAAACAGAACAGAATAGAGAAGTATGCAGGCGATGGTGGGAAGCTCCATAACTGCTCTGGCGGGTAATACAGAGATTCATGGACTGTGCAGAAAGAATTAATTAAGAAGGGCGCGGGGAGAGGGGGCGTGGATGGGTTGGATGTATGAATGCATGATCTTGACATGAAGCACTTAATAGTTTCCTACTTCAATAAATGGGATTTGAATGTTACACCGTGGTTGATGAAAAGGAAGCATGGGAAGAATGAGCTGCAATATATAATGATTTTTTTTAATAAAAAAATAGTCAAATTATTCAACTTGCTAAATATTTTTTGATCGGATCACACATTGTGTTGCATGTGGAACATATTTTACATGTTATAAATAATAATTAGCATATTATTAAGTAAGAAGAATCAAATACTTTGTGAATTATCTAATATATATATATATATATATATATTTTGGATACACCGGGTTTCCTGGGCTTGTGTGCCAAACTAATTTCACGCCTACGTCAGTTGTGCCCTCAGCCAACACGTAGAAGGTAAATCGCGGATGTGCGCTGTAGGCGGTAAGATTTGAACCTCAGACTTCATCTTAATTCAAGATCGTCTGGTGAACCTTCTTATCACTTGAACTTATGTCCAGGAGTAAGGAATTATCTAATATTATTATTAATGCAATAAGATGCAAAATTTTCAACAATTGATAATAATAATTTAAGCTATAAAATAAAATTCTACAATTTCTATGATTAATCATTATATATATTTTTTGTTATGCTTTTGTGGAGTCTAGTTGCGTTAAATTTGGATTATGACCCAACTTTCTTTAATGAGAGATTTATATCCTAAGGCTTAGTCCATGGAGCGAAAGCTTGGGCCGTAAGGCCTAAGCTGCAGTGCTCATGGACTAAGCGGACCAAGCCGTACTCGTGGGGGTCCGGGGGCAACACCCTGAGAAAATTTTTTGGGCCCGTTTTGTAGCCCATTCAAAACCCTGTGCGCAGCATATAAAATAATTATTTTTAGGGTAATTAGGGTATGCGGTCACACTTTGTGAGAGAGCGAGAGAGAGAGCATTGTACCGCCACACTCTTTGTATTTTTTTCCTGATAATAATGAAATCCCTACAACTCCGTGGACGTAGGCAAAATTACCAAACCATGTAAATACTGCCTTGTGCGTGTGATTGATTTTTCTTTGGCATGTATACTTTCTCTATTTTGTTCTTAATTCCCAACATTTTTGTGAGTTAATAATTTAAGTTATAAAATAAAATTCTCCAATTTCTATGATTAATCATTATATATATTTTTTGTAATTAAGATGATTTTTGTGAGGCTATAGAAAATTTCCTAAAGAGTTGGTTTGTAACGACCCAAAAATTCATACAATTATATATAGATATATCATCATCATGGGCCCAAAGTGGGTGCTGTGGTAAACTACGCATTTCATGTATAATACCTATGCAGCAAAAAATATAAATATCCAAATCATAACCCAAAATACACATTACCAGAGTATTACAGATCCATCATATGCATATATGTACACCTTTCCCAAAAATCCCAAAATGCTGAGGAATCTACAACTCAACCCAAAACTCGCCCCAGAACTATGTCAACTCAACCATCTCCTCTATATCTGAGTCGATCCTATACGTCTCTCTGGGTTACCTAAAATGTTATAATGTTGGGGTGAGATACCTCTCAGTAAGGAGAAACATGTTATTATCAGTGTGTGACATATAATTTTATACACAAAACATAACCTTATATTAAAACTATAAATGAGATATAATGTAAAAGTATTTGTACTATAACCCACATCTATGTCATTTAAAATACAGTAATCTGAATTAATTATTCAATCATACTTCTATCTATATATGTATAGTCTATGTTTCCTATGTATACTGTATATGTATGTAGTTCTA
This sequence comes from Malania oleifera, assembly GCF_029873635.1. Lineage (NCBI taxonomy): Eukaryota > Viridiplantae > Streptophyta > Magnoliopsida > Santalales > Ximeniaceae > Malania > Malania oleifera. The sequence continues at coordinate 10,318,434 of NC_080426.1, forward strand.
AAAACTTCCTTGGAGACTAAAAAAAAAATCAGAAACATCAAAATCAACATTTAAAGGAGACTCATACTTAGTATCAATGGGTTCAAACAAATTCACTTCAACATTTTTCCCTTTATCTTTTAATGATGCCTTGTAAAGATCAATTAGGTGTTTAAGAGTGCGACATATTTGAGACCAATGATCTTTTATCTCACACTTATAGCAAATATTGTCATTATATTACACTTTATTGTTTTGTTCAGAACTTTCTTTATTATTTGCCTTTTTTTTTAAAAGTTTTTTAAGCACCTTTGCTTTCAAACTTTGAAAATGATCATCACAAGTCCAACAATTTTTACCCCATTAGAGACTTGATCATGCTGATAACGTGCTGTAAATGAAATAAAAAGAAGAAAAGAAATTTGAATCTATAGAAATTCAACAGTCTAGTTATTCAAGAATTAGATATTAGTAATTATCTTATTATCTCATTTTCTTGTAAAACATGTCTTTATATAGGCAAATACATTGGCATCCCAAAAATTAACCACATAATAAACGATTATATAAACATATCAAAAGTATTAACCTATTATCTAAATAGTTATTTACGTAAATATACATGTTTTACAACAATATGTATATTAATTTCTATTTTTATTTTGAAGACCCTTTTGGGCATATAATGGGCCTTATTTGTCAATAGGGCCATCTAGCCAGTGAAGTCACCATGGGCCCATGCTACGAGTCCACGACCCCAAGCGCCTTTCTTCTTCCAAAAGGGTAATTTAGTAATTCCACTTTTATTTCCGCCGCATAAAGGCTCTAGGGTTTCTCATATCAGAGCCTCAGCGAAGCCAAACTCCTTCTTGCTCTCAACCTCGACTAGGCTGGAGGAGGCGCGCCTGCAGATCTCTGTTTAGCATTAGGGCACGGTACACATTTTCTGAACTGCAATCTTTGATTTTCATCGTCATCACTCATCATCTTCTTATTCTTCTATTGGTTCTTAGGCTCTGTGGGTAATCTGATCTCTTTTGTTTGCTCTGTGTTTAAGTGAATTAATTCAAATGTTTGCGCATCAGCGCGTTTTCTGAATGTCTCTTGTCATCTTTAGTCACTTCATAATGGTTTCATTTTGGGTTTTTAAGTGAGATTGTGCATATGTTGGTATGATTTAGTTTTTAGGCTGAGTAAAACTCAAACTTGTTTGCATCTCACAGCTCATGGGCATAACTTTAAACTGTTGAGCTATAGAGCGAGATCTTTGATTGTTTCATCTGCAGTCTCAAAATGATAAGAAGCAAAAATCGTTAAAGTATATATTTTTTTGGTTGATGATATCTCTAGTTGTGGTTGGGAGGAATTTTATCCAACTCTATACAACAGAACATGCTCGCGTTATGCCTACTTATTTTATATCCATTAATCGTTGGTTATTAGTTCTGGGTTGTGAGCCTGCGAACCGTGATCCATTAAGTAAGGTTTCTAGGCAGTGCTTTTTTTTTTTTTTGTTACAAATATGCTTTATGCCCATTACAAAACATTCCTTGGTATCATAGGGCTTATATGTGTATTATTAGGCTCTAATTGTAAAGGAACATGCTATTATTGCTTGTTTTTTAGTGGTCCTGTGTTTGAGTGGGTGTCTAAAAGAGGTGAATATATTGGTATAGTAGGTTGCTTTCCGTGGTGGGAATCTCTCTAATACAAATTTGGTAGATTACAACTAGAAGTAAGCTTTGTTTTAATTTACCATCCAGTTGAGACCATTAATTTTGAGATATTAGTGGGTTCCATGGCAAATTATATGACGCTTTTTAATCATTAGAATGCCTTAACGTGCACACACACAAACTCTTTTGTATTTAGTTACCACTTGATTAAGTAGTTCATTGCTTTTAAAATGCAAGTGTGTACAAGTATGTGAGTCCTCTTTTCTTCTAACTCTGGTTTGGGCAGCAAATTTCCACCTCATATTCAATAATTTTAAAGCTATTTTATATTTGATGGCAGCCTTGCCTTGTAACAATGGTGAGAGTTAGCGTTCTCAATGATGCTCTCAAGAGCATGTACAATGCAGAAAAGCGTGGGAAGCGCCAGGTCTTGATCAGACCATCCTCTAAAGTCATCATCAAGTTTCTTTTGGTGATGCAAAAGCATGGTATGTTCCTTTTTTATTATTCTATCATTCTAAACGTGTGTGCACGCATGTGCTTGTGTGTTTTTCCTATTTGCTTTTAGAGTTTCACATGAAAATAACTTAAATTTTGTCATGACAGCTACTTTGGCTGCCACTGTCTATTATCTTTTAAAATGGAAGTAGGATTTTTAGAGGATGCTGCAGGAAGAACCAGCTTGTGTTAGCTCAATTAAGTATAAACATGCTTGTATTAGCAGTATTTAAGGTTGACTGTTACTATCAGAAATAGGCTGCCACAGATTGTTGGAACTTAAGTGCGCAGTTTTGCAGAAAGGGAGTGGATAAAGCCAGTGGCTTTAATTTCTGCATATTTGTGTATTGCTGTAACAGTTTAGATGGTTCTGTGTGTTGAGAATGAGATGAATGCTTCATGGTGCACTGTGTTAAGAGTAGTTGTTGTTTCTGAGTGTTGATGATAGTTTGCGTTGTTTTGGTTTCTCAATTGTGAGGCATTCTGTTTTTCTGTTTCTTCCTGGGGGCCTATTCCCCAGAAAAGATCTTAGCAACCCTGTATCCTTTGTTATTATATTTATGATGTTATTTTTTTGTTTTACTAATTAGGTTACATTGGAGAGTTTGAGTATGTTGATGACCACAGATCTGGAAAACTTGTTGTTGAACTAAATGGGAGGCTAAATAAATGTGGGGTTATTAGCCCTCGCTTTGATGTGGGTGTCAAAGATATTGAATCCTGGACTGCAAGGTTGCTCCCCTCAAGACAGGTTAGTACATGAAGCCTCTCTAAATCAGCTTTCATGGAAATATGTTGGTGATTTGTACTCAAGAGTATTGTTAACTAAATAGATCTCCTTGGTGGGTATCATCAAATAATATGTTTGCCTTTTCGTATATGCTTGGTCCAATTGCCACATGTATAGAATACCCACTAATATAACCAGAGTTTGTCTTCTTATAACTAGAGTTAGTCTTCTTTTATTATGCTGCTTGGTTTATGGTGATGACGGAGTTGATGAAAACTTTCAGTTTGGATATATTGTGCTGACAACTTCCGCCGGCATCATGGATCACGAGGAGGCAAGGAGGAAAAATGTTGGTGGGAAAGTGCTTGGCTTCTTTTATTAGTCTCTTTACTGAAGAATGGATCTAAGTTTTCTGCTTATGAAGAGTTTTTTGGTGTATTTTGGAACTTATTTGCCAGAGGTTTAGTTTTGTGTGAGATTTTGATATTGTTTCTGATTAGGCCAATGATTTTTGTTTCTTGTTTCATTTTGATTGTTGTGTTACTCCGAATCATTTTATTCTCCATAACTTGTTAGGCTTTGCCCTCTACACATTGGTTTTCTTAAATATCATGGGGGATTGTTACTTTAAGCATATTGTTTATGGCGTTTTTGGATATTAGCTTTCTATTTGGTACTTCAAGGAAACTTTAATTTTGCAAAAGGTCTGTTTTGCAATGCATTCATCCCAAATTATCTGGAAAGCATTCCTACCTGTCGAAAATTTGAAATTTTTAGGATTTTAAATCTCGTCACTTCGTCCTTCTGGGAACTAGGTGAATGTGCGCGCCTTTCAATTATCATTGTGTGGTGCGTAGGTCACATTTATGATAAGCACGAGTCTTTGAAAAAGGGTCATGTCTTGCATTTAAATAATAATAGACACATGGATACCCGTGATTTCGGCCGTTGGCATGTCTATCCTTGCAGCCTTCTTTGACAGTTATAATGTAATATTAATGAAAATGAAAGCAAAAATTAAGAAAAGGAGGGTGGGGGTTTGGGAATCTCCACTATTTCTTGTGAAAGTAACATGATTGCAAGTGTTATTTAAAATTTTAAAAATAAAAAATTAACTGAATTCTTGATAGGGTATTAACTGGAGAATTGTCACTAGTTTTAGGTAGAGGTGTAAATCTGGTTGGTATGTTAATTCAGTAAAAAAAAAATCGATTAATGAAAATTGGTCATATTGAATAGAACCAAACTGAATAGGTTGCCAAATGGCTAATCCATTAAATAAGTTAACCAATTGTCACTATCCAAAAAAACCTTCACTTGAACCTAGTAGAGTGATAAGAGTGCTGATCCTTTGTCAACCTTTGAAATCGGGACCGTCAAAATAAAACAAAGGAAGTTCAGCCCCTTGATAGCCTGTTGCCCAACAAAAACTCGAGAACCAAACGGTTTTTCGGATGATGCTATGAAAGCCATCACATTGATTAGCATGCCAATGTGTCACGGTCTGCCTTTTTCACAAAGGCAGCCTATTGTTTACCAACATTCATCCACGAAGCACTTTCATTAACATTCAATCAGATAGCAGCGGAAATAATAATCAATTCATGAAAGCCGTGGCAACCAAGCAGTAAATATTGAAGCAAACGTAATTCATTAACAAATTCTCCGTTGACATGTTGTACTTAGCGAGGGAGGCAAGTAGGCTAAGCACGTTGACAATTGCTAGTAAGTTTTACAATGACTGATGAACACTCACCCTCCCCTTAAAGAGCTTTCTAGGCCATTTTCACTCTGGCACTAGGAAATATCAAAGTGACCGAGGAGTCATACTGCCTTATTTGGCTTACAATGAAATAAATACTAGAAAATAACTCTACACTAGTATTTACATGATGGAAACCCATTCCAAACACACGAGATAAGCGGTCATAGGCAAGCATAATGCCCTGAACAAGTTTAGCCCGTGACATTCTCCCCCACTTATGCGGTCGACGTCCTCGTAGACTTTTGGCGATAGGTACACTTCAACTTTGTCCACGAATGGTTTCAAATCTTCCACAGAAATCCAGCTGATTTCTTTATCATCAAGGCACTTCCACTTCACTAGGAACTTCTGCCGCTTCTTCCTTGAGGATAGGAACTTTCTGTCTGTAAGGATCTCTTCAACATCATGTCTGTCAGGTTGCACTGTCTTCAACTCTGCGCTGTTTGACTGACTTCTGCTTAGGTCGTTGGTGTTGGCGTTGAATGGCTTGAGGCAATTGACATGAAATTGCGGTCTTCTCCTCTTATCTGCCCACTTCTTCATCTGCTTAGAAGCTTTCTCCAGATAGGCTTGGGCAAACTTTGCATTTAGTCTCCATTCTCTGATGAAGATGTACGCCCTGAGACTCTTTCGTCTGTACGGCTCGCCCACTGTGTGAGGTAACAGCGGCAGCTGGCCTGTGACAAGCTCAAAAGAGCTCTTTTTGGTTGTTGAGCGCCTTTGGGCGTTGCCACAGAATGGAGCCACATGAAGTAGTTGCACGCCATTCTTCTGGTTGTCGTTGACAAAATGGCACAAGTACTCATCTAGCAGCTCTCTGAATCTCTTCATCTGTCCGTCTGTTTGTCGATGATAATTCGAAGAGATGTCAAGGTGTGACCTGAATATCCTGAAAAACTCTGTTAAGAAGTTATCAGTGAACATTAAATCTTGGTCACAAATAATAACTTGGGGAACACCCCAATGTTTCACAACAGTCACAAGGAACAATTGTGTCGTCCCCTCTGCCGAACAGTACTTTGGTGCGGCCATGAAAGTACCATACTTCTTCTGCTCCCCCTTGTCTTGTTGGCAAGTGAGACAAGTTTTGGTATAATCAACCACATCATCCCGCATGTGCGGCCAATAATACCTCCCCAGTAGTCCTGTCATTGGAGTCATTCTCCGTGAATACCCCTTAACGAACTTCCTGCAGCATTTAGTAAGGCCAAGAAAGGAACGCAACTCCTTCACTATCGTGGGGATCTTCCGTTCTTGAATCATCCTTACCTTCTCCATACCCCTCCGGATACGACCTTGTTCAACGACTTGACCAAGGAATTTGTTGCTCCGCCGAGCGAAAGAGAAATTCTCCTTCTTCACATTCAGACTGTTTCCCTTCAGCCTGTCGAACACCTTCCGTAGATGCTCTTCATGTTTCCTCTGAAACGACACCGATGCTCCCAACGGTGTTTTGGAAGGGCGAACACATCCCGCTTCCACTTCATCAAGTTGCTTCCCCAACTCTACTATCTCTCTAGGCGCAATCCAACATGGCCCTTTAGCAGGTGGTTTCACTCCTGATAACAACTCGATCTCTTGCTCCACAGTCCGTCGTGAAGGCAAATTGTGAGGCAGCTTATCCAGCAACACCGCCTTATCCTCATCCAACACCGCTTGGATGGTCGTAGGCTTCAGCTCTTGGCCTACTTCTTTGTCTACCACCACCACCGTGGTTAGACGTGTCTGCTCACCCTTACCCAATCCTTCATTGAGTTGTATGGCTGAAAGGGACTTCCCTTCGTCTCTTTTCGTTGCAACGACTTGCATCATGCACGAGTGATCTCCCATCAGACACAGGGAACCAGCCGAAGGCATCAGCACTGCCCTCGTCCCCATTAGGAACTCCATTCCTAGAATGACTGGATAGTCATCCAATGGTACCGCTGTGAAATTCGCATGACCTTCCCACTGTCCAAGCTTTATAGCCACTTGCTTGGCTACTCCCAGAGTAGGCTAGGCTACAGAGTTAACTGCTTTCACGCGTCCTGTATCCTTCTCTAAGGATAAGTTGAGTCTTCCTGCTTCCAACTGCGAAACAAAATTATGAGTAGCTCCCGTATCTACCATAGCGCGAGTACTCTTCCCATTTGTCCTCAAGTCCACAAACATTAACCCTTTTGCTCGTGTAACTTTCGGTGTTTTTGCCTGCTTTTCCAATGCGTTCACCAACCGCACTGAACCCACCCTTGGGGCATCATCCTCTTCCTTATCATCTCCCACTGCCTGTTCTACAATGGAAGCCTGTAAGGCATTAAGTGATGCTTTGTGAGGGCACTCAAAAACTCTATGAGGATCTCGACACAAGAAACATTCAATTTTACTCTTCCCCTTTCCACTGGGTGTGTTGAACCCTTGAGACGACGAAGCTTCCTGTGAGGTTGATGATTTAGAGTCGGCTCCCCCACTCTTGGGTTTGCCATTCTTGAAAGACTTTTCACTGTTTCCCTCTCCGCCAAACCGTTTGGACGAAGCGATCTCATCACCAGCATAGTCTGTCAAGCGCTCTGCAGCCACTTGTGCTGTTGACAAGTCTTGAACCCTTTGCCTGTGAAGTTCAGTTCTTGCCCACGGTTTCATCCCCTCAAGAAAATAGAACAACTTGTCCTTCTCCGACAAATCCCGAATATCCAACATTAAAGCAGAAAATTGTTTCACATATTCGCTGATTGACCCCGTATGCTTGAGATCTCTCAGTTTTCTCCTTGCATTATACTCAACGTTCTCAGGAAAGAATTGGGCCTTGAGATCTCTCCTCAAGTCTGCCCAACTATCAATCACACAGTTTCCATTTTCAATTTCTCTATACTTGGTACGCCACCATAGTTTGGCATCACCAACCAAGTACATGGTCGCAGTATCCACCTTTACCTGTTCTGAGGCCATCCTCACAACGCGAAAGTACTGCTCCACATCAAACAAGAAGTTCTCTAACTCCTTGGCATCTCGGGTACCCCCATACGTCCTGGGTTCTGGCACCTTGGTTTTGCTAACTCCCGGAGTGTTGGAGTTCCCTATAGCAAGAACCATCACATTTACCTTTGCATCTAGATCTGCCATCCGGGCTTGCAAAGTTTCCACAGTGTGGCGAAAGTCCTCTGACATGTCGCCTATCAAACCTGCTTGATGTTTTTGTGATCCCCTCACTTCATCAACAAGTTCTCTCATCTGGGCCACCTCCGCGGCCATAGTATTGGTTGTTTCCTCAACCTGTGCTTCCAGCACGCTGATCCTCTCAGCATTGTTTGGCGCCATGGTCACTTACCAAAACTTTCCAAATCCAACAACGAAGGCAATCGAATTCACGTAGCAACTCAACCTTGGGCTCTCACCAAGTGTCACCGACTTGGGCTCTGATACCAAATGTCACGGTCCACCTTTTTCACACCGTTGTGAAGGGCCGTGCGGCGCTAGCTAAAGCATTCTTGCTTAACTAGCCAGCCTATTGTTTACCAACATTCATCCACGAAGCACTTTCATTAACATTCAATCAGATAGCAGCGGAAATAATAATCAATTCATGAAAGCCGTGGCAACCAAGCAGTAAATATTGAAGCAAACGTAATTCATTAACAAATCCTCCGTTGACATGTTGTACTTAGCGAGGGAGGCAAATAGGCTAAGCATGTTGACAATTGCTAGTGAGTTTTACAATGACTGATGAACACTCACCCTCCCCTTAAAGAGTTTTCTAGGCCATTCTCACTCTGGCACTAGGAAACATCAAAGTGACCGAGGAGTCATACTTCCTTATTTGGCTTACAATGAAATAAATACTAGAAAATAACTCTACACTAGTATTTACATGATGGAAACCCATTCCAAACACACGAGATAAGCGGTCATAGGCAAGCATAATGCCCTGAACAAGCTTAGCCCGTGACACAATGGCAATATGGGAAGGTAACTTTCGAAAAGAAAACCCAAAATATATAATGAATTTTGAACTATTTTGAGACTGCAAAGTGAATAACTGAAAAGTTAGCAATATATCACATGATTCACGCATAAAGATGATATATTTCGAGTGATGTGGCGCGACATAAACTAAAATTTTGAAGTAATTAAGGATAAATGATTAAGTCTAGCACATAATAGTAGTTTCAAAATTTTAAAAGAACAAGAATAAGCGTCTGTCAGTGTTGGTCAAATTAGCTGCGAGGCTATTGCTATTTTGTAAGTGCGATTTGTGAAGAAAAAGGAGAGAAGCTTAAGGTGTGTGCCAATAGCGCTATTGCAAGCCAATGCAAGGAGGTGCAATTTCGAGCCTTTGGCTTTTGATTTTCAAATGAGGAAAGTAGGGAACCCAAATAAGAGAAGGAAAGTGTTTACTGTTTACTATTTAAGGACAACCGATAATATTGTTTTATACAAATTATTATTAATATTTCATACTATAATTTGATTAGTTCAGTAACCTAAATTATGAAATGTTCGTATCAAATAAAAAATCAGACTTTTTACGATTATATCGATCAATCACAAATTGACGATTGAACTAAATTAATTGAATTAATTGGTTATGGTCAGTTAATCCAGTAAGTACCAAATACTACCCAGTTAAATTTAAGGAACTCAAGGGATGTGTTGGGCTCACTAATCACCTATTATTCTCTTGAATTTAATTCTTATTTTTTAGCTAATGAGTTAAATTTAAAGAATAATATTATAAGATGTGTTTTTTATTATATTCTATTCGTAAAGCTTAGACAATTACTAATTGTATTTGAGTTTTATGGGAAAAAAATGCAAAGACTTTTTCAAAGTCGTTCCCCCAAGATCGTTTTCTTTGGGTTGAAATGTCCTCCCGTCATCTTTTAAATTGCGGAGAAAAAACAATATCCAAGCATTATTAATTTCATGGAGGGGCTGTGTCCTATCTCACAGCCTCACTCCCTAAGCAGACCAAACCCTAATCCAAAAAATAAATAAATAAAAAATAAAAAAATAAAAAATAAATAAATAAAAGCAATTCCCCTTCCAATTGTATCCAGCTGGGCAGGGCAAAAATGACCACCTGCTCTTCAAATGATATGAACAGATATCTTCGTGGCTTTGACAATTTCACGGCACAATCAAAGCCATTTAACCATGTCCCTAACGCCAATCACGAACGCCTGACCAAGTTCTCGACCTTGACAATTTGCTATCGCATGCAAATCGAAAACCCTCCTTCACCCAATTTACCCAATCACAGGCTACTCTTTAAAACAAAAACACACAAAAATTCCCCGCAGAATTGATTACCATCAGTCGATTTCCGAGAAGCATATGCATAATTCATCAACTAAAATTTGAAGATCTCCCTAAGGAAATATTGCAATAAATTTAAAATTAACACATGGCAATTCCAAGGTAGAAATTAGTCTCCCTAGGAAGATAAGCGCGAAATTAAGACGCGTATATATAATTAATATATATAACTTAATATATTAACTCATGATGGCCGACCATTTATATATATATATGCCATAATCAGCTCAGTACCATAGGTATATTGCCAAAGGATTGCAGTTGCCCGTGCATGCATGCCTAACAATGTGGCTTCCACCGTTCGCCGTCGGCCTTCACCATCCTCAGCGTCACCGGCGGTCGTAGCCGCCGGCTCCACCAACGCGGCCGCAACTGGTGGGCTCAGAGGCAGAGCCGTTCATTAATTAATATAGTCGGAAACATTAAGAACGAGGCTCAGACCCATGTGAAGAAGGGGGAGCTGTTGGTGAGGGTGGGTGGCTTTTTGTAGGCAAGGCGGGGTGTAGGGGAGAGGATCTTCTCAGTATATGCTTGGAAGCGAAAAAGCACAAGTTTTTGTGCTGTCACTTTTTGCCTGGTTATTTATCATTTTTTGGCTGACCATTTTGGCCCATTAGATTGTGGAGTCTGCCTAAGCTAGATAGTTATTTTATTTTTTACTTTATTACTCTCTCTCTCTCTCTCTCTCTCTCTCTGTAATGACCCGAAAAAATTATGGTATTTTAAATAATGATAAAAGGGGGGAAAATAGAAGTTGGAAGGGAAAAGAAATGGGCTCGTCGACGAGGACATGTCTCGTCGATGAGAAAATACCGAGAGAGGATTTTAAGTGATTCTGAATTTCGTCGATGAGGAGAGAGTTCGTCGACGAGTCTTCTTCTTGGCCTCATCGACGAGATGACCTGACTTATCAACGAAACCTAGTGTATAAATAGAGTCAACCTTCATTTTTTGGTCATTTCCAGCGCAAATACTCCTCCCTCTCTCTCTTCTACACCCCTCCTCCCTTCTCTCTAAGATCTCGGGCCGATCTGTCGCCGGTTCGACGATTTGAAGCTATTATGACGCTCCTGGTGAAGTTTTCTACATATCTGCTGGAGTGGATCGTCAGTGGGGTTGAGTTGAAAACCATCCCAAATTCATGGTAAGACTTTCTACTCAATATTTGACTTCGTGACAGTTGTAGAAAGCGTAGTACGGGTAGAAATACTAAAGTTTAGTTATGGAGAATGTCATTTTTAGGGTGTTGAGCGGGAAACCATGCGGGTGCATAAGTATTTCTCTTATGGGCTTTTCAGGACTCAGGTAAGGGGATAAACTAAACTAGTTATTTTGTGAAAATGTATGTATATTATTACAACATATGATTTTAGGAATATATATATATATATATATATGCTTTATATTTGGGAAATACTGTTGAAAATAATGGTATGTTAAATATACGAAAACCCTATTTTGTGTGGCATGAGTAGAATTTAAAATGAAATACTGTTTTCTGGAAATATGATAAAGATATGGGTATGATTTGCAGGCGTACGAGCCATGCTACATATATGATTTGCCGGCGTACGGGCCGTGCTATGTATGTGATTTGCTGGCGTACGGGTCGTGCTATGTATGCGATTTTTCGACGTACGGGTCGTGCTATGGAGATGTTTTGTCGGCGTACGGGCTGAGTTATGGATATGATGTGCCGGTGTACGAGCCGAACTATGATAAAATATGAAATACCGGCGTACGGGCCGATGATTTTCATGATATATGTATATATGCAAAATGATATGATGATACTGATTTGGCAAGTAATAGTATGAAATATTTATGTATCACAGTTTGATTATATGTTTTTATGATATCAGAACCTGGTTGGCTTGGTTTAGGCTAGCACTTGCACGGTACCGCTGTTATGTGTTCATGATTTATCATGATATTTGTGTTAATGCTGTTATATGAAGTGGCATGAGGTTGGATGGTCGATGTGGTTTTAAGGAGTGTGAGCGCCCCTGGTGTACGGACCAGGTCTGGCAGACCCATCGGACTTACAGACTGTACTTTTGACTTGACAGTGGTCAGCCAACCATTGTTAGGTCTCGCCTACGGCCTATACAACCCAGTCATATGGGGGTAAAACATGACAACAGTTAGCTAACCTACTAGAATTGTTTTATTATTATTATTATATGAGATGAGTTACGCTATGAGAATACAATATGTTTTGTCATGTTATGGTTATACATGTTTTTTTTCCCAGAAATATATATACAGTTTTACTAGTTACGTTCATGAATATATATATATATATATATATATATATATATATCACCGAAATGCTCATGTTGTCACACACTAGTGTTAGTTTATTTCCCTTACTAAGAGGTGTCTCACCCCGAATTTTCATGAACTTTTCAGGAGCCCCTAATAGAAAAGTAGGTAAAGCTCCACTGTGATAATTACGATTGATCTGCTCTTTCTGAAGGGTATGTATTTTACGATAGGGTCAGTTGGATTTTGTGGGAATGACCTTAGGACTCTTTTGGGTTGTTTATATATGTATATACAGTAGATATAGCAACTCTAGTATTGTGATGGATGGTTTTGTATATGGTATTATGAGTTAATTATGATTTTATGTTTCTTACTGCTTAGGCATCCGTGCTATTTTCTGTTATATCCCTGGAACCCACGGGTCCAAGTGGATTATGATCTGATGAATTTATTATATTGTTTTTATTATATTTTGAAAAAAATAATATGGAAATTAAACAGGTCCTTACACACACTCTCTCTCTCTCTCTCTCTCTCTCTCTTAGGCAAATAGTTATTTTATTTTTTACTTTACTACTCTCTCTCTCTCTCTCTCTCTCTCTCTCTCTCTCTCTCTCTCTCTCTCTCACACACACACACACACACACACACACACACAGAGAACTAACATTCCAATTAAACCTCCATACCCCTCCATTTGACAAAAAATAAATAAAAAAAATTTTGGTGCAGGTGCCAAAGTCGCATGTAAAAGTTCCTTTATAATCGTTGTGAGAATTGCTAATACAAGTCCCTTCACCACAGTAAATTAGAGAAATGTTAGTACACAACAAAAAAGTGATTGCGTGCATATGCGAAGCAAAGTGGCGATTGTATGTGTTTTCACTAATGATTCATATAACCATTGCTTTAGAAATCGATTGACAACAATAAGATATAATTCACAACTACTTGTATATGATCTACTTTTAGTGGTAATTTTTGCAACCACAACTAAAAAGTAGTTGGAAAAGTCTTTTTTTACTTCTTTGTAGTGTGGAACTAGGCATGATGGCAGTTACACTATCCTTTTGTTGCACTAATTATTATGTCACATTCTTAAAATTTAGTTTCATTTGGCTCAAAGTCTCAATTTAAGGCTAAACCTAAAAAACTTGGGGTTGGAATTTATCATTACAAAATAATTATACTTATTGCGTATACAAACACTTCAAGTAAACATTAATATTAGTGAAAAGGTTATACTATAATAATGTCCAGTAGATATGATGACTGACATAAATTAGAATAAATTATCACTATTTAACTTTAAACTTTAGCCTAATTTTATTTATTTTTATCGATTTTAGGTTTCATTGCAATCATTTAATTTTATCACAGATTTGAAGAAAAGAAAGAAGATTTTTTTTGAAAATTAAATTTGAAATTTAAACATGAAGCAAGGTCGTGTACGTGAGTCGTGTGCATAAGAATAAAGGAGAAGAAAAAGTAGTTGTGTGAGTGCATGAAGATAGGCCATGCACGTGGGAAAACCGTGAGATTCACATGAGCTGGGCTTGGTATTGGAGGCATCCGAACATATCCATGCATGAAGAAGGGCCTCGAGTAGCTAGGCTTTAATTGAAATAAGATGTGAGTTGGGTTTTGGAATTAAAGGGGAGAATGAAATTGGAGCTGGGTCGTGCGTGTGTGCACTGGAGACAAAGGGCATGTGCTGGGCTTGATTTGACCCAGCCATGCACTAATAAAGAAGGCAGCTTAGGGTTTTCTAAAAAGGAGGCATCATGGCTTCTTTTAGGTGGCTAGGAGGCGGCTTTGAAGAAAAAAAAAAAGGACTCACAGTAGCATTGGGGAGGCAAACACAAATAGTAAGAAGAGCAGATAGTTCGGGAACAGGAAGGCGCTGCACGATGGCGGTGTTGTGGGTGTCAATTTTTTTTCTATTTTCCGAAGAAAAGAAAAGATGGTGAACTCGTTTATGTGGAATTTAATTTTCAGCATAAACTAATTTTCTTTATTCCAGGAAAACGATGTAATATGGTTTCAAACTATGCTTGCTTGCCTATGTTAATCTAAAGTAATTTTCTTCTATGTTTGTCTGATTTATTCTGAGCTTATCGCTTCTGATTAACTTGCCATTAATTAGATGATTTTAATTCTATGATTTGCTATCGAAAGAGGGAATTATAAATAAATCTTGGAAATTTTGGCATAGGTAAATATGGAGATCGAAAGACTTGTATGAACCTATGTAGTATTAAAATCGTGGGTCTTATTGCGTTCTTACTTTATTAATTTGCATACTCTTGTGTTGAATGATGAACAAGAATAGTTTCTAATTGACTATCGAAAGAGACTTTTGGATGAATTTGAGATTTGCTAACAAACAAAGAAAATTAATTCCTATTAGTTAGATGAGTAAAGCATAGTGAGAAATTAGGTGAAATCGATTTCCTAGAAGTTTTCTTTCTCATTAATTTGATATTTGCCAAATAATTTTATTTTCCTTTGAATAGTTTCTTTAAAGTGATTTTATTTCAATTTGCACTTACAAAAATTTTAATTTCTTTTCTAAATAAAGTCAAGATTAGTATAATTTTGGTACTTGACAAATTTAACTCACCAATCCCTGAGTACGATACTCTTCTCATCACTTTATTATAAAACT